>NC_045624.1:106146394-106878659 GCF_009829155.1 Mustela erminea | reverse complement strand
GGAGTATTATGCCTCCATCAGAAAGGACGAATACCCAACTTTTGTAGCAACATGGACAGGACTGGAAGAGATTATGCTGAGTGAACTAAGTCAAGCAGAGAGAGTCAATTATCATATGGCTTCACATATTTGTGAAGCATAACAAATAGCATGGAGGACATGGGGAGATGGAGAGGAGAAGGGAGTTGGCTGAAATTGGAAGGGGAGGTGAACCATGAGAGACTATGGACTCTAAAAAACAATCTGAGGGTTTTGAAGGGGTGGGGGTTGGGAGGTCAGTGTATCAGGTGGTGGGTATTATAGAGGGCATGGATTACATGGAGCACTGGGTGTGGTACAAAAATAATGAATACTGTTATGCTGAAAATATTTAAAAAAAGATATTCTGAAAAAAAATGGATGCTCTTACTGCTAGGATAAATGAGGCAGAAGGAAGAATTAGTTCCATAGAAGACCAAATGACAAGGAATAAAGAAGCTGAGCAAAAGAGAGAGAAACAAATACTGGACCATGAGGGGAGAATTCAAGAGATAAGTGACACCATAAGATGAAACAACATTAGAATAATTGGGATCCAGAGGAAGAAGAAAGAGGAAGGGGAGCAGAAGGTATATTGGAGAGAATTATTGGAGAGAATTTTCCTAATATGGAAAAGGGAACATGCATCAAAATCCAAGAGGTGCAGAGAACCCACCTCAAAGTCAATAAGAATAGGTCCACATCCCATCATGTAACAGTAAAACTTACAAGTCTTAGCGACAAAGAGAAAATGCTGAAAGCAGCCTGGGAGAAGAAGTCTAACATACAAAGGTAAAAATGTTAGACTGGCAATAGACTTATCCACAGAGATCTGACAGGCCAGAAAGAACTGGCATAATATATTCAGAGCACTAAACGAGAAAAACATGCAGCCAAGAGTACTGTATCCAGCTAGGCTATCACTGAAAATAGAAGGAGAGGTTTAAAAAAACGTCCAGAACAAACAAAAACTGAAAGAATTTGCAAACACCAAACCAGCTCTACAGGAAATATTGAAAGGGGTCCTCTAAGTAAAAAGAGAGCCTAAAAGTAGTAGATCAGAAAGGAACAGAAACAATAAACAGAAACAATCACCTTACAGGCAATACAATAGCACTAAACTCATATCTCTCAATAGTTACCCTGAATGTAAAATGGACTAAATGCCACAATTAAAAGACACAGGGTATCAGAATGGATAAAAAAACAAAACCCAGGGCACCTGGGTGGCTCAGTGGGTTAAGCCGCTGCCTTCAGCTCAGGTCATGATCTCAGGGTCCTGGGATCGAGTCCCGCATCGGGCTCTCTGCTCAGTAGGGAGCCTGCTTCCTCCTCTCTCTCTCTGCCTGCCTCTCTGCCTACTTGTGATCTCTCTCTGTCAAATGAATAATAAATAAAATCTTTAAAAAAAAAAACATCAATATGCTGCCTACAAGAAACTCATTTTAGACCCGAAGACACCTCCAGATTTAAAGTGAAGGGGTGGAAAACCATTCACCATGCTAGTGGACATTGGAAGAAAGCTGGGGTGGCAATCCTTATATCAGATCAACTGGATTTTAAGCCAAAGACTATAATAAGAGATGGGGAAGGACACTATATCATACTCAAAGGGTCTATCCAACAAGAAGATCTAACAATTTTAAATATCTATGCCCCTAAATGGGAGCAGCCAACTTTATAAACCAATTAATAACAAAATCAAAGAAACACATTGACAATAATACAATAATGGTAGGGGACTTTGACACCACCCTCACTGAAATGGACAGATCATCCAAGCAAAAGATCAACAAGGAAATAAAGGCTTTAAATGACACACTGGACCAGATGGTCATCATAGATATATTCAGAACATTCAATTCTAAAGCAACAGAATACACATTTTTCTCTAGTGCCCATGAAACATTCTCCAGAATATATCACATCCTGGATCCTAAATCAGGTCTCAACCAGTATCAAAAGTTTGGAATCATTCCCGCATATTTTCAGACCACAATGCTCTGAAGCTAGAAATCAAACACAGGAGGAAATTTGGAAAGAACCCAAATACATGGAGACTAAACAGCATCCTTCTAAAGAATAAATAAATAAACCAGGAAATTAAAGAAGAATTGAAAAAAATCATGGAAACAAATGATAATGAAAACACAATGGTTCAAAATCTGTGGGACATAGCAAAGGCCATCCTGAGAGGAAAATATATAGCGGTACAAGCCTTTCTCAAGAAACAAGAAAGGGGGGGAGGAGTCAAGATGGCAGAGAAGTAGCAAGCTGAGACTACTTCAACTAGAAGATCACCTAGATAGCTTACGTAAAGATTGCAAACACCTACAAATCCAACGGCATATCGAAGAGAAGAACAGCAATTCTAGAAACAGAAAATCAACCACTTTCTGAAAGGTAGAACTGGTGGAGAAGTGAATCCAAAGCGACGGGAAGATAGACCCCGGGGGGTGGGGCCAGCTCCCGGCAAGTGGCAGAGCAACAGAGCACAAAATCAGGACTTTTAAAAGTCTGTTCCGCTGAGGGACATCGCTCCAGAGGCTAAACCAGGGTGAAGCGGGGTCAGCATGGCCTCAGGTCCCGCAGGGTCACAGAAGAATCAGGGGTGTCTGAGTGTTGCAGAGCTTGGCCCCTCCCCCAGAAGATCAATGAGAAATCCAGCCAAGACCAAGTTCACCTACCAAGGAGTGCAGTTTCAATACCAAGGAGAGCAGCAGAATTCCAGAGGAGGAGAAAGCAAAGCACGGAACTCATGGCTTCCTCCCCATGATTCTTTAGTCTTGCAGTTAATTTAATTTTTTTTTCTTTTTCAATTTTTTTCTCTTCTTCTCTTAAAATTTTTTTAACTTTTACCCTTTTCCTTTTTAACGTTTTTTAATGAGTTTATCTAATATATATATATATTTTCTTTTTTATACTTTTTCTTTATTCGTTATCTTTTTTAAATTGTTTCTTTTCTTTTCTTTTTTTTTTTTTTTTTGGAACCTCTTCTTACCCCCTTTCTCCCCACCTCACGATTGGGATCTCCTCTAATTTGGTTAAAGCATATTTTCCTGGGGTTGTTGCCAGGAAACAACTTGCTCCTTCATATACTCTTATCTGGACAAAATGACAAGGCGGAAATATTCACCACAAAAAAAAAGAACAGGAGGCAGTACCGAAGGCTAGGGACCTAATCAATATAGACATTGGTAATATGTCAGATCTAGAGTTCAGAATGACGATTCTCAATGTTCTAGCTGGGCTCGAAAAAGGCATGGAAGATATTAGAGAAACCCTCTCAGGAGATATAAAAGCCCTTTCTGGAGAAATAAAAGAACTAAAATCTAACCAAGTTGAAATCAAAAAAGGTATTAATGAGGTGCAATCAAAAATAAAGGCTCTCACTGCTAGGATAAATAAGGCAGAAGAAAGAATTAGCAATATAGAAGACCAAATGACAGAGAATAAAGAAGCTGAGCAAAAGAGGGACAAACAGCTACTGGACCACGAGGGGAGAATTCGAGAGATAAGTGACACCATAAGACGAAACAACATTAGAATAATTGGGATTCCAGAAGAAGAAGTAAGAGAGAGGGGAGCAGAAGGTATACTGGAAAGAATTATTGGAGAGAATTTCCCCAGTATGGCAAAGGGAACAAGCATCAAAATCCAGGAGGTGCAGAGAACGCCCCTCAAAATCAATAAGAATATGTCCACACCCCGTCACCTAATAGTAAAATTTACAAGTCTTAGTGACAAAGAGAAAATCCTGAAAGCATCTCGGGAAAAGAAGTCTGTAAAATACAATGGTAAAAATATTAGATTGGAAGCTGACTTATCCACAGAGACCTGGCAGGCCAGAAAGAGCTGGCACGATATATTCAGAGCACTAAATGAGAAAAACATGCAACCAACAGTACTGTATCCAGCTAGGCTATTATTGAAAATAGAAGGAGAGATAAAAAGCTTCCAGGACAAACAAAAACTGAAAGAATTTGCAAACACCAAGCCAAACCAGCTCTACAGGAAATATTGAAAGGGGTCCTCTAAGCAAAGAGAGAGCCTACAAGTGGTAGATCAGAAAGGAACAGAGACAATATACAGTAACAGTCACCTTACAGGCAATACAATGGCACTAAATTCATATCTCTCAATAGTTACCTTGAATGTTAATGGGCTAAATGCCCCAATCAAAAGACACAGGGTATCAGAATGGATAAAAAAACAAAAGCCATCTATATGTTGCCTCCAAGAATCTCATTTTAAGCCTGAAGACACCTCCAGAATTAAAGTGAGGGGGTGGAAAAGAATTTACCATGCTAATGGACATCAGAAGAAAGCAGGAGTGGCAATCCTTAGATCAATTAGATTTTAAGCCAAAGACTATAATAAGAGATGAGGAAGGACACTATATCATACTCAGAGGGTCTGTCCAACAAGAAGATCTAACAATTTTAAATATCTATGCCCCCAACGTGGGAGCAGCCAACTATATAAACCAATTAATAACAAAATCAAAGAAACACATCAACAATCATACAATAATAGTAGGGGACTTTAACACTCCCCTCACTGAAATGGACAGATCATCCAAGCAAAAGATCAACAAGGAAATAAAGGCCTTAAATGACACACTGAACCAGATAGACATCACAAATATATTTGGAACATTTCATCCCAAAGCAACAGAATACACATTCTTCTCTAGTGCACATGGAACATTCTCCAGAATAGATCACATCCTCGGTCCTAAATCAGGTCTCAACCGGTATCAAAAGATTGGGATCATTCCCTGCATATTTTCAGACCACAATGCTCTGAAGCTAGAACTCAACTACAAGAGGAAATTTGGAAAGAACCCAAATACATGGAGACTAAATAGCATACTTCTAAAGAATGAATGGGTCAACTAGGAAATTAAAGAAGAATTGAAAAAATTCTTAAAACAAATGATAATGAAAACACAACGGTTCAAAATCTGTAGGACACAACAAAGGCAGTCCTGAGAGGAAAATATATAGCGGTACAAGCCTTTCTCAAGAAACAAGAAAGGTCTCAAGTACACAACCTAACCCTACACCTAAAGGAGCTGGAGAAAGAACAAGAAAGAAATCCTAAACCCAGCAGAGAAGAGAAATCATAAATATCAGAGCAGAAATCAATGAAATAGAACCAAAAAAACAATAGAACAAATCAACAAAACTAGGAGCTGGTTCTTTGAAAGAATTAATAAGATTGATAAACCCCTGGCCAGACTTATCAGAAAGAAAAGAGAAAGGACCCAAATAAATAAAATCATGAATGAAAGAGGAGAGATCACAACCAACACCAAAGAAATACAAACAATTATAAGAACAATTCTATGAGGAACTCTATGCCAACAAATTTGAAAATCTGGAAGAAATGGATGCATTCCTAGAGACAGATGAACTACCACAACTGAACAAGGAAGAAATAGAAAGCCTGAACAGACCCATAACCAGTAAGGAGATTGAAACAGTCATCAAAAATCTCCAAACAAACAAAAACCCAGGGCCAGACAGCTTCCCCGGGGGAATTCTATCAAACATTTAAAGAAGAACTAATTACTATTTTCCTGAAACTGTTCCAAACAATAGAAATGGAAGGAAAATTTCCAAACTCATTTCATGATGCCTGCATCACCTTGATCCCAAAACCAGACAAGGATCCCATCAAAAAAGAGAACTTCAGACCAATATCCTTGATGAGCACAGATGCAAAAATTCTCACCAAAATACTAGCCAATAGGATTCAACAGTACATTAAAAGGATTATTCACCAAGTGGGATTTATTCCAGGGTTGCAAGGTAGGTTCAACATCCGCAAATCAATCAATGTGATACAACACATTAATAAAAGAAAGATCAAGAACCATATGATGCTCTCAATAGATGCTGAAAAAGCATTTGACAAAGTACAGCATCGCTTCCTGATCAAAACTCTTCAAAGTGTAGGGATAGAGGGCACATACATCAATATTATCAAAGCCGTTTATGAAAAACCCACCGCAAATATCATTCTCAATGGAGAAAATCTGAAAGCTTTTCCCCTAAGGTCAGGAACATGGCAGAGATGTCCATTATCATCACTGCTATTCAACACAGTACTAGAAGTCCTAGCCTCAGCAATCAGACAACAAAAGGAAATTAAAGGCATCCAAATCAGCAAAGAAGAAGTCAAACTATCACTCTTTGCAGATGATATGATACTATATGTGGAAAACCAAAAAGACTCCACTCCAAAATTGCTAGAACTTGTTCAGGAATTCAGTAAAGTGTCAGGATATAAAATCAATGCACAGAAATCAGTTGCATTTCTCTACAACAACAAGACAGAAGAAAGAGAAATTAAGGAGTCAATCCCATTTAAAATTGCACCCAAAACCATAAGACACCCAGGAATAAACCTAACCAAAGAGGCAAAGAATCTACACTCAGAAAACCTAAAGTACTTGTGAAAGAAATTGAAGAAGACACAAAGAAATGGAAGAATGTTCCATACTCCAGGATTGGAAGAATAAATATTGTGAAAATGTCTATGCTACCTAAAGCAATCTACACATTTAATGCAATTCCTATCAAAGTACCATCCATCTTTTTCAAAGAAATGGAACAAATAATCCTAAAATTTATATGGAACCAGAAGAGACCTCGAATAGCCAAAAGGATATTGAAAAAGAAAGCCAAAGTTGGTGGCATCACAATTCCAGACTTCAAGCTCTATTACAAAGCTGTCATCATCAAGACAGCATGGTACTGGCACAAAAACAGACACATAGATCAATGGAACAGAATAGAGAGCCCAGAAATAGACCCTCAACTCTATGGTCAACTAATCTTCGACAAAGCAGGTAAGAATGTCCAATGGAAAAAAGACAGCCTCTTCAATAAATGGTGTTGGGAAAATTGGACAGCCACGTGCAGAAAAATGAAATTTGGCCATTTCCTTACACTACACATAAAAATAGACTCAAAATGGATGAAGGACCTCAATGTGAGAAAAGAATCCATCAAAATCCTTGAGGAGAACACAGGCAGCAACCTCTTCGACCTCAGCCGCAACAACATCTTCCTAGGAACATTGCCAAAGGCAAGGGAAGCAAGGGCAAAAATGAGATATTGGGATTTCATCAAGATCAAAAGCTTTTGCACAGCAAAGGAAACAGTTAACAAAACCAAAGGACAAGTGACAGAATGGGGGAAGATATTTGCAAACGACATATCAGATAAAGGGCTAGTACCCAAAATCTATAAAGAGCTTAGCAACCTCAACACCCAAAGAACAAATAATCCAATCAAGAAATGGGCAGAGGGGGCGCCTGGGTGGCTCAGTGGGTTAAGCCGCTGCCTTCGGCTCAGGTCATGATCTCAGGGTCCTGGGATCAAGTCCCGCATCGGGCTCTCTGCTCAGCAGGGAGCCTGTTTCCTCCTCTCTCTCTCTCTCTTCCTGCCTCTCTGCCTACTTGTGATCTCTCTCTCTGTCAAATAAATAAAGTCTTAAAAAAAAAAAAAAAAGAAAGAAATGGGCAGAGGACGCTGCCTTCGGCTCAGGTCATGATCCCAGAGTCCTGGGATCAAGCCCTGCATCGGGCTCTCTGCTCAGCCAGGAGCCTGCTTCCTTCTCTCTCTCTGCCTGCCTCTCTGCCTGCTTATGATCTCTCTGTCAAATAAATGAGTAAAATCTTAAAAAAAAATGGGCAGAGGACATGAACAGACATTTCTGCAAAGAAGACATCCAGATGGCCAACAGTCACATGAAAAAAATCCTCTACATCACTCGGCATCAGGGAAATACAAATCAAAATCACAATGAGAAACTACCTCACACCAGTCAGAATGGCTAAAATAAACAAGTCAGGAAATGACAGATGCTGGCAAGGATGCGGAGAAAGAGGAACCCTCCTACACTGTTGGTGGGAATGCAAGCTGGTGCAGCCACTCTGGAAAACAGCATGGAGGTTTCTCAAAAAGTTGAAAAGAGAGCTACCCTATGACCAAGCAATTGCACTGCTAGGTATTTACCCTAAAGATACAAATGTAGTGATCCGAAGGGGCATGTGCACCTGAATGTTTATAGCAGCAATATTCACAATAGCAAACTATGGAAAGAACCTAGATGTCCAGCAACAGATGAATGAATAAAGAAGATGTGGTGTATCTATACACAGGAATACTATGCAGCCATCAAAAGAAATGAAATCTTGCCATTTGCAATGACATGGATGGAACTAGAGGGTATTATGCTGAATGAAGTAAGTCAATCAGGGAAAGACAATTATCATATGATCTCCCTGATATGAAGAATTTGAGAGGCAACATGGGGTATTTTGGGGGTAGGGAAGGAAAAAATGAAACAAGATGGGATAGGGAGGGAGACAAACCATAAGAGACTCTTAATCTCACAAGACAAACTGAGGGTTGCTGGGGGGAGGGGTTCAGGAGAGGGTGGTGGACTTATGGACAATGGGGAGGGTATGTGCTATGGTGAGTGCTGTGAAGTGCGTAAACTTAGCAATTAACAGACCTGTACCCCTGGGGCTAATAATAGATTATATGTTTATTAAAAAATTTAAAAATTAAAAATTAAAAAAAAAGAATTATAAGTAACATGCACAAATTTAATGAGGACTAGAGCAACTTTCTCCCCACTGGAGCCATGGTGGGGAATTTCTATAATGTGTGAAAGGACCTGATCAAGATGGAGGGCCACTGGTGGAATCAGTATTTTCAGCACTCCTGCAGTTGATATGTTTTTGGTTTTGAATTTAGTAATAAGATTGTTTATGGAACTATGAAAAATATAACTGTATGTGTGACACTTAAAATGGTTATAAATTTATATTTTCCCATCTAATACTGTTACTACTCTGTAACGCCCTAAAAAAAAAAAAACCAAAAGCTATAATTAACCAAAATGACAATAGTAGTTACAATGGAGCAGGAGGTCCACAAACTATTCCCATGCCAGGCTAGCCTCCATTTGCTAAATAAAATTTTATTGAAACACAACCTTGACCATATGCTTACAACCCCTCTATACCTGCTTTTACACTACAAAGACAGAGTTGAGTTGTTGCAATAAAGAACCTAAAGTTGTTGCAATAAAGAACGCCTAATATATTTACCATTTGGCTCTCTACAGAAATGATTTGTCAATAATTGCCCTAGAATGATATACTATGGAGAGGTATTTTTTTATTTTATGTTTCAGTATTTCTTAGTGTTTCCTCAATGACCTTTTGTTCCATATCCATCCACTCCATATTAACTGTCCTACTCTGGATAAATGCTTAATATGTCCTAAATTTAATATCCTCTTTTGAAAACAGAAATAATAATTATATTTACCTGAAGGAATGAGTCAGAGGAATAACTTAAATTATACACATA
This sequence comes from Mustela erminea, assembly GCF_009829155.1. Classification (NCBI taxonomy): domain Eukaryota; kingdom Metazoa; phylum Chordata; class Mammalia; order Carnivora; family Mustelidae; genus Mustela; species Mustela erminea. The sequence continues at coordinate 106,869,243 of NC_045624.1, read as the reverse complement.
AACTTATTACAAGCATGCCTACCACTCAATACATTGAAGCATTACATTACTTATATGGGTTATGGTTATTTAAACATAATATAACAAAATAGGAAATAAAACCCATAACTTACTGTTCTCTTTTCTTTTTATTTTAAATAATAAAAATGAGTGAAAATGGAAAGCTTTTCCTTTTAGACATGTCTAATAGAACACCTGCCATTGACAACCCGGAACACAACCAGACCTATGAATTTCCTTACTGTCTATGACAAGTTTTGAGCTACAATGGCAGATGTGATAATTGATAACAGAGAAGTTAGGGCCAAAAATCCCAAATAAAATATTTATTATCTGACCCTTTACAGTAAAAACTTGGCAGCACCTCCTGTGTAAAAAAGAGTAAGGGTATGAATTTTTAAGTATAATGAAAACTGTATAATGAAAACTCAAGATGCAATGAGAAAATATATTGATAAAGCTTACTCAATGAAAATGAAAACAAAGCTTGTGGGGTAAAAAGCTGCATAAATTAAATCAAAGGATAAATGACAAACCATGAAGGAATATTTGCAACCTCTATAACACATAGTGGTAAACTAGCCCCAGAATAAAAATACTTTTTTTAAAAAATGAAGGTAAGACATTTAAAATATCCTGTTGGAAAATGGCAAAAGACATGAAAAGCCTACTCATGAAGACAAATATAAAAATAGCTCTTAATTAAATACATACATGCTCATCTTCACTTTTAATAAGGTAAATATCAATTAGAATCACATTAAGATACCATTTCTCATTCATGAAACTGGCAAGATCTACTAATAGCCAGCCCTTAGTAAGGCTCAATGATCAAGACAATTGGGTACTGGAGAATGCATAGATATATAGATAAGAGGGTCAGAAACCAGAAATAGGACAACATTATAAATGGTTAATTAATTTCTTTTTTTAAGATTTTATTTATTTATTTGATAGAGAGAGAGAACAAACAAGAAGGGACAGAAGAAGAAGGAGAAGACTCCCCACTGAGCAGGGAACCCAATGTGTGGCTCTATACAAGACCCAAGTAGAAGGCAGATGCTTAACCAACTGAGTCACCCAGGCACCACTCCCAGTTAACTAATTTCTAACACAATGCCAAGGAAATCCAATAAAGAAAGAATATAATTTTCCCCAAATAAGACTGGAACAATTGTTCATCTACATGAAAAACAAAACAACAACAAAAAACCACCATATAACAAACTGTATTTAAAATAGATTCTAAGCATAAATGTATAACCTAAAAAATCTCCTAGATAAAAATACAGAACTAAATTTTGGCGACTGTGATTTAGGCAAAGACATATAGGACACAAAAATCAAGGTGATTAAAAAAAACTTGATAAATTGCACTTATTCAAAATGAACATCTCTGCTCTATACAAGACTAAAAATATAAGGAAAATGGAAAATTTCAGAAAAATGGAAGCAAAAGATGTAGATTAGGAGAAAATATTTTTAAAAGACAAATCAGAAAATTTATCCAAACCCAAATACACAACACTATGAGTGAACCCTAATGAAAACTATGAATTTTGTGTCATAATGTATCAATGTAGATTCATCAATGGTAACAAATAACCACTCGGTGGGGAATGTCAATAGTGGGGAACGTTGTTCCTGTGTAGGAAAATGGGGTATATGAGAAGTCTTTGTATTTTCCAATTGATTTTGCTGTGAACTTAGACCTGCTCTAAAAAATAAAGTCTATTTTTAAAAATGAAAAAAAAGACAAATCAGAGAAAAGACTGGCATTCAGAATTTAGGAAGAAATACCAAAACACAAAAATAGGAAAAGAAACTCAATTAAGAAATGGAAACAAAAGATGGTAGACTTTGGGCAGAAGTCACCTGGAATTTAATTCTCTTCTGTTTTTGATAGAATTTTTAAATTTATTTTTTATTTTCAGCGTATCAGTATTCATTATTTTTGCACCACACCCAGTGCTCCATGCAATCTGTGCCCTCTATAATACCCACCACCTGGTACTCCAACTTCCCCCCCACCACCACTTCAAACCCCTCAGATTGTTTTTTAGAGTCCATAGTCTCTTATGGTTCACCTCCCCTTCCAATTTCCCCCAACTTCCTTCTCCTCTCTAACTCCCCATATCCTCCATGCTATTTGTTATGCTTCACAAATAAGTGAAACCATATGATAATTGACTCTCTCTGCTTGACTGATTTCACTCAGCATAATCTCTTCCAGTCCCATCCATGTAGCAATATGTAGAAGAATGAAACTCGACCATTCTCTTACACCGTACACAAAGATAAACTCAAAATGGATAAAAGACCTCAATGTGAGACAGGAATCCATCAAAATCCTAGAGGAGAACATAGGCAGTAATCTCTTCGATATCAGCCACAGCAACTTCTTTCAAGGTATGTCTCCAAAGGCAAAGGAAACAAAAGCGAAAATAAACTTTTGGGATTTTATCAAAATCAAAAGCTTCTGCACAGCAAAGGAAACAGTCAAGAAAACAAAGAGGCAACCCACGGAATGGGAGAAGATATTTGCAAATGACAGTACAGACAAAAGGTTGATATCCAGGATCTATAAAGAACTCCTGAAACTCAACACACACAAAACAGACAATCATATCAAAAAATGGGCAGAAGATATGAACAGACACTTCTCCAATGAAGACATACAAATGGCTATCAGAAACATGAAAAAATGTTCATCATCACTAGCCATCAGGGAGATTCAAATTAAAACCACATTGAGATATCACCTTACACCAGTTAGAATGTTTTTGATAGAATTTTAACATAAAGAAAATACAAAAACAACAACAAAAATAGGAGAGAGGACCCACATGGGCTTAGAAATGCAGAGAGCTCAAAATGGCAATATGCCCATTTTACAATAATCAGGACAAACTGAAATGTAATGACTTTGAACCCACTGAAGAACTGAGGTTGGAGGTAAAGATAACAACTCCGGTGTTACCAAACACCAGAGATGGGCGAGCACTTGCAGGGAAAATCAGGAGGTGAGCATTTGCTCACCTTGGACAGATGTTGTCAAACACATTCAGCTAGTCACAAGATTAAAGTGGAATGTGTTAATGAAATAATGAGAAAACATCCATCAAAGGGATAGAAATGAAATACCCAAAAAGCCAAAGTCCTTCATTAGAGATGAGAACGGGATAATTTTGAAAATGAAGTGACCAGCACAATTTCCTAGCAAGATGGCTGTCTCCAGACCCAGAAAAAGTGGCAGCTTGTGCAGAGGGATCTCTGTGGACCACAGCTGGGAGCCATTAGAAAAAGCCTGCTTCCTTCCTCCAGTAGGAGAAGGAAAGCTTCTGGCCTTTGCTGCTTTCCCTGCCCTCCCAACCAGGGGATCCAGGCAGTGTTGGTTCAGTTCTATCAGGTTGCTCAAGCCAAGGCTCAAGGGTTTGGAACCAGGCTTTGGGGCAGTATCTGAAAGGGCTCCCTCTGTGCTGACCAAGTCCTGGAGCACGCTGTGCATATGCAAACCGTCTGCTCTTCAGAACAAAAATATCTTGGGGATCCAGGGGTGGGAGGCAAGCTGGATACCCATACCTGGGCTTCCTCCAGCTGGCCGAGAAGCCAGTGCTCTGGGACAGAAGGGCCATCTTTTCTGTAGTTATCAGATGCTCATCGCTCTTGCTTCACCTAGGACCACAGTAGAAACAGTCTATCAATTTCTGCATGCTGTCTGCATGAGTTACAGCCTCATCTCCTCTGAATGTGAATGAAGCTCAAGTTAGACATACAGCAAGAGAATATGAATGGCAACCAGAAGGGCCACATCCTACTTTTCCAATGGGAATGGACTAAGTCCATTGATTTCAATGGATTGAATTGAGAAGTAAGTGTCTCAATTCATTGTCTTTTATCACAGAAATGAGGTCACTTTGCTCACAAATCCTGTGGTCCAGCAGATGCACAATCATTCTCTGCTGGGCATCTTCAAATCTCCCATACCTCCTGATGTCCACATCCTTCTGAAACCAAATTTGGAGGGGCCCTCTTCCTTACCGACCCTAAAGTCCCAAGCACTCAGCTGGACTCCCCCGTTTCAAGCAGAGGATATTGCTATAAGACACTGCCATCTATGGATGTTGGAAATGGTGTTACTTGCCCAATCTCCTAGCAAGCTGGCCATCTCAGGAATCAGAAACACCAGTGTGCTTTGGCTAAAGGAAACCCCCATTGACCCAACTGGCAACTCTTGTCAGTCAGAGGCCTGTGTTGTTCGATCATGGGAAGAGAGCAAATTTGGCTCTTGGGCTCTTGGCTCTTTCTCCTGCAATTCCCATCAGTTGATCAAGGCAGCAGTGGCTCAGTGGTAGCAGGTGGGTGCTTGTGACTGATACTCAGTGTTTGGAACTGGAGTTTGGACAGTATTATTGGAAAGGGCTCTTTCTGTATTGAGCTGTTCCCAGAGCATACTTCACATTTGTGAACCTCCTCCTTTTCAGAACGCAGGCATCTAGGTCATTTAAGGGTGGTCGGGAAGCTGCCTGCCAAACACCACATTTGTGGCAGCTGACTAAGCAGCAATCATTCAGGGACCACACAGCCAGTTTTTTGTTTTTGTTTTCCAGGGTGGGGGAAATATTGGACACTGATTAAATTGTATAGCAGAGGACTAGTATGGGAACTCACCAGTAAATCCTGAAGGGATTTCCTAGTATGGAAAAAGAGCCAAGGGATGGAAATAGATACAGAGGGCTGGCATTCTTCAATTGAGATGAGAATGTGATTTGGACAAAAATTACGTGACTACCACAATTCCCTAGCGAGTTAAGCCTATCAGGAATAAGAAACACCTTTGGACTTGGGCAAAGGGAACCTCCATTGGCTACATCTGGGAGTCTTGTCAGCAAGAGGTCTGAATATTACCAGATAAAAGGGAAAGAAAACTTCTGTCCTTGGCTCTCTTTCCTGTCCTTCCCATCAGTGAATCCATGTAGCAGTATCTCAGGGATAACAGGGGTGCTTTGCGGGGGATGGGGAGCAAATCTCAAGTGTCTACCTGGGACTCAGTGCTGTAATCAACTCAGACGTTCTTTCCATGTAACTCGTGCCATGAAGTGTTCAGTGCATGTGTGAACCATCTTCTCTTCATGATGAATCAAGTCAATCAGCCAGGGGATGGAGACAAGCTGTATCAGCAAGCTGACACCAAGAACTCAGCAGGTGTGTGTGTGCGTGTATTCGTGTGTGTGTGTATGCCTGGGTTTGTGATCATTATATGTGCAGTGTGTGGTGTGGTATATGTGTGTAGATGGATTTTTTGGAGTGTGATGTAAGTCTGATAGGTATTCTGGTTTGTGTGGTGTCTGTGTGGTATATGTACATGTGTTGAATATATGGGTGTAGCTGTGTGGCAGAGATATGGTGTGTGTGGGCAATTCATGAGTGGTGTACGTGTGGTATGTGTTTCATGTGTTGTATGTGTGGTTTGTGTGGGAAGGTGATGTGTTTGGTATGGTGTGTGTTTGGTGTTTGTGTAGTGTATATGGGTGGGGGCATGTGTGGTGTGTATGTGTGATATATGTGTATTGTGTTTGTAGTGTATGTGTTGTGCCTGGGTTATTTGTGTGCTATTTGCATGGCGTTTGTATGTGCAGTGTGGTTTTGGGTGGTATATGTGTACCAAGTGTGGTGTATCTACGGTGTGTGCGTGGTGTATGTGTGTATGTGTGTGTGTAGTGTCTTTCTATGTGGTCCGTGTATGGCGTGTTGGTGTGTTTTTTTGTGGTACAAGTGTTGTGATTTTTTGGCATATACACACAGATCACTTAAGAACACATGCCACATATATAGGAGAGACTCATCACTTGTACCACAGAAAAGCACACCAAATATACACAACATACACACCATACATACACCACAATATACCATGCACACCATGCATCTCCCACCAACATAACACCAACATACCAACATATCCACATATACTCTGTCCAAATCTTGTGAGATCTCCAGCACATCTCGTGAGATTTCTAGCTATATCTCATGAGATCAGATTTGAAATCTTGTGAAAGAGAAGGAGGGGCAAGATGGTAGAGAAGTAGGAGACCCTGTTTCAACTGGTCCCCTAAAGTGACCCTAAATATTTACCAGAACACTCTGAACACCCACGAAATCAGCCTGAGATGTAATATTATACACTTCTGGATCTCTTCGGGGGCAGAAGACATCAATGGAGAGGTAAAGTGGAGTGCAGATGCTCTGAGGGATAAACAGAAGGGGGGGAAGAGCCACCAGAAGGGACCCATTAGAAAGTAATACCCCAGTATGAAAGTGCCCTGTGGTTGGGGACCAGCATTAACTTGGAGTCTGGTTAAAAGCACTCAAAAAGAGCAAAAGATCTTAAGGGGCAACTGGTACAATTGAGTGGTCATGGACAGGGACTTAAGCCCATGTTCCCAGGACAGCCACCGCTGGTGACCACCTGTATCAGAGAGAGGGTTTTCCATTGCTTGCACCACCACTCATCTGGGTGCTCTACCAGCCCCCCACCACCACACCTGAGAGAGCCTGGAGTGGGTGCTGGGGGCAGTCTCTAGGACTGCATCTTTCCATGACCTGCATGACGATGGGGTCTGACTGTTCTTCCACAGGTGCCTGAGCCTGGTGTGGGTGGTAGCAGGCAGTCTCTAGGACTTTAGCATTCTGCGACCAGCTGAGGGTATGAATGCTCCCAGCCCATGCCTGAGAGAACCCAGAGCAATCTCTGGTCTGGATCTCTCAGTGGCAGAAGCCTTCCATAAACTGCACAGCCATGGGGTATGAGGGCCCGTAGCATGGGCCTGGACTACAGACAGGAGTGCTGGCAAAGGCAGGCACCAGAAGAAGGTTCCCTGGACCAATATGGCTGGAGGTTTTAGTGGCACGGAAGTGAAATGTGTGGGATTTGGGTGACCACTGAGACAGCTGGGGGTATGCACTGCCTGTGAAAGCTTACACTGTGTAGTGGAGTTTGCAGAGGGGGAGCTTGTGTGTTCTGGACCACCCAGAGGGGATCAGACTGAGGCTTCTCTCTAAAATGGAGGGAGGTCTGGGTGTAAACAGTTTGCATTCCACTAAACCTCCAAAAAGCCACAAAAAAACACCAAAGAACAAAAACTTCCAGAGAACAAAAGTAGGTTTCCAGAGCCCAACACCTTGATAACTTGAAGGGCTACTTAACCCAAGCAAGATTGATGGGAGAACAACATAGTGGACGCCTCCCCCAGAAGGCAAGCCAAAAGAACAAGAGGACAACCACCACAGGGTCCCCATAAAATTGTAAAACTACAATATCAGGGGAAAACAATATATTAAATTCCAGTATTGCCCTGAGACCTGCATATTTCATAGGTACAACTTTTATTTTTAATTCATTCCCACTATTCTAATTCTTCTTAATTTTTTAACCTATTTACCATCACAATGAGAGGTTCAATACGATAAATTTCATAATAACCTTTAACGTGAACTTTTTTCATACATATACCTGTGTTTTTTTCTTTGTTTTTAATTAATATACATATAGATATAAGCTTCGGGGTAATCTTTTTTCCCTATTCAATACTACCCCTATATATAAACCAATTTTAATTTCCTTTCAGCTCAGGAAAGTCGAGTCCTTTAACAAAGATATCAAGATACACCTAGGAAGGGGCGCCTGGGTGGCTCAGTGGATTAAGCCGCTGCCTTCGGCTCAGGCCATGATCTCAGGGTCCTGGGATCGAGCCCCGCATCGGGCTCTCTGCTCAGCAGGGAGCCTGCTTCCCCCTCTGTCTCTGCCTGCCTCTCTGCCTACTTGTGATCTCTCTCTCTGTCAAATAAAATAAATAAAATCTTTAAAAAAAAAAAAAAGATACACCTAGGAAGAACTGAAATAACCTTCCTTGCCCACATCTAGGGTTTATAATGACCCTCGCATATTATTCCTCTGTCAGTGTTTCTGTGTTTTTTTTTTTGTTGTTGTTCTGGTATTATAGAAATCTTACTTTTGGGGTTCATTTTGGCTGAGTTCTTCTGTTTTTCTAGTCAATTCCTTTTGAAGTTCTTTTTGTTTGTCATTTTTGTTTATACACCTTATAAATCTTTGTTTTGGGGCTCATTTTGGCTGGGTTTTCTCTCTTTTTTTCCTCTTTCTCTCTCTTTTTCTTTTTTCTTCCTTTTTGGTGGTGGCTTCTAACTGCTCCAAAATGTTCCAGGATGCACCTTGCCTGGATTGTGGTTGATATACTCAGCTACACTTCCCTCACCAAAATGACTGTGAGGAGGAACACCCAATGGAGGAAAAATTCAGAGACTGCACCCTCTCCATGAGAACTATTGGATATGGACATGAACAGTAAGTCAGAAAGGGAATTCTGGGTAACAATTATCTAGGCAATGGCTAGGTTGGAGAAAACCATTAGTGACAACATAGAACCTCTAAGGGAGGAAGTGAGAGCTGACCTGGCAGAAATTAAAAATGCTATCATAGAGATCCACTCCAATCTAAATACTCTAACAGCTAGGGTAACCAAGGCAGAAGATAGAATTAGTAATATAGAGGACAAACTGATAGAGAAAAAGGATCAGGAGGAAGCCTGGAACAAACAGCTTAGAATCCATGAAAACAGAATTAGAGAAATAAATGATGCCATGGAAGGTTCCAACAGCAGAATTATTGGGATCCCTGAGGGGTGGAAAAAGAGAAGACTGGAATATATAGTAGAACAAATTCTGGATGAAAATCTCCTCTATCTGGGGAATGGAACAAGAGTTCGTGTCCTAGAGGCAGAAAGGAAACCCACCAAGATCAATGAATCTAGAAAGACCTCCAGACACTTGGTTGTGAAACTCACAAATTTCAAATCCTAGCTTCCTGCTTGAAAAGTCCAGTTTTGAATGTATTGTTACTTACACTGATTTCTAATACCCTCTGCTGGCCATTTCAGGTATATCACACACTTTGTAGTCCTCTATTGTTCCCCAGGTAAGGTCCATTACAGCAAAGGATCAGCTTAGTGAGTGGAGGGGCCCAGAAATACAATGCCAGAGCCCTGTTTTACCAATTGTATAAATAGTGTGCTTGGTAATCTTAGGTAAGTGGCTTCTTCTGGCAGGTTTTCTTTGTCCCCAGCCTCAAAAGAAAGGATTGTGTTACATTTGTGAAAACTTTCAAGTACTGCTGGTACATAATGAATCTTTACGTTTATATAAAGGACGTACTGTTCCTGTCAGCCTATTTGTATGAGACAGAGGGAGAGATAGAAAGAGAGAGAGAGAGAGAGAGGAGGAGGATGACAGTGGTCCCATATGGACTTCAAGGTTTGTAAAATAGTTTGGGGACTGCAGAAAAACTGGGAAAAGGGGAAGCAGGGAGGTCAAGGGGACATTAAAGACCAAGGTCTTCCCTGGCAGGGATGAGGACTACTTCTAGATCAGGTTGCAGCAATTGCATGATTCTGTGAGGGAGGAGGCACTGGCAGGGGTCTGTTGTCTGAAAAATGAAGCACCCATGTTTGCAGGCCCGGCACTCTGAAGAAAGGAGGACCCTCAGGGATGCACTGTGGGTGGCATTTTGAAAGAAGTTCATTGATGCAAAGTCTCAGTGAATGTGGCCCCTGTGTGCAGTAATGTACACTGAACAAGAACTTGGCAAATGTTTAATGAATAAATGCACATGTGGGCTTGGGAGCCATAATTGGACACTCTGAAGGAAACATTCTCTGGACAGCTGGAACATACACCAAGGGACTGAGGATCATGGAGCCCCACCTGACCCCCACCTCCAGCATACACTGGAGAAGCAAGAAAAATTAGTAAATGTGACAGAGAAGGAACAGAGCAAGGAAACAAGAAGATGCTTTCTTGGGCCTAGGGTTTGGAGAGGTTTGGTGGCATCATCAAATGCCACAGAAATCACTTGGTCATGGGCAGGTTTCTGCAGAGCAGAGCACAGGACACAGAGGATAGTGGTATTTGTCCCTGGGCCAGGGAGGGCATGAGGGCATCTGCCAGGCAGCAATGTCCTTGGACATGGTGCTCCTACCCTGCACCTGCTTTCTGTGGCTTTCCAATCCATTATCAAGTGTTCTTACAGAGCGCAGAGCAGCCCACCCTGGCAGGTGGCAGAGAAATAAGCACACGGCTCCGACCTGACCTTCAAGCATGAGACCACCTGAGTGTTGGACTGGAATTCTCAGGGGACTGGGCATGTGCTGGGTTCTAGGAAACAGGAGACTTTAGATATCTTTTTAAAGAGCTTCGGGGTACCTGGCCTTCCTCTTGATTTGCAAAGATTTAAGGGTTGTGTCTCAGTCAGCATTTAAGCTTAAAACAGTCACCTTGCGCTGCCGTTAAGCAAATGAGAAAAGGGTAAGCCAGGAGTCACAGTCCATTGGGGTTGACTAGTGAGCTTATTCAAGCACACTCAGGGGGCTTTTATGAACAACACATCAGCCTTGGCGTGTGCCTTGAATGCTGCTGCTCTCGAGCAGCCCAGGGTCCTCCTGGAGGCATCTCATGCAGGACAAGGAGAAAGTAGGTCTGAATCAGGCCAGGGGCAAGAATGAATGGAAGCCCATGGCTGTGAACTTCCGAGGTTTGCTGAGAGATTATCAGCCACCATCTTCTCCACACAGCCACCAGATGTGGCTGCTTCCATTTACCCAAGTCCCAGGAAGACTGTGGTGTGTGCCACCTTCAAGGGGATGTGTGGCGCTCATATCCGAAGTTTGGCATGTCATGTTTATAAGCAACTCAGCTAGGTTCTGGGTAAACACCAGAAGGCAGCTCAGGCTCCTCTAGAAAGATCAGTGGAGTACCAGAAAGGCACACAAGCCTGTGTGGAAGGTTTCCAGGTGTTCAGCCACGTGACTCAAGTGTGGCATCAGCACTGAGGTGCAGCCTCTGTACCTTACTGATCTCTCATAAATGCTGCAGTTTCCCCAAGACTGTTTCTTTGCTGGGCCATCACCATGGGCTGTGGGTTCTTGCTGTGAGTTCTCCAACAGCCTGATCAGAGGCGTCTGTATGTGACACAAGAGGGCTCGGCATTCAGGGCCGGCACCCCCGTTTCCCCTCAGTGCAGGCCATGGTGGAGATAGTGGCCGTGTGACAGCATGTTGCATGGAGCTATTCCCGTCCCTGGGCTCCAGTTGTGCTGAGATACCATTAAAATTCAAAGCGAGAGAGGGCTTGTTCGGCAGTCATAAACTTCACTCAGGATTAAATGAGTCTCTTTCTGATATTGGTAGGGGTGCCAGTTGGGTGTCTGTTCAATAATACCTACAGGCTTGCTCTGTGTGATTCTTTGAAGGACCTTGGAATTATTCGAAAGTTCACGTGCCACTGGGTTTAAAGAGAAATCTGAAAACACAAATAGTGAGCGTGGGTACGGCTTGCTGGGTCAGGGCCATTTGGAGTAAAGCATTGCTACAGATTTGCTAACATATGACCCCAGTATGTGCCTATGATGGCTTGGTGACCTCAGAACTTGAGCCAGACTAACTGGAGAAAGAGACGGGCAAAGAGCTTCCACACTAGTAACCCATGTTCCCTAGAAAATCTACTGAGTGGAAAAGAAAATTCACACCATTTCTTTGTACATTTCTGGAGAAGACCCATTTCCCACCCTCTTCCCCCTCAGCCTCATTTTCAGTGCCTTAGACAATCAACAATCATGAATATTTTTGAAGGAAATATTTTGACTACTCTTCTTTGGTGTTGAAATTAAACCAGGACAAAATGACTAAGTAAGCACCTTCCATTTTGGAAGGACTTGTTAAATTCATCTAGGAATGCTATAGGTGTGGGCAAAACCTACCTAAGAAACCATGTGCTGCCAGGCTGCACACCTGGGGAGCCACTATGGTGTTAGGGTGAGTGTGGGAGGGATTGCAGAATAACTGCTCCAGGAGAGGCAGCAATTGTTATTTCAATAACATCAGGTGCGTTTTATTACAAGAATTGAAATTTCAGTCTCATTGGTAACTTCTCCGTGTACTCCAATATCAGAAGCAGCCTCTTATTATCAATCTCATATTGCTGCAATTTATTTGTTTAATAACCAGCTATGCTACTGGGAAGTGCTCCTTGTTTTCTTGCGCTAAAGAAGCGTTCATGATGATCAAGCTTTCCTCTCAATTAGCCCCTAGAAAAATCCTGGATCAGTAACAGCTATTTCCCTGTTATCCACCAGTTGGTAATCCACCAGACTGGTGTCACAAATCAGAAACACGTAGTAAATTCACGAGTCTAATAATGCCCGCTCTTGAACAGCTTACATTGTGTACAGATTTATACCAGCACGAAAGAGAGTAAATCAAATAAAAGATGTTTGTTTTAAGAATTCTCTTCTCTGAACAGTGGCCCAGTGAATTGACTTTTCCATTCCAGGTGATCTATAGGTTTTAAAGTATTTATAAGCATCAACATGGCAGAAAGAAAAGTGACTGAAAAAATGAGCTGGTGGTAGAGGAAAGTGCTGATTATGAAGGTCATCAGGTTTTCAGTGATACATGGTTGGGTCACAGCTGGCACCTGCCAGGGGCCTCAGTCCACAGCTGTTATTTGTGCTGTAGTCATCGCTGGGTGATCAACAATGACGGGGGGGAAGGGCTTTGGGGAAGGGAGGCAGGTTCCGGAGCATAATCCAGAGGAATAAGCAGATTTCCGCACAAATAACAACTCCAACCTGTTTCAGTGTCATAGTATTCGTAGTATCCATACCCTGTTCCAAGTAGTGCCTCCAACTGAACCAAACTTTGTGAAACAAATGACTCCGCAGAAGGAAGCAGGTAATTGCTGGAGGTTACCAAAGGTTTATTTGGAATGACACAGCACTGAAAACATAACTGTTACAGATGACCTGTGGATACAGCACACATCACCTATCTTGTTTTAGGACAATCTGAGAAGATGAGTTGCATAAATATAAAGAGTTGGAAATATATAGGAGCTTTTATTTTTAATAGTGTTCTTTGGGGGTGGACTTTGATGCCCCATCAGCCAGCCAACCTTTAAAAGGGAACACTACAGAGCTGCTCATCCCGACTAGCTTAGCTCCAACCACAGCAGCTAGAAGCTTAGATAACAAACCTCTGCTTTCTCCAAAGGGATGGCAGCCATGACATGCTATCTGTCACTGTGTCCTGACAACCACATTACAAAACACAGATACTGTCGACTGTTTTGGCAATGGGATGACTGGTTTTGCCCTGAGGCAAAACTGCACCTCTAATGCCAGATAGAGCAAGAGCAATGCATGTATCAGTGACACTTGGGAGGCAAAGAGCTATGATGGAACAAAAGGAAGCAACTATGTATATGTAGCTTCGTGCATACACATAGATCTGAGAGTGACGGCAACTAGCATGTGGAACTGTGTGGCCAGATGTATATAGAGAGGGAGGTGTTGGAAAAGAATGTTTTGTGCAGCAGTTGAGTTTGAAACAGTCAACTTGAAAGGGAGAGAGAGCACGTGCTCACACCTGTGCAGGGGAAGATAATCTTGTACTACAGGAAAATTCGCCACATCTTCTGCAGGGCAGCCACTCAGGACCATACACTTGGTGCAGAGAAATGAAGGTTCTGGTCTGGAGAAAGCTACTTTAGAAATGGTGGGAAGGGATCAAGGACAAGAGTCTCCACAGCTTGGACAAAGCACAAAGAAACCTGTTATGGATAATGTGGGAAACAGTGAGGACTTTTTCTGTAATTTACTTGTTTTTCTTTCCTTTTTTTTCTTTTCTTTTCTTCTTTTTTTTACACACATGCTCCACTGGTATCTTTCCAAGCTTTGTCTGGCACTAGCCTGTACATCATTAAGAGTGCAACAGCAAAAGTGAACTCTTTGGGTTTTCATGGAAGTTTAAAAACCCAAAAACCGGGCTCTTTCTATAATATTCTTGGCCCTAATCCAGGCGCCGGGTGAAGTTCTCTGGAAAGAGGCCTTTGTAGGTGGCAAGGTCTCTGTACTGAAGCCAGTCTGATTCCTTCACTCCTACCAGCCAGCCTGCATCCTGCAAGACAAAGACAGGGCATTCAAGGTCCAAGAAACTACTGGAAAAGTCTGCACTGCCAACAGTTAACAAAGTAATTTAGTGTAGTGATCCTGTACCAGGATGTTACATTATATATAAGCCAGTGTGCTGAGATAGGTCAATGGGAAGGGTTGTTCCAAATAAGTTGCTAGGTAAAAAAAATAAAAATAAAAATAAATAACAACAAACATTTGAGATGATTTATTTTCTGGATCTGTGAAAGCTAACTGTTAATACAAATAGTATAATTTTGTCTAAAGTAGAGCTCATTGACGTTAACTGGATTATGACATGAGTTCTTAAGGAAGAGAAAAGGATTAGATTGCTAGCCAGGCAAAGAGAGGATACCACGTGAAAACATGTAATGCATATGAAGGCTCCCTATCCCGTAGGTTACAGTAAAAAGTGACATGAGGACCAAGGTCAGAATACAGTGTGGACGAGGCCATGGGAGGTTTTGTATTCTATCCCGAAGGACTGGCTTATAGGAGAGAACTCTGTGCCCCCAGCTCACGTCATGTGACCCAAATAAACCAGCTATTATCATCAAATAATAGCCACTAGATCTGGGTACTATCCTCTCTGCTGTTGCCGTTATAATCTCTCATTTTTCAAGTTTATATGAACTATAAAGCAGTTCGTTGTCATGATATTCTTGCTGGAAACATTCGCATAGTCTTTATGTATACTTTATCAATTATTCCTCCAAAACACTGGTCCATCTTACAGGAGTAACATAATAAGAATGAAGACATTTAGCCACAGAAAGAAAACTGAAACCATCATGTGTGGCCATTCAGCTTGAGAGACAATACGTTAAAATGAGGAATGGAGGCTGTTACTTGCCCTTGGCCTCTTGCAGATAAGCAGAGCCTGGCTGGAAAAGGCTAAGTGGAAGGAACAGCATGAAACATACAGACTGTATAATGCAAAAACTAGCAGGAAATATATATATATATATATTTTTTTTTAGGTTTTAAAAAATTTATTTATTTTTTTTAAGATTTTATTTATTTATTTGACAGAGAGAGAGAGATCACAAGTAGGCAGAGAGTCAGACAGAGAGAGAGAGAGAGAGAAGCAGGCTCCCCGCTGAGCAAAGAGCCCGATGCGGGGCTCGATCCCAGGACACTGAGATCATGACCTGAGCCGAAGGCAGCGGCTCAATCCACTGAGCCACCCAGGCGCCCCCAAAAATTTATTTTATTTATTTATTTATTTATTTTATTTCCAGCATAACAGTATTCATTATTTTTGCACCACACCCCGTGCTCCATGCAATCCGTAACATGTGCATAAAAGGGAATTGAAAAACACAAGAAGCAAAGAACAAAGTCATCCATAATCACAAGCAGTTTACAGTTTGACTTCTAGGTCCCATGTGTGTATCTACAAAAGTAAGCATTTTAATGTAATTAAGACCGTAGTTATGTATCATGCTTCTTTACACACCATGAATATTTACCATTTCAAAGTCCCCAAACTATGAGTATTTTGATAACCAAGAATACATTACACCAACTCCATCTGAAAGAAAAAGTATAATCCTGCCTTTCTCGGCAACAAAGATTTCAGAGAAGACAAAAATGGCAACAGGCCTCTAGATAAAGATACTGGCAGGGTTACCATTAAAATACTGCATTCCCTTAATGTTCAATTAAAACAGACATAAGTAAGAGTACACAATGTATAATGCTTCTAAAAGAATTCATTATCCAATCTATACTATTCAAATATTAGCAACGGGGTATGTTTCCATTGAATCACCTAATGTATTCCTATAGTACTTGTCTTGATTATGTTAACCAGTCCACGAAACAGATCCCACTTAGGATGAGGGATGGCCAGATTTAATCTGAAGCAATTCCCAACAGAGTTCAAGTACATCAGATAAAATGAGGTCTCCAAAATTAAACAAAGAAGCTGAATACATTCCCTCTTGATGTAATCTGAGACTATAAACTGATGCTGCTATACAGACTAGTAAGATAAGCATTTAGACAGGCCAATTTTTGAAGGCAGGAAAAAAAAGAAAAATGGAGAAAAAGATGACTCAATAATAATGACTGGCTAGGAGGAAGAGTGCCCTCTTTAAAATTATGATGTTATATATGTGAAAGGCAAAGTTACACTTAAAATAAAAGATGATAACTCAATTTTTTCTGAATCTCTGGCAGCATCAAAAGGCCATATTTTCCCCCACAAGTGTCTATAGTTGACTTTATTTACAATGAGTGAAAATTCTAATGGAGCCAAGCAGAGTCATGCATTTTAAAACTGTTTCAATAAAGAAAAAAGTTAAGAACTGGCACAAACTCATAATCAAGATATAGTCTAACATGTGTATTCTGAAATACAATTTATATAGTAAAGTGAAAAACATTAGCCAGTATCAATTAGCCAGTATCAGTATCAATCTCTAGCTAAGGCAAATAGGAAAAATTAAATTTTAACTTCTTAAAGTATGTGATAGATGAAAGATTTACAGTTCTGGCAATGGCAAATAGTTTGTATCAGGTAAGTGTTTCTGCATGAAACACTTATAAACACTAGAATAACTACATATCTTTTTTTTTTTTTAATTTTACTTCTTTTTTTTTTTTTTAAAGATTTTATTTATTTATTTGACAGAGAGAGAGATTACAAGTAGGCAGAGAGGCAGGCAGAGAGAGAGAGGAGGAAGCAGGCTCCCTGCTGAGCAGAGAGCCCGATGCGGGACTCGATCCCAGGACCCTGAGATCATGACCTGAGCCGAAGGCAGCGGCTTAACCCACTGAGCCACCCAGGCGCCGCTACATATCTTTATATATCCATATGTACATATATTCAACTATTTATATTTAGAAATGACTTATAAAACAGTTATATAATGGGATTGTTACAAACAGTGGGTTGACATATATAACAATTATTTGAAGGCACTAGCAGTGACCAAAAGCAGGCAAAAACTGGAGAATATTTAACCCTGGAAAGTAAAAAATTGTGATGAATGAGATCTGTGGTAACACAGCTTTCCCCCTGAGGATTATTCTCAAGTCTGTTTGATGCAGGACATTAAAAGGAAGAGTGAAGGGCTTCCAGAGCAGCTGTACTTTTTAACAATTTTTTTACTTATTTTAGACAGAGAGTGAGGGCATGAGCAAGGGGAGGGGCAGAGGGATGGAGGGAGAGAATATGAAACGCAGGCTCCACACCCAGCATAGAACCCAACATGGGGCTCAAGCTCATAATCATGAGAGCATGACCTGAGCTGAAATCAGGAGTTGGAAACTTAAGAGGCTGTGTCACCCAGACATACAAGCAGCTATATTTTTATGGGGGATATTTTAAAAGAGATCTGTAGAGGCAGGTTACAAAATATGCAGAGAAACGTCCCTAAAATCCTGAGCTGCCCCCCAAATTTATAAATATACAGGGTGGTCCCCCAAGGAGTCTGGTAGAAGCAACAGGAGGAAGGCAGAACAGCTGAGAGGAAATTTAAGCCCTGCCAATGAAGAGGAGGCAGTTTGAAGTTTGAATCCCACCAAGTTAGGAAGCTTGGTCAAACCTTCAGGATTTCTACTGAAATTCCAGAAGGGCCATCCTTGGAAGTAAAGGGTATCTCAGGAGTAAGAAGTCACCCTAAAAGTAAAGGCAAAATTGAAACAGAATCACCCTAACAAAGTATAAAACAAAGCTTCCATGAATTAAAGCTAATTATCTAGTAACTTACATGTCTGCTAGGGGGGAAAGAAACTAGCTTCAGAGAAAAAAATAGAATCCAGACCCTGCAATGTGTCCAGTATCAATAAAAAATTACTGGATATGAGAAAAAAGAGGAACATACATCCCAATGATAAAAGGCAACTGATACAAATGTGTGCGGAGACGGGCTAGTTTTTGGAGTTAACAGTAGGAAAGTAATGCAGCTACTACAAATATTTACAAGTACCTAACACTGGAAGTAGCTATCATGAAAGACTAGATAGGAAATTTTGGGAAAGAAATGTCAACTAAAATAACAAACAAACAAACAAACAACTACATGAACATTATAGAACTCTGTGTGTATAGCATCTGAAATGAAAACCTCACTGGATAAGCTTCACAACCAATTTTAACTTAGCAGAAGAAAAGGTCACTATACTTGAAGACAAACCAATAAAAATGATCCAACCAGAGTACCAGAAAGAAACAATGCATAAAAAGGACAGTCTTAGACACTGAGAAGTTCAACAGATGAATAATTAAGGAATCACAAAAGAGGAAAAAGAGAATGAGACACCAAAAAAATATAAGAAAAATTAGCTGAAAGTCTTCAAAATATAATGAAAAACATCAGGTTACAAATCTAAGCAGCTCAGTGAACCCCAAGCATGAAAACTACAAAAAATACAAGGCCTAAGCATATTATATTGAACCAATGGAAATCAAAGGTACAGAGAAATTCTTAAAAGTGGTCCGGTTAAAAGGCACATTTACCAGAAACAATGGTGAACAAATGGCAGCTGAATTTTAGACAGAAAAAGCAGAAAACAGAAAACCATGGGACAACATCTTTTTTTTTTATTTTTTAAAAGATCATATTTATTTATCTGATAGAAAGATAGAGAGCACAAGGAGGCAGAGTGGCAGGCAGAGGGAGAAGGAGAAGCAGGCTCCCCACGGAGCAGGGAGCCTGATGTGGGACTCAATCCCAGGACCCTGGAATCATGACCTGAGCCAAAGGGAGCCACTTAACCACTCAGCCACCCAGGTGCCCCAGGACAACATCTTTAAAGAGGTGAAAGAAATAAAAGTCAATTCAGAATTCTTCTTCCTACAAAAATACACAGTCACATAGACTAGTGGAACAGACTAGAGTGCCCAGATATGAATCCCCAACTCTATGGTCAAACAGTCTTCGACAAAGCAGGAAAAAATATCCAGTGGAAAAAAGACAGTCTTTTCAATAAATGGTGCTGGGAAAATTGGACAGCTATGTATACAAGAATGAAACTCAACCATTCTCTTACACCATACAGAAAGGTAAACTCAAAATGGATTAAAGACCTCAATGTGAGGCAGGAATTGATCAAAATCAGAGGGGAGAACATAGGCAGTACCTCTTTGACATTGGCCACAGCACCTTCTTTCAAGACAGGTCTCCAAAGGCAAGGGAAACAAAAGTGTCTCATGGTTCATCTCCCCCTCTGATTTCCTCCAACCCACTTCTCCTTTCCTTCTAATGTTCTTCATGTTGTTCCTTATGCTCCCCAAGTAAGTGAAATCATATGATAATTGCCTCTCTGCTTGAATTATTTCACTCAGCATAATCTCTTCCAGTCCCATCCATGTTGATACAAAAGTTGGGTATTCACCCTTTCTGATGGAGGCATAATATTCCATTAAATATATGGACCATATCTTCTTCATCCATTCATCTGTTGAAGGGCATCTTGGCTCTTTCCACAGGTTGGTGACTGTGGCCATTGCTGCTATGAACATTAGGGTACATATGGCCCTTCTTTTCATTACATCTGTATCTTTGCAGTAAATATCTAGTAGTGCAATTGCAGGGTCATAAGGTAGCTCTATTTTTAATTTCTTAAGGAATCTCCACACTGTTTTCCAAAGTGACTGCACCAACTTGCATTCCCACCAACAGTGTAAGAGGGTTCCCCTTTCTCCACATCCTCTCCAACACGCGTTGTTTCTTGTCTTGTTATTTTGGCCTTTCTAACTGTTGTAAGGTGGTATCTCAATGTGGTTTTGATTTGAATCTCCCTGATGGCTAATGATGATGAACATTTTTTCATATGTCTGTTAGTCGCTTGTATGTCTTCTTTGGAGAAGTGTCTGTTCATGTCTTCTGCCCATTTTTTGACATGATTATCTGTTTTATGAGTGATGAGTTTGAGGAGTTCTTTATAGATCTTGGATATCAGCTCTTTGTCTGTAGTGTCATTTGCGGATATCTTCTCCCATTCTGTGGGTTGCCTCTTTGTCTTGTTGACTGTTTCCTTTGCTGTGAAGAAGTGTTTGATCTTGTTGAAGTCCCCAAAGTTCATTTTCACTTTTGTTTCCTTTGCCTTTGGAGACCTGTCTTGAAAGAAGGTGCTGTGGCCAATGTCAAAGAGGTACTGCCTATGTTCTTCCCTCTGATTTTGTTCAATTCCTGCCTCACATTGAGGTCTTTTATCCATTTTGAATTTACCTTTCTGTATGGTGTAAGAGAATGGTTGAGTTTCATTCTTGTATACATAGCTGTCCAATTTTCCCAGCACCATTTATTGAAGAGAATGTCTTTTTTCCACTGGATATTTTTTCCTGCTTTGTTGAAGATTATTTGACCACAGAGTTGGGGATTCATATCTGGGTACTCTAGTCTGTTCCACTGGTCTATGTTTCTGTTTTTGTGCCAGAACTATGCTTTCTTGGTGATCACAGCTTTGTAGTAAAGCTTGAAATCAGGCAACGTGATGCCCCCACTTTTGTTTTTCTATTTCAACATTTCCTTTGCAATTCGGGGTCTCTTCTGGTTCCATAAAAATTTTAGGATTGTTTGTTCCAGCACTTTGAAAAATGTCAGTGGAATTTTGATTGGGATGGCATTTAAAGTGTAGATTGCTCTATGCAGTATAAACATTTTAATGATGTTTATTCTTCTGATCCATGAGCATGGAATGCTTTTCCATCTTTTTCTGTCTTCTCCAATTTCTTTCATGAGTGTTCTGTAGTTTCTCGAGTACAGATCCTTTATCTCTTTGGTTAGGTTTATTCCCAGGTATCTTATCGTTCTTGGTGCTATAGTAAATGGAATCGATTCTCTACTTTCCCTTTCTATATTTTCACTGTTAGTGTAGAAGGAAGCAACTGTTTTCTGTGCACTGATTTTGTATCCTGCCACATTACTGAATTGTTATATGAGTTCTAGTAGTTTAGAGATTGAGTCTTTTGGGTCTTCCATATAAAGTATCATGTCAACTGCAAAGACAGAGAGCTTGACTTCTTTTTTGCCAATTGGAATACATTTTATTTCTTTTTGTTGTCTGATTGCCTTTGCTAGGACTTCTAGTACCATGTTGAACAAGAGCGGTGAGAGTGGGCATCCTTGTTGTGTTCCTGATCTCAAAGGGAAGGCTGTCAGCTCTTCCCCATTGAGAATGATATTTGCTGTGGGTTTTTCATGGATTTTATGAAGTTGAGTTATGTTCCCTCTATTCTTATACTTTGAAGCGTTTTAATCAGGAATGGGTGCTGTTTTTTGTCAAATGCTTTTTCTGATCAACTGAGAGGAACATGTGGTTCTCTTCTCTTATTGATTTGTTCTATCATATTGATTGATTTGCAAATGTTGAACCCAGGGATAAATCCTACCTGGTCAGGGTGGGTAATTTTTTAATGTACTGTTGGATCTGATTAGCTACGATCTTGAGAATCTTAGCATCCATATTCATCAGGGATATTGTTCTAAAATTTTCCTTTTTGATGGGGTCTTTGCCTGGTTTGGAGGTCAGGGTAATGCTGGCTTAATAGAAAGAGCCTGGAAATTTTTTGTCTGTCTCTATTTCTGGAAAATCTTCAGAATAGTTATTATTTCTTCTTTGAATTTTTGGTAGAATTCCTCAGAGAATCCATCAGGCTCCTGTTTTTGGAGAGGTTTTGATCACTGCTTCAATCTTGTTACTAGATAGTGGTCTATTCAGGCTGTAAATTTCTTCTTTTTTCAGTCTTGGAAGTTTATAGGTTTCCAGGGATGCTTCCATTTCTTCTAGGTTGCTTAACTTACTGGCATATAACTGTTGATAATAATTTCTGATCACTGTTTCTATTTCCTTGGTGTTAATCGTGATCTCTCCACTTTCATTCATATTATTAGTTCAGGTCCTCTCTCTTTTCTTTTATATATGTTTGGCCAGTGGTATATCAATCTTATTGATTCTTTTGAAGAACCGCTTCTAGTTTCATTGATGTGTTCTACTGTAACTCTAGTTTCTATCTCATTGATCTCTGCTCTAATCTTGATTATTTCCCTCGTTGTGCATGGGGCTGACTTAATTTGTTGTTGATTTTCCAGTTCTTTAAGATGTAAAGAGAGCTGGTGTATATTACGTTTTTCAGATTTTTTTGAGTGAGGCTTGGATGGCTATGTATTTCCTTCTTAGTACCACCTTTGCCATATCCCATAGGTTTTGGACCAATGTGTCTTCATTCTCATTGGTTTCCATGAATTGTTTAATTTCTTCTTTGATTTCCTGGTTGATCCAAACATTCTTAAGCAGGGTGTCTTTGGCTTCCAAGTGTTTGAGTTCTTTCCAAACTTTTTCTTGTGGTTGAGTTCCAGTTTCAATGCATTATGATCTGAGAATATGCAGGGAATAATCTCAGTCTTTTGGTATCGTTTGAGCCCTGATTTGTGACCCAGTATGTGGTCTATTCTGGAGAAACTTCCATGTGCACTGAAGAAGAATGAGTATTGTTGTTTTAGGGTGGAATGTTCAGTATATATCTATGAGGTCCATCTGGTCCAAAGTCATTCAAAGCTTTTGTTTCTTTATTGATTTTCTGTTTGGATGATCTATTACTGAGAGTGATATGTTAAGATCCCCTACAATTAATGTATTCATATCAATATGACTCTTTATTTTGATTAACAGTTGGCTTATGTAGTTGCTCCCATGTTGGGGGCAAATATATTTACTACTGTTACATCTTCTTGGTGGCTAGATCCTTTAAGAATGATGTAGTGGCCTTCTGTATCTGACTATAGTCTTCAGCTTAAACTATAATTTATCTTATATGAGAATTGCTACCCCAGCTTTCTTTAGAGACCCACTGGCATGAAAGATGCTTCTCCATCCCTTTACATTCAGTCTGGGTATATCTTTAAGTTCCCAATGTGTCTCTTGTAGACAGCATATGGACAGGTTCTGTCATTTTATCCAATCTGTAACCTTGTGCCATTTTATGGGAGCATTTAGGCCATTCACATTATGAGTGATTTTTGAATGATATGTTTTTACTGACATCATGTTGCCTGTGAAGTCCTTGTTTGTACAGATTGTCTCTGTAAACTTCTGTTCTGTCACCCATGGGTTTTTCCTTCTTTTATAGAACCCCCCCCCCACCCACCTTAATATTTCTTGTAGTGCTGGCTTGGTGGTCATATACTCTTTTAAATGTTGCTGGTCATGGAAGTTCTTAATCTCTCCAACCATTTTGAATGTCAACCCTGCTGAATAAAGTGTTCTTGGCTGCATGTTCTTCTCATTTAGTGCCCTGCCAGCCCTTTCTGTCTTGGAGGTTTCTTTTGGCATGCTTTCTGGGGGAGGGGCCTGCTGCGCTGTTCTTCTATCAGCCTTGCTTGGGTTGAGTCGCCCTTCAGGTTATCAAGGGGCTGGGCCCTGTGGAAACTGGTTTTTCAGGCTTTGGTTCTCTGGAGGTTTTTGTGGCCTTTCAGGGGGTCAGAGCAAAGAAAGAATATGTCTGCACCCAGACCTCCGCCTCAGAGAGAAGCCTCAGTCTGCTCCCCTCTGGGTGGTCCAGAACACACAGACTCCCCCTATGCAAACTCTACTGAACAGCACAACCTCCCTCAGGCAGTGCACACCCCCAAGTCACCACCATCCCAGTGATCACCCAAAGCCCTGGCTTGTCTCTGCACCCCTGAGCCACTAATACAACAAGCTATATTGGTCTGCAGGGCCCACTGCGGGTGGCTGCCTTTGCTGGGACTGCTGTCTTGAGTCCAGGCCCACTGCCAGGTGCACTCCGACCAGTGGTCATGCAGTTCGCGAAGGCTGCTGCAGAGGGATCCCAACCAGAGATCATGGTGGGTTCTTTCAGGCACAGAATGGGACTGTCCAGACCCTTGGCTGGTCGTGGAAGGCTTTGGTCCCAGAGACCGCCGGCTGGCACCCACACCAGGCTCTCTCAGGTGTGGACAGGAGTGCACCCAGCCAAGACGTGGTGCAAGCAGCCAAAAGCCGCAAGCCAAAAGACTGGAGGTTCCGCCGGACTCTCTCTGGCATGGGTGGTCACCAGCAGTGGCTGACCTGGGTACGTGGGCTTAGGCCCGTGACCGTGACCACCTGTCCAACAGTTGCCCCTTAAGATCTTTTGCTCTTTTTGAGTGCTTTTAACCAGACTCCAAGTTAATGCTTGTCCCCAACCACAGGGCACTTTCGTATTGGGGTATTACTTTCCAAAGGGTTGCTTCTGGTGGCTCCCTCCCCCTTCTGTTTATCCTCCTATATCAGTCTGAGCATTCCCACTCTGCTTTACCTCACCACTAATGTCTTCTGCCCCTGTAGAGATCCAGCAGTGTATAATCTTACATCTCAGGCTGATTTCATGGGTGTTCAGAGTGTCTGGTAGATATTTAGCTCACTTTAGGGGACCGGTTGAAATAGGGTCTCCTAATTCTCTGCCATCTTTTCCTGCCCCTCCTAAAAATCTTCAAGAGAAATACATAACAATATCCTAAAAGAGGTGTTCTAAAGAGTTACAGTTAGCCTTGTCATGTGCTCATAAACCTTAACCCCTTTTCAGAGCTGCCATGCAACATCTCAGAAAATAGAAAATGTCTTCAGTTATTCACTGTGTCCCAGTGACCCTCAGGGAAAACAACAACAACAACATGGCCCGTAGAACCTTTCAATCTCTCCTTACCTGGTCAGCTTCTGAGTCTGAGGGGACCACCAACACCACGTCACCCCTTTGTAAGGTAAGTTCATCAGAATTAGCTGCTTCAAAATCATGCAGTGTTTCCACCTGCAAAAGATTTTAAAAGAATTTACTATTTTAAAAGCAAAAGGAAATGTAACATTGAAGTCTCCCAGCCAGACTGTCAGCAGGTACTGCTGGATGAGGAAGACAATGATCCCAGCTAACCCCAAGGGAGAAGACCTCTAAACATAGAAAGGAGGTCTTGATTACTTAAAATGTCCAATCCTTGAAGACTGATATTGTGACAATTTGGGTGTACGTTTAGTAATGCAATGCCTTCTGCAAGAGTTGAAACGTCATATGTTAATTAAATTTTGTCATATTTTTGTTACATATTTACATTTTATTATCATTGATGTTTTATTATTGTTCATTTTTAAACTCGAACTGAGAGTGTCTAGCAGAAAGTTCCTCTAACCTCACTTCTGTCAAGTACTTAATAACTGGAAAAATCAGGGGCACCTGGTTAAGTATCAGACTCTTGGCTTTGGCTCTCAGGTCATGATCTCAGGGTCATGAGATCAAGTCCCAGGTTGGGTTCCATTCTGAGCATGAAGTCTGCTTAAGATCCTCTCTCCCACTCTCTCTGCCACTCTCCTGACCCTCTCCACAAATAAAATAAAATAAAAATAAATAAAATGGCACATATAACATTTTTAAAAATAATGGGAAAAGTCATCACTTCCACATTATATGGGAATTACTACTTAATAAAACCCTGCAATCAATTTCTTTAAAAATTTCCTATCTTAACCTTTAAACCATATCCATCTGTTTCTTTTCTTTCTTCTTTTTTTAAAATTGAAATATATTTGGGGTGCCTGGATGGCTCAGTTGGAAAGGCATGCAACTCCCAATTTGGGGTTGTGAGTCTGAGCACCAAAGTTGGGTGTAGAGATTTAATCAATCAATCAATTAATTAATAATTTTATCAATAAATACATAAATTTCATTTTATTTATTTTATTTATTTATATTTATTTTGTAAATAAATTAAAATTTAAAATAGAAATATATTTGAGATATAGTATTATGCAAATTTAAGGGGTACAGATGCTAATTTGATACATTTGTATACTGTAAGAGGATGCCATTTTAGCAATACTGAGCTCCTCTATTACGGTATGTATTTATCATTTCTTTCTAGTGGCTAGAATAATTAAGGTCTAGTCTCTGATCAAATTTGATGATTATGATACAATATTATTGTCTATATTCATCACGTTGTGCATTAAATCTCTAGGGCTTATCTACCACTCATTGCAAGCGTATACTGTTAAAAAATCCCTGTCCTCTCCCCTACCCTTTTCCCCCCTTTTTGAAAGATTTCCTTAAAATTTAATCATAAAAAATTCTGAGAAACAAAAGCAGAAAGAGCACCATAATGACCCACATACTCACCCCGCTGGAGTTATGAGCCGTTTATTTCTCCCATGTCCCTCCCCTCAGCCCTACTCCCAGAGATCACGTGATTGGCTATTAAAATGTATATTTTTTATATAGAATCATAAATTGTCAGAGCAGGAAATGACTAGCTTATTCCCCAATTCACTTTCCAACTGAGAAACTGGAGCACAGACAGAGAAGTGATGTTCCTCAGGCCACACTGCAGATAAGGAGAAAAGCCGGGGTGTGCCCCGGCCAGCTGGTGTATAATCCAGCCCCTGGTGGATGCATGCAAGGAGGATTTCAAAGCCCTGGTCTGAGTCCAGGGCTGGAGGGACTCACAGGGCTGGGAGAGGAGCAGGAGAGGGCACTTTGGGGGTAGAGGGTGTGCAGAGAATTCACCCACTCACTACCAAGGGGCATACCATTTATCCTGTGGCGAACATTCTTTTAACTATGGATTGCTGAAAGAGATGGAAAGTCATTCCTGTGTTTTTGCTTGTCCAGCAGCCCAGAAATCCTGCCATTTTACACTGTGATGTGGGGAAAGCAGTACAGAGAAGGAATACCTATTGCAAAAAATACAAATGCAAACATCCGAAAACCAAAGGTTCCAGCAAAGGGGCCTCAAAGAAAAGGAAGGATGAATGGCCACCCAATTAAAACAAGACAAAATGAAAAGACCTTGTAGAGGAAGCCGGGAGGCACATCTTGAGATGCCTCACTTGCTGCTGGAGTGGAGGGCAGTGGCTGGGAGTCCTCACTGGCTCTGGGCTCTGCAGCCAACTCTGGGGGCTCACTAGCAGGGCCGGGAAGAGCTGGGGCACCAGGTGTTTCCATGGACTCTGCACCTGCGGGGACTTCATGGTCTCCCTCTCCTTCGTTGTTGGAGGCGGGCTCTATGACGACTGAAGGGATGACCTTCTCCTGGAGGAAGAAAAATGTGGTGGTGCTGAGCAGGGGCTGGGAAGAAAGACTTCTGCGTCCTCGGGTGCACTGTGCTCTGCTTCTATCCCTGACGTACCCTCCTTGGCTCCCACGTTCCCCACATGCTCCCTTCCATAAAATACCCACTGTTCCTCACACCTAGCCAAAACCTTTGGGCCTCAAGCCTTGCAGGATGTTCCTCCTGACATGGTCAACTTTCTCTCTCTCCTGAGACAGAAACCTTTAATGGGATTAATTTCTGGATCCTTGAGCAGTCAGGCCCTTTGTGAAAAGTGGGGTTTCTATGGAAATTGGGAAAAAGATCCAAGACTACAGGGAGAGAGGAGGGAGGGGCCCCCCGGAAGGGGAATCCAGTAGGGTCCCAAGAATGGCCTCAGTTTTGCTGTGGTCTACTCTTGTCCCACTGAGTCCTAACAATGCTTGAAGCTGACATTGAACCTCCTATGACTGCTTTTCTTCCAGAGGCCATGGGACTCCTGACTAGCCTCCAACCAGATTGTTTGTACAGATCTGGCTAGTGTTTAAATCTGCATCTGTTTGGCTTGTTGTCTTTAGAGCTCAAGCTGCAGTTAGAGCTGGAGGGATGACAATTCCCAGCAATCACTCCTCCGAGGACTCTACACGGGAAGGGGGTGTGACAGAACAAAGGATCAAGATCTCCTTCCTATTTGGTAACACACAAAGATGAGTGACGAGAAGAATTTCACTAGCATAATGGAAGTCTGGAGATGTTTATTCCCTTGGATATCAGTGGGTTTAAGCACTTCCATTCTTCAATTTGGAGAAAATAATACACTTTTCCAACAAGTCTGACAATATAATACAAAACAGTTGTGGCATTGTGATAAAAATCTCAGGAAGAAATGGCACATATTTTTGAGTTATTTCCCAAATACCAATACTGCTGTTTTTCTAGTGGGATGAATGGGATCATTTTTTGAGTAACCCTGGAGAGATTTGGTGGAAATTTCTTATGGGTAAAATCAGGACAAAGGAGAGTATCACATTGAGAGCCTAATTTTCATTGTTACTTTCTGGAGTCTAGACCAACGGTGTGGTTTAGAGCTGCCCTTGCTGTGTGCCCCCCACATCATGGACTATATGGATTTGTGAACTTTGAACAAACAGTTCTCTGAAGAAGTGAGGCACTGGCCCTAGTCCAACAACTTCATGTATGTATTTAATGACCTGTTGGCCTCTCAAATATGCTAACAGGGATGAGCTTTTGCTGAAAGGAGCCTCCCTAATGGTGGATGTGAAGGGCTATAACGATAACAACAATTCCTAAATACTACTAATAACGATAGGATGTAACTACTAATATTGGGTTCTCCCCACGTGCCTGGCACTGGGCTAAGTTCTGTATGGTCATTTTCTCACATAATCCATATAATATCCCACCATCTGGCCACATTCTCTTCCTGCTCCCTCCATCTCATGCTTACATCATCTGTGCATTCTTCTTTTTCTCCATCACTCAAGGCCTGTGTGAACCTTGCAACGCTGACACTGAGAGAAAGCCAAGCTCAGTCTCTTGCCGACAATCTTATATACAAATACTTAAATAATAACAAAAATATAAATATACTAAATATACTACATATAAATATACTAAATATACTACATTATATATGTGTAATTTTATATACCTTAAGTTTATTTTGTTTATATTATTTATATTTTTATTATATAAGGAATATAATAAAAATAAAAATATTAAATAAAAATATGAATATTAAATTATACATAATATACATAAATACATATATATATACATATATACATATATATTTGGTGAACCACGTTACCACACAATGGCCACAGACCTGTTCTGCCCCCAGAGCTGTTACCAGCACTCTCCATTACACAGCATTCCAACCAGGGCACCTCCTCCCAGAGCCTCCCTTTTCCCTGTTCACTCACCTGAGGGGCTGCTGCTTCTGGTTCTTCTGGTTGCGATCTGTCACTATCTATGGCCTCCATAGTGTCAGCATCAGTCCTGGTCTCCTCTACACCTGCTCCTTCCCCAGCAGGAAGAGCTGCCTTCTCCATCTCTGTTTCCTCCACTGGAACCTCCTCGGCAGCCAACACCACGATTCCAGGTGTCACAGTGGCGTCCGTTCCAGGTATGACCTGCAGCCCGGATACCAGACAGGCTGTGTCTGTATCTGTACGGGGCCTCAAGAAGAGCCAGCCCCAGCCCTTTCACCTCGGGCCATTCTGGGGAGGCTCATCAGATGTGGAAGCTCTGTGGAAGGTACAGCAGCTCAGGATTCTGGCAGGGCAGAGTCTGCCCTCCATCTATCAGAACTGACTGCTCTTCCCCAGGAATGCAGGGCACAGCATAGGGAACCTAGCCAACGCTACTGTAAGAGAGCTGTCTGTTGCCAGATGGTGGCTCCCTTGAGTTGAGTGGAGCATAACATACAGACCTGTGCAATCACTGTGCTGTACACCTGAAACCAATGGAACATTGTGTGTCCGTTCTACTTCACTTAAAAATAAAATGAAAAAATGAAACAACAAAAAAAAACCCTACCCTTCATTCTGGGCCCCCAATGACACGACAGCCCTCTGCTCTCCTTGCAGTTACGTTCAGCAAATGGAATTTGAGTGGAAGTGATCTATGTCATTTGAGAGACTTGGATTTTACCAGCTCTTTCTACTTTTCTTGCCTGAAAGCTGATGGTCACAAAGACCTTGAAGACACTGAAGTCACGAAATGGAAGGCGTCTTTCCCCAAAACCTGGATCATGGAAAAAAGCTATGTAAGAAAGGCACCCTCATCGTGCAAAATCAGAGTTTAGAAAAACCGCATTTCAGTCTACACTCTAAAATCTTCATGGGGAAGGTCCCCAAAGCTAAATCACATTCATGAAAAGCAATATATTGGGGAATTTTCTCAATTAGACTTCTTGAGAAGGAAGGGCAAGTCATTTTTTGTTATGAAATGCACATTATAATAAAAGCTGATTCAAATTTTGGGTCTTTTTAATAGGAGTGAAATTTAAAAAATGAGAATTTTCTAAGGCTGCACACAGTCCAAAGAAGAGCTGTAAGTAGTGTTTAAAACTTGCAATAATTAAAGAAAGTGCAATCAGAAGTGTTAGCTTTAGGCAGATTGGTTGCCAAACACACATCTAAGACTCTAACATCGGTGTGGCAGGCCTGATTTGAGAAGCTCAAATCAGAAAAGGCTGAGGAAAAAAGAGTGACAGTTGAGCTTATATAATATACCCAGGATACGTATTTCAAAAATTGATCTTGTTATCTGATGTGATTAACATTAGCCCTTCCTCTTCTCTGTGGAATAAATTCTCCCCAGTTGTTCTGTTGGGTTAGGAAAGTTCCAGTATCACGGATACTGACTGTCAGACCGAGAGCAGGGGTGGGCAGTGCCCGCAGAATGGGCATCAGAAGTGGGAGATAGAGAACGTGAGCCACATACCTACTCTCAAAGCAACACGTCTTTATAAAACACCTTTCTTCTGACTCAAATTTATAGGTAATAAAGAAAAATTACCTGCCACAGAACACATTTTTCTACAACATATTTTCCTTCAGGGATGAAAAATACTGCTCACAGCTGTACTCTTTGTTATATGGCCATATTCTTTGAAATGTACTTGTCTCTCATTGAAATTTGGCTCATGCAAAGTGTACAATGATCCAAAATGTAGTCATGCCCATGATATACCATTTCTTTCTTTTTTTTTTTTCATCCTGTCTTTAAGGTACTGGGTTCAGAAAAGTAATCAATTATATGAGTTATAATACATTCATTTAAAGCAAATTTAAATGCTAACAACTATTGAAGTAGGGATTCATATTTTTGTGAATGACTGACAATCCCCCTAATAGAAAGTTAAAAATTTAAGATAATTGCATCTCTTGTTTTAAATAAACATGGGTCTTTGTATGGATGTGACTCAGAAAAACAAACTGAGGGTTTTGGAGGGGAGTTTGGAGGGGAGAGGGGTTGGGCGAGCCTAGTGGTAGGTATTAAGGAAGACATGGATTAGATGGGGCACTGGGTGTGATGCATAAACAATGAATCTTGGAATGCTGAAAAAATAAAGTTAAAAATAATTAAAAAAGAGTAAGAACCAGATAATGAAGAAGATCATCCTCTTCATTCCAAGAAGATGAATAACTGTTCATAGCTTTATTGTTGAAGAAATCAACAGGCTTGCTCCAGGATCCCAAGAATTACTTAGCAAAATTCTTGCACATCAAACTATAAATAAAGTGCATACAGTGGACTTTCAGGCTCAAATGTAGAAAGTGGTGCCATCATAATTCCGAGTTATCTATGCTTTCCATCTGCTTGGAAAATTTGCACCTATGGAGTGAACATTTCCCTGGTTTCAACAGCTGAAAACCAGATAGACTATATATCATGCAGATGGTATGGGCAAACAGAACAGTGCACACCACCAAACACACACACACACAGAGCACAGCACATATACACATAGTTACAGGTAAAAAAGCAACCACTATGATGTTTAATAGGCTACTCCCCCAAATGATTATGCATAAATCCTCCCATACATAAATGTACCAAGCAAATACTATTAGTGATGGGATTTTATTCCCAACTGAATGGGAGTATGTCCAGAAGAGAATATATTTCTGTTAAGTATTAATGGTGTTGCCAAAAATAATTTAAATCTCTCTATACATATAGAATGTTAATGATGAGTCCGATTTATCTCTGGTACTCTAAATAGCCATCAATTTGATTGTATCTGATTTTACTATTGCAATATGTCATCACCTAAGTAATTCAGCCATCACTGGCTGGATGTGATTTAGGCTGGACACTGCGGCTGCTGTGATGCTGACCACCAACAGGGGGAGGCCAAGGGCCCTGTCTGTTCACACTGTGATGCTTGCTGAACTCAGAAAGAGCAAATACCCCAGCTTTCACCTGGCAGCAATTTACCTGACCTCTCTCATATACACAAAAAAGGGACAGAAGGATAAGGGCCAATAAAAATCACCAAGATTGAAATTAACAATGCTAGTGAAGGCAAGGAGCTAAGGAAACTGGCACTACAGCGCGGAAAAACCAAGCATTTTGAATGACCTACTTGGAAAAGGGAAGAAATTAACATCCTTTCCTTCTTCTCTGAGTCCATTAGTAACGAAGTCCTATTTCTCTAACCAAGTACAAACTTTGATTTTACAGACCTTAAGAATGTTACAGAAACAGAGAAGGCCTGTCTACTATCTATATTCCCTCCTCTCTTTTTGCCTCCAGAATAGCTTTGAAAATCAGAGGTCACCCTCCCTGCAAAGCATAAGCCTGGAATCTTTTGCACATTTTCCACTCTTACTGAAATATTTCTAATGTATATTTACCAACTGCAAACACAGAACAGCATAAAAATGCAATGGAAAATAGGATCCCATTTGCTTGGATTAGGTGTTATCTCCAGATAAAGACAGGTCACAAAAAGGGTTTCAGTGACACTGTTATCACTTTTTTTTTTTTTTAAGATTTTATGTATTTATTTGACAGAGATAGAGAGATCAGAAGTAGGCAGAGAGGCAGGCAGAGAGAGAGGGGAAAGCAGGCTCCCTACTGAGCAGAGAGCCTGATGCAAGGCTCAACCCCAGGACCTGATGCTGAAGGAATCAGATCATGACCTAAGCCTAAGGAAGAGGCCCAAACCACTGAGGCACCCAAGTGCCCCTGTTACTGCTCTTTTTGTTACCATTTTTATGGAGTCCAATTTATTAGCTCTTTGTAGACTGAGAAATGGAAAACATTTTCTGGACTCTGCTTGATACCGGAGAGGTTACACCTTCTAGGAAAAACCACAATGATTCATGACTGCTCTTTGGTTTGTTTGTTTTTTTAAATATAATCCAGGGAAACCAGAGGAATGAAACCACTGAAAGTAATTCAAGCCTTTGATGTTTAATGTGGTTCAATTTGTCATGTCGCTCCAAATGTTAAAGGAAACACCAATATCTTATCCTCTGCTCAAACTGTACTGTTCAGAAACCACAGGGACAAGCATGTCTTTGGGAAGGTGAACGACTCCCTCTTTATCACAACACACAGATCTGTTTTCTTCAACTTCTGCCTCAACAATCTCTTTGACAGAAAGGGATGTGGTCATGGTATTCATGTCCCCCCAAACACCTGTTAGCAAAATTTCTGTAAGTGGGACAAAATGGATGCAGTACAACAATGGCCCGTGTATCCTGCAAAGTAGGGAGACACAATAGGATGACAGAAGAGTCACGCCCTCCATGAGATGCGCTGTGAGGGGAGGTCAAAGGCGACCCAGATTCCAGAGGAGCCGTAGTGATGGGCTGCATGAGAGTTGGTGATCTTTGGGCTTTATGTAATTTATGGATTCATTTTATTTACTCGGTGTTTCCTTGGCAATGTGAGCCTGAGCAATGCCTGAGAAGCCGCCTACCAGTAACTGGTCTGGGTGAGGCCAACCCTGGTATAATATTCCATATGCATCTACTGGCTAGCCTATTTTAACTGGAAATTGGCAGTCCTCTGATTAAAAAATAATGGAGACCATAGGTTTAAAGATAATAGAAGAAATAACATTTTCACCTATTTTTTCAATCATTTTTCTGTGCCTAGTGGCACTTTATTATGTTTATAATACAGTGATCATGTTTCTTAGAAAAATTATATAAATGGACTTTATAATTTGTACTTTGTTGTTTTTTAATATTTTATGTATTTATTTGAGAGAGAGACAGTGAGAGAGAGTATGAGCAAGGAGAAGTTCAGAGAGAGAAGCAGACTCCCCGTGGAGCTGGGAGCCTGATGCGGGACTCGATCCCGGGACTCTAGGATCATGACCTGAGCTGAAAGCAGTTGCTTAACCGACTGAGCCACCCAGGCGCCCTGTACTTTGTTTTTTCTATTTGACAATTTAACATTTTTGTCATTGAACACTAGTTGGTTTCTAGTTTCTAAATGTTGTAATAATACTCTGATGGGAGATCTTGGTTTGTAACCATATTAACAGCAATTGGTCAGACGTACATTTAAATAAATACTAGACCCTAATACTTTTATTCATTTACGATGTTTCTACTAATGACTGTTTCTGAATTTTTGCCCAGCACTTTATT
This sequence comes from Mustela erminea, assembly GCF_009829155.1. Lineage (NCBI taxonomy): Eukaryota > Metazoa > Chordata > Mammalia > Carnivora > Mustelidae > Mustela > Mustela erminea. Next base: position 106,835,056 of record NC_045624.1, on the reverse strand, counting down.
ATGGTAAGTCAATACAAAGAAAATAAAAAGAATCAGACAGTGAACGTCCAAATACCTACTACCTGAGACCTTCAACTGACATGTTACATTTGCTTTATTCTTTCTGTTCATGTTGACTTTGAGTCATCTTTTTTCAGTCTATTGGAATACATCTTCATAAAATGTTTTTTGGAAATTCTCTGGTGTTTCTATAGCCTTTCTACATTTGATAACATCTCTCTGCCACTTTCACATATGACCAACTACACTGTCTTGGGGGTAAAACTGCAACAGTGTGACTTTTTTGTGTTCAACGTCTACCAGGTGTTCCAACAGCTCTTGAGCGTTCACCCTGGGAAGGGCGAGTCTGAGGTCCGCCTGATTGCTCTCTGCTAGCACCCTGCTCCAGACAAAATGCTTACAGGACTTTATCAATTCTGAATTTAAAATTTTAAAAGAATACATCCAGATGTTAGTCCCTCATAAATTCTGCCTTTTGTAGGTGGTTTTTATGGTCTGCAGGCAGGAACTCCTGCAATTAAAAAAACTACTTCTCCATAGGGCTGACTGATGGGGCAGCTACTCCTTTCTTTATGGTCCCTTCTTGGCAAACTGATGATCTGTGAATCTTTTCCTCAGTCTTTGGTTCCCCCATCTACCATCTTTCCTTATTATTTTCCTCTTTGTGTTGAAAGAGCTCCCTCAGTTTACCTCCTATCACATCAATTCTCTACACTGTAATGTCCGGTCTTTACCACTTACCTGCAAGTTTTAATTCTAGTATTATATCTCCTCCCATTAAAGTTGTTTCTTAGGTCATGGACCTCCCTTTTCATATGCCTCAAAAGCAACTCCCTTTTTATCTCAATGTGGTTACCTTACCACCCCCCTTTCATTTTTTTTGTTTCCTGTGATGAAGGTTATCTAGAAATTTTACCAACAACAACAAAAAAATCTGGTAACTTTTGTTGTTGTTGTTCTCTAAAGAAAATCTGAACACCATCTACAGTGCAGTTTCTTCCTTCTTTTGTGTTGCTCATTCTACAGGCTCTATGCCATTTTAAAAACATGTTTGTTTCATGATTTAAAATGAGGAAAGATCCCTCCAGACCTGAACAGTAGACACAGGAACAATTTGTTACTTTTCCTCTCCATGTAGGCATTTTAGATGCTCTCTCAGAACAGCCGCTGGAAAGGGATTCATCAAGAATCTACCTACAAGCAACTGTCTTGAATGCCCCAATGTATGGGTCAAAGGGGAGCTGCCGTCAGGGGAAACAGCAGGCACAAGATGACCTGGGTGTTTCAGACCGATGCTCCCACACTCATGGGGGGCTGGATGGATGGAACGGTCACATACTTATCCATGCCAGGCTCAGTGGCTGTGCTTTAAGGATCTGTTCTGGCCCTGGTTTGTGCAAAATCCTCCTGAGCTTGGCTAATATATTTCTAGAATACAGTACTACTGAAACTTTGACTTTCTTTGTATATTTGAGGATAAGGAGCTTTAAAATTAAAAAAAAAAAGAACCCTAATAATAGTGAATCTGCTATAATTTTTGTGATTTATTTTTTTAATGTTTTCAGGTTTCTCATTTAATTTTCCATTACGTGTTCCTGGATGCATTTCATTTTCGCTTAAATATTCCTGGGGTAAGTGACACAAATAATAGTAAAGGAGGTAAGAAACAGACTGCGGAGTGTTAATTTGGTTAAAGGATGTTTTATAGTGGAGTCAGAGTGACCATCTTCTGGACACTTGTTCTTGGAAGAGGCACTTGGCTGAAAACTCACTGAACTCCTGGTTTACCAACTGACCCCAGGCATGGAGTCATCATTCTAATGCAGAGGCAGGCTTCTGCTGGACAGTTTCAATGTATGTACATTCTGCAGCCCAGCGTGGCGGGGGGGGGGGGGGGGGGGAGCTAACCTTTCCTGTGACTCTAGGGCTCCCTAGGCGTTATCTCGGGTGTGTCCCATTTACCGCAAATTATGTGCCCAACATCCCTATTAGATAGACATCATTCCCATTTTCTACACAAGTCAGCTAACACTTAGAGATCAAGTAACTCAGGCTGTCAGTAAACAAGGGCTGATCCAGTCTAACTCTAAATTCCGTGTTTTATCAGACCATCCTGTATCCAAGAGGACAACCCTCCTCTCAAATCAGAGTTCCGTATAATTCTTAGATATGGAGCATCTCCACGTACCCACAGCTTCCTCCAGACAACCCCAAGCAAAGGCTGCTTGATAAGGAATGTGAGTGGAATTTCATAAACCAGAATACATTCACTTATAGTCTTGGAATGCTACTCTTTAAAATGAGATTTGCAGTTTATAAATAAAATACTCATTTACGTGCACTATTGGGTACTAAATAAACATGTCATAAAATCCCTCTTAATTAAGATCTAATTACGTAATAGAAAGGTAAGGAAAAGTGGTTGGTTGGAGAGAATTTCCCTTAACATTACTATTTTCCTTCAGCTCACAGATTCATTGTTTAGAAAGATATGTATGGATTGGGAAAGTTAGAAGATCAACCATCTCCTGGCTTTATCCACTGCACTGCAGTTAGAAAGTCAGCACTTGGACATTCATAATTGTGTTCACAGGTTAGAGATGGGTAGGATCCCAAAGCTGGAAGGAACACAGGGCTCATCTAACCCATCTTACAGTGAAGGAAACAGGACAGAATGGAGTACCACTACAGAGACAACTAGGGATCTGAGTTTTAGTTCTGATTCTTGCACTCATCAGCAAGAAAGCTGGAGTGACCCCTGAGCCCCTCTGGGAAGCCACAAAGAGAGATAAATAACACAGAGGAAATCCTGGTCATAGGTCACTCTTGCCTTTTCCTGTCCATCCTTTAATCTGGATCCAACCTGAGCCCTTGACCAGTCTGAAGATCCAAGCATTTCTATGGAAATACAGGATTGTTCCCCTGGTGCATTTTAAAGACAAGCCTAAGAGGCAGGGAGCATTATTAAAACCCCCAAGACTATGTACCGAGCCACGGGCTGGTGACCAGTTTTCCTCATCATGCTGACTCTACTTAGAACAACTCAGGTCCTCATTTTGCTTCAGCAGGATGACTGAGGTGAGCCCTTCCAAGAACACTGGGCCTCCAATGGTGCTCCTGTTTAAGGTGGCACCTGGTATTACAAACTTCATTTGATATATCCACGGGTATCCCTTCCTAATAAAGGAAGTTAGTGGTTTTCTTCCCCTTGACCTTCGCCTCAATCATCTTCTTTTTAATCTAGTCCCTGAGTATTGCCTGCGGTGCCATCATCAACCTTCAGAAGCCAGGTCCCAGTGCAGCTCCGCTGCAGACAGCACTGTCGCCATGGCAACACCTGTCTGAATGAGCGCCACACTTTCTGCAAAACTTCAGATCTCCAAGTTAATGAATTTTTGCTGAATCTGGCCTTTCAGGTCATGGCCAAATATCCAATAATGATACATGGAAGAACATGGAAGGTTTAATTAGAGGTTTGTTTGCAAAGTCCATAAGAGAAGTGGCTAGGAAAGATGGAATCTCTTCCGAAGCAAAGGTGAATGTGGTGTGTTGTGCACTCTCAGAGATGGCTCCATGAGCCAGATCTAGTGTCCAAAGCAGCCAGTCACAAAGGACAGCCTCATTAAGGAAAATGTCTTCATGGCACAATTAACAGCTGACCTTGCCCCTGGCCATGGCATCTTTGAATGACCTGTGAAGCATTTGTTGCCACTGCTCAGGCTGCGTTCCTCAGAGTGGACCCAGGCTTGGGTTCCAGCAGGCGAGAAAGGGCAAGAAGCAGTTGCAGAACGGGAACACATGCTGGTCTGGATGTTCAGCTCAAGAGTATCCAGGGCTAGATAAATCTCAACACTGTCACCCATGGAGTGAGAGGGCTGAGCCGGTAGAAGACATCTCTAAGGCTCTGTCACACCTAAGTCTGATATATGGGGAGGGACAGGAACTGATGTTTGCAGGGGAAGTGAAGGTGGACAGTATTGTCTAAACGAGGTTGTCTTTTTCACATTTCAATGGGTCTGGTCTTACACAGACTTTCCAATTGCGCTAATGGCCAGGAAAGGTTTCTGCATGGGCTTGTGAACTGAGCCAACATATACTAAGGGGGAACAGGAGAATGTTTTTTTTTTTTTTAATTTCAGTTAATTACAACCAAAGCCCGTTAAAAATGTCAAGCCAAAACACAAGACTTCCTATGTAACAAAAAGTTTACACCACAGATACACAAAACGTCACTCATTGTATGATTCTAGCCATACGATCTATCCAGGAGCAGATACATGCACAGAGCCAGAAAGCTCAACAGCAGTGACCAGAGGCTGAGGGAGGGGGTGGAGTAACTGCTTAATGGGCAGAAGTTTTATGGTAACAACAATGTTCTGGAACCAGACAGAAGTTAACATTTGTACAACATTATGAATGAACTAAAGCCAAACTGTTCGCATTAAAAGGATTAATTTTATGTTATGTGAATTTCACCTCAATTTAAAAAAAAAAAAAAAAAAGCACACACCAAGAATAAGACTTAAAAAAACGCTAGGCACCCATCATCTACAAAAATCTCCTCAACAGCGGAAGAACAACATGAAACCTGCTATCACCTCCAACTATAACACTTAGCATAGACAATAATAGTGCATAACCCTCACACAGACCTGTTCAAGAAGGGGATTTGCTTTTCCTGAGGAAGGTAAAGGGTATATCCATCCCCAGGGTGTATGTATATTTAATTTAATTTACAGCATGCTTCGGAGTGAGCACTTTGAGTTTGGACACAATTCTATGATCACCAAGGGCAGACAAGAAATCAAGCTCCTGTGGCTTCCTGCGATCTTGTGTCTTTCTCTGCGTACTGGGAACTCAGACCTGGAGGCAGTGGGAGCCCCAGCTCTCATGTTTCCTCCACACAAGGAGAAAAGGTCAAATGCTCAGTCCCAAGCACGTGACCATCCCCAAGGAAACCCCAACTCCTTGCAGTCTCTCCCACCACCAGTTTGTGTGAACAAGGATGGCAGGAGCTAGGTCTACTGCCTGCACCACTGTCTCCCCCAGATCAGAACAAAGCCCAATATCTAGAGAGGACTCAGATCATACTTGCCAACTGCATGAAGAAAGAAATGAACACATGCCTTCTATTCAAGCGGACAGAAATCTTCCCAGCAACATGCAGTTCATCTATGAACTGGTTTGCATATATACGTAAATACCCAGTGGTTTAGATTGGTCTTGACAAGTCAACTGATGTCTGGTGACGTTTCAAAAAATAAAATGCAGCAAAACCAAAAGTAGTCCCCAAAATAATAGGCCAGTGTTTCCTCTTCCAGGAATCTCCATCAATTCTAAAAACATCTTTATCTTGATCTTTTTCCCATTTATGTTCTAGAAATGATACTAACCCTAAAATGAATTGCAGTGTATTTCTTTAAAAACAACAGGAAAAAAAAAGGTATTGGTCCAGTTCACGTAATTAAAGCAAAATACAGGAGCTGACAGAAATTTAGAAAAAATTAGAATATGACTCTACAAGAAAATGGAATCAATATGGATTAAAATCTTTATCTGATTCTTAACCTAATTCTCTGATACTGATATCTGAGACAAATACTAATCAATTATCTTCCTAAAGATGATTGCCATTATTTATATAAGATGGAAACATCTGGACAAGAAACAAGTTTTGGCTCTTTAAAATTTATTTTAGGGTTAGTATCATTTCTAAAACATAAATGAGAAAAAGATCAAGATAAAAATGTTTTTAGAATTGATGGAGTTTCCTGGAAGATGAAACACTAGCCTATTATTTGGAGGACTATTTTGTTTTCACTGATTTTTTTTTTTTTAAAAACATCACCAGACTTCAGTTGACTTGTCAAGACCAATTTAAACGACTGAATATATATGTATATATGCCAAACCACAGTTCATAGATGAACTTCATGTTGCCAGGAAGATTTCTGTCCGCTTGAATAGGAGGCACGTGCTCATTTCTTTCTTCATGCATCCTATAGATATACAAGTACAATTTAGTACTATAGGGAAAAACTAAAAAAACAAAAATTTAATAGTTATTTTGCTTGAAAGCCCCAGGTTTCTTTGTTAAAATTCCCTGTTTTTGAAATTACATTTGCCTCTTCTTCTTTTTTTCTTTTTTTAACAAAACCACCACAAATTTTACCTCATATAAAATGGATTCTCAAGACTCGAAATAATAACTGTGTGGTGATATTTTGGCAGCAAAAAGGATGACTTCAAAAGGTCACATCAACCCAATCCTAACTGTTGACAGCCACAGCCAACCTATTAATTAATGCTCAGAACACAATGTGGATTTTTTCTGTCTTTACAACAAAATATCACTCATCTAGCAAAGGAGACCTTTCTTTAGAAAAAATAACCTTAATATTATCTTAGATTATTATGACCAGAAGAAAGAAGCTATAAATCTACGCTGGAGAAAAAAAATACATTCTATATGGGGCGCCTGGGTGGCCCAGTGGATTAAGCCTTTGCCTTCGACTCCGGTCATGATCCCAAGGTCCTGGGATTGAGCCCCGCATCGGGCTCTCTGCGCAGCCGGGAGCCTCTTCCTCCTCTCCCTCTGCCTGCCTCTCTGCCTACTTGTGATCTCTGCCAAATAAATAAATAAAATCTTTTAAAAAATGCATTCTATCTTGATGAAGTCCCAAGAGTTCATTTTCGCTTTTGTTTCCTTTGCCTTTGGAGTCATATCTTGAACCATGAGAGACTATGGACTCTGAAAAACAATCTGAGGGTTTTGAAGGGGCAGGGGGTGGGAGGTCGGGGTACCAGGTGGTGGGTATTAAGGAGGGCACGGATTGCATGGAGCACTGGGTGTGGTGCATGAACAACAAATTCTGTTGCACTGAAAAGAAATTAAATTTAAAAAAACACATTCTATAGGATGGTTTTTTTTTTTTAATTTATTTATCAGTTAGAGATCACAGATGGCTTGTACCTGATGTTCTTGCATAGCCTTTGGGTGTCAGCAGATACCTGAATCCTTCATAAGCCTCTCCAAATTGCCTTACATTTCATAGGGAATCCAATCGTTTGATTCTCTAAAGTTCACTTGTAAGCTTTAGGAGACAAGTATTTTCAGAATGAAGGATGTTGTCAAATATTTCCTTAACCAACCAGGTGTGCAACACTAGGGAAGCTGGTTTTAGTGATGCTTGATGGCTGTACTATACACTTTGTTTTGTTTTTGTTCTAAAGATTTTATTTATTTATTTATTTAGCAGAGAGAGAGAGAGAGAGAGAGAGCGTGCATAAGCAAGGGGAGTGGCAGGCAGAGGGAAAGGGAGATGCAGACTCCATGCTGAGCACGGAGCTGATGCAGGGTTCATGACCTGAACCCAAGGCAGACACTTAACTGAGCCATCCAGGTGCCTCCGTAACCATACATTTTTTAAAAAATTATTTACTTATTTATTTGACAGACAGAGAGTAGGCAGAGAGGCAGGCAGAGAGAGGGTGGGGGGTAGCAGACTCCCCAATGAGCGGAGAGCCTGATGCAGGGCTCAATCCTAGGACCCTGAGATCATGACCTGAGCTGAAGGCAGAGGCTTAACCCTCTGAGCCACCCAGGTGCCCAATAATTGTACATTTTAAAAAATATATGTTTAAGTTCACTCTTGGTTAAAAAGATTATAAATCTTTATAGTAGGTATTGTATAGTAGATACATAATGATTAGTAACTATTTAAAGATTTTATTTATTTATTTGACAGACAGAGATTACAAGTAGGCAGAGAGGCAGGCAGAGACAGGAGGAAGCAGGCTCTCCGTGGAGCAGAGAGCCCAATGTGGGACTCGATTTCAGGATCCTGGGATCATGATATGAGCTGAAAGCAGAGGCTTAACCCACTGAGCCACCCATGTGCTCCAGTAGCTATTTATATTGTTCACTGGAAAACCAGTAAATTTGGGGTCTGAAAAAACAAAACCTACTTATATAAGTCTGTTAAAATAAGGATAGGTGTGCAAGGTACGAGGCCAAGGCCCTCAGAGAGGTAGGTGATCATGGGAGACCAACATTCCAGCCCATGTGTAACATGTGAGCTTGTCTATTTCACACCTCCTAGCTACTGCACAACATCAAAGAGCTTTGCTCAAAATCATGGGTGTTTTGGCATGAAGCCTTACACGAAGTAGTCTGGGCCATGGAACCAATGTGGTTTAAAAATACTGGTGAAGGGAGTGCCTGGGTGGCCTCTGCCTTCGGCTCAGGTCATGATCTCAGGGTCCTGGGATTGATTCCTGCATCAGGCTCTCAGCTCAGCAGGGAGCCTGCTTCACACACACCCTCCGCCCTCTCTCTGCCTGCCTCTCTGCCTACTTGTGATTTCTCTCTCTGTGTCAAATAAACAAAATCTTAAAAAACAAACAAACAAACAAAACAAAACAAAGCAAAACAAAAAAACCACTCTGGTGAAGACGAAGTCTGTGCTACTATACAAAATAGAAACTGGTAAGAACTTTTTGGAAATGAAGCGATTTCTAAATCAACATCTGGAACTCATCAATATCTTTCTAACTCCCTTGTATCATCTGCATTTTTTGAAAAATCACATCTCTTTCCTAAATTTTAACAGCAGTAAAATAAAATCTACCTTTCCCTTCCTTTGTTATTTAAATATTCTTAAAGCTAAGTTGGGAGAACACATCACAATCTGACCCCACATGAAAGGTCCCCTCTACATAGACGTATGGAGATCACTAGTGAGTCTGGGAGAAAAAGGAGATGCTGGAGCCTAGAGCCTCAGCATTCCCCAATCTACACTCCATGCAAGCAGCACTTCCAAGAGGGACTTAACCTAGCAGAACACACTTCTTATTTTCCCTACAGGACTTGGTCCAGCTCTGCATCTCTAAATGGAAAACATGATTTTTTTTTTTTTGAGTTATTCTTAATCTGTATTTCCCATCACTATCTTGCCCTATATTTATTTTTCTACTCTATTAATAAACTCTAGATTTGACAGATGACCCTCTTCCTGGTAAAATAACAACAAATAATAGCAAGAACTATAACTTCAATTTCTCTTGTTACCTAATCTAGTCAATGTTATTTTGGGGGAGAGGGATACTGTTTCTTGTCTTTGTACAGCTTCTATAAAGGCTATAGGAAATGGTAACCTGATTGAGATTCTTGGGAGACACTTTAACTGTATTTCATCAACAAACTATTTTTCATTCTCCATGAGCTGTTTTTGTTTGTTTGTTTGTTTTTTAAGTAGGTTCCATGCACAGCATGGAGCCCAGTGTGGGGCTTGAACTCACAACGCTGAGATCAAGAGTCACACACCCAACTGACTGAGCCACCCAGGTGCCCCTCTCCATGAGTATTTTGAATTAAAGTTTCCTTAGTATTATCCTACACTTTCATGAATGTTACACTATCCAATTCAACATGCATGTTCCACATAGAGCTCATTCCAGTTTGTGATGCAGTGAGGTATATGGCTGTATGGAATGGGGTAAGAGCAGGTTTCCAAGCAGACAAAGGGCCCCCACCCTCTACATCCTCAAGGTCCCTCTTAATGTAAGAGCCAACATCAGACATCATTTTGAGGAAATGGTTGTACAACACAGGAATCTTTATAGATTCAATGATTTTAGTATGGGATTTCAATCCCTTGTCAGCGCTTAACCAACCTACCAACTAATATTATGAGAAATAAATATGTAAACACAACCCACAAAGTTATGATCTTTCTGTTTATCACCTGCAGCTTGGTCCCTCGCTGGAGGTGCATCTCTAGCCATCAGAGGTAGTGCACAACTATAACAAGGCTGGTTATTTGTGAGTTCTACAACCTACCTACCATGAAGGGAGCATCTCAGAAAAGAATGGAAGCATCCTTTTTTGAGAACCAAGCCATGGCTATGTGACATTTCTCTCTAATTCTTAAGATCAGATCTCTGGATATCTTCCTCTTAAAAACATAAAAGAGAATGAAGTTTCACTGTCAAAGGCACAAAGCCTATTTGAACCTGGGGAGCCATGGCAGACAAGGAGGTGATTTAGCACAAGTGAAGCATGGATGAGGAGGGAGAAATGAGATCATGAGATGTGCAGGGCTGTGGCAGGGGAGGCAGGTGGAGGGTGGGAGGGGGGCGGTGCTCACCACTGCCCCCTCCACTGGCTCCTCAGCCTGGGTGTCCAGTCCAGAGTCCAGCCCAACAGCAGGTGCAGCAACGACAGGGGGCTCCTCTGCTTTCGGCTCTGTGGGCGGAGTCTGTTCAGATTCAGCCTTTCATTGTTTTGAACGTTAGAGAAGAAAGATTCAACATGTGAACAGGTAACATCACAAAATACTGGGCAATTAAGACTTTCTTCGTCATCCTATAGGCAACTAGCTTCATTAAACCTGTGCTGAAAAAAAGCCCCACACCTGGCATAATGATGAGCGCTTCACTGAAAAGTCTACAAATGGACTCTTACTAAGCTTCCCTGTAGCATCACCAACCGCTGTTGTTTCCCTTCAAGTCTGACAAAGACTTACCATTTGATTACTCATTGTACTTACTTGCAACTCGAAGACATCTACAAGGGATCCTAGAGTGTTACTCTCTGCTATCTGACAGAGAGAGGTGACCCAAGGAGCTCCCCACCTTTGCCAGTTGAAAGGAAGCAGGAAGAGCTCAGAGGCACATGGTTCTGGGATCTCCCAGCTCTGTTGACATGCGCTGCACCCAAAATTGAGGGCTTATCCCAATATTCAGATCAAAACACATTTATCTGCATGAATAGGTCATTGAGGAGCCATTGTTGTCACTGCTCCGGCTGGGAGGCAGACCCAGCTACTTGGTAGCCACCACAATCACAGATAACTTTCCTGTTTAGTTTCTTGTTCTGTTTCTCTCCTGCTCCCAACAAATTCTTAGCTATCCATTTCTTTTCCTATAATAAACTAATTACGTAAAGAACTAAAGGGCGATATCCTTGCTATTACCAATTAGACACTCCTAACTCTGTGGACAAGACTGACGTCTTTCCATCCCACTGTGACCTTAACTCATAGACATCCTCCAAATATATGCTGAATCAAGCCTCTGGACTCTCTTAAGCTGCGGACTTTGTTAGTTTTAAAATTAGCACTAGTAAGTCACAACGGGCCATTAAAACCACCACAGCGAATGCAGTCACCACAGTTACTGACAATGTTTTCTCTTTTTCAATTTTGACTAACGTGAGCGTGTTTATTTAGCAGCACTACTTTACCAAATGGATGGCCACTAGAAGGCACACTTTCCCATCAGGACATTCAAACTGTAAGAAAGTTGAGAAGTGTTTTTCTAGAGAAGGAAGAATTCTTTAATACTGGGATTGGAGAAACTGGTTCACTTCTGTCAGATTCTTACTCACCCGAAGCAATGAAGGTCCTCCTCTAGCTCTTTCCCTCTCATACCTGCCCACAGAGCTTGGTGAGCATGGCAAGTTCCATACAGAAGCAGTGGGGTGGTTCGACTGAGATTACAGTAAGTGAGTAATGACTAGCTTAGTGTTGGATAAATACACAAAATGTTTCTCTTGTGCCCCCCACCAAACCCTCCACTGTGACTCGGGCCTTGATTCCACACCACCCTTCCCTTTAAAGAGCATAATAAAAAAAAGAAAGGACACTTTGGTAAATAAGTGTGTAGAGATTTGATACTTTTATGGGCTTTTATAACATTTACAGGGTAACCTGACACAATTTTTAAGAAAGAATGAGATAAAATTCACTCTAATGTACTTTAAGGAGTTTTTATGGGAAAAGATTTCACTTTTATTGCTCAGAAAGAATTATCTTCGTAATGGAACATGGTTACAGAGCAGCAAAGAGATACCATAAGCTCTTAGGCTATGACCTTACAGTTTGGAAGTCAAGGTGATTTGCTATGAGAGGATGGTATCAAATGACCTACACAACAAGGATAGGAAGGGCAATCTGATAAAGCACCAAGAAATCCACATACAGAGGGTTGTCCCCCTGTGGGCTGAGTATCTAAGGAGAATGTTTAAAGCCAGATAAGGAGCCAAGGGAAGTTTCAAAATAGGAATCAAATAAATATATCATTGTACATAAGAAAATACAGAGATAACATAAAATGAAAAAAAAAAATTGTATCAAAGCCTGGGTTTCTTGGAAGTCCAGAGAAATTTTGAAGTTTCATATAAGGCAAGAATAAGTAAGTGATTTTGCATAGGAGCTGAATTGCATTTGCTTGCTGAAATCAAATGTAACAGAAGCACAGTTTGAAGAAAACGTAGGATCGGTATGTCATCACAAGTCACATTTCCCCTATACTATCGCATCACATGAGATAGTACCATATGCCTATGCAGTTTTACAACTTTAATTTTAGGGGGGCAAATATAACTCAGTGATGAATAAGAATAAACACGATAACATGATTGTACGTAAAATCAACTACTCCAACTTAGAAATGGAAGTCACTCTTTGATTCCTTCTAAGGAAGTGTAAAATTGTAAATATTTTCTCAAGATAAAAGAAAAGCAAAGGTAAATTGTGAACTACATTTCAGGGAAAAATCTAAAGTAGTCCTATCAGAATTATACCCTACATGTACCATATTTTTTCTACAAGTTTCCTCCCTGAACGACCTTGCAGATGGGTTGACAGCTGGCCATCCCTGTTCAGGAGCGCTTGTGATCACTTTCTATTGTTTGCTGGGGTGGCGACTGTCACACATTCAAAGGAGAAATATACTCTAAATTTACTGGTGGCAGTGGGATGTCACAATGGCTTAACTCTGAGACACAGAAATGGAATTCTTCCTTTTAGAACAAAATGAGGAGCATAGCCTCCCTGCACATTTTTCAGTATCCTCTGTCATAAGATGGGAAGCAGGCCATTGCAACTCGGTGAGACATGGTTTCACTATGATTTCCTAGTTCCTCACATGGCTTAGCCAATGTTAGCAGCATCTGCAATGCTGGGCATGACAAAGCTAAGTTCCCCAAAGGAAAGAAGGTACAAAATAAAGAACACATATCTACAGAAGGGAAGAGCAGGCAATGGAAGCTCCCACAGCAAGCTGAGGGTAATAGGAAGATGTTTTAAGAAACTCAAAAACCACTGGATTCTATGCCTGGATTTTTGCATGAGAGTAATAGGTGGGAGTTTAAATATGATCCACTGCCTGTTTTTTAATACCAATATTTCTCCATCTTTCTCTTGACCCCTTCACAACTGATAATTAAAAATCTCATCCTCCAGTGTTGGTATAACCCCTACTCCACACCCAAGCTGAAATTCAGCAATTAACATGACATGTAAGTCTCTCCGGCTACATTATCAACACTAACATAATTTGTACTCTAAACATTTAAATCTTTACTTGCAGGTCACATAGACTCCACCTCTCACCTGGTTACCCAAAAGGCAAAAAGTATCGATAGACAAGGTATTACAGATGTACTGGCCTTTGAGAAATTATCGAAGTAAGCTTTAAGACAAAGTTCCCAGAACTGAATTCCTTACTTAGAAGTGAAATCGTCTAAAAAGAAAAATTTATTCTACTTAAATCTGATTCTAAGCTTCTAATGTGAAAGCCAAGAGCTGGGATAATTATATCGCATTCCCACGGGAAAGCGAGTGAGCTACAAATAACGCTCATGAACACCCTGTCCTGTGTAGCCTACGGCCATCAAGCTCACAAGTGACATCACTCAAGGCCTCTTCCTTCAACTTTCTCAGCAAGCTGCTGGAGAAAAGGTTTCCCATGACAAGTGCAACAACAATCTTGTTGGAATCTCCTCTGATACCAAGTATAATTCTGTCCGCTCCTACTCACGCCCTAGCTAAGCTTTGTCCTCGTGTCCTTTGGCAGCAGCAGGGGAATCACATCTCTAGTACATGTGACTTCTTTCTACAACTAACACAGTGGAGGGAGGAGATGAGAAATGAGGTAGCTTCAGGCTCAGGAAGCAAGGATCTATCCCGAAGCATGAATTCTTTTTTTTTTTTTAAGATTTTATTTATTTATTTGACAGACAGAGATCATAAGCAGGCAGAGAGGCAGCAGAGAGAGAGGAGGAAGCAGGCTCCCTGCTGAGCAGAGAGCCTGATGCAAAGCTTGATCCCAGGACCCTGAGATCATGACCTGAGCCGAAGGCAGCGGCTTAACCCACTGAGCCACCCAGGCGCCCCCCGAAGCATGAATTCTTGAGGCAATTTAATTTCCAATCCTGTGGAGTAAGTTACACTCAGGCGGAAACATCCATGGATTTACCGGGCTCCAGTGAAGCCCAGAACTAGGAGACTTCTGCTTTCTGCTGGGATAACTGTGCCTTTATAAATAGAAGCAACCAAAATCAAAGTCACAGTGAGATTTCTCAGAAGCTTTCCTTCCTCCTTCCTAAAAAGAAAGGGCTGCAGAAACCACATTCTGGATATTCAAGCTCTGGATAATCTAGAATGATCAATCCTATTACGTTCAGTAGTAACTGACAATGCCCTCAAAATACACACCAATGTCAACTTACCAAGTTACAGATCATGCTCTGGTCTGTCTGCATTGTGAATAATGAAGTGTCCTGGGGCTAAAAATTGGGAAGAAAATAGAAAATGAAAAATTATGAAGATTCCAGCTTAATTTGCTAAAAAAAAAAGAGGAAGATACCATTTCAATTAGCTTCTATCAATTGTATCAATAAGTACAATATAAAGTTTTAAAAAGTCTTTTATTTTCGATCAGAAACGCAGATAATACCAAAGTAATTTTAACAGCAAATGTTTTAAACATAACTGAGCTAGCGTGATACCACACAATAGTACAGTAAGAGTCATTTGAGAAAAGGGGTAGTGACCTCAGGGTCGTTTTTGTTCTGTAGCTTCTCTTCTAGACATCTACACTAAATTAGAATTTTGTAGCTCTAAGCTACAAATTCACACTTTTAAAATATTAGAAATTCAATCTTACTCTATCACCTCGGTGTCACTTCTATGGGTTAATAATGAGTCATAACTGAAAAAATTTTACACCATGTATTCATTGACCTAAAAAAAAAAAAAATCAAGCTGGAATAAATCTAAGGGAACAGGGACCTCAAGGACAATACTCATCTTTCATTATGCTGGTAGCCAGACTTATATTCACCAGAAAGAAGACCAGAAGAGTCTTTCCTGGTTAATCTGACCAGTTCAAGAAAAAAAAAAAAAAAAAAAAAAGTACCCATAGAATTTGATATCAGGGCTCCCCGACAGAAAAAATGAGACAGTGACTGTTGGTTAAAGATGTTGTATTGAGGCAATTACCTCTGTTACCTCCAGAATCCAAAGTAAACAATAAAGGGAATTTCATAAAGTAAATTTAAAAAGGCATAAATCCATGAGCATAAAAAGAATGAGAAGAAAGATAAGAGCAACATTCTGAAACTGAGAAGCAGACAAAAGAAGTAATTTAGTGGATTCCCCCAAAATTCTGTATCCTATGGTGATGTAGGAAATGCCAAAAACACAACCCAGTGTATTACTCAGATCTCCCAAAGGATCAAGAATTAGAAACACAGGGACCAAGGGAAATGGAACCTGTCTGGTGCTAAAGACAGGGAATTGGCTGGAAGTCTATAAAAAAGCAACTGGACCTTAAGATCTTTTCATGTATCCGAAAACCAAGCAATATCTCTTCATTGCAGCACAAGACTTGACATTATTTCCACAGAGGCTGAAACAAAGGGCCTCTGGACTGGGGAATGCAGAGACATATTAGGAAAATAGCAGACTTAAGGGAGAATTTACATAACAAACTGAGAGCCCTGGTCACCTCCCCTCTAACCCCTAACTTCTTTACTATCCACCTCCCATTATACCCACCAGACAGGAGACCAGAAGAGCTAGAAATTTAACCAGCCCAAGAAAAATGCCAACAGAATTTCATATCAAGGGCTTCTCAACAGGAAAAATGAACCAAAAAATTCCAGAACAATATCTACAGTCAATGAGTTCTATCTACCTGTAAAATTTTCTTGTCAGCTTTTTTCTTGTCCCATTCTTAAATATGAGTAGACCAAGATCACCAGACATTTAGGAAGAGTCTCAAATAATAAAGGGAAAAGCTGAATAGTTTTTAAAAAAAAAAAGGAGAAGAATAAGAAGTGGAAGAAACAAAGACTTTCTAGATAGAAAAAGACCTTCAAAAATGGTCATGATTATTAATACTTCCAGAGATATAATGGAAGTGTTATATTCATGACATAATAAGAGGATGCAATTAAAAAACAAATAGTCAACAAAAAGAGCTCTTGGAAATTTAAAAAAAAAAAAAAAGTATCTGTTGAAAGAGCTGGAAAGCAGAGAAAGATGACCAAGAAAAGGAAAAAGCAAAGAAAACAACTAGAAGACTTAGAAAACAGAAGAGAAACCCCCAGTGAGATTAAAAAATATTCCCCCTCTAGACGACATAGATTTTGATTAAAAAAGAGCCTCAGTGCAATACAGGAAATAGACTCAGACAACAGTAAATCACTGTAAAATTTCAGAAACACAAGGTAAAAAAGAGATTCTACAAACTTCCAGAGACAAAGAAAAAGTAGTATTGCTGAGGGCAGAGACAGAAAGAGAGATAAAGAAAGAAGAGTTTTCTTTAAAATATTGAGAATCAAAACAATATAGTGATTCAGCACTTCCATGTATCACCCTGCACTCATTGACAGGCGCATGCTCCTTAATCCCCATCACCTGTTTGCCCCATCCCCCACCCCATCTCCTCTCTGGTAACCATCAGTTTGTTCTCTACAATTAAGAGTTTTGGTTTTTTTTATCTCTCTTTCTCTCTCTTTCTTTTTTATCTTTCTCTTTTTATCTCTCTTTCTCTTTTTTCATTCTTTTGCTCATTTGTTTTATTTCTTAAATTCCACATATGAGTGAAATCTTATGTTATTTGTCTTTCTCTGACTGACTTATTTCACTCAACATTATACTCTGGAGCTCCATCCACACTGTAGCAAATGGCAAGATTTCATTGCTTTTTATGGCTGAGTAATATTCCATTGTATATATACCATCTCTTCCTTTTCCATTCACCTGAAACTAACATATGACTGTATGTTTACTATATTGGAACTAAAATAAAAACCTAAAAAAAAAGACTAATATCTATAATTTCCCAATAATTTTTTTTAAGATTTTATTTATTTATTTGACAGATAGAGATCACAAGTAGGCAGAGAGGCAGGCAGAGAGAGAGGAAGGGAAGCAGGCTGCCTGCTGAGCAGAGAGCCCGATGCGGGGCTCGATCCCAGGACCCTGGGACCATGACCTGAGCCGAAGGCAGAGGCTTTAACCCACTGAGCCACCCAGGCGCCCCTCCCAATAATTTTTAATACTTTAATCTCTACACAAATACAAATTGCCTGAAAATTGAAATTAAAAAAATTTTTTTAAAGATTATTTATTTATTTATTTATTTGACAGAGAGAGATCACAAGTAGACAGAGAGGCAGGCAGAGAGAGAGAGAGAAGCAGACTCCCTGCTGAGCAGAGAGCCCGATGTGGGACTCGATCCCAGGACCCTGAGATCCTGACCTGAGCCGAAGGCAGCGGCTTAACCCACTGAGCCACCCAGGCGCCCCGAAATTAAAATTTTGATATAAGATACAGAACTTCTAGTAGTAGACCAAAGTGATGTTGAAGTGCCAGTACAGTATTACAGAAAACCACTGACAATTAATGGTTATGCCCAATTAAAGACCAGCTAACAAATGAAAAAAGAACCAACAAGGATAATGACATAGCAGATACTCAGAATGAGAATACTATTTATTTTATTTATATTTATTTAAGGTTTATTTATTTACTTGAGAGAGAAAGAAAGTGTAAGTGCAGAGGTTGGGGAGGGAGTGACAGATGGAGAAGGAGAAAGAAACTGTAAATAGACTCAGCACCGAGCATGCAGCCTGATGAGGGGCTGGATCTCATGACCCAGAGATCATGACCTGAGCTGGAACCGACTAGGCTACCCAGTCACCCCAAGAATACTATTTAAATAATTATATTCAAGACTTAAAAAGGCCTTTGGTAAAACTGACAAAATCCTCAAATACTAATTCAAAAAAAAGACTCTATGATCCTACTATAAAATTCAAACATGATGTAAAGGTATTGTTTGTGGAATATTTCTGTTGGAAAATTATTCTTAAAATTAGCATGGAGTTTTCATGATGATCTTAATTTTATTAAACCTAAGATTAATTTTTAAAAAGAATCAAAACAATAGTTTCTCAGTGACAACATTAGGAAGTAGAAATGGATGGAGCAACATCTTCAAAATTCTAAGGGAAAAATTATACTCTAATTTTGTATTATGTATTTAGATAAAGACATTTTCCTATGTACAAGGTCACAAATATATTCCTCTTATGCATTTTTCTTAGGGAGCTACAAAAGGATGTGCTTTAATTTATGGATGAAGATGGGTTTTAGTACGGGGAATTAAACCAAATGAATACGATTTTTGTCTGAAAAAGAATGGATTGACACAAGGGAATGGTGAAGGCAATGCCTGGGATAGACTTAATAGGAGAGCCTGTGGGAATAGCTATGGCAGCAGGCATCACCAGAGAGAACCCAGTTCAGACAGAACACTCCAGAAATTGAAACAAGGAAATTCTTCAGGAAGATGAAGCTGACCAAATATTTAATGTTTTCCAAACAAACGAGGAGACACTTATTACAGAGTATGGGACTAAATTAGTGATAAGTCCCTAAAACACTAAGAGCAAATGAACCAACAAGCAAACAAAAAAGACCCTGTGATTATTTCCTCAAAGGAGAACAGAAAGTTGGCATAAAACTAAAGGTAAACTTCATGGTGGGGGCGACAATAGTATTGATATTATTATATTATCACCACAGATTGGCTGGATGGCTATGGTGGGACTATAGCAGAGGAAGGGCAGGAAGGGGAGGGAGGGCAAACTGAGAGAGGGGCGTCTGAAGGAACATTAAGTCTGCACCTTCTGGAGAGAGGAGTCAATAGATAATGCTTTAGAGACCAAGAAGTAGCATTATAAGCAAGTCATGCACACACATGTGGCTGAAATCAAACAATAGTGAAAAGGAGTAAAAGTACTTACCTCTAAGAAACAGGAAGTGGAGGGGGTATATGATAGTCTGAACTTTTTCTATAAAATGCTCTTATATAATTTTGTTACTCTTTACAGAAGGTACATTTATAATGGATAAACATACCATTTTAAAAAAATGGGAAATAAGTAACAATTCTTATAACCTGACTTTTCAAATTAGTTTTATGCAGACTGAAGAGATGCATTATCTTCTCCCTCCATGGTTGTGTGTACCTGTATTTGGATTCGGGTATGGGCGGTCTTTATCATTTTACAGGTAACATGGGGGGGAAGCAGTCAAACTTTTAAATAGAGAAATTTTTTTTTTTTTTTTTTTAGAGATTTTATTTATTTATTTGACAGAGAGAGATCACAAGCAGGCAGAGAGGCAGGCAGAGAGAGAGAAGGAAGCAGGCTCCCGGCTGAGCAGAGAGCCCGATGCGGGGCTCGATCCCAGGACCCTGGGATCATGACCTGAGCCGAAGGCAGCGGCTTAACACACTGAGCCACCCAGGCGCCCTAAATAGAGAAATTCTTAACATTAAAATTAGAAATTGTTCATCTCTAATTTTACGATAAAACATTCATCACAGACAAGCCTGCCTTAAGTCTCCCTTGAAGAGGTTTTCAGAACTTACTCCAAGAGCTGTGTGGTCTACACTTGCGTGGGTTACAACTGTCTATCTGTTGGGTCATACAGAATGATGGGACAGTCCATCTTGTGGCTCCTCTTCCACAGACACCCAAGGGAAATTCTGCCTTCTTGATCAGAGCCAATCTGTGGCTTCTGAACCTCAAAGAGCTCCTGCTTGAAGAATGACTGAAGAGGTAAGGTTCAAAGTAGTAGGGCTCTTATATTAATCTGAATAAGGAGGATCCTAAAAACCATTTCTACTTTCTAAGGACCCATCCCATTGGTTCAAAACAATCCCACCTCCTTTCTTCCAACAGCTGAATCTAGTGGCTCTCTCAAGTCAGGAGAACTTCTCATTTCTAGTAGAGGAATCAGCCTTATTCCACGACAGAGCTAACAATATTAATAGCTACTACAGCTGGGAAGCACTTAGTAGGTGCTACTAGGCAAAGTGCTCCGCAAGCATGTCTCACTGACTCTTCACAACAATCCTACAACGTTGCCACTATTACTGTTTCCATTACTGAAATTGGAAGTCATAGGGTCAAGTTTTGCACTGACATGCTTCAACATCACGCTCTTCTAGTGACACTGAGGTCCATATTTTAACAATTTGTATCATTTTCAGCAGACAGAATGTGCCAGCAAATCGATCTCTTACCTGGGTGAATCCATTAAATGTACTACCAGAAGCCTAAACAGGAAAGAAAATCAAAGTATGTTATGTTTTATCATTTTTGTGGGATCAGTAAATGTCCACCAGACAAGTTGGAAAGTGAAGACCACTACATGTTTTAAAATAATACAAAAGGTTGCTGTGCATGAAAGTGTTTAGGAAATGTAAAAGGCCATACAGTATTATTTTAAATAGGCTGACAAAAGATTATTTTTACAAATAATAATATTTACTGGCGTGTGGCTCAGTGTTAACCAAAGTCCACTTTCACAATGGAGATGAAGATGATTCCAGAGAAAAGCCACGAAGGGTTAAGTAGATCCTTTTTTAGGCCACTGATAGAATCCAGAAGCATCTTCAGTATTTCTCTAATACATCATTTGGATCGAAAGCTATTATGAGAGTCTATAGTTTCAGGGGACCTGGGTAGAAACATATCATGTGCTCTTACTGTTGTAGAATCACTCTAGGAAGATTAAATTAGTCTGTTCTACATATTTTTAGTTGTTTTTAGTGTTTGAACAGTAAAAGTGAAAATAGAATAAACAATAAATGGGATGGTAAAATAGACTCATTAGTTCCCAACACAAAGATCCTGCTTTTGTAACTGGTTTTTTGTTCTTTTGTTTTTTGTCAACCTATTTGTGTTTGGTCTGCACAGATTTCAAGGAGATGAGGCAAGCCTCAGAGAAGACAGTGATGGATGGATAATGAAGTAGGTGGGAAACATTAGGAAAACAGAACCTACAGAAGTCTTTGGCTAGTCTATACTACATAGTGGGGTAAGTACCTCTTCTTTATCAGGCTCTATTTCTTGGTACAACAATCCATATCTCTGGTTAGCAATTTCATCTTAAGATAAATCTGAGTTGCTGATGTCACTGTCTTGGGGACTAGCAGAATTCTCGGTGCTAACATTGTGGGAGGTTCCCAGAATGAAGGGTCTAGCTATCTCTCGACTTTGTTCCCAGCAGTTAGCAATGGCTTGCTCCCCACATAAATCCACTGCTAAGTCCAACTTGCCTTCAACTGTATCAAAATGCTCCCAGCAATTATCTAAAACATCTGTATCTCTGATAGGCCAGTGGTTAATAGGATCAAGCCAACTGGCTTGGTCATCTGGTATACCAGAGAATTCTAATATATCCATATTATTCACTGCTGGATCCAAGCTCGGCTGCCAGATTTGACCTGGATATGTTGCCCAAGAGTCTGTTTTTACAATCGTTGGCAAGTTAAGGGTATGGCTGCAGTTCCCAGTTGCTGTACTTTCAGAACCCTCTATTATTGAGTCTTCTGCCTTATGCAAACACCAATCTCTCCTGTTTGCATTATTTTCCAGAGAATAATTAAACTCTGTCCTAGAATGAGCTGCCACTTGATGTTTTAATGATGAAACAACAGCCTGATTTTCATTCCTGTCAACCCTAGGAGTATGTAACATAGCCTTATGTTGAATTTCTTCAACATCTGCACCGCCTTGTCCTGAGTGATGTACTATATCCTGGTTAGAAGAGTCTATTAAATTTTTCCTTATGTCTTTTCTAACTAAACCACATCCCTCAGGGCTTTCATTTTCACTATTAGATACAGAATCAGTCTGGAAATGCAGATTAAAAATATCTGTGTGATGGGTGGGATAAGCTCCAGATCTCTCTATAATTTCACAATTATGAATTACTACTTGATTCCCCTCATCTAGCCCTTGGCTTCTGTCCCTAAATTTAGCTGCTGTATCTACTCTTTCTAGGTCTTCTTCTAATACATCAGTCTTATCAAAATATTTTTCATTGGCCTTTTCAATTTCCTTACAACCAATTCTTAGCTCTTTCTTCATTTCCTCTTCACTAACTGCTATGGCCTCCTGGTTTTGCTTTCCCAGTGTCTTAAGAAGATCTACTAGCCTGTCTCTTGTACTTTCACACGCTTTCTCCTCAAACTCCTCTGTACCTTCTAGTGCCTTGGTATCAATAACTCTAGTGTCTACCTTTTCACATGTCTCCACACCTGCCCACATAGAATCTTCTATCTTCTTTTTCTCTTCTTTTTCTTCTGACTGTTTAACATCTTCTTGATTTTCTTTAACCAGGCCACCAGTTTCTGTGGCTGCCATCTCTGAGGCAGGTAAGTCATGAGGCTGCTCCATCTCCGTAGAGGCCACTGTGACAAATTCAGCCTCAGGCACAGGTTTTGGGTACAGGTGCTCATTTCCACACAGAGGGGCTGGCCCCATGATATGCTCACCCTGTTCAGCTACAGTGTGCCAGTCAGCAGAAGAAGCAATTTCAGTGGATAATCCCATGTCTTGCTCTGCTTCAGAGAGACATGAAGAGCCTTCTTGAGACCCACCTTGGGTAATTGCCTGGCTGACACTCTCTGTACTACCATTAGGGCCCCAAATAAATGCACCTAGGTCAATCTGAGATCTTTGAATTTCTTCGGCCAACCCACTGTCTGGAGTTTCCTCCATGATCAGGTTACACAGGGAGAGACTTTTTGAAGAGTCAGTCTTTAGAGTATGCAGAATAGCAAAGGAAAAAAAAAAAAAAAAAAAAAAAAACAGAAGATGAAACAGATCATGGTAAGAATTGATGAGAAACGCAAAGCTCTTCAGTAGAGTAGTACCAGTTAAACAAAGCTAGAGTATTTAAATTAACTGTCTTAAGGTTAAATCTGCGATTAGCAATGCCATGAGAAAAAAAAAAAAAAGCTCATTGTAGGTAATATTCATTATATAATACACATTAAATATTTTTAAAAATCCAGAATGTTCTGGATATTTACCTACCGGCTGTACCAAATCAGTGCTTGTCTGTATGAGTTAAAAAAAAAAAAAAAGATAATCAATAATAATAATAATAATAATGGGTCAAAAGAAGCAAATTCTCTGGCACATTAAAATCCCATGCTGTCCAGAGTCAATACTCTCCTGAAAGTTGCAGCTTCTACTGGTTTGAGATTAAATTTCACAACTTGTTTTGTGATTGGAATGAGTTTTGTGCCAATACTGCTTAAGACCACACAGTTGAAACATGAAGAAAGCCTCTCTCATTTTCTAGTTAACAAAAATGTTTTAGGGCTATTATAAGACTCCTGATTTAGCAGACTTTGAAATGCAAAGTTTCAAATAAATAAGCAAACCTGAGAACACCAGAATAAGACCAAGCCCCAGCAGCCACAAAAGTACACAACATCATGTGCTCTGACACAATATCAGAATAAATCTTCCCCCAAACTCACCCCATTCTTGCTTCTGCCTCTGAGGTAGTGTTTATATGGAGGATGATCTGGTACTCCCCACTCCCCCATGTTCTCCCCCACCCCGCCCCCAGACTAGAAGCATTATCTGCACACAAACGAGCAACATGGAGAGACTGAGAGGATCAAGAAACAGCATTTATGTATAGGGAGCTAGAGCTTTGCTCCCTGCTACTATTCTTAGCAGTTTTGTCCTCTGAAAGGACCCATGATCCTTCTAGATGATACCTCCTTCCTCACCATACCATTCCTAGCTAGGAACAAGTGTATTATAACTTCAGCTAAAGATATGAAATAATGGAATAACAAAACATTAGCAATGTCCTCTTGATCATGAAGACCATTAACACAGAATTCAAATGTGGCTAGAATTTAAATATCTATGTATCCCTTTTTATGATTACACAAGCAAAGCCATCTCACTATAAAAGATGTTTTCAATCAACATTTTTTAGGTGTTCTCTCAAAAGCCTTCCATGATGCTTCAAGGATCCTAAGTAGTGCAGTATAAACCCACTCCTATGGAAGGGAAGGGAGCAGTCATCTTTGTGTTTTGCTCCCTACTACAAGAGTAGCAATGTCACTTTAGAAGATTAGGCCCATGAATAGCTAGATCTAGAAAACTTTCCTGTTGCTGTCTCACTAAAAAAGAAGTTATCATGAAACTCAATAGTTGAGTTCTGAAGACCATGTGACCAGAGCTTTTCCAAAACAGGGCAAATGCCCCGCCCATGAGGGCTGTGAGTCTCCATATGGGTGTGGTCAGCCTCTGAGTCCACATGGGTGCTGCCACCACAAAGCTCTGTTCCACGTCTTTTCCCCAAATTCTAACTTCTGGAAGTGCTCATCCTTACCCATCAGATTAGCTGAATACACACCATTACTAGTAACGGCTACCTTTTATTGATCTTTACTGGATGTGGGGCTAAGCACTCTATAGATACTATCTACTTCATCCTCACACAACCCTCTCTATAGGCATCCTTAACCTTATTTTACAGATGAGAAATACAGAGACTGATGAAAGACAAGTCCATAAATGCTTAAAATCATATTGTTATAAAAGGTTGAGTCTGGGCTCAAATCCAGGTCTGTCTGGCTCTAAAGCTCTAATTCTTATTGAGGAAGCTTCATTATCATAATAATACAAAAAGAAGTTCCCGGTGCAGATTAGCCTGCCCCTTACATTTTCTCATCCATGTTTTCTTCTGTTCTATTTAAAATCAACAAAAAATGTGCCCTGTCTTTGCTACAACACCTCCAGTAGCCACCGATAACCACAGGAAGAAGCACAAAGGGGCCTAACACCAAACTGTTGCTTATCCAGGGCTCTGGCACACTGACACTCTTTTCCTCACCATTGTTTCCAGGTGCTGGCAATGCTTGGAACCATCAGGGAGCTGATGATTGCTCTAGGGGACTACACTGTCATTAGAAATGTCTAGGTCTTCTTCCCACCACAGGTGAATATAACAGGGTTATATAAATATAACATATATAACAGGGTTTCCAAATGTCTGGGGATCCAGATACATCAAAATACAAGCTTTTATTACTCTTACCGTCCATAGGTCCCAGGGCAATGTCTGAAAAGAGATAAAAATATGGTTAGCCTGCAAATCCCACACATGTAAAAAATACTAAGTGACCAAATGTCTTGAAGGAAAGCATCTGAAACACTGAGCACAGCACTGTTCAACAGAACTCTGGTGATGCTGATGCTCCCTGTCTGTGCTGTCCAACATGGCAGCCTCTAGTCACATGTAGCTACGGGCCCTTGAGATGTACCAGCGTAACAGAACTGAATCTTAAATTTTACATAATTTTACTTAATTTGAATTTGGATAGTGAAAAGTGGCTTGTGGCTACCATACTGGACACCAGAGAACCAGTCGATCTGCTTTTTGCTCTACAAGTTGAAAGCCATATCTGGAACATGATGAATGGGTTTACTTTAGCACTTGTGTGCATACCCGCACATGCACACACACAACCCCATACACACACACACAGTTAAATGAAGTACAAGGTATCCAGATATTAGAGTTTCTCACATTTTTGGGGACATGCAGATCTGAGTCATTGCTAATACTACCCCTTCCCCTACCACCACCATATTCAAAATGTTGCATTATGATCAGTTTGATGGTAAATGAACCCCACAAAAAGAGTTCTTCAATACGTTGAGTTAGATGATAACACAGCTCAACTAATAGATAATCATGCAAATTAGCAGGTGCTCTCTAAGACATATGGATGAATTAGACTTACTGCTGGCATTTTAATTATCAAGCTCATTGATCCTGGGGAATGGATCCAGATGGCTCAAGTGATTTCTGCTGCGTGTTTGGGAAAGTGAGGGAGACCTCTCTTTCTCATTTCCTTTGTGATTGAGAACTGCTGCCAAAGCCACATCCTTTTCTGCCTTTGTTTTTGTGACTGGAACAGATCTTGTTTATGCACTAGTTTTGAATCACTAAATGAGTGGCAAATTAGAAAGCCTGGTACGCTAAGAATCTGGGAGTTTCCAGATGGGGTCACAGAGGTCTCATTAGGATTCTGCACTACAGAATGTGGGCTCTGCGGTTCTGAGTGAGCCCACCCCCTTACCCACCAATCCCCCAGTCTGGGTCTGCTCAGACCATTCGGCCCCAGCCACCCAGCTTCTCTGTGCAGCATGGCAGGTCTCTGGGTTAGCAACCACCTGTCAAGACTAAGAAAGGAGATTGGAACAGCTGCAGGGAAAGCCATATTTATTTGCATGTGGACTCCTGAAATTAATATGTACTTCCTGATTATACAGATGATTTGGTTCTTCTTGCTTCCAGGGCCCTTAAGAATCATAGCCCCTAGAAGCTACTCTATATTCTTGCATAACGCAGACAGCACTGGTATTTTCTCCAAAGGAAGGCAGCAATGTGGAACAGCATGTTTATCAGTCCTCAGGATCATGAAAGGGTGTGTTAACTCCTGTGGACACTGTGGAGATCACAGGTGAGGTGTTCTGCTAGCAGTGAGAACATTCATTTAAAACTCTGGGTCAGGTGATAGGTAAGGGAGATTATTCTGAGCGAAGGAGAAGAAAGGCCAGCAGAATCTAATGGCTCTGTTCTTTTTGCTATTGCAGCCTAAGACTGTCCTTGGTGAAAAGAAGAGGTGATTAGAGACGCTCCCAGAATGACGCTGCTATGAGTTGACTCAATTAGAGCCACCGGGTCCAGAGGCAGTGCTTTTCCTAACTGCAATGATGCATTTTCTTCCAAAGACTTTTGAAGGTTTAACTGAGGTCTTTTTTTTTTTTTAATTCTGAAAGAATCTTTGTTCTAAATCTACACAGGGTTCTATGATCTGTGGATTTATTTAATCATAAGTTGATACAAAAGAGACTTCCCTCTCGATTCAAACTCAAAGACAGAAATGCTGTGGCATCTCATCCACTGACCCCAACAGCATTAACTGCAGAAACCTGCCTTCTGCCACTAGAGCAGTGAATGCTGGAGAGCATGTCAGAGGAAGGCTCATGAATTCTGCACAACAAAGAAGCTCTGACAGGGAAGTATTCTGAATGAGATGTGCATTCATTTTCTGCTTTCCTTGGCCACCAACATAGAACCTCAAAACTTGCTGACAATTATTATGTTAGCATTTCCCAAAGTATATCTTAGAGTACATTCCAATGACTGTTAATAAACTTTCATTAAAACAGATTTCTGGGGGTGCCTGGGTGGCTCAGTGGGTTAATCCTCTGCCTTCGGCTCAGGTCATGATCTCAGGGTCCTGGGATCAAGCCCCACATCAGGCTCGCTGCTCGGGAGGGGGCCTGCTTCCTCCTCTCTGCCTGTGTCTCTGCCTACTTGTGATCCCTGTCTGTCAAATAAATAAATAAAATCTTAAAAAAAAACAAAAACAGATTTCTGTGGTCAAATTTGGGAAACTCTAAGTTAAACATGTCCACACAGTTTTTTTCTTTTAATTGTAGAACATCTTGGAAGCTTTACTATTCCAATGCATATTATGACTCTCCTTTTAAAAGGGAGTTAATAGAATTTTCCCAAACATTTATCTAAGAGACCCATTTTTGCAAAATATCTTTTTTTTTTTAAAGATTTTATTTTATTTATTTGACAGAGAGAGATCACAAGTAGGCAGAGAGGCAGGCAGAGAGAGAGAAAGGAGGAAGCAGGCTCCCTGCCGAGCAGAGAGCCCGATGTGGGACTCGATCCCCGGACGCGAGATCATGACCTGAGCCGAAGGCAGCGGCTTAACCCACTGAGCCACCCAGGTGCCCCTTTGCAAAATATCTTTAAGGCTAGTATCTGATCTGCATACTAGTTATTTGCTTTATTAACATCTCAGATTTTTAGTGTTCCTATATTAAAACAGGGAGGCCTTTAAAAACCCAGTCACATTATGGAATAAAGCATGGATTAGGAGAAGCTTATTTATCAAGGTTTATACTAAGGTTATTATGGTTTAACTGTAAGGTATCAGAAGACTTCAAGACTGAAAAATTGAGTGAGGTCTCAATTCTCAAATTTAGTTTGTTAATATACCTTCATTAATTAATTTGAAATATACTCTAGCATCTTTGGATTTGCCCAAACTTAAGTGTGAGCCTCTAAGCACATCAAAAATACGGATATAAAAAATTTCTGTTTAGCCAAATTTTGAGTTAACCTCCTTTCATGAGCATAGGCAATTGTAAAGGATGTCTACTGCTGAAGAATCATCCAGAAGTCATTACCAAGCCCACCTCCAAGATCCCTCTGCTGGAGAACACTGTGGCGATCACTATGGAAGTAGGGAAATGTTGAGGGTGAGGAAATGATGAGCAAGGACAAGCTGGATAAGCAAGGCCAACTCTGGTCATAGTCAAGATCACATGAGGGAAGCTTCTGGAATGTGGAGGGGGACAACATCATCGAGTTCAAAACTACCAAGACTGGAAAGCATTTCTGTTGGGGCATAATTTCAATGTTATTTCTAACATGCTTTAGTCTACAAAACATAAGGAAGGAAAGTGGGGAAAACAGTAAGATTAAGCCCAGAGCCCAAAGAGCTTCATTTAGAGAAGCCAGAAAATGTACTATTCAAAGCTGAACACTCTGAGGGCAAACTAATACTGACAATAATACTGACAATATTACTGACAGTAATACTGACAATTACTCGGAGATGGAGGATTCCTGGACAAACTGGAATGCATGGCTATCCCAGCTCTATGTACAGAGAATGCTAATTGTGGGGGGAGCTTTGGAATGAACTATGCATAAGGTCCTTTTTCTACCCTTCCTTCCCATTGGGTTATGTTTGTCAACTCCAAAGAAAAGTAAATAGTCACTTGCAATGGGCGAGGTTCCTGGACAGGCATCAGCTGCCTTACAGAGCTTATTCAAGTTCTGATATGGCACCCCCAACACAAGAACCGCCACTAGATACCTGCGACATGGGGGAATGAGTCACTCCAGCAGAACCTGGAGGGGCCACCTCAGGCTTGAAAGGGTCGAAGTCCAGATCCAACAATGTCTCCTCTTTCTTTACCTCAGGGACTTCATTCTGTTAAAATGAAACAAAAAATAGTGTGAGACTTTGTGATATAATCCATGTATGATCCTCAACACCACTGAATACCCCCAAAGCAGGCTCTGGTAGTTTCCAGAGTTAACTTCCCTTCATGAGCACAATGACGCAGCTCACCCATAAGCTCCCAGAGTTCCCAGGAAATGTGATGAAGGGGGAAATAATCAACCCTGGACAGCTACAATCTCAGACACCCAGGAACGTGACCTGGCTTTTAATTCCTCTCCTTGTCCGGGGGTGCCTGGGTGGCTCAGTGGGTTAAAGCCTCTGCCTTTGGCTCAGGTCATGATCCCAGGGTTCTGGGATCGAGCCCTGCATTGGGCTCTCTGCTCAGCAGGGAGCCTGCCTCCACCTCTCTCCCTCTGCCTGCCTCTCTGCCTGCTTGTGATCTCTTTCTGTCAAATAAATAAAATAAAAATTTAAAAAAAAATCTTCTCCTTGTCCTGGTCTGAATCCAGCCAATGAAGAGAATGTCTGAGAGGTATATCCTGATGCCACCAATATCCAAGGACTCCCCTTTGCTAGTTCAGAAATCTCTGATCAAGAATTACAGATGATCAGATGGCTTGGATCCATTCTGTAGCCCACCGCCATAATATCCCCTATGAAGTTAGTATGTAAAAAGGAAGGGACACCGTCTATTGTGACTACATCCACCTGCCTCATGCCCTTGGAGGGACCTGTCCCTTGATCTAATTATTGTATGATCATTCTTCATCCATAATGCTGTTGGTCTCCACTGTGTATATGAGGGAGGGAGGGTGAAAGGGAAGACATGGGGAAAGAACCATGTCTCCCAACAGTCGCTGGAAAATAACATTCATGGTTTAGAAAGAGGTAAAACAAATAAGACCTAGGATAAGAGTCCTGCTATGATAATAGCAAAACATTTACAATAGTGAACATTAATATTTGTTCACTTATCATGATATTAAAAAATACATGGGCTTTGAAGTTAGCCTAACCCTGGCTCAAGTTACATAGTAAGGGTAGAGCTGAAATAAAGTCTCCATAAACTACCAAGGTGAATAGAACTGGGTCAGTTTTCACAGAATCAAGTTACATGTGTTTAATATTTGATATAAGCTTCAATTTTGACCATCTTTTACCTAGTAATTGAAAGGTCACAATCATGAATAAAGCACATGTAAGAATAGGGATGTTCAGAGGCACCTGATGGCTCAGTCAGTTAAATGTCTGCCTTTGGCTAAGGTCATGATCTCAAGTCCTGTGATGGAGTCCCACATCAGGCTCCCTGCTCAGTGGGGGGCCTGCTTCTCCTTCTCCCTTTCTCTCTCAAATAAATAAATAAAATCTTTAAAAAAAAAAGAATAAGGATGTTCAGAGAAAGATCTTATTTATTTGTTTGTTTGTTTTTTTATTTTCTTTGAGAGAGAGCAAGTACACACACATGAACACGTTGAGAGGCAGAAGGAGAAGGGAGAGAAGAAGACTACACACTGAGTGAGAAGCCCCATACGGGCCTCAGTCTCATGATGCTTCTATCATAATCTCAGCCTAAATTAAGCGTAATTAATATCAATCATAGACATAAAATTTAAAACTGTATGTAAAACTTTGAAATATAAAAGATAATACTTTTTTTAGTATCCATACTCACTGGAGTTGAAATTCTGTTTCGATATCATGCTACAGGTTTTGAGCTATCTATTTTGCAGCATAATTATTTTAAACACTTTTAAAATTTCACAAGGATAATGCTACTCTGATATCCCTGTTTCTTTAATAATTACAATCACAAAACTATCAACAGATTCCTTTGGCCCCTATTCAAATCTGCATCAGTTCTGTTTTTCACTAACATTTATATTGATGCAAATCATATTTTTTGTGAAATTCTGTGAACACCAATATTCATTCTGAATGTGCTAGACACTGTTCTGAGAACTTAATACATATAAATATTAACTCAGGTTAGGACACTTTGCTGCCGTCTAATGATAACAACCCCAGAACACTGTTATTGCCTTCAAAGAATTACCTTCCTAGAGTGCTCAAATGTATTCATTTCACTTTCATCATCTAATCCTTAGAAAATTCTGGGGTAGCGGCATCATTTCTCCATCTGGGGATGAGGACAACGGGCTAAATGAGCTTAGCTACTGTCCTGGTTCCCTCGGCTGCAGTGCAGTTGAGGCAGGACTGAAACAGCTGGATGCCCTGGACTCCGATGCTATTCCAGACTGCTACTAGGACCTGGTTCCCCATCTCTCAAACAGGCAACCCTGAGGATCTGCAGAGGAACTCCTCACAGTCTGGAAATGCTTCATAAAATGTTAACCCCTCCAAATACATCCATTAATCCTCCGTGAGCATAATGGATCCCCCTTAGGAACTTCAGATGGGAAATTAGACATCAGGGATGAAAGGCTATACGGAGCTATGCTTAGACTTTGCGATGGATCTGGGTTTACACCCAGTTTTGCCACTTGCTAGCTGTGTCTCTCTGGGCAATTAGTTCAGTTTCTTTTCTTTCTTTCTTTCTTTTTTTTTTTTTTTAATATTTTGTTTATTTATTTCAGAGAGAGAGAGAGCAAGTAGGGGAGAGGGACAGAGAGAGAAGCAGGCTCCTGGTTAAGCAGGAAGCCTGATGCAGGACTCGATCCCAAGACTCCAGGATCATGACCTGAGCCGAAGGCAGATGCTTAATTGACTGAGCCACCCAGGTACCTCTAGTTCACCTTCTTTGAGCCTCCATTTCTTCATGCATAAAATGTGAGTGATACAACCTAGTAAGAATACCGTGAGTAGTAAAGACAATGAATCCATTGTATATACTATATAGGAGATACTCTAAATGGAAATGGAAGCTACATGGTTATTAATTATATTGGTAATTAAGTATATCTGTGTAAAACCACTGTCTTCAAATATCCAAAATACCAGTGTGACTGCCTTCAAAATGTGCTGTTGGCATCTTCAAACTCAAATTCTATTTGGTTTTGCACCCTGAATTGTTGAGTGTTACCCTTAAGGCATTCATATCAAAGAGTAGTTGGGTAGAACTACAAAAAGAACAAAAAAGGAGTTGCCTGGTGATGTAATATTCCCTTATAAAATGACAAATCTGTCATTACATGTTCAATCACAGTGACATGTAATTTCACTTAACATTATAAAAGAAAACTAATCTCTCATTCCTTCTACCTGTGTTGCCATCAGAATAGATCTGATATGGTCCCAACATTCTTAAGCTTTTGTAAGCTAGAGCTTAAGTACTGTTTTACCATTAAAAGTCTAGAAGAGGTGAGGACACCTGGGTGACTCAGACTGTTGGGAGTCTGCCTTTGTCTTGGGTCATGAACCCAGGATCCTAGGATCGAGCCCCATTCCGGCTCCTTGTACAGTGGGGCATCTGCTTCTTGCTCTCCCCCTGCCTCTTGCTCACCCTGCTTATACTCCGTATCTCTTTGTGTCAAATAAATAAATAAAATCTTAAAAAAAAAATTCTAGAAGAGGTGATCTAGAATGTGCTCTTAAGAAAGAAGACTAGATGTATAAACCAAAGGGGGAAAATATCCAATGGGAAAATCCTACCAATTATAATAATCTTCTATACTATATTTCATGAAGTGTCTTCCACTAGGAACATCTAAGCTTATGTCTGAAATACTGAACTTCTTCCAGTACAGGTATATCATTTGACCATAATCTTTATGCCTACTTGCCATGGCCTCCTAAAGGATGGCATTTACTTCCTTATCCCTTGCCTTGGGGATGACCATCTGTCATTCTTTGGCCAATGGTTGTTAGTAAGTGTCATGCAAGCAAAGGCTTGAAATAGGCTTGCATGGATGACTTGCTTTTTTGTAATCCTGCCACTCACCATGAAAAGCAAAAGCTTTGGGGCAACCACTGGTGAAGGAAGGTGGGAGACACAGGGAGTGCACCTGGGCACAACATGACTACCTTTCTCAAAACCCATGTTAAAGAGAAATTCTTAAAATTGGCCAGAGGAGGGGCACCTGGGTGGCTCAGTGGGTTAAAGACTCTGCCTTCGGCTCAGGTCATGATCTCAGGGTCCTGGGATCAAGCCCCACCCACATCGGGCTCTCTGCTCAGCAGGGAGCCTGCTTCCCTTCCTCTCTCCCTGCCTGCCTCTCTGCCTATTTGTGATCTCTGTCTGTCAAATAAATAAATAAACCTTTAAAAAAACAAAAAAAATTGGCCAGAGGAAAAGAATGTATTACTTCACAGAGGAAAAGACTGAGATTAATAGTAGATTTATCACCAGGAATAATGCAAACAAAAAGATGGTGAGGCACTATCCTTAAAGTACTGAGAGAAAGAAACTTAGAATTCTGTGCCCCTTGCAAATATTTTTGAAAACAACAATGAGATGACTATTTGTTCATACATAGAAAAAAAAAAAGAATTCACTGCCATCAGATCTATACTACAACTAATGTGAAGGACATTATTCAGCCACAATAAGTGATACTAGATGGAAATATGGATCTATACAAGGAAATGACAAGCGCCAAAGGAATGAGAAACAGTAACTATGTAGGTAAGAATATATGACTTTAGTTATTATTTAAATTTCCTTAAAAGATAATTGACTGCTTAAACAAAGATAACAAAGTAACATAGCAACACCCATGAAACCAGTCAGAGATGTAAATTACACATATTTGGATCTCTATGGGGGCAGAGGATCATCAGTCAAGGGGGTGCACCTTGCCCTGATAGTAGTTGATATTTTCAGCTGTACATCCTCTCAACCACAACTCAACAGAATGATGAGGAAGAGGAACCCCCAACAAAGAAAGAACCAGAGACAATGGCCTCTCCAGTAGATCTAGTGGATATGGATCCACGCAATATGTCAGAGATAGACTTCAGGGTAGACCACAGTCAGGCTGGAGACACTATTAATGGCAACATAGATGAAGGGAAGAAGTGAGAGCATATCTGACAGAAATTAAAAATGCTATCAATGAGATATAATCTAATCTAGATACTCTAACAGGTAGGATAAATGAAGCAGAAGAACGTATTAGCAATCTAGAAGATAAATAGAAAAGAAGGAGCAGGAGGAGGCCTGAAACAAACAGCTTAAAATCCATGAAAACAGAATTAGAGAAATAAATGACACCATGAAACATTACAATGTCAGAATTACTGGGATCCCTGAGTGGGGATAAAGGGAGAGAGAAAGGACTAGAAGATAGCTCTTGGAAGCTAAAGACCATCCTGCTCAAGAATGTTTTGGTAAATCAGAAAATAAAAGAAGAACATAATCAATTCATGGAAACCAATGAAAACAAAGAAACAAAGACACATCATTGCAAAACCTATGGGATATGGCAAATACGGTCCTAAGGGGGAAATACATAGCCAAACACGACTCACTAAAAAAAAAAAAAAAGAAAGAAAGAAAGAAAAAGAAGAAAAAACCTGAATATAAAAACTCTCTTCACACTATTTAAAGAGCTGGAGAATCAAAAATAAATTATGAACAAGAAGGGAACAAGAAGGGAAATAATTAAGATTAGAGCAGAAATCAATGAATTAGAAACCAGAGATACAGTAGAACACATCAACAAAACTAGAAGCTGGTTCTTTGAAAGAATCAATAAGATCGATAAACCACTGGCCAGAGTAATCCAAAAGAAAAGAGAAGGGACCAAAATTAATAAAATTATGAATGAAAGGGGTGAGATCATGACTAACATCAAGGAAATAGAAACAATCATCAGAAATTATTATCAACAGCTATATGCCAGTAAGTTAAGCAATCTAGACGAAATGGATACATTCCTGGTAACCCATAAACTTCCAAGACTGAAACAGAAAGAAATTGACAACCTGAATAGACCAATAACTAGTAATGAGATTAGAGCAGTGATCAAAAACCTCCCAAAAAACAAGAGTCCAGGGCCTGATGGATTCCCTGGGGAATTCTACCAGACATTCAAAAAAGAAATAATTTGAGTTCTCCTAAAGCTGTTTCAAAAAAATAGAAACAGAAGGAAAACCTCCAGACTCTTTTCATAACGCCAGCATTACCTTGATCTCAAAACCAGTCAAAGACCCCAACAAAAAGGAGAATTTCAGAACAACATCCCTGATGAATATGATGCCAAAATTCTCAACAAGATCTTAGCTAATAGGATCCAACAGTACCTGAAAAGGATTATCCACCATGACCAGGTTGGATTTATCCCTGGAATACGAGTGTGGCTCAACATTCACAAACCAGTCAATGTGATAGGACACATAAATAAGAGAAGAGAGAAGAACCACATTAACCTCTCAACTGATGCAGAAAAAGCATTTGACAAAAACAGCATCTATTCCTGATTAAAACTCTTCAAGAATATAGGGATAGAGGGAATATTCTTCAATTCCATGAAATCCATCTATGAAAACCCCACACCAAATAACATTCTCCATGGGGAAAACCAAGAGCTTTCTCATTGAGATCAGGAACACAACAAGAATGCCCACTCTTGCCACTATTGTTCAACATAGTACTAGAAGTCCTGGCAACAGCAATCAGACAACAAAAAGAAATAAAAAGTATTCAAGTTGGCAAAGAGGTCAAACTCTCTTCGCAGATGATGTCATATTATATGTGGAAAACCCAAAAGTCTCCATTCCCAAATTATTAGAACTCATCCAGCAATTCAAATAATTTGGCAGGATACAAAGTCAATGCACAGAAATCAGTTGCTTTCTTATACACTAACAATGAAATTGTAGAAAGAGACATTGGAGAATCTATTCCATTTACATTAGCATGAAGAATCATAAGATACCTTGGAATAAACCTAACCAAAGAGGTAAAGGATCTATACTCTAAGAGCTACAAAACGCTCATGAAAGAAATTGAAGAAGACACAAAAAGATGAAAAAACATCCCACGTTCATGGATCAGAAGAATAAACATTGTTAAAATGTCTGTGCTGCCTAGAGCAATCTATAATTTCAATGCCATCCCATCAAAATACAAAGGGCATTTTTCAAAGTGCCAGAACAAACAATTCTAAATTTTATAGGGGCATAAAAGACCCCAAATCACCAAGGAAATGTTGAAAAAGAAAACAAAGCTGGGGGCCACCAAGACATCATGGTACTGGCACAAAAACAGATACATAGACTAATGCAACAGAATATAGAGCCCAGATATGAATTCTCAACTCTGCGGTCAACTAATCTTTGACAAAGCAGGAAAAAATATCTGGTGGAAAAAAGTCTCTTCAGTAATGGTGTTGGGAATATTGGACAGCTATATACAGAAGAATGAAACTCCACCACTCTCTTACACCATTCACAAAGATAAAGTCTAAATGGATGAAAGACATTAATGTGAGTTAGGAAACCATCAAAATCCTAGAGGAGAACATAGGCAATAACCTCTTTGACATCAGCCACAGCAACTTCTTTCAAGACACGTCTCCAAAGGCAAAAGAAACGAAAGTGAAAATGAACTTTTGGGACTTCATCAAGATAAAAAGCTTCAGCACAGCAAAGGAAAATAAAAAAAACAAAGAGGGAACCCATAGAATGGGAGGAGATATTTGCGAATGAGACTATAGTCAAAGAGCTGATACTCAAGATCTATAAAGAACTTCTTAAACTCAATACCCAAAAAACAGATAATTATGTCAGAAAATGGGCCAAAGACCTGAGCAGACATACCAGTAGACATTCTAAAGAACACATACAAATGGCTAACAGACACATGAAAAAAATGTTCATCATCATTAGCCATCAGGGAAAGTCAAATCAAAACCACATTGAGATACTACCTTACAACAGCTAGAATGGCCAGAATCAACAGGACAGGAAACAACAAGTGTTGGAGAGGATGTGGAGAATGGGGAACCCTCTTACACTGTTGGTGGGAATGCAAACTGGTACAGCCACTTTGGAAAGCAGTGCGGAGGTTCCTCAAAAAATGAAAAACAGAAATACCTTATGACCCTGCAATTACACTAAAGGGTATTGACCCCAGAGATACAGATGTAGTGAAAAGAAGGGCCATCTGTACCCCAATGTTCATTGCAGCAATGTCCACAATAGCCAAACTGTGGAAAGAGTCAAGATGCCCTTCAACAGATGAATGGATAAAGAAGATATGGTCCATACACACAATCGAATATTACTCAGCCATCAGAAAGGATAAATACCTAACATCTGCATCGACATGGATGGGACTTGAGGAGATTATGTTAAGTGAAATAAGTCAAACAAAGTCAATTATCATATAGTTTCACTTATTTATGAAACATAAAGAATAACATGGAGGGCATTAGAAGTAGGAACAAATAAATGAAGGGAGAGAAATCAGAGTGGGAGATGAACCATGAAAGACTATGGCCTCCAAGAAACAAAATTGAGGCTTTTAAATGGAAGGGGGTGGGGGATGGGTGAGCCTGTGATGGGTATTAAGGAGAGCATAGATTGCATGGAGCACTGGGTGTTATACACAAACAATAAATCACGAAAT
Source organism: Mustela erminea (assembly GCF_009829155.1). Classification (NCBI taxonomy): domain Eukaryota; kingdom Metazoa; phylum Chordata; class Mammalia; order Carnivora; family Mustelidae; genus Mustela; species Mustela erminea. The sequence continues at coordinate 106,797,333 of NC_045624.1, read as the reverse complement.
ACTACATCAAAAACAAATGATGTACTGTATGGTGACTAGCATAATGCAATTTAAAAATAAGAAACATTAAGTTATTTTTACATTAAAAAGTAAAATCCAGGGGGAAAAAAGTAAAATCTATAACAAAAATAGTAGAAAAATCAGAAATGAGGAAATGTACATATATTACTGTGAATTTTCTTATATTACACCTGAAATACTATACCTGAAATGGTGTACTACTATTTGAAGGTAGACTGTAATAAATTAAAACATGTACTTCAAGCTGTAAAGCAACTACTAAAATAAGAAAACAAGTTATAGCTAATAAAATAAAAGAGTAATAAAAAAATCAATTAATTTAAAAGAGAGCAGTGAAAGGAGGAAGGGGGCTAAAATAGATGGCATGATAGAAAACAAATATTGAAGTGCTAGGTTTAATCTTCACCATGTGAATAACTACCTTGAATGAAACTGGTCTAATAATATAATGAAAAGCAGAGGTTATTAGATTGGACTAAGAAAGCAAGACTCAATAGATAATTGCCTCTAAGAACTGATTTCAAATATAGAGACACAAATAGGTTAAAAGTAAGAGGATGAAGAAAGATATAATATACCAGTCTAACCAAAAGACAGCTCAAATAGTTATACTAATGTCAAGAAAAGTAGATTTCAAATCAGAGAACATTATTAGGGATAAAGAAGTTCATTTCCTAATACAAAATAATACAAAAAGACATTAACTCTTAATATTTATGCATTCAATCATAGAGTATGAAGATACATGAGGAACCAAGAAAACAGCAAAAGGGAATTTCCAAAATGCACAATATGGGGCACCTGAGTGGCTCAGTGGGTTAAAGCCTCTGCCTTTGGCTCAGGTCATGATCCCAGGGTTCTGGGATCGAACCCCACATTGCTCGGCAGGGAGCCTGCTTCCCTCTCTCTCTCTGCCTAACTTGTGATGTCTGTCAAATAAATAAATAAAATCTTTTAAAAAAGAATGCACAATATTGTAGGGGAGATTTCACTAGACCTTCAATGTTATAGAAGATACAGAAAACACCAAGACCCAGTTTGACCTCATTTACAAAACATTCCATTATAATAGCAGAATACATATTCTTCTCAAGTGCATGCAGAACATGGAACATAATAGACACTATTCTGGAACAATGAACAGGTCTCAATAAATTTAAAAACATTCAAGTCACACAAAGTATGCTCTCTGACAACAGTGGAATTAAGTTTGCAATCAGTAAGAGAATTATCTCTGGAATTGACAAAATTACAAAAATAACCTGATAAAAGAAACCAAATGAGGAAATCAAAGTGGAAATTAGAAATTATCTTGAATTGAATTAAGAATGAAGACAACACACCAAAATTTGTGAGATGCTGCTAAAACAGTATTTAGGGGAAATTTATAGCACTAAATCCCTATATAAGAAAAGAAGGAAGGTCTCAAATCAGTAACTTCAGCTTCTACCTTGCAAACTAGCGGGGGAAATACACACAGCAAATAAAATTCTAAATAGAAATGGGGAAAATTATGCAAATCAGAGTGGAAATGAATAAAATAGAAAATGAGAGTGAGAGAGAGAATATCAATAAAACCAAAAGGAAGTTTCCCTGAGAGGACTGATAAAATTGATAAACCTCTAGCCAGATTGATCAAGGGGGGCGGGGGGGAGGAGAGGACACAAATTAGCTATATCAGGAATGAAGGAGGGAACATCACCACACATATTAAAAAAGAAAAATAAGGAAGTATTTATTATAAATCACTTCATTCTAATACATTTAACAATTTAGATGAGAGAGGCAAATTTCTTGAGAAATACAAACTTACACATATAGAGAAGCCAAATCACTATGTTGTACATCTGAAACTTATGTAACATTGTGTGCCAACTATACTCAAATAAAAAAAAAATTTTAAGAGAGAAACAAAACAAAACAAAAACTCCTCAGGCATAGATGGCTCCTCTGGTGAATTCTACCAAAGAATTAGGGAAGGGAAAAAAATACCAATTCTACACAACTGGAGAGGAGCGAATATTTCCCAATTCATTCTATTAGGAGAGAAGTGCTCTGGTACTAAAATCAGAAAATGACATTAAAAAAAACACCCTATGGACTGATGTTCTTCATCAACACAAATGTAAAAATGCTAGAGAAAGATTTAACAAACTGAATGAAAATATATATAAAAATGAATTGTATCATGACAACTGGTGTTTATCTCAGGAATGCATGATTAACTTAACACATGAAAACTAATGAATGTAATTCATCATATTAACAACAACAACAAAAAACCTCACATGATCATCTTGATAGATGCAGAAAAAGTATTTGAAAAAATCCACATTCATTCCTGTTCAAACTCTCAACAAAGTAGGGAAAAAAGGCAAATTCCTCAACCTGATAAGAGTATCTATGAAAACCTACAGCTACCACCATGTTTAATAATGAAAGACTGGATGCTTTTCCCCTAATATCAAGACAAGGATGGCCACCTCACCATTTCTATTCAATAATACACTGGCAGCGCTAGACAGTAAAATTAAAATAAGCAGAAAAAAGAAATAAAAGGCATCCAGAATAAAAAGAAAAAGTAAAACCATCTTTATTCACAGAAGATATGATCACTTATACAAGAAAATCCATGAAAATCTATTTAAAAAGCTACACAGGAACTAATATAGAGGTTAAACAAGGTGGCAGGATATAGCATTAATACACAAAAATCAGTTGTATTTATATGTAATGGTATGAACAATCAGAAACTGAAATTTTAAAAATATGACTTACAATAGCACTAAAAATATGAAATACTTAGAGATATACCCAGATGAGAAATACCTGTATACAGAATACTATAAAGCACAGCAAAGATAAATCAGAGAAGCCCTTAGTAAAGGGAGAGCTATACTGTGTTTATGGGTCACGTAATACAGTACAATTAAGATGTCAATGCTCCCAAAACTGATCTTCAGATTCAATGAAAGACCAACCAATATCTGTACTGGGTTGAATACTGTGCCCCATGCCCCCAAAATTCATAATCACAAGGAACCTGTGAATGTGCTGTTATTTGACAAAAGAACCTGCAGATGCAATGAAATTAAGACACAGTCATACTGAATTAGGATGGGCCTTAATGCAATGACCAGTGAGCTTATGAGAACAGAGAAATTAGGACACACAGACACAAGGAGAATGCCATGTGAAGATACAGAGCACAGAGCACACAGACACACAGGGAAAATGCAGTGTGATGACCGAGGCAGAGACTGGAATAATGTTCTAGGTGCCATGGAACACCAAGGACTGCCAGCAACCATTAGGAGAGAGAGGCAAGAAAAGACCCACCCAGACCTTCAGAAGAAGCATGGTCATGCTAATATCAGACTTGATCATGACCTTGACTGCGGATGTCTAGCCTCCAGAACTGTGAGACAATAAATGTCTGTTGGTATAGGCCACCCAGTTCATGGTTCTTTGTTAAAACAGTCCTAGGAATCTAATAAATTATCCCAGAAGGTGTTTTTGTAGAAACTTACAAATTGATTCATATGGAAATTCAAAGGATCTAGAATAGCCAAAACAACTCTGAAAAAGAATAACAAAGTTGAAGGACTAATCTTATCTGATTTCAAGACAGCTTTACAGAAAGTGGCAGTAATCAAGATAATATGGTACTGACATAAAAGATAGGCAAATGGATCAATGGAAAAACCATAAAGTTTAGAAACAGAACCACACACATATGGATAACTAATATTCCACGAAAGTATAAAGGCAATTTAGTAGAATAAGGACAGACTTTCCAACAATCACACATCATTAGTGAAGAAATAAACTTCAGCCCATACTTTAAACCATATTAAAAAATTAACTCAAAAATCGGTCACAGACCCTAATGCCATAAAACTTCTAGAAGAGAACACAGGAGACAATCTTTGTGACCCTGGTTAGACAAGATTTTTTTAGATGAGACATGAAATGTCTAATTCTGGAAAAAGAAATACATGGACTCCACCAAAATAAAAACATTCTACTCTTCAAAAACTCTCTTCAAAATCCTGATAGATGTAGAAAAAGTATTTGAAAACGACAAGACAATTTGAATGACAAGGTAAGTCACCTACTGGGAATAAATATTTGTAAATCATATATCTGATAAAAGACTTGCATCCAGAATATATAGGGATTCTCAAAACTCAATCAAAGAAATAAATACAACAGCAAAAGTTTTTCACAGACACCAGTGATGATACACTGGTTTCATAATGTCCTCCAGACTTATCCATAATGTCACAAATGGCAGGACTTATTCTTTTAAGGCTGAATATTCCACTGTGTATATACATTTTTTTTTTAAGATTTTATTTATTTATCGGGGGGGGGGGAGCGAGCACAGGCAGACAGAATGGCAGGCAGAGGCAGAGGGAGAAGCAGGCTCCCTGCTGAGCAAGGAGCCCAATGTGGGACTCGATCCCAGGACGCTGGGATCATGACCTGAACGAAGGCAGCCGCCTAACCAACTGAGCCACTCATTCATCCACTGACGGACACTTAGGTTATTTCCATGTATTGTCCCTCATGAATAATGCTGCAGTGACCATCTGTGATTTCACTTCCTTGAAATAAGTACCCAGAAGTGGAATTGTTGGATCATCAAGTAGTTCTATTTTTAATTTTTTGAGGAAACCCCATACTGTTTTCCATAGTAGTTCTATCAATTTCCATTCCCATCAACAGTGTATCAATAGAAATTGTAACCAACACTTGCAATTTCTTGTCTTTCTGATGATAGCCATTCTAACAGGTGTGAGGTGAGAGTTCACTGTGATTCTGATTTACGTCTCTCAATGGTTAGTGGTGCTGAGCACCTTTTCCTTTGCCTGTTAGCAACCTGTATGGCTTCTCTGGAGAACTGTCTAGGTGGGTCCCTTATCCGTTTTTAAATCCAAATATTTTATTTTTATTTTTATTTTTATTTTTATTTTTTTGCTATTGCATTGTGTGAGTTCCTTATATATTTCAGATTGATGTTTGCAAATATTTTCTCCCATTCCTTAGGTTGCCTTTATACTCTTGATTGTTTCCTTGGTTGTGCAGAAGTTTTTATGCTAAGTAAATTAAGCCAGACACAGAAAAACAAATGGTCTCACTTACATGTGAAATCTAAAATAGTAAAAATCATGGCAGTAGAGAGTAGAATCGTGGTTGCCAGGGCTTAAGGGGAGGGGAAATAGGGAGATGTTGGTTAAGGGGTATAAAGTTTCAGTTAACCAAGTCCTAGAGATCTATTAATATTCAGCATGGTGACTGTAAGTAAAAATAGTGTATTACAGATTTGAAATTTGCCAAAATATAGATACTGAGTTTTCTCACATCAAAAACAATAATTTTTTAAAAAGGTATCTATTTGAAGAGATGGATATGTTAATTAGCTGGGTTGGGAGGATTATTTCACAATGTGTACATATATCAAAAAATAAAGTTGTATACCTTAAACATATACAATTTTTATTTGTCAACTATACCTCAGTTGAGCTGGGAAATAAAGAAGGTAAGCAGATGTCAAATGAGTACATGAAAAGATGCCTAACATCATTAACCATTAGGGAAATCTAAACTAAATTGCAATGAAATAACACTATACACTTACCAGAACAGCTAAAATTTAAAAAAACTAGCCATACCAAGTGTTGTCAAGGATGTGTGGAGAATCTGAAATGCTTATGCAATGTGGATGGAAACTCAAATAGTATAATCACTTAGAAGTTTGGCAGTTGAAAAGTTAAACTTATTCCTCCAGTATGATCTGGTACCCAAAGAAATAAAAACATGTATACACACAAACATTTGGATACAGATGTTCACAGTACCTTTATATGTAACAGCCAAAATCTGGAAACAACCCAAATATCTGTCAATAGATGAAAAATCCCTCAAACCCTGATGTGTCCATAGAATGAGATACTACTCAGCAAAGAGAAGAAATGAACTGCTGATACATGCTACAAAATGGATGAACCTCGTGATAAAGATGCGGAGGAAAAGAAGCCAGACCCAAAAGGGTACATTCTGTATGATTCCATCTACACAAAATTCTAGGAAATGCAAATGAACATACGGGGACAGAAAGATGAGTGTCTGCCTAGAGAGTACAATATGTGGAGAGGAACGGTGGCGATTACAGACACAAAGGAGCTTTAGGGGTCATTATCTTGATCCTGGTGATGGTCTCATGGGTGTACACATATTTCAAAATTATCAAAATATATACTTTAGGGGCACCTGTGTGGCTCAGCCGGTTAAGCATGACTCTTGATTTGGGCTCAGGTCATGATCTCAGGGTCTGAGATCAAGCCCTGTATCCAGCTCTAGGCTGGATGCGGCGCCTGCTTAAGAGTCTCTTTCTCCTCTCCCTCTGCCTTTGTGATGAAAAGTACATTTTAAGAGTGGGTTTTGCTGGAAAATATCACTACACGTTTAAACTTTTTGCTTCTCTGTAATTGACTATTTTTTTGTGTTTACAAGGCATCCTTTATGGCATTATTCTTTTTATTTTTAAGATTTTATTTATTTATTTGATAGACAGAGATCGCAAGTGGGCAGAGAGAGAGAGGGAAGCAGGCTCCCTGCTGAACAGAGAGCCGGATGCAGGGCTCGATCCCGAGACCCTGAGACCATGACCCAAGCCGAAGGCAGAGGCCTAACCCACTGAGCCACACTGGCACCCCTCTGTTTAATAATGTCCTTTTATGGCATTATTCTTATAAGCATATCAGGTAACAGAGATTTCAATTTACAGTAGAATGGTGGCTGCCAGGGTTTAAGAGGGGAAATAGGGAGATGTTGGTTAAGTTGTAAGTAAAAACTTGACTGTAAGTAAAAACAGCGTATTACACACTTGAAATTTGCCCAATAAAAAAGATACTAAGTGTTCTCACATCAAAAACAATAAGAGTCACACAACATTTAGAGTCTCCAAAACATCCCCAGGGTTGCATGCAGACACACACACACACACACACACACACACACACACACATTGATTTCTTAATGGTAACCCAATATTTCAGTGATCCAGATGACAGTAAAGCCGAAGGTACTATTTCGTCCCAAGCGTTCAGTTTTTATTCCTTTATTAAACATATTTTTTAAAAGATTTTATTTATTTATTTGAGAGAGAGACAGTGAGAGAGAGCATGAGAGAGGAAAAAGTCAGAGGGAGAAGCCAACTCCCTGTGGAGCTGGGAGCCCGATGCGGGGCTCAATCCAGGGACTCCAGGATCAAGACCTGAGCTGAAGGCAATTGCTTAACCAACTGAGCCACCCAGGCGCCCCTCTTTTATTAAACGTATTTTGAGGACATTTACTCTATTCTAAATATTTTGCAGGACACTTATTATCTTCCCAGTAAGGCAGGGAGGTCAGATTAGGAAGCTTAAAACAGAAAGCTTAAATAAACTTTTTTGGAAAAAGGCCCACTGGGAGTTATTTTTCATGTCACAGACGTGTCTTTTATGGAAGGGTCACAAAATAGCTCATAATTTATAACAGTGAGTAAAGTTTTAACATTTCATTTGTAATGCATGCAGCGGCCTAAGGGAACTTAACCTTATGACCGGAAGCCTGTGACAAGACCACTACAGATGGGTACATCACCGTTAATGTGAGTGATGGCAATAGCTATAGTATACTGCCGAGGCTCGAGAGATTTAGATTTGAAATCACAGAATGAGACCTCATTCAACCATTTCATCAGACATGGTCAAGTATTTGTTCTATGGCTTTTATTATATAAAAACACTAAAACAATACAATGAAGATCCATTTACCCATCACCTAGGCTTGTCACAAATGTTACCACATTTGGTCTATGTGCCTGTTTATATAATCTTGCAAATGTTTCCATGAGCTGACACACAGCAAACTAAACTTTCTAAGGAGCTGTTCCCCTAGGGGGGTTGGTTTGGAAACAAGGTGGTAGATGGTACAGCCATCCTTAGTGTAGTACCTCATGAGTTTGCTTGTTGGCCTTGCACACACTCTGAGTAAGAGGGTAACAACTGACAGTACTGAGAAGAGGGACCGAGGACAGAGGGATAGGGCCTGTGCTTGAAGTGACATTCTGTGATGACCACTGGATGAAAGAAGACCCTCCTACCACCACATCTGGAATTTAGTATAATCGCTGATATATAACAACCTGAAGGACTTTGCTAATATTGAAAACCCAAAGAAGTTTCTACAGAACATGGATCCTGAACATTAAGGAGAGAAAGAGTTAAAATGGATTTGTTCAATTTACTGGGCATCTAGTATCCACTATCTTCCAGGTGCTTAAGATGCTGGCAGGTGTGGTCTATAGGCTTCTGCTTTCCATGTCTGCCCTAGAAGCACCACAGTGTTGCAGAAAGAGAACAGGTCTGCTCAACTTTACAGTAGGGCCCTTCTACCCTTCCTTTGCTGGCCTCTCTGCACCATCTAACCCCCACTCTCGACCCATACCATGAAACCATGTTCAACAACACAAAATCTCAAAAGAGCTTTATACCATGGGATGCTTTGTAAAAAGGTAGAATATAAAATGCAAAACGGGGGAAGTGCAAAAAGTCAAGGCAACATTAGAGGTTCAGGAGTCTAAGAACCTTGGAAGCTTGCAAGGCCAACTTACGCAATGGTTTAAGAATATTGTCAGGGCCCCAGAGGATAAATTCACTCCTTGGTGCATAGCACTACTTGGCTGTGTCTGCTGCAGGAACCACGGTGCCGAGGGTGACCCACTGAGGCAATAGACCGACCTAACCGGGGCCTGAAATGTACTGTTTTCCTCATTCCAGTTTCCATATTACTAATTCTTTCTGTGTTACAAGAATGCTAACGTGTTTACTTTGAAAAAACATCAACTGAAAGAAGAGGCAGCTGGCCCAGAAATATAGCAATGTTTGAAAAGCAAAGCCAGGTTGGTATTCACAACCAGTGACAGCTACCAGGAGGGGGGCGGTGCGCGCATGCAGGACTGCCTCTGTCTGGACTGACCAGACAAAAAAGACCCTTTTGTAAACTTATCAAGCAAGTTGAATATCTACTTCCATGTGATCGGCTAGGAAAAATAGGATGATTTCATGAACTTAAGATGTGAGATGCAGCATTCGGCTGGAAAGCAGAGATGTAAGGGTATCAAAATGAATGGTGCTGATGTGACACCCACAGCCGTGGGACTGCACGGCTGTGCTGTTGTCCTGCCTTCCCGCACAGTAGGCTCTCCCAGCAAGAATGGCAAGATGGGCCTGGAGCAATGAGCTTAGATGGGCCAAAAATAACCCATCTGGGTTTGTAAAAGAGAACGCTGTATGAAAGAGCAAAAAAGACGCAACATCGTTGTTGGAAAAGATTTAGGCAAATAGCTGGTGGTTACCTGCTGTGAAAAAAAAAAAATTCAAAAATGCGTAATGTCTTCTTCCTCTTGGCCAGTGAGAGGTAGATAGGCAAGCAGGGACCCTGCCCCAAGCCCTGTGCCTCTCAGGGGGGGCCTCACCCTTTTGAGCACCTTTCCTGATACCTAAGTCCTCTTCTGCTGGTGGCAGCTGTGGCTAGCAAGGCTATCCAGTCAGGACACCCCAAATCTGCACCAGGACCCACATGGGCCTGGCCCCCACCTTTCCTATTTGGAGCACTCTGGGACCCTGCTCTATATGGAGGAACACTGAGGGGTCATGCACACCCAGTTGTCCTGGAATGTGGTAGCCTGGTTTGTTTCCAAGAGGGTGCCTGGTGAGCAGACTGCGCCCGCTGGCCAACATGGCATTTCATGTGTGGAATCCCATGAGACTGACCGCCAGATTATTGCTGATATGTTCAAGTGACTCAAACTGGTTATATGGACAGAGAGCCTCCCCCTACCAAACATTTGCTCAGAGCCACAGTCCCTATGGAAAGCCCTGGTGGGAAAGGAGAGTGAACATGAATGGAATTAAAAAGTCAGAAGAGAAAGCAGTCCAAAACTTGGACTTTGGAAGGAAAAAAGAAACAACCTTGCATGTGTGTATACCTCTGTGCACAAATATATGATTGCCTTTTCTGTCTTGATCTGTTAAAATCCTACTTATATGCCATAAATTTGGTTTCTAGGGACATAATACCTTCTAAATCTTACTTCTTTTTTTTTTTTTTTAAGATTTTATTTATTTATTTGACAGAGAGAGATCACAAGTAGGCAGAGAGGCAGGCAGAGAGAGAGAGAGGAGGAAGCAGGCTCCCTGCTGAGCAGAGAGCCTGATGCGGGACTCGATCCCAGGACCCTGAGATCATGACCTGAGCCGAAGGCAGCGGCTTAACCCACTGAGCCACCCAGGCGCCCTAAATCTTACTTCTTAAATGTGTTTCAGCAAACGCCCATTTCCCTGGAACAAGTAGTACTTTGGAAGAAAGGAAGACTGTTAGAGAAACTCTGATTTAAACAAGCATGGCTTTTGTTGCAGAACTTCTCAGAGCCTTGGACACACTAACATAAAGTATGTAAAGCAAAAGGCGATGCAGCCCCTCCCAGCCCCCTATGACCAGGACCCCTTTTCACAGCATCTTATGGGACTTGATAGAAAATGCTGTTTTAAAAGAATAGCGTAAGAAACACACACACACACACACACACACACACACACACACACACACTTGATAGAAAATGCTGTTTTAAAAGAATAGCGTAAGAAACACACACACACACACACACACACACACACACACACACACACATCTCTTCCTATTTAGTTTCTTGGGAGGGAAAAATAGAAAGGGCTGGGTTTGTCCCCTGGCAGTTTCATTTTTGTAAACAGAACCAGGGAAGCAAGGTCAGCGCTTTTGTGTTGACACACAGATCTCTCCCTACTACCAAGCAAGGAAATCTCCCAGAGAAGATTCTATGATAGAGTTAAAGTCTGAGGCCAATAGAGGGCTCTGTAGGTCTGATGCATTCCTTTCAAATCCCAAGACAAACTCAAGAGAGACTGTCACTGCCATGAAGCTTGGTGGATGGGACATACGAATCTGTCAGATGTTGAGGAATATCTCAGTCACCACATCTGGAACTTGTGGGCGGGATTAATGCAAACGTTGTAGTTCCCCACTGGGCTCAGGATAAAAACAGCAAACTGGGAATGCAGACCTATCTGTTCAATGTAGAATGCCGTATAAACTTGGTAAAAATATCAACATAAAAGCGAAAGGGTCGACTCCCTATTACTATAAATACATGTATCTGGGAGGAAAGCTTTTCGGATACATCTCAGCTTGCTAAATTCCAATACTCTGCTTCCATGCAACTGGCATCTCATTTTCTCCTGGCATTCCTATTTATTCTTTTTCATCATTTGCCTGTGCATGTTTAGAAACAGCATAGTCCCAAGGGCAACCCTCTAGGGCCCCCTCCTTGTTCAGGAGCTTTGTACTATCACTTTGCTGTCACTCAATAAACCTTGCTTTGCTGCCCACCAAATGAATAAATTAAAATAAAATAAAATAAAAACATTAAAGTCTTGATGAGACTGTCCATTCACTTAGAATGTGTAGCTTGACATACAGTCTGATCTACATATCTGATGTTACAAGCATGCACGTGTATGAGTGCGTCCAACAGGCAACATACGGAGTATTTCAAGTCACACTATTTTTAAGTGGAGCAGCTGTAAGTGGTCAGTCATGATATACCCTTGACTCAGCTTGATATTTCCCTGGAAGAGATCTGTTCATTCACTGTGGTACTTTGTTCATGGCCACACATTTGGAAATCCTGGCCTGTAACAGTGGTTCTCACAGTTTAATCCCACGACCAGCAGCGCCAGCATCTCTTGTGAGGAATACAGATTCTCGGCCCCCACCCGGGGTCTGCCGACTCAGAAACTGCTGCATGTGACCCAAAAGAGGTGAAAGAACACATATCTGAGCATATCTACAGAGGAATAAGGAACTGAGGAAATAGTCAAGAAGCTTCAGGGAAAGGCAACATCTGTGCAATTTTGAATAAAGCTACATGGTATCACTCATTAGGGGAGAAAGTGGACTGAAACATAAATCCCTGCCCTCTCTTGAGATGGTGACCTAAGATGAACAGCTGCTTAGTCAATGGAGTTGCTTCTGGTAACACACTGTGGTTCACATGGTTCACACGGGAGCCACGCCACTTCAAATGTGGAAAAAAAAACCCACAGAAACCCCCTTCTCCCTCCTCCTAATAAAAACAACATAAATGAACCTGAATCTCCAAAATGCACCTCCGCAAGGTCTCTGGTGGTTAGTGCTTTCCAAATCACCTAGCACATTGGAGGGGACACCAGCAAGCATGTTATAAAGGTCCAGAGGGTGGGAAGCGATATCTTCCTTCCCTCCCCAGGGCTTTGGAGTAGTGCACCAAGACCAGCCAGGCTGGGGCAGGCTGTCCTCCAGCCAGCTGCGTCCCTGTGGCAGCCCCAGCCCAAACCCTTTCTGCTTTGACAGGTGCCTCTTCTCCCTCTGTCCAGGACTCTTGACTTTACCCATGACTGCTGCTCAGTATTGCGAACATTCACACTCATAGAAGTACTTCAGAGACTCTTCTAGCATTTGTGATTTTAAAAAGTGCTTTCTTTTTTTTTTTTTTTTTTTTTTTTTTTACCAAAGACCCTTAAGTGAGCCAGCCAACTGCAAATAACAAAACATTTTAAAGGAAAGAACTGTCTTGAGCCCCCAGCTTTGCTTTAGAACTCATCTACATGCCATGTTGCCTCGACTTCCGTTGCCTCCAGTGCTAAGTGGGGGTGTCTTCAGCCAAGGGCACTGGCTTCTAGGTGAGCAAGTTCTGTTAGTGGTTAGGATTGAGAGCATGCTATTTAAGGGTGCAGGGGCAAGCAACTTGAGCAAGGATAAGGATATGATGACCTTAAACATCTCAGTCTGAAACTGATGTAGCAAGAAAGAGAAAGAAGCTGAGCTGCTAGCAAATCAAAGGGAGAGGACAAGCTGGAAATGAAAACTGGAGTTTGGGGTCCACACAATGGCTGGTGCCAGATAAGATCACCTGACTCCGAGACTTCTATCTCTGGAGGCATCTGTGGAGCCACAGACATCATCTGTCCATGTGATCATCAACGTGCAAGTCTCCCCCTTCAGAGGAGCTGCTAAATCACAGTCAAGGCCCCATTACCTTACCCAATTCACCATCTCCTACAAAACACTGAAGGAAAACAATAGCTAAAAGTTATTGCACGTTATTCATAAATGCCCTTAAAAACAATGACACATTTTGATTTGCATTTCTTCTGAGTTTTTATTTCCTGAGCTCTCTGTGATTAGCACATTATTCCTGTTATTATCAACAGGATGTGACTGTAATTAGCACGTGATACACAGTGTTATTATGGATGTACTCAGTAATTACAGCACTGCACTCACAACTCTTGCAAAATGTAGGGATTATTTCTGATTCTGAGACCACCAGAGGTAAGTAATATTGGCAGGATGTTTCTGGGGACTCTCAGTCTTAAAAAAATAGCTTCAGGTTATGGACATTGGGGAGGGTATGTGCTATGGTGAGTGCTGTGAAGTGTGTAAACCTGGTGATTCACAGACCTGTACCCCTGGGGCTAATAATACATTATATGTTTATAAAAAAACTAAAAAATAATTTTAAAAAATAGCTTCAATGGCATGAGGAACAGCTCTGGAAGTGAAGAATCATCATTCTAGGCAACAGGACAACCAAGTGGCTAGCAGAGAGGGGTCTGCAGCCTACCAAGGGAGCTGGAGCAGGAGCAGGTGCAGCCAGGTGTCTTTGCCAAATCATGGAAATGGATACAGTTACTTGTTATGAAGGCCAAACAGCTTGAAAATATTCACCTCTTTTAACTTCATTTTCCTATTCTCTACCAAGAAGCAATGTAAAAGAAATAACTGAGGTTGTAAACATGAATTAACATATACTGACATTCATAGAAGTGCTGGTGAAGAAACAGGAAATCAGAAATGACCTGTCATCACAATCACGGGCTGGTCCATCCATCAGAGAGAATACTCTGCTTCCACATTTTCTTTGGAAGAGACGATATTATGACATGAAAAAAGTGTTCAAAAAGCTGAAGCAGAAAAGTCAGGAATCCCTAACAATATAATCTGGATGTTGTGGTATGGAATCGGTACACACCTAGAAATCAAAGCATGAAGGAAAACACGCCACAGTGCATTAGTGTCTAGGTGAGGGCGGTATAATGTAAGTAATTGTTAAAATTCTTCATTTTACACTTTTCAGTATTTCCAAAAACTGTGTGTATGCCTCCCATTTGAGAATGCTTGAGACATACCAAGTGATTAAGGCCAACCTGGTGTGATGCTGCTGGCTCTGATATCTGGCACCTTGAGAGATGGTCCCCGAGGATCCTGCTGCCCTGGTACCTGTGTGCTCATCCCAGCTCTGTAGCAGGCACTTACCTGTGAAGGTGTCGTCACACTGATTTCTGGGACAAAGTTGTCCTCAAAGAAACTGATGATGTTCTCCTGTTGGAGTTCCTTTGTTGGGGTGACTTTAGGCAGCGGTGGGACGGGAGGCCCCTTCCTTGTCTACAAAACATGAGAGACACAAGCAAATTAATTCGGCCAAAGACGGCATCTGAGTTGTGTAGAAATGCCACCTGAACAGTGCTGGGCAGACATACTGCACTGACTGACATTTAGATATGCACAGAGGAAAAAGGGACCTGAGGGAGTAGAGAATGCAGTCTGCCTACGTGACTCTGGGAGCACCCACAAGCAAGGGCCCCCCAAGAATCACTCAGGGAGTGCAACCCCCTGCCCTTCGATGCCAGCGCTGCATGCAGGGCCAGGGCCAGGTGCCTACGCCTCTCAAGTTAAACTAGGACTGCCCCCTTTATGAAGTCAACCAAAATGGATTCCTCATTTCAGCAAGAAATTAGAATTTTGACACTATAAGCAGGAAAGCTTTTCACTGGACGCCGTGAGATCACCCACAGAGAACATGCATTTCATGTTCCACTAGAGTGTTTTGAGAAGTCAGGACTTCACAGATCTATTCCATGGACCTTCTCACCACTTCCCTTAGTTTCAAAGACTTGAACTTCAACTCTTGCTGTAGGAATTTTGCCTTCACCCCAAGTGGGGAAGACAAGGGTGGCAATGTTTTTCTGTGTTGACCTTTTCCAGCCCTCGCTGTTTTTCTCGATTGCTTGTTCCAGATACCTTTGATGAATGTCCACTCATGTGCCGCATACTGTGGGTGAGACCAGAAGATGTAAAATGGCGTATAAGCCAGGCTGTGAAGCTTTCTTGGCCAGAGTTTCTACAAGTGTGACCGAAAGTGCTAGAAGGAGGGAACGTCCAGGGAGAAGGTGATATTGATTGGGCCCTTCTGAGAGTGAGAGGTGGGAAAAGAGGAGTGCACGTGAGCCTAGGGAAGCTGAGGTTGTGGAGAGAAGTCTCAACACACCCCAACACAGGGCATGTGAGAAAACAGGAATCCACGTTGGAGAGGTTGATTCCTTAGCAACCATCACAATGCCCACAGCCTCCAAGTCTCCCCAACAGGAAACTCCTTTTAATGCCCCAGCACTATGGGATTATCCCAGATAGGATCACCTCACCACCAGTTCTTGCATTCTCCCCAGTATATTTCACCTCTTCCTACCTGTGAAGGTGACCTAGGCCTGGCTGGTGCAGGAGACGCAGGTGCCAGCGTGTGATTGGGACTGGCTGTCGGGCTCGGGATGGGTGAGGCCTCCTCAGGCGGTGATGGTGTCTTTGCGATGCGGAGAGGACCAGAATCGCTAGATGAACACACGAGAGTCAGCGATGAGCAACCTAGAGAACGGCACTGACTTTCCAGGGTCCTCCGTCTCAGAGGAATCCTGAGAATATCTGGTTCTGCCTGTCACGGAACCCCCTTCTAAATTAGTTGTGGTGGTTACTAACAGTGTTGGTGAAACTGGTACCATTATTTCTATGGTCTGTGTGCCAGACCTTATTCATTCATATGATCTCTAACCACTGCAATACCCATGCATCAATGTCCCCACTTTATAGGTAGCAGAGTGGGGCACAGAGAGGTTAAAAACCCCTAAAGTCACTCAGCAATTTCACAGGTCTGAGTTCAGGCCTTGGGAAGGCAAACCCTCTGTTCTTTCCATTGTGCCAAACAGCCTCTGCAAGAATTTTCCAAGTGTGAACTGACTTAGCTGAATTACTCTCACCTTTGGTTTATAAGAAAATCTTGCTACGTCATAATCTATAAAAAATCTACCCTGAAAATTATAAATCTGATGTTAAAGGTGTCCTCAGGGTAGTGCTAAGATTTTATAGGAGTCAGGGGCGCCCAGGTGGCTCAGTCGGTTAACCGTCTGCCTTCGGCTCAGGTCATGATCTCAGGGCCCTGGGATCAAGTCCTACATTGGGCTCCATGATCAGTGGGGGGTCCACTTCTCCCTCTGCCCCTGCCCAGACTTGTGTGTGCTCTCTCTCTCAAACAAATAAATAAAATCTTTAAAAATAAGATTTTATAGGAGTCTTTTCTGATGACATTTGGAAATAAATTCATTAGCTGTTCCTCTTTCTACACCTTATAAAACAAAGGCTTGGCTCAGACACCTAACATGTGCTAACAAATTATGTGAAGGCAGAGAGTCAATAATGTCTCCTGGGAACCCACCATGTTCCTGGCACCAGGCCAGATGCCTGCGACCAGCTCAAATGCAATGACCAGGAGGGCACTGGGGACACATCCTACTCTCTAAGTCTTTCTAATGTCTACAGATTGAGGGAGGAGGGTCTATACCCCCAAAATAAATAAGCTCACACACTACAGCATGGTCTACATATTCAAGGGAGTGGGTCCTGCGGAGGACACGGATAAGCAACATGATTGAGGCTCTGCACCAGCAACCATGGCCTCTGCCGGGAAGCACGGCCCCAGTCTATGCTCAAGAGGGCAACCACTGAGCTCACTCACCACCTCATTCTGCAGAGGAATGATGTAAAAAAATGAAAGGAACATTTGTTAAGTGGTCATGACCCCATTTTCTCTTCATTTTATCTAATTCAGCAATATTGAGATTTTCAGACACAGTTGTCCTTCTCATGTCTTTAGGAGGGAGTAACCCTTCATTTTTTCATGTACATCATTGTTAAAATACCCGATGTCATTTTGACATTCTTATTACAACTTTGTCTTTGTTCCAAGTTCATATTGAAATACTATAGAGGAAGCAGTGGGCCTTTCATATATTCTTTTAGGGAATGTCCTTTCCCTTAGAAAAATAAGAGATACTAAATGCTTGTATCATATAGCTCTGTAACAGAGACTTTGATGAGGATGGATAATACAAAGAACATCAAAGAAGAAAATCAGCTCTCTCCAGAGAGGTCTGAACATATGGTGATGGAGCCACCTGTGCAGGAGTGTGTGTTTTTATAAATGTGTGTATGAGTATTTATGTTGATTGACATTAAAAATGCAAATATTACCTTACAAACCATTTAGTTCAATAACATCTTTTTTTTTCTGCTGGTTTAAAAAAAAAAAAGAGATAGAAAGAGAGATCTTTAACCAGAGAATTAATTGGACGCACTTAAGGAAGGCAAAGTAAGTTAACTGTATAGTCAGAAACTGGAAAGCTGGGATCTTCTTACTTCCAGCCCAAGGACCATTAGCCCACATTCCTTGAGTACATAATGCCTGAGAAGGATGGGTTAAAGGAATTCCAAAATCACAGGAGAAAGCCGGTGAGAAGCCAGGTCCTAGAAAGGTAGATGATCTGGTTGCGAATAGCTGGGCCTTTGATACCACAAAACAATGTGCAAAAGAATCAAAACAATGCAGTGTTGGAAAGGTAAAGTTACGAGGCAGGATGGTGGTGCGGTCTCACCTACGCCCTCTCCTCTCCCAAAATGGGCCATTAAAGATGCCAGCACCAATAATAAGTATAAGATCTCAGTGTCGTGTGTTTGGGGAATTCCTTTCTTCTCCAAAGAAAGTTAACAAGTGCATGACTAGAAATTATATGTTAAAAATTTACACAACTGGTGATGGGACTCCTGGAAGATGGACAAATCTATTGTGACCACGACAAACACCCACCCTGAGTAAATCTGAAAACTAAAGGTCAACATACAAGCCCAGAACGAGGCTGCTGTCAGCCTCAATGTGGAAAGTCTCCTTAGGTTTAGATTTTTCTAGAATGAGTAAAATAGCATAGGCTTGTGCAGACTACAGAAATTGCAACAAGCATTGTTTTAATGAACAGACACAACTTGGCTCGGATGAAGACAGCCTACCTGGGAGCTCCTTGAATGGTGAAGGCCTTATCAGCATGCTGGTCACCCAGCTTCGTCATCACTTCATACAATTTGTGGCAAAGCTAGAGGGACAGAGACCATTTGTCTATTAGCCATTTAGTCATTCTGAGGTCAATTCAGGCTACTGCTCCAAGAAAGGAACTGTCTACTGAGAATCTTACGTACTATGGATGGTCTCCGAACAACTTAAATTCTGCAAATGGGCAATTTAAAATTCATGTCAAAAGTGAAAGGCCACAAACACAAATAAACCTTTAAAAAAACAAAATATATCCATTAATCAGAGGACAAAACAGAAAACGAAAACTTATTGCTCCCACTGACTCTACTGGAGATAAAGTCATACAACTACCCTGCTGAACTCAGACTTCAGCAGATGACAGAAGGGCTGATTGTCTGAACATTCAGATACCGATTCCTCCTCAGCCTAAGAAGTACTGCTTGAACACCAACTTTCAAAGCTGACTGAGAACAAAGCAAAACAAGACCGTGAGTCTGGGACACAGAGAAAAAGCATCTCAGAAGAAAAACAGACACAGGCTGTGATTCCTGGGAGCCTGTCTGCACACCCAGAGATAAAATCTGGACAAAAGAGATCAATGTGGTCACTACACAACATCAGAGCAACACCATTTAACACACCATGAAAACACACACGCAGATGATGCTGCTGCCCCATTTCATGCACTTTCAGAGAAAAAAAAAAAGTTCATTTTCTATTCCACAAGTAAAAATAATCATCACTACTCACCACTGCAATTTCCTTATGAAACTTGGCCTCCAGGCTGGAAACATTTTTGAAAGTGTTGACGTAAAACCCGACCCGTCTACCATGTGGAGACACAGAGGGGAGAAAGGGGCAGGGAAAGATCAGTCAGCAGAACTGTAATTTTAAAGGTGATAAAATCTTAAATAAATGCATTCCTTCCTCTGATGTTTTCTTCCTATGATGTTGACTAACACCAGACCAAATCTTCTGGCTTGGAGCAGAACCTCTCCTAAAGCGGCTGACGCCTGGGGACCATGGCTCTC
This sequence comes from Mustela erminea, assembly GCF_009829155.1. Classification (NCBI taxonomy): domain Eukaryota; kingdom Metazoa; phylum Chordata; class Mammalia; order Carnivora; family Mustelidae; genus Mustela; species Mustela erminea. The sequence goes on along the minus strand of NC_045624.1, from coordinate 106,777,965 downwards.
ACCTGTGCAGCACAGCTGGAGGTGTGTTTCTGATTCAGCAGGTCCCAGGCGGGGACGGAGGATTTGCATTTCTACCAAGTTCTCATGGACACTGAGGCTGCTAGTGCAGGGAGAATGCTTTTGGGAAGCGCAGCCCTTAGAATCTGTTTGTATTTTAGATGTGTGTCGTGTAAAGGGCTGGAGATAGAGAAGTTTACCTTTCATTTTTATACCCTATGCGTGGTCTCGTTTTGGTACCATGTATTTGGATTCTGAAATATGTTTAGTGGAGAAAACAGAAAACCTACCAGTTCATTGTAATTCCTCAAAGTAAGAGTGTGCTTTCACTGAACAAAAAGAAACACAAGATGTCCAATACCAATATCTCACACATTTGTGAAGCAAATCCATGGAGTGGAGGTGTTCCGGGACAGGACAGTCTTAGGTCTCTAATAGTTAGCACTTGCGGATTCAGCCTGGCACCTCCTGTATGGGCTCCCTTTGCTCTCAGTGAGGACCCTTTTGACTCTATTAATCCAACTCTTCTGAATCCATCTAGTAAATTACTACTTTAACTCATGTTCTCGTTTCAGTAACATTCTCAAAAATAACTCCAGAATCCTGACTGGTTTACTAGATTCCAAATCCCAAGTAAGGACTTAGATGCCAGAAACATTAGATAAGGCAGATATATGGAATAAACATATACTCGGGGGGGAGAAGGGGACTGTAATTAGAATACTTATTTGGGGGGTGCCTGGGTGGTTCAGGTGGTTAAGCGTCTGCCTTCAGCCCAGGTCATGATCCCAGGGTCCTGTGATGGAGTCCCACATCGGGCTCCCTGCCTAGTACAGAGCCTGCTTCTTCCTTCCCCTCTACCTCTGCCCCCATGCTCATGCTCTATCTCTCTCTCATGCGCTCTTTCTCAAATAAATAAATAAAATCATTTTTTAAAAAAAAGGAATATTTATTTTGGGGGAGTAAGAATGTTCCTGTAACATCAGATGCATGAACATCTACTTGAGAGGATAAACTTAGGGTGCCCTGAGGACCCCTCTTCTTTAGGAACCCTCTTATTTAAACAATGACATGAGGGGTACCTGGAGGACACTGACAATGACAGTTAAGCATCCAACCCTTAATTTTTGCTCAGGTTATGATCTCAGGGTCATGGGATCAAGCCCCACATGGGGCTTTGCTCTCAACATGGAGTCAGCTTGAGATTCTCTCCCTATCTGTCTTTCTGCCCCTCCCTGGCTCATGGTGTCTGTCTTCCTTTCTCTCAAATAAATGAATAAAATCTTTAAGTAATGACATGAACGGATAGAGAAAAGGGTGCTTCCCATTTCTCTGTGCCTTTTGGTAAGCAGGATTCCAATAAGCTGGATGGACGAATGTTCCATCATCATTAAAGGCGACAGAAAGAACAGCCATCGAAACATTTTACATATTCCCTCACTTCATTCCTGTAACCACCCCCAAGACAGTGAGCCTCAGTATACTGTCTGGTTTACTGAGGCACCGACAGATTCACTGTCTAGGCTCTTGCAATTAATCAGTGGAGAACCTGTATTTGGACCCAAAAGGAGGAAAACCAATAGAAAAGCATGCACTGTTAGTCAAGAAATTCTGCTTAAGCATGAGTATCATTATTTCTGTGGTTTCTGATGAAATCAGGTGGTTTAGAATTTTAACAAAATAAAAGATAAAAATCGAGATTCAGAGATGAAATACTAGGTAAGCACTATATGCATCCCATTAGTAAAATTACTTATTCTTTGGGTTAACCTATACCTTAAATTCCTACCATGTTTCACTTATTTATTTATTTATTTTTCTTTTTAACCTTTTAAGACTAGTTTGTTTGGGTTTCTTTCATTTTTTTCATTTACTGAGGTTTAACTGATAAATAAAATGGTAAGACATCTAAAGTGTGCATTGTGATGACCTGATATATAATTGTGAGGGGTTCCACACATCAAGTTAATTAACACAGATAACACCTTATGCATTTATCTTGTGTGTGAACATTTCTACTCTCGGCAAATTTCAATTATATAATATAGTGTTCTATAGCTCTGGGTAACCTTTTAACCAAGCTCTCCGTATTTCCCCCACCTTCACTTTTCCACTTTCTGTTTCTGTGAGTTTGCCTTTTTGATTCAGATTCCACATATAAGTGATACAATGCAGTTTATGACACCTGTCAGAAGGGCTGTCATCAAAAAGAGGGAACAAGTATTGGCAAGGATGTGGAGAAAAAGGACTCCACGTGCCTTGTTGGTGGGATTGTAAGTGGGTGTAGCCAGTGTGGAAAAGTCCTCAAAAAGTTAAGAACAGAACTACCCCTGGATCCAGCAATCCCAGTGCTGGGTCCATTTCTGAAGGAAATGAAAACAGGATCTTGCTGAGATGCAGGCACTGCCTTCTTCATGGCAGCGTTCTTCACAGCTGCCAAGATAGGAAAGCAATCCCAGTGTCCATCACCCGGCAATGCTTAGAGGTAGGCTACATATACACACACAAACACGTAGGTCATTTTATGTATTATTTCACAACAAAATGAAAAAATAGGTGAATTCAGGGATGCATGGTCACTGTAGGTATTGAACATTATGATTAAGCAGGACATATGTCCTTCTCTGTCTGGTTTATTTCACTCAGCATGATACCCTGAAGGGATACCCTAGTAGTTACTCCCAAATGGCATAACCTCCTTTCTTATGACTGAGTAATATCCATTGTGTGTATGTGTATGTGTCTCTATGTATGTATCTGTAGATAGATAGATGGGACGTATAGACAGACAGATAGGTACACATACATATATTAATAAATAAAATCCTGGCACAGGATGTTCAGGGAACTAGTAACTACCTGGGAGGGTCAGACCAGCAGCCTAGGAGATAAGAGCCCAACGAAGCAGGCAGACCTATGCTCTGAGGCCAAGGATCTTCCAGATCGCTTGCCGGCCATGCTTGCTTGCAGCCTCTAGCCGTGTCTAAGGCAGGGGCACGGAAAGGACCTGCAGTGAAGGAAACTGACTACAGCAGCAGCTGGATGGGAGGCGAGATGGCAAGTCCTGGGACAACACCGCAGAGGGACTGGCTCACTCTTCTGTTGGCAGGCAAGTCTTCCTAGTGCACCACTTCTCTGGGACTCCCATCAACAGTCATTCCTCATACATTCCCCCTCATTCGATTACTCAACAAAGGGCTGATTCACTCTAGGTTCATGCCTAGTGGTGGGCTCCAGGGGCTCTGAGAATGACAGTCCAGGTAAAGGAGGACCTGAGCGCAGATTACTGAACACGCGCTCTGTCATTCTGGTGAGTCAAAGAAGCAGACTCCAAGACAGCTTGTGAATGTGAACGTTACCACAAAAGGTCACCTACAATGAAATATCAAAAACGAGTAGATTTGCACAGAAACAGCTAAGGGCACTGAGAAGACAGGGGAATTAACAGCCTTGTGTCAGCTGCGAATATCTGCTTGAGAAGATAGACTTGGGCTGCCCTGAAAAAGGGTCAGATTTAAATAGAAGGCAAGAGAAGATGTGTGAATGGGAGGGTATAGACGGATGGGGGGTGTAGGTGGATGGGGTGTAGATAGACAGGGTATGATTGGGGGGCAGAGATGGATGCAGGTGTAGATGCATGGGGAGTGTAGACGGCCAGGGAAGTACAGATGGACAGGGGTTATAGACCAGGGGTGCAGAAGGGGAGTGCAGATGGAGGGGTTGTGTAGAGTGTAGTTGACCTTCACTGGTGAGGACTGTTTTTATTTTCAAAATAAAACCCTAATGAAGATCTATGAATTAAGACTTGGTGCACAGCTCTACTCTTTCCTTAGGGTAAGTTTCTTGGATATAAGTGCTGTGTGATAGGCAGACACCATAGAAGCTTTGATGACTAGTGCCAAGCTGTTCCCACCCAGGCTGGATTCTTTGACACCCTCAGCTCTCAGCATGAGGTTATACAAAACAGTTGTAAATTTGATAGGTGAGAGTTAATACCTTGCTGACTTTTACATTTATATTCCCTTAATTAAAGTTGATACATTTTTCACTTATTTATTAGCCATTTGTTTTGCTTCTTTTGCGAGTCATCTATTCATATACTGTGTTTATTTCTTCGTGCTTGTTTTTTTCTTGTTTATTTGTAAGGGAATTACTATTAAACATATTGATCCTTGGACACATTTAGCAAAAACAAGAGTTCCCATTCTTCTGTCTTTAAATTTTATTTTCTGATATATAGTTTATATCAATATCTGATATATAGTTTGTATCAATTATTATCATGGCACCTGGGTGGTTCAGTGGGTTAAGCGTTCAACTCTTGATTTCAGCTCAGGTCATGATCTCAGGGCGGTGAGATCGAGCCCTGCGTCTGGCTCCATGCTCACTGGGGAGTCTGCTTGAGATTCTCCCTCTCCCTCTGTCCCTCCCTGTCACCCCTACTCTCATTCTCTCTCTCTAGAAAAGAAAGTATTATTTAGGGAAATAATTGGTGTGGCGCCAGGAATACCTTGTTGAGAATGACTAAACAAATATCAATCAATTTTCTAATATTTTTATGATTTTAGAACTTAAGTCAACTAGCATGTATTTAACTTAGAAAAAAAGTGTTGAATATCTTTGATGCAATTCACCAGATAATGGTTTTCTTCAATTTAAGAAATCAGAGACTCTTTTAAAGTAGGGAATGCGTTTGATTCATTCACTACCAGAGGCACTAATAAGGCACCTGGTCAGAGCTGGCATGCAATAAATATTCCACAAATGAATGAAAGAACTAGTGTGCATTCGTCCCACTGCAAGGGCATATCCTGACAGTACATGGCTACCTTAGCTTGTAGAAAACTGATGTCACCAGCAGGAGGCGTATATCCACCAACAGCAGCAGGCTGTGAGTACAGTGAGGTTTCACTTCACAAGGTCTTCATAAACACGGGGCTCTGAGACTTTCCTATTTCCCTGAAGGACTCCTCTGAGGCATCCTCAGACCCTACCTGGTTAGCCGTCAAGACGACCTCCAATCCTTTATTAAGACAGTGCTTTGTCCTTGGAAACAGTGGAAAGGATTAAGAGCTGAGCTATCACCACCAAGGGGCGCAAGCCAGGTTACTCCCCTGGCAATGCCCTAAAGGAAGTCTGCATAGGTCAGGGTGGGTCACTATTTCCCGCTGAGCCCCCTGCAATGGAGGAAGCATCCTCTGCCGTCCCACACTTACTAGAGGGGTGGACTGGAAGAAGGAAGAAATCTCCCAACCTCCCAGGCCCCACCCTGTTCACAGCACCCACAGCATGTGTCTCAGGACCTCCCTCTCTCCCCTCCCCTGGGTCCTAACACAAACACAGCAGATCCCCACAATAGGACTCTCCATGCAAATAAGAAACCCCTGGCTCACTGACTTTGTGAGCTCTGGATATTGCCATCACTCAAACGGAAATGAGAACACTCCCTACTCTCACTTCCAGGACCACAAGATCCTTGATTCATTCACTTCTGTTCCACTTGCTAATTTATTTTTAATCTTTAATCTTTAGCCTTTTCTTCCAGGCTGCTGCCCCCTCAGGCTCAGCATCTGGCTTTATCAAGTGTAGGCCTCTCAACGCTGGGGGCCCACTGGGTGGCTGAGCTCCCCCAACACCTGGTCTTTATCCCTCACCCTCCACTTGCTCCAGAAATCCTCAGTCCTCCATCATCCCCTATGTGCCGCTGCCACCGTCAAGTCTCAAAACAGTAACGGCTATTTTAAAAGGCTTCCCTTGCCCTCTCAACTCCCCTCTATCTGCTGCCACGACTCCTCAGGTCCATTTTAGTCAAGATCCTACTTCACCAACCACGGTCTCTCCAGCACCTGCAGTCAGGCTTGTGACCCCGGCCTCAGCTGGAACCTATCTGGAAAATTCCCTTTGCTTCCATGGAAGCAATACACTCTTCCTCTCCGCTGCTTGACCTCCATTTTTTTTGTTTTGTTTTTGTTTTTAAGATTTTATTTATTTATTTGACAGACAGAGATCACAAGTAGGCAGAGAGGCAGACAGAGAGAGAAAGGGAGGAAGCAGGCTCCCTGCTGAGCAGAGAGCCCGATGCGGGATGCGGGGCTTGATCTCAGGACCCTGGGATCATGACCTGAGCCAAAGGCAGAGGCTTAACCCACTGAGCCACCCAGGTGCCCCTGACCTCTGTTTTATAAGTGATTCTCCTGGCACTCCTTCACTGGTAAAAATCTCTCCATTCTTGGCTTTCTAAGGTACTACTCTTCTGGGTCTTCTCCTACATCTGTGATTATTTCCCCTCAGGCTCATCTGCAGGCCCCTCTTCCAGCACATTCCTTAAATACTGCTGCTGTCAGTACTCATTTCACCACAGGAGGGAAGCATAGAAGACATAAAGTGCTACTTCAATCTCAAGGTGAGTAATATGGCTGGGAATAAAACATATGTATTTATAAAATGATTACATGAAATAAATGTTATTTATTGAAAGTCTGCATACAGTCTCACTGTAAGGAGAAGGCCTACATCAGACATCAGGACTAACAGGAGGTAACATAGAAGTCTATTTAAGGGCCAGCTTTAGGATTTATAAACCTTACAGTATCAGGCAAAGTGTTTAACCAGTATCATCCCTGGCCTCCTCATTTGTAAGATGAGGGTATACAGGTAATTGTGATAACTAGAGATTATGCATGCAAAGTGCATAAAATGATACCTGAAAATAGACAGTATTCAATAATAAATGAGCTCTTTTTCTATGCATAAACACACACAATACACACAAAATACAATATATATATAAAGGCCTAAATAAAATTAACAAATCAGGAAAGAAAAGTGTTGGTGAGGATGTGGAGGGTCCTCAAAAAGATAAAAATAGAGCTACCCTACAACCCAGTAAAAGATGGTATTTATCCAAAAGATGCAAATATAGTGATCCAAAGGGACACCGGTACCCCAATGTTTCTAGCAGCAATGTCCACGATAGCCAAACAATGGAAAGAACCCAGAGGTCCATCAACAGATGAATGAATAAAGATGTAACACACACACACACACGATGGAATATTACTCAGTCATCAAAATACCCTGAAATTTTACCATTTGCAATGATGTGGATAGAGCTAGAGGGTATTATGCTAAATGAAATAAATCAGAGAACGATTTCCCACATATGCAGAATTTAAGAAGCAAAACAGGATCAAAGGGTAAGGGAGGGAAAAATAAAATAAGACAAAATATGAGAGGGAAACAAACCATAAGAGACTCTCAACTCTAGAAAACTGCGGGTTGCTGGAGGGGAAGGGGTGGGGGAATGGGGTTACTGGGTGATCAGTATGAAAGCGGGCATGAGATGTGATGAGCACTGGGTGTTATATGTAACTGATGAAATCACTGAACTCTACCTCTGAAACTAATAATATACTATATGTTAATTAACTGAATTTAAATAAAACCCCCCAAAATTTTGAAAAGGCCTAAACTAGGCTTTCATCAAAAGGCAGGACCTGATCGACATACAAAGGAGTGAGCCTTGAATGTGGGAATAAGTCAGTGGATTATAAAGCACCGAAACACTGAGATTGCATTTGGCCAGATGAGGGGAAAGATTTCGCTCCAAATTTATCCTTCAAATATTCCCATTGTGTTTAAGTTCTTACAAAGTCTTTCATATTACAAGATACTCTGACAGATTCTTACACTGAATGACCAAATACTATCTGGGGAAGATACATAAACCTCAATGGCATCAATCATTGCTGGTTTTGAATTCTTACAGAGAACATTAGGAAAAGAAATTCGTTACACACCCAATACATATTAAGGCAAATAATAACTGTGTTCTGGCAATTTTGGCCATTTACCCAGAAGTATTATTTCATAATTGGAAGTATTGAGTATTGTGGTACCTTAGCTCTTGCAAAATCAGTTTAAAAAGCAATTGAGTAAGTAATTACATTTGAGACCACAAAAATTCCTTTAGAGGGGGAATGAACAGAGTAACTGTTTAAATTGTATGCAAATGACAACTTGTGTTTGGGATGGGATATCTGTGGGGGAAGATAATAAGCTCTGGGGAACTACCAGCTGACTTGATGAGTGTCCTTAATGAGGACGAAGACATGGATGCCAAAGACAGATATAAAGATCTTAGTATTGCTTAAAATATGAGTGTCAAATACATTTCTTTTCTTAAACAATTTTATTTAACAGAGAGAGGGAGAGAGAGAAGCAGGCTTCCTACTGAGCAGGGAACCTGATGTGGGCCTCGATCCCAGGACTCTGGGGTCATGACCTGAGCTGAAGGCAGAAGGCAGATGCTTAGAGAGTGAGCCACCCAGGCACCCGTAAAATAGATTTCTTAAAAATATATAATTTTATATAATTTGTGATTTTAAAAAGGCATGACTACTTCAATTAAAATTATGAATAGGTATTTGCTTCATCTGTATCCCTAGAGGTTTTATATGTTCAGGCTCCTCAAAATCCTCTTTGGGCACACACAGTAGGCTCCTCAGCAGACCACAAAGATTGGTCAAGGTAGAGCTTCTGAATGACAAGGTGGACAGGATGAGGTCAAAGACACAAATGTGAGGACAAGACCACTATCATTACCCACAGAGAGAGTAAAGTGGGTTGGACCCACTTTATCCAACAATTTCTTGGTTCTACCACTGAGTGGGAAAAAGAAGACAAAGGATGGACAATGCACTTAATGCCACAGGAAATGAAGAGTACCCATAATAAAAAGAATATTTAGCCCTTCAAACAGGAATGAAGTTCAGGTTAAAAGGTCAGAACTGAAAGCAGAGGTTTGACATCAACATTGAAAGACCAGATGACCTCTCGGAATAAATGGAATCCTGCCAAGAGCTAAAATGTATCCTTGTAAATTTCAAAGTTAAGGGCTGTTCTCCACATGCCTCGAATTGAGATCTGGGGCCCCATTTGAGAAATAGATCTAGGTCTAAAACTTTGCGGTCAATAGAATAGCTGCTAGCCTCACGTTGTTATTTAAATTTAAACGAATCAAAACAAAATAAATGTAAAATGCAGTTCTTCCACCATACTAGCCATAGTCCAAGTGTTCAACAGCCTACCATATGTGGCAAATAGCTATTGCCTAAAATTACAAAAATAGAACACTTCTATTGGATGACCTTTAGCATCCCAAGCAATAAAGACAAGAGAAGGGATTTCCCTGTTCTTGATTTTTTAAAAGGGATGTGGACCCCCTGTATAGATGCAACATTACCTTGACCATAATGATGGTAACTCTTCTTGTAAGTCAACGTTAAACTCCTCAAATACTTTCTGTGCTTTCTGAAATTCCTCTTCTGCCTAGAAGACACATAACAAGTGTTTATGCTAAAAAATGTCATTGAAACGCAAGCCATTTCTATATACAACAACAGCATTTAACATAACATGGGAACAGCATAATTTTGGGGGGGCCTGGATGACTCAGTTGGTCAGGCATCTGACTCTTGATCATGATTTCAGGGTAAATCTGAGCCCCCCATCAGGCTCCAGGCTGGGTATGAAGCCTACTTAAGATTCTTTCTCTCCCTTTCCCTCTACCCATGCCCCGCACTCACAAGCACACGCATATTCCTCTCAAAAACAAACCAAAAAACAAATAAAATTTGCATAATTTTTCTCAGTAACAGTGAAATAGTAAGTCTTTTTTTTTTAAAAGATTTATTTATTTATTTGACAGACAGAGATCACAAGAAGGCAGGGAGGCAGACAGAAAGAGAGGAAGGAAAGCAGGCTTCTGCTGAGCAGAGAGCCCAATGCGGGGCTGGGTCCCAGGACCCTGAGATCATGACCTGAGCTGAAGGCAGAGGCTTTAACCCACTGAGCCACCCAGGCGCCCCAAAAGAGTAAGTCTTATTAAGACACAAAAACTGACTTCATTACAGTGGTTGCTTTTGTAGCCTGGCAGTTTGACCACAAAAATATAACTGCCTGTCCCACACACCGCTCTGTTCTGGATACCGGACATGGATACTTCCCAAAGGACTTCCCCATCTAGTGAGAAATCTAAATAATTACATCACAAAATAGCACTTACAAACTATTGCAGAGCATGTTACTGGGGAAGACGGTACAGAAACAGAGGGTTCCATAGGAAAAGTAATATTCTAAAAGAATCTTGAAGAATCAGCAAATGTTCCCTTTGAAGAAGCGGGGGTGGGGGGGTGCTACAATGCATAAAGGTGGCATTTCCTGGGTTAGAATCCTAGCTTACTAATGGTGTCAATTTGTGAAATGGTTTTAACGTTCTTCATCTCTGAGGCCTCACTGATAAAATGGAGATGGTAATGCCCACTTCACAGGTGTCATGAGTATTAAGAAGCAATGGCACAGATGAGAGGGTGCCTGCCACCTAAGGTGTCTTACGCAAAGGGCAGCTCTCATCGTGGCTGCTCAGGAACGGATGTGTGGGTCAGGAGAGCTTTCGTTCAGGGTGTGGGTATGAAAGGAGGAGCAGAGGGGAAGGAAAATTCAAAAGCTGATTAGGATGAACAGGTGAGTCATGACCAAGTTGTGCGGGTCTCATATGCACACTAAGAAATTTAGATTTGTTCTCTACAGGCTATCTGAGCCATTAAAAGACAAGCAGTGGAGAAACATATCTAGATATGTGATGTAGAAATACTATTCAGACAGCTGTGTGTAGGCAGATAGAAGGAGACAAGACTGGAAGCAAAGGGAATAGTTAGCAGGTGTCGGTTGGCATCTGTAAGTGACTGGTTTACATAGTAAAAGCTACTGAAATGAGTTTTCTAAAAGAAAACGAATGTTCTATAAGCCCAGCACATATCTGCACTCTCTGGCAACCATAGGTTATGTCTTAGAATTTTAAATTTGGTTTTCTATCTGAATCTGCCTTTTTTTTTTTTTTTAAGACTTTATTTATTTATTTATTTGACAGGGGGGGAAATCACAAATGGGCAGAGAGGCAGGCACAGAGAGAGAAGAGGAAGCAGGCTCCCCACCAAGCAGAGAGCCCAATGCAGGTCTCGATCCCAGGACCCTGAGATCATGACCTGAGCCGAAAATAGAGGCCAAACCCACTGAGCCACCCAGGCGCCCCCTGAATCTGCCTTTTAACTTCAATTATGGACCTGAAACACAGAAAGAAGCGGAGGAACACATTACTTTCGCTGAGCCTGCAGTATTGCTGGGGCCAAGGTTGACTCTGACCAAAATGTGTGAGTCAGTGTCAGCCATGTGAACTTTAAAATCACATGAAAAACCTCATAAAAAATTAGGGAAAGCAGCCCACAACTACCATGTATCAGCTTAAATTCTGTCCTAATTCCACTCTCCTTTAAAAAGGAAATAACAGGTATACCTTGTTTTGCTATGCTTTGTTTCACTGTGCTTTATTGACACTGAATATTTTCACAGACTGAGGGTTTGCGGCAACCCTGCACCAAGCAAACCTATAGGTAACATTTTTCTAGCAGCATTTGCTTATCTCATGTCTCTGTCTCACATTCACGTAATTCTTGCAGTATTTAAGCATTTTCATTATTATTATATTTGTTATAATCTATGATCAGTGATTATGACTTGCTGAAAGCTCACGTAATAAAATTTTTAGCAATAAAGTGTTTCTAATAAAAATGTTGTATTTTTAAATCCAATGCTATTACACACTTGATAGACTATGGTATAGCGTCAACATAACTTTCGGATATACTGGGTAACTAAAAAATTCATTTGATGGCTTTATTACAATATTTGTTTTATTGTCATGCTTGGGAACTGAACCCAAAATATCTCTGAGTTTTCCTTAATTTTAAAAAGCAAAGTCGTTATACATTATATAATATGGAGAGTGGTGTCAGCAGTTGGATCAATTCTTACCTTCGAGATTCGACTTTCATCCTTCCTCTTGGAGCTCTGCAAAGCTTCCAGGTGGTGGCGGGCACTATCATAGTCCACCAGCTTCCTGCTGCGTTTTGCGATGCGATTCTGTTGACAAGGAAATGCATGCATGATTATAGATTCTTTTTTTGATTACTAAAATGGTTCCATTGTGCAGAGCAACAGAGGATCTTGACCGGACCCTGAAAGTGAACCAGAATTTCAGTCAACGAGTGATACCTGGAAATCACACTACCACCTCCAATTCTCTCCTTAAAAACCATCAGGTAAATAGCTTTCTTTCTGAAAATAATTAGGCTGATTATGAACAGTGAAAGGCAGAATTTGCAGTCAAGATCAGAAATATTCCAGAACTGGTTAAGGGAAGCAATATGGTATTTTACATCCTCGATTCTAAGTCTTTCGATGTTCCATTCTGAATATCATGGAAGACTCTAGTAGGATTTGGTTTTAGAACTCTAATAACATTCATACCAACAGAAGTTCTATAACGTAAATTTACTTCTTAAAAAAATCCTTTTTCTTAGGCATGGTCCTCAATCCTTCTGTTCATTAGAATCACCTGAGGAGCCATAAAAACACATGCATCCTTAGAGACTCCACTTCCGTTTAGGATATAGACGGCTACAACAAATGTCACTCTCACACAGACAAGAAAAAGTTTGGATAATCTATAAAAGGATAACTCCTTTTGATTCCATCAGAGACCTAAGGGTCACAAGGCAGCAAAATAATCTTAAGTCTTCTATTTGGGAAGAAGAACCAAGTCCCCCAAGGAGAGACAAGACAACAAATCATTTGTGCCAACAAATCAAAGTACAGGTAGAAGTTGTGGACATGAAGACGTCAGCCAACATTTTAACAAAATGGTAGAGGGTGGTTAATGTATCCCTGTGGGAAGCTGGGTAGCCAAGACACAAGGGCAAATTGCACTTAAGGGTAAGCTCTTCCCTTCAGCCTCCAATGGATGCTGTAAGAATTCTTGGGAAGAAGATATACTTTAGCAGTACAGGTGAGAATGAAGTGAGCTATAGGTGTTACAGGGTGGGCACTAGGGTGTGCCAATTTCATACACCTTTTTCTCTTACAAGGCAAAAGCTGTAAGTTGCTTAAGGAGGGAGCCCACAGACAACAGGCAAAGATATACTGCTTGATGGAGAGGAATAGAAGCAAAACCAATCTGGCCCTGCAAAAGGCTTAGGAAACCCTTCCGGCCCCTATGATATATGTAAAGATCAATTTTACACAAGGAAGGGTAGAATAAAAGTTCCCAAGAGCTAATACCAGCAGATTACTTAGGCCAGCCCCTGACAAGGGTGGTCCAATTCCACCTCGGGCAAAGACACTTGAGAATCACTACAACAAGCCCCTCCCCCTAGAAGATCAGCAAGAAATCCAGCCAGGAACAAGCTCACCTATCAAGGACAACAGCGGAATTCCAGAAGGGAAAGCAAAGCATGGAATTCATGGTTTTCTTAGCATGATTCTTTAGTATTGCAAAGTTAATTAAATTCTTCAACTTTTTTCTTATTCTAATTTTTTTAACTTTTACTCATTCTTTTTTAACATTTTTTAACTAGTTTATCTTAACAATACCTTTCTTAAAAAAATCTTTTTGGGACGCCTGGGTGGCTCAGTTGGTTAAGCAGCTGCCTTCGGCTCAGGTCATGATCCCAGCGTCCTGGGATCGAGTCCCACATCGGGATCCTTGCTCCGCAGGGAGCCTGCTTCTCCCTCTGACTCTTGCCTTCCACTCTGCCTGTGCTCGCTCTCGCACGCTCTCTCTCTGACAAATAAATAAATAAAATCTTAAAAAAAAAAATCTTTTTGAACCTTTATTATTATAGTCATATTTTATCCTTCATTATATCTAACTTTATCTTTTGTATACACATAGGGTTTTTTCAAAAAATTTTGTGATACAACTTCTTCTAATAAATCAAATATACTCTAAATCTGACACATGGTTTACTCTAGTCTCCAGACTGAGCAAATTCTCTCCATTTTCTTTTTCTTTCTTTTCCCAACCACCTTATCTTATCAACTCCTTTTTTAGAATTTTTTAAGTGCTCGCTTCGGCAGCACATATACTAGAATTTTTTAAAATTTTCATCTTTACAGTCATACTCCATCCCTTCATCATGTTAACCCTTATATTTGTGTGTGTGTGTGTGTGTGTGTACATTTTCTTTTTTGTTCTTTAAAATTATGGAAGGTAGTTTCTACTAAGAGACCAAAATACTCCCAAAATCAAGTGGGTGGCTCTGTCCTATTCACCAGTCTAATACATATATTTTCTTTTTCTTTTTCTTTTTTTTCCAATTTTTTTTTTAACTTCTTTCTATGCCCTTTCTTCTCCCCATGATTTGGGTCTCTTCTGATTTGGTTAACGCATATTTTTCTGCGGTAATTGCCACCCTTTTAGTATTTTATTCTCTCCTTCATATATTCTTACTTGGATAAAATGACAAGGCAGAAAAACTCACCACAAAAAAAAAGAACAAGAGGCAGTACTGAAGGCTGGGACCTAATCAATACGAACGGTGATAATATGTCAGAACTGGAGTTCAGAATGATGATTCCAAGGTGCTAGTTGGGCTCGAAAAAGGGATGGAAGATATTAGAGAAACCCTGTCTGGAGAAATAAAAGCCCTTCCTGGAGAAATAAAAGAAATAAAATCTAAGCAAGCTTAAATCAAAAAAAGCTATTAATGAGGTACAATAAAAAATGGAGAATCTTACAGCTACGATAAATGAGGCCAAAGAGAGAATTAGTGATACAGAAGAACAAATGACAGAGAATAAAGAAGCTGAGCAAAAGAGAGACAAACAACTATGGACCACGAGGGGAGAATTGGAGAGATAAATAATACCATAAGACAAAACAATATCAGAATAACTGAGATTCCAGAAAAAGAAAGACAGAGGGAGGCAGAAGGTACATTGGAGCAAATTATTATAGAGAATTTCCTAATATGGCAAAGGGAACAAGCATCAAAATCCAGGGTGCACAGAGAAACCCCCTCAAAATCAGTAAGAATAGGTCCACACCTCGTCATCTCAGAGTAAAACTTACAAGTCTTAGTGACAAAGAGAAAATTCTGAAATCTACCCGGCACAAGAAGTCTGTATCATACAATAGTAAAAATATTAGACTGGCAGCAGATTTATCCACAGAGACCTTATAGGCCAGAGAGAACTGGCATGATATATTCAGAGCACTAAATGAGAAAAACATGCAGCCAAGAATACTATATATTCAGCTAGGTTATCATTGAAAATAGAGGGAGAGATAAAAACCTTATAGGACAAACAAAAACTAAAAGAGTTTGTAAACACCAAACCAGCACTACAGAAAACATTGAAAGGGGTCTTCTAAACAAAGAGAGAGCCTAAGAGTAGTAGACCAGAAAGGAACAGAGACAATATACAGTAACAGTCACCTACAGGCAATACAATGACACTAAATTCGTATCTCTCAATAGTTACCCTGAATATAAATGTGCTAAATGCCCCAATCAAAAGACACAGGGTATCAGAATGGATAAAAAGACAAAAACCCATCAATATGCTGTCTACAAGAAACTTATTTTAGACCCAAAGACAACTCCAGATTTAAAGTGAGGGGGTGGGAAACAATTTACCATGCTAATGGACATCAAAAGAATGCTGGGGTGGCAATCCTTATATCAAATAAATTAAAACTTAAGCCAAAGACTATAATAAGAGATGAGGAAGGACACTATATCATACTCAAAGGGTCTGTCCAATAAGAAGATCTAACAATTATAAATATCTATGCTGCTAACATGGAAGCAGCCAACTACATAAAGCAATTAATAACAAAATCAAAGAAACACATGGACAATAATAGGAGGGAACTTTAACACTCCCCTCACCGAAATGGACAGGTCATACAAGCAAAAGTCAACAAGGAAATAAAGGCCCCAAATGACACACTGGACCAGAGGGGACATCACCGATCTATTCAGAAGCAACAGAATACACATTCTTCTCTAGTGCACATGGAACATTCTCCAGAATAGATCACATCCTGGGTCACAAATCATGTCTGAACTGGTACCAGAAGATTGGGATCATTCCCTGCATATTTTCAGACACAATGCTCTGAAGCTAGAACTCAACCACAAGGGGAAATTTGGAATGAAACTAAATACATGGAGGCTAAAGAGCATCCTACTAAAGAATGGATAGGTCAACCAGGAAATTAAAGAAGAATTGAAAAAAATTCATGGAAACAAATGATAATGAAAAGCCACATGGCTTCCGAGGGGAATTCTACCATTAAGGGGTATAAGCAATGAGGGGCACCTGGGTGGATTGTTTGTTCCAGCTCTTCAGAAAATGTCGGTGGAATTTTGCTCGGAATGGCACTGAAAGTATAGAAGGCTCTTGGCAGTATAGACATTTTGACAATGTTTATTCTTCTAATCCATGAGAATGGAATGCTCTTCCATCCTTTTGTGTCTTCTTCAATTTCTTTCATGAGTGTTCTGTAGTTTGTTGAGTACATATCCTTTACCTCTTTGGTTAGGTTTATTCCCAGGTATCTCATGGTTCTTGGTGCTACAGTAAATGGAATCGATTCTCCAATTTCCCTTTCTATTTTTTCATTATTAGTGTATAAGAAAGCAAGTGATTTCTGTAGATTAATTTTGTATCCTGCCACATTACTGAATTGCTGTATGAATTCTAGTAGTTTGGGGGTGGAGTCCTCTGGGTTTTCCATATAAACTATCATGTCACATGTCATCTGCGAAGACAGAGAGTTTGACAACTTCCAATTTGAATACATTTTATTTCTTTTTGTTGTCTTATTGCTGCTGCTAGGACTTCTAGTACTAAGTTGAACAACAATGGTGAGATTGGACATTTTTGTCGTGTTCCTGATCTCATAAGGAATGCTGTTAGCTTTTCCCCATTGAGGATGATATTCACTGTGGGTTTTTCAGAGATAGATTTTAAGAAGTTGAGTTCTGTTCCCTCTATCCCTATACTTTGAATCATTTTAATCAGGAACGGATGCTGTATCTTGTCAAATGCTTTTTCTGCATCAATTGAGAGGACCACATGGTTCTTCTCTTTTCTCTTAGTGATTTGTTCTATCACATTGATTGATTTGTGAATGTTGAACTACTCCTGCATGCCATGGATAAATCCCACCTGGTCATGGTGGATAGTCTTTTTAATGTACTCTTGGATCCTATTAGTTAGGATCTTGTTGAGAATCTTGGCATTTGTATTCCTCAGGGATATTGGTCTGAGATTTTCCTTTTTGATGCGGTTTTTGCCTGGTTTGGGGATCAGGGTAATGTTGGCTTCATAAAAAGAGTCTGTAGTTTTCTTTCTGTTTCTATCTTTTGAAACAGCTTCAGGACAATAGGTATTATTTCTTCTTTGAATGTTTGGAAGAATTCTCCAGGGAATCCATCAGGTCCTGGGCCCTTGTTTTTTGGGGAGGTTTTTGATCACTGCTTTAATTTTGTTACTAGATATTGGACTACTGAGGTTGTCAATTTCTTCCTGATTCAGTTTTGGAGGTTTATAGGTTTCCAGGAATGCATCCATTTCATCTAGGTTGCTTAACTTACTGGCATATAACTGTTGACAATTTCTGATGATTGTTTCTATTTCCTTGGTGGTAGTTGAGAATGAACTTTTGGGACTTCATCAAGATAAAATGCTTTTGCACAGCAAAGGAAAACAGTCAACAAAACAAAGAGGCAACATATGGAATGGGAGAAGATACTCGCAAATTACAGTAGAGACAAAGGGCTGATATCCAAGATCTATAAAGAACTCCTCAAACTAAACACACACAAAATGAATAATCACATCAAAAAATGGGCAGAAGACATAACAGACAGTTCTCCAATGAAGACATACAAAGGACTAACAGACGCATGAAAAAAATGTTCATTATCATTAGCCATCCGGAGATTCAAATCAAATCCACATTGAGATACCACCTCAATGTGGTATCTAACAACAGTTAGAATGTTCAAAATTAACAAGACAGTAAACAACATGTATTGGAGAGGATGTAGAGAAAGGGGAACCCTCTTACACTGTTGGTGGGAATGCAAGTTGGTGCAGCCAATTTGGAAAACAATGTGGAGATTCCTTAAGAAATTAAAAATAGAGCTTCCCAATGACCCTGCAATTGCACTACTGGATATTTACACCAAAGATCCAGAAGTAGTGAAAAGAAGGGCCATCTGTATCCCAATGTTTATTGCAGTAATGGCCACAGTCACCAAACTGTGGAAAGAACCAAGATGCCCTTCCATGGACAAATGGATAAGGAAGATATGGTCCATATGTACAATGGAATATTATGCCTCCATCAGAAAGGGTGAATACCCAACTTTTGTACTAACATGAACAGGACTGGAGAATATATGCTGAGCGAAATAAGTCAAGCAGAGAGAGTCAATTATCGAATGATTTCACTTACTTGTGGAGGATAAGGAATAACACAAAGAGCATTAGGAGAAGGAAAGGAGAAGTGAGTTGGGGAAATCAGAGGGGGAGATGAACCATGAGAGACTATGGACTCTGAGAAACAAACTGAGGGTTTTGGAAGGGAGGGGGCTGGGAGGTTCAGTGATTCTGGTGGTAGGTTTTATGGAGGGCACGTATTGCATGGAGCACTGGGTGTGGTGCATAAACAATGAATTCTGTAACACTGAAAACAAATGAAAAAATAAATAAAAAATTTTAAAAAAGGAATTAAAAATAGAGCTACCCTATGACCCTGCTATTGCACTATTGAGTATTTACCCCAAAGATACAGATGTAGTGAAAAGAAGGGCCATGTGTGCCCCAATGTTCATAGCAGCAATGGTCACAGTCACCAAACTGTGGAAAGAACCAAGATGCCCTACAACAGACAAATGGATAAAGAAGATATGGTCCATATATACAATGGAGTATTATGCCTCCATTAGAAAGGATGAATACCCAACTTTTCTATCAACATGGACAGGACTGGAGGAGATTATGCTGAGTGAAAAAAGTCAAGCAGAGAGAGTCAGTTATCATGTGGTTTCACTTAGTTGTGGAGCAGAAGGAATAACATGGAGTACATTGGGAAATGGAGAGGAGAAGTGAGCTGGGGCAAATCGGAAGGGGAGACAAACCATGAGAGACTATGGACTCTGGGTTTTGGAGAGGGTCTGGGGGGGTGGGGTGAACCTGGTGGTGGGTATTGTGGAGGGCACGTATTGCATGGAGCACTGGGTGTGATGCACAAAAAATGAGCTTTGGAACATCAAAAACAAAATAAAATTAAATTTTAAATAACACACACATAAAGAGAAATGAGTTGAAGAATAACGGAATCAAGCATACAAGACCTGTAATACAGTATTAAATAGTCCAGCATGGTCTTTGGAGTTTCCAAAAGAGATGAGAGGTTAAGTCAAAAGAAATATTTAAGGAGATATTGGCTGAGAAATTTATATAATAATAAAATCTACAAAGTGCAGACCCAAGAAACTCATAAAACCCCAAGAATAACAAACACCGAACAATATCCATCCAGACACTTCATAGCCAAACTGCGTAAAATCAAGAAGAAAAATATAAAGACAAAAGCAAGGATTATAGAAAGCTAATCTTGAGAAGCTATACAAGCCGGAATACAATGATATAACATTTTTAATGTACTGAAAATTTAAAAGAAAAAGAAAAAGAAATCTGCCAACTCAGAATTCTATTCCCAATGAAATACCTTCTAAAAGTAAAAGTGAAATAAAATATTAATCAGACTGGGGAGCCTGTATGACTCAGTTGGTTAAACATCTGACTCTTGATTTCAGTTCAGGTTATGATCTCGGGATCATGGGATCAAGCCCCACATCAAACTCTGTGTTCAACACAGAATCTTCTTGCGATTCATTCTTCCTCTCTCTCTGCCCCTCCCAAGCTTGTGTGTATTCTAAGTAAATAAAATCTTTTTAAAAAGTCTTTCACAGATAAACAAAACTGAAAGAATCCACTGCTATCATAGGAATTTTAATACGAAGGAAAGCTACACACAAAAAAAGTAAGTACCAGAAATTATAAAATTCAAGGTCAATATACATGATTTTGGTTTTTTACTTCTAAGTGCTTTAAAAGGTAACTGATTATCTAGAACAAAAAGAAACAGAAAAATGTACTGTGGGTTTTATAACATATGTAAAGGAAAACTTTGTAATAATAACAGAAGAAATGAAGAAAGAACTGGAGGTATATTATTTATATAAAAGTACTATGATAGTATTTGAAGTTAGACTGGTAAAATTAAAGATGTACATTATAAATTATAAAGCAACCACTAAAAGCTTAAGTGAAAGAGATATACTCTATCTCTCAAATAAATAAATATCTAAAACAAAAGTAAGGGGCACCTGGGTGGCTCAGGTGGTCAAGCATCCAACTTTTGATTTGGACTCAGTCATGATCTCAGGGTGGTGAAATCTAGCCCTGTGTTCGTCTCCATGCTCAGTGCAGAGTGTGCTTGAGATTATCTCTCCCCCTGACTCTGCCTCCCCCCTGCTCGTACACACATGCATTCTCCCTCAAATAAATAAACCTTAAGAAAAGAGGGATAATTAGTAAGTAAATAATAAGCCAATTTAATTAGTCTGTTACGAGGCCCAAGAATTTGGCCTTTTAGAAAAGACCCTTGTGGTCCAGTTACACCAAGCCAGTCCAATTGGAGAACTACTACAAGAGGAGATCCTTAAAAAACTTTCAAATTTAATATAGTAAGAAGAAGAAACCAACAATATGTTTATGGCATAGAAACACAGTCACAAGTCACAGACCCTCAGCAACCTACAGTATAGGTGTTTCAGGGATTATTCCCACTTTACATGTAGAGAATTTCGAGTTGCATGAGATTAACTGATACCTTGTCTAAAATTGCTCAGAAAGTCTGTAGCAAAGATGAATTAGATGTCAGCCAACCAGTACCAGGAGTAGGCTGTGGCACACGAGACACCCAGGCCCAACATCTAAGAAGGCCCTTACTTTCAGGGTCACATAGGTGTGGGCTCAGCAACCAAGAGTGGGTGCCTCCTTAGATCTTGAACTCTAATGCCCTCACCTGCCTCACCCAGTCCCAGCCCTCCTCCTGACTCTCGGTTAGTCCTTCTAACTACGCCCATATTTCTCTGACCTACCCACAATTCAGTTACCCCCTGTCACTCTATGCTATTCCTCTATACTCCCTTCAGGATGGGTGAAAAGTGGGTTGGGGCAGTTACTCTCATTCAGCTACTTCCAATCTCTTCACCCTCTACACCTACTGCTTCTAACTGGTATTAGTACTGGAAAGCATGGCCAACTCTCATTTACTTAAAGATATGGGATGAATTAGTCTAGGCAGGATGCAGGGAGGCCCTTCAGTGTTCCCTAGTGGGGACAGTGTGCCTATAAAGTGACAAAGCTCATTCTTTTTAGCAAATATCTTACTACTACCTTCAAAGGAACACTGTCCCTTGAAGTAGTGAGCTTGTGTAACTCCAGGTATCTCTGGTAAAGCTCTGCTTCATGAACTTGTAGGGGAGTGAGTGGGGTGTGGAACTCTTCTTTAGTATCTTCCAAGAAGAAAATCTTGATTCTTTGATGATGAATGTGATTTTTTGAAAAGAGCCAAAATTCAAAGTCTTCCAAGCCTGGGAATAAGGTGGAAGAGTATATTATACTAGGTCATCTTTTTTGTTCAAAAACAAGAAGTGAAATAAATTATGTGACTCATTTTCTTGGGTAACCGACAAGTCCATTACAGAGTAGGGCTTACCATAGATGGCCTGTTTCGAAGTCCATCACTCATTTTGATTCACACATTTTTGTGTTGGAAATACATATCAATCTTATTTCCTTCCTTATCTGACACTTGAAAAACTTGAAAAAAGAATCAAATCTTCTAAGGGTAGAGTTAATTCACCTTACCTTTTATATGGGAAATAATACAATTTCTATTTATTTAACAGTAAAGAGTTTAATGAAATGGCTCAATTGAAATTTCTTCAAATTTCCCACAGCACACTGAACTTACACAGTAAAAACTTTTAATTTATTGTGTTTTTTAAAATGTCAATAAGAACCCCAATCCAGAATTCACTTTGTCACACTGCTGTAAATATATGTTTTAGGTGCTTATGTGGGGCAGCCAAGATGCAATCTACCACATTTTACAATAACTGCTCACAGCTGTAAGGCTGCCTGGGTTGATGACAAGCTGGCTCTTATTAGAATATTGATTTTAGATGTCAGTGCTGTGTAATAAGAACTGTAACACTGGGTGCCCTGCCAATCACAGTTGGAAAAGTCAAACATCATTCCCTCATGAATGGTACTTCATAGCCCTTGCTGGTGAGCGGCAGTAAATATTTGGAAATTTGCCTGACGTTTTAACTATACATGGACTGTTTGATTTTAATGGAAGTCAGAGAAGTCAGTTGTGTTCCATGCTTCGAAATTCTCCACACAGTGTTTTTAGTCATCACCTTCCTTTCCATCAATAGCCCGCTCATTACGGAAACCTTCAGCACTAACTTGATGGCGTGATAGTCTTCATCCCCTTCTACCTTCCGTTCAAGTGAGCAAAGACACAGAGGATACCTTAGGTTTATCTTCACAGAAAAATCACCTCTCAAATATTAGGAACAACTCTTGCCATATGAAACAGTCTTGCAATTCTCTACTTTGGTTGAAGCCCTATGTGTATGGTAGGATATCCTAAATGTGACTTCAGAGAAAGAGAAACAGAGATTATTTCAGCCTCTTTCCATGATGCAGACAACACCATGAAATGTATTTTATTTATTTTCAAGACACCCAGCTAGATGACATTTTCCCCACGTATCTCGTGTAGATGGTTCAATCACTGGAGGATCATCTTTGTGCATGACCTCAACTGTGGACCTCAGGAAAAGAACTGCTTAAGCAAAAGTTCTGAGTTCTTCATCTTTCTGATGTAAAACAAACTGAAAACCCGAGCTAATCTCATCCATCATGATTTTATTTAATTAATCTACTTTAAGATTTATTTATTTACTTTTAGAGAAAGATAGAGAGGGAAGTGGGAGACCATGGGTAGGCAGAAGGGCAGAGGAAGAAAGACAGGATCCATAAGCAGATTCCCCACGTGCATGGAGCCTGACATGCGGCTTGATTTCATGACTCTGAGCCAAAACCAAGAGCCAGGTGCCTCATCAACTGAGCCACCCAAGTACTCCCATTATGATTTTATTTTAATCTGTGTTTCAAGGCAGGTACTTCTGTGTGTATCTGTCTTCCCAAATTATACACTCCTAGAGAGTATGGCCAATTTCCAAATAATGATGGCTGAGTAGGACCACAGCAACTAAGATCCTCCACATTTTTTTGAGGATACTAAGTTTTTGTTCATGAAGCTGAACAGCTTTTCAAATGTGTATTTCTCTAGTCAATCACAGCTTTCATTTGCTTACTTAAATCATACTATGAAGGTGTATTACAAAAAATAATTTAGGCTAGTTTGTAAACTGCTTTGAAATTTTCAAGTACAAGGTCGAAGTTTTCCCTTATCTTCTTCTGATTTGTTAGGAACTGATATTTATGCAGATTAAATTACCACACAATAAATGATATTCTGAAGTGTAATAATAATGATTCTGAGACTCTTTGCTCCACAAATGTTACAAACTCTAAGTCAAAATGTGACTGACTGTCCGCCAAAAAATAATCTGAAGATATCCCAAGACATATTCCCTATAGGCTAGTGCATGTAGCCTCACTGGATCCTAAAATTTTTTAATTTATTTTTTAAATCTCTCAGAAAATTTTAAAAAGCCAACTTACATCTTTAAAAGAGGATAAAATCATACAACAGCCCTCTGAAGTGTTCTCCTGCCTATTATGATAACATCATTGAGAATCTATCATTTGGACTTGTTCTCTGTGACATTCTGCCACCAAGGCTAATTGATGTACCCAGTCTGGTCCACTGAGGTTTTGTTTGGTGCCCTTGCATCCCAAAACACACTTTGGATGCTGGCCATCTAGTTGTTAGGTGTTATGTATGAAACCAAGGAAACTGACTTCATTGACAGGAGCGCTGCTCTGGGCTGAGAAGCTTCACTATGCTTTATGGCCAAGACCAGTGCATGTTCCTGCAGCTAGTGTCCTGGTGTTCGGCCATGGCTACAGAGCAAAGCAGGGAAAAGTGGAGATTCACATCAGAAGTCAGCTAATTAAGGTTCTTCAGATGGATGAATGATGGTTCACGTCTACCTTCAACCTAGAAGAAGCCCGGCACCCTGGTACTTACCTGGTATTCCTCCTTGTGCAGGAAAAACAACTGGGGTGCAGATCTATTCCCACTACCATCTACCAGGTACAGCCCTGATGGTTTAAAAACCATCTCTATCTCCAGAGTCAATTCTATATCTATAATGTTTGATCCTCTGCTTATGTATTTCCCATCAATGAATCCAAGCATCAAATAAGACAGATGTTTTAGACCAGATATTGTTAGATCCAGTTGCTAATGTATTTGATACACTTCTATCTTAACAGTTCAATATGATCCAGAAAATTTTAAGGAGAGAAAACACATGCAGGTATGCTCTGAACAATAAACAAGGAAAGATTAGATCTTGCTCTCAGCTTTGCAATGAAGTTTCTCCTTTCCTGGAGACTGCTGTTTATTCTAATGGAAATTCTTATCAAATGCTATACAATAAAAAGGTTGGAACATGAAGATCAGAATTTTTGGTATCTGGTTTGCAATTTTATATCTGGGATACTAAAAAGACATGAGAAATGAAAGCTGAAGCAGTTCGCTAAAGGGGAAAATGTGATTTCTGTGGCTACATTTCATTTCAAACCAACAGGAACAGGATAAAGCTTCCATGCTTAAATAAATGAAAAGTTACTGTCTTTGATGTCAGTTGGAGGACTCTGAATTTCACTTTTCTCTTGCCCACATTTCAGTAAGTACACAGAACCATTCAATTCTTCCCTTTACAGACACAAAGTAAAATACCTTTATGTCAGGAAATTGGCCCAGATAGGTATCCAGTGTCAGCAAGGACCCATCCACTAGTTTTTGATGGAAGTCTTCCCACAGGACATCACATTTCTGAAAGAAAAGAAATAAAGAAAAAAATGCTGAAGTGTTTTAAGGATACTTTTCACCAAACTTCTAAAAAACAAATCAGGTATGATCAAATTAGATAAATAGTACTTCCTCAGATAACAGATGTTAGAAAAAAATGTGATTACTTAATAATACAATAAAATTTCAAGGCAATTTGGTTACCACTTCTAATCGACAATGTAGGCTACCAAGGATACAGACTACATTTTCCAGCCTGTGTCACAGCTAAGTGTAGCCACGAGACTAAGGTCTGGCCAAAAGGATGAATTTTACGAAGTGTCCCTAAAAAGATGCTGGTCTTCCCCAATTCCTCAATTTGCTGACGGGGTGCAAAAATGAAAGCCAATGGCCAGGAGGCAGCAAGGATGGCAAAGATGGACCCCTGACATCACCAGACCCGGGCTGCTCACTCCCAACTCTTTTATGAAAGAGAGATAAATTTCTACCTTTGGAAAACCATT
This sequence comes from Mustela erminea, assembly GCF_009829155.1. NCBI lineage: Eukaryota > Metazoa > Chordata > Mammalia > Carnivora > Mustelidae > Mustela > Mustela erminea. The sequence continues at coordinate 106,752,456 of NC_045624.1, read as the reverse complement.
TTTGGCGGGGCTTGGTTGCCTGTGTTTCTTTTTCACACTTCAAATACGGATCCTCATTGTTACAGATGCCAATTTATGAAATTTATGCCAACAAAAAAATGTAAACCCTCCATATGAAAAGGCTCATCTTCTGATATGAATAGATGCTTTCAACATGTAATGTCTGGCTTCTTCACCATCGGAAGAGCCCATATTTAGATCTGCAACTAAAGGTTTCAAAAATCCTGGCAGGACCTCCAAGGACCCAGGTGGCACGGCAGCCATTTTCTGAAGGAATAAATGTCAACAGTGGCACCTGTCACACACAGAATGTAATGTGGTGTTCTGAAAGCTAGTAATAAAGGTTTCTAGTATCCATTAAAGTTTCTTTTCACAATGAACTGTTAATTATACACCAGTCATCAGAAATTTATAAGGTAAGCATTTAACAACATGATGTTGAAATGTTGTCTTCCTGTTGAAGAAAGGTGAGAAAAAGCAATTATTTAGTAACTGCATGGGAAAGTGGTGTGTGGAGGCTGGTTTTGCCAGATTCAGATTTTGAAAGTTTTCTAAATGGGTAAGAAGGCCAAGAACTTTCCTTATAAATAAATCTCTGGGCTTTTTCTTTTTTATCCTAACAAAATTATGAAGGTCAATATGGGGGTGTCAGAATTTTCATGGAGCAGCCTAGGGCTGCACTGTTAATTAACCCAGCTTTCCAAAGCCCACATAGATGGCCAGTGCATCACAAATCAGCCTTTCTCTCCAGCTCGGGTGGCCATACCCTTAGGCCTTCCACGCCTCAACACTCATCAGTGAGCTCATGCCAAGTGGGCATGACAAACACTGCTCTTTAACAAAGAATCTGGACATGAGAGAAGCCCTGACAGGCACTTTGCTACCATCAGTAATAACGACATGCTCCAAGCATCATCCCAATCATGGGAATACACAGGCTTTAAATGTGTTATTAGTAGGTATAATTCTTATTCTTATTCTGCATATGAGAAAGCTCAAGTCTGAGAAGTTGAAGAACTCATGCAACATCATAGAGAGACCACTCCTGGTCTCCACCCCATTAGGCCTTTGGCAAAGCATGAAATACCCACTTTCTCACTTCCTCCCAGCTAGATGGCCCTCGGCTGCGAACTGGATTTCAGGTGTTAAGACATGTCTAGAGACAAAGGCTTCTGGAAGTTACATTCCTATTAGCAGGCTGACCACATCTGTCCTTAGGTTCTGCAGACCCGTGAATGGACCAGTGGCATTTAAGTGAAATAGATGCTTTTTGCGCTTCCTGACCCTGTTTTCAAGAAGGGATGGGGAGAGAAGGGGTGCAGGGATGAAGTTCATATACAAAATCATGCCCTGAGTCAGTTCTGCTGCTGAGATGAGCTAAAATGTGTAGAAAGGGACAGGAAAACACTATTCCTATTTTGAAGAAAAATCATCTTTAACACACAGCTGTCTACCCTAGTAGTTTTACAGTGGCTCACTAATCACTATGAGTTTGGGCTGATCTGGATGGCAGAACCATATGGTGTCTTTTGGGTGCACAGTGCCCTGTCATGATTCAGTGGATCGTGCTGGAACACTGGCAGAAGTGCCCCGCCCTCCTGTGGTCTGTAATCCTGGCTCATACCTCACCAACCATCTTCACGTCTTCCCGCCCATACCAGTCAGGCTCGTAGACTTCATGCAGCGACTCTGTGAGCTTCATTGAGGCTTCTTGCATGCCTAGTGTTGGAGAAAAACAACTCTAGTTGGATAGACATGGGTGAGGCACCCCTTCCTCTGTCCCCTCCTTTTCTAAGATAGAGAAACCTTGAGTTACCCACTAATCATCGAAGGAAAAATCATGAAGGCACGACTGTTACTTGCATCTGTAGTCACAACTACCCCGTGAGGGTCTCTAATGTATCTGATCACATTGTGCATTTTCTCTTATTTTCATGATAATGGCAGATACTGAGTCTTGATAAAAAATCAACAAGGTGTCCTATTTTGAAAACAATAGTAATGTGTTCTATTACATATGCCGTCACTTACAACAGGACACAACCATAAATACACAGGACTCTTAAAATAATTTGTCCATAGACTATGGAGCTCTAAAAATAAAATTAACCCTAAATGAATTTAAATCTAAGAAATAAAGCTTTGACAGAAGCAGGTTGAAGCAAAATTAACAGGATTCTACGGCAAAACAGTTGGAAGTAGTTTAAGTGACCTAACCATTTTCGAAAGAAAAAATTTTCTTTTTATAACATGATTAAAAGCTACATCTACAGTTTTAAATCAGAATGCTCATAAAGTTCAGAGTTCTTAAGTCTGTGTCAGAACTTCCATTAGACATACATTTGGTGTGTGTTGCAAAACCATGGTTGTTAAATAACAGGAAAGATATAAAGTGTTCTTGTGCAACATGGTGACAAAAAGTATCACCAAGTCTTTTACAGTCTCTGCTCTGCCCCTCCTTCAAACCACGGAGGCAACAGTGTGGGCTGGATGGAAACATCACAGGGCTGAGAACAGTCCATAGTGAGTTCTTTGGCTGGTGCCTTGGAGGAGCTCTCCCCTGGCACCAAACCCTCCCTACCTGTTAGAAGCTGAGACCTGGCTCAGCTGGTGTCTTGGCTTTTGTCACTAGGGAATATGAAAATTTCCTTAGAAATGAAAAGCATCTCATAAAACTTAATGCCACAGACTCCACAATGGAAAGTTTTTATGAAACTGAAAGCTGTTGGACGTAAGGGAGTCTATTCTGGGTTCAGTTGAGAAAAGGACAAAATAAAAGATGTGTGAATTGATAGAAGTATGTCCTTGAGGAATAGGTACAAGTCAGCATGGTATTTCATGGTACGTTTTCTCTCTAGGCAGGGAATGCCCCTGCTCTCCTTCTCATAAGATGCAGATATAGACTTGGTCTGTGCACTTGAGAAGTTTGAAGGTTTCCAGGTCGCATAAAGTAGGAAAGCCTGTAACCCTCTCTCCATGAAGCAAATCACTGAGCATACTAAAGAATTTTCCAACAACATACTGTATGGCTCACACCAGCTGAAACAACTTGGTGACCAAAAGAAGCAGCCCCAGCAGTGATGACATGAAGGCATGCGAGTGTAGACAGCCAAAAATTAATGCAAAACCTGCAAGTGTCCCCTAGTACTTTGAATGCAAGCCAATGAGCATGTCCCCTCTTCTATGTGTGGCCACTGCTGAGGTGAACCAGCATCCACATTCGCCCCCTCCAAGGACAAGTAAACCTCTATTAAGAAATGTACCCCTCAGAAGTCAGTCACTGATTGACATCCTTCCATAACTCAGATGCCAAAAGCCTTCTGAAGTTTTCCCTTAAATCTCTGTCTTAAGTCTGATGGAAATTATAAATAGTTGTGTAGACAGGTACTTAAGGTCTTAGGAGGAAGAAAAAGAAATGATGGTATTGTAGGACAAATAAACTTTGTGGTGAAAAATAAAACTGTGAATGTAAGCTTAAAATAAAATTATATAAGACCTTACTCACTGGGGCTAAAAGCAAAATGTTGCAGTAAATATGCCTCCTAGCAGCCAAAAATAACTACTAATTGCTCTGTGGATAAGTAGTGATGGAAAATTTGGAAAGAATCCATTTTGATACAGAAATTATTTCTAGAACACTCCATAGGAAGTACTTGGATGGACACATAGGTGAATAAGACACAAGGCTTTGCTTTTAAGGGGCCTAAAGAATAGCTAAGATTTTAGGGATTTAGAACTTACTCTGCTGACAGAGCATAAGAGAGAAAGAGAAAAAAAAAAAAAAAAAAGGCTAAACCCAGTTCCCTTCAACGTAGCCTGGCAGTGTCAAAGCAAAGAGTAGATACTAAATGCTACCTCTGGCTTTTAATAATATCTATATCCAGTATTTTATTAAAAGATTAGTGATTTCCAAAACTGCAAGACAGGCACCTAATATCACACATAGAATTATTATTTTACTACTGGATAGGAACCACTTCCGTTGCTTTAAATTTTGGATCATCTCCAAGGCATTTACTGCAACATCCTCTTTCCCTCTGCAACCAAATTTGCGAGTTTCTATTTTCACCCTCTAAGATATGTTGCAGAGATTACACTGCTACAAGAGTGCTCTTTGTACAGCCTGAGGGTGATGTTTTAGTTAAAAATAACATCAGCTAAAATACATTATGGCAATAACCAGCAGCATCTATAAACCATTACAAGAGTACCTAAAATATTGTTAAGTATCTGGCAGCTCAGCCCATTGTTTAGAAGAAAGCTGTTTCAGAAGCCAGTATACTGTTGGCTCAGAGAAAAGCAGGATGGGGCATCTTTCTCCTAGAGATTTAAGGAGACCAAATATATAAGCAAGAGCGGTGGGGGAGGGGAGGTAGAGTGTGAGAGGCTTGAGGACAGTCAAGCCTCCCGCTGGGTCATGCTCACGCACAACAAGTCACATACAATTAACAAGTGCTGATGTCACCATCTGGGCCATGCTCCGTGGACAGGAAGTTCTCATGTGTTCATTATCCCTGGGTCTGGGCTCCACCACCACCCCTGCATCAGTGATTCCTGATTCCAGCTCCCTACTGGACATCTCCACTTGGAGGTGCTACTGGTTCCTCAGACTTCACGTGCCCAAAACAAACTCAGAACTTCCTGACAAAACCTCATCCTACTTCCCTTCCTAATCCTCATGAACGTCACCCAGTTGTCCCAGTTAGAAAACCTGAAGTCATCCCAGATTCATCCTCCCAATGTGAGGATGTCACCAAGGCACACCAGTCCTGACTGATTCTCAAATGAAGTCCCTTGCTTCCATGCCCACTGCCACAGCCCTGAACTGGACATCCGTCATCTATCATCTATCATTTGGATTAGATGACATAATCCATGCAAACCATTGAGCAAAGTGGTTCTGCAAAGCTAACACTCAAATGTCAGCCACCATTATGGAAAGCATTTCTGAAGGCACAGTGTCATAACAATTAAAACTATTATTTGCAATCCATCAGCTTTTGTTAAAATCTGGGTTCTAATACAGATCATCTCTGTAACGTTCTGCAAATTACCTAACCATCCTAGACCTCAGTCTTCCAAAGTATACACTATTTTTAAATGATACTACATGCCATGGTCACAGTTGAAATTTTAAGAAATGAGACAGTAAAACTGAATTCAGTGCCTCACACAGAAGTGCTCAATAAATGTTAGCTTTTATCGCTATCATTATTAAATACTAGACTTTTAAGAAGACTTGCAGCTCCATCTCCTCTAGCCTGAATCCCACAAAACCACAATAACTATTTTTCTAAAATGCTAATCAGATCATGTGACTCATTCCCTTGCCTACAGTAATGCAATGACTCCCTTCTGTGCTGACAGACTGAAACCCCAACACGACAGGATACCTAAGCATTCCTACCTTTCCACATCTCATCCATTTCAGTTTCTTGCTTACCCTCAATGATCTACTTGTTCCCCAAAGAGCACAAACTTCTTCATGCTTCCTGAACCTTTATAGCTGTAACTTCTTTTATCTAGAAAGTCCTTCCAACATCAACCTCAGTCTCCGGCATATCTCATCAACTGATAACTAGTTATACTCCCTTCCTGGGTCCATTTAAGTGTAAGTTCCTTGGAAGGACCAACCTGGTCTCCTGTCTCTCAGCGGGTAGGGTGGGGGAGTCTCTTGTCCTCTGTTGTGAGGCACATAGTGCACACGTCTGTTAAAGCATGTACTACTATGTATACGTGACCTTTCTGCTCATTTAATTTTCTCCCTTCCCTGCAGCCAGCTCCACAACAACAGGCACTCTGCTTTGTTCATCTCTCCATCTCCACTCCAAGAACAGCGCTGTGCCCATAAACAGGACTCAATACATTTGCTGCTAAGTTAAAAGGAGAACGTAAGACCTACCTAAACATCTGTAGAAATAATAATGAGCTACAGACGTGAATGGCACCCAGATATCAGTGATAATAAGGTGAAGAATAACTTCATTTCGCAGAGTCCTAGTGGTAGAGATCTGAGGTCTTCTGAGAGCACCTGGAGCACTTTATGCATGAGGAAGCTAAGGTAGCTGAGAGCATGCTGATCTTCCTACCACTGCCCCTGGGGCCAGACCCAGGGGCCATCACTCTAGGGCCAGATATCCTTCTTACATAATGTCATCTGCATTACAGCACAATTAGTTAGCTAGTGTTCTTTTTTTTGTGAAAGCTAGAAAAGCTGACCACAAAAGACCTTTGAAAATCCAAATTATGATTTATTTAATGCCTACCCCTGTCTTTCCTTGTATTCCTCAAAACCCAAAAATGTGTCCAAGGAACTCTAATTCTTGGTATGACTTTGAGAAGAGAAAAGCATTGCATCATCAAATACCTGGTAAATGCAGGCCACCCATAGAGCTTCTGGAGATTATATTAACATATTAAGGGCCCTGTAGTAATTATGCTCTGTTAGAAAATTCATTCCAACTAGCTGCGACCAGAGTAATTTAGACATAGGTCCCTTTTATGGAGCATAATTTGTTAACAGAAAGTGTTGGGGAAGAGTTCCTGGAAGGTCCTTCTCCTTCATATGGGAATGTGTACATTAGAAGTGGAAGCAGGACACAATCTGCAACATTGAAAGGCTGCTTTGATGGTGCCCAAGTGTCCCTCTGGAACTAACTCTTCACTTGGTGGATTCTCCTAGACCCTAGTAAGGAAAAGAATTATTCCAGTCTTAAAGGTTTAAAACAGCAATCTTCCTACTAAGGATGTAAAATTGACCAAAGTACAGAGACTTGAGAAGGGGACTGAATTCACTCATTCATTCAACAAATTTATCCACATTTAAAAAAAAAAAAAAAAAAAAGCAGCCAACATTGGGGAAAAAAAAAAGCAGCCAACATAAAGAAAATCCTGTGGGGGCATCTGGATGGCTCAGTCGGTGAGGCAGCTGGCTCTTGATTTCAGCTCAGGTCATGATCTGAGAGTCCTAGGATCGAGCCCCACGTTAGGCTCCACACTCAATGGGGAGTCTTGCTTGAGAGCCTCTTCTTCTCCCTCTGCCCCTCCCTCCACTCATGTGCACGCTCTGTCAGAGAAATAAATCTCTTTTTAAAGATTTTATTTATTTATTTGACAGATTTATTTGACAGAGAGAGCACAAGTAGGCAGAGTGTCAGGTAGAGGCAGAGGAAGAAGTGAAGTAGACTCCCCGCTGAGCAGGGAACCCCATGCAGGGCTCAGTCCCAGGACTCCGGGATCATCATCTGAGTCAAAGGCAGATGCTTAACCAACTGAGCCACCCAGGTACCTCAATAAATAAATCTTTTTAAAAAAAATCCTGTACTTGGGGCGCCAAGTTAGCATCTGCCTTTAGCTTGGATCATGATCCCAGTTTCAGGCTCCTTGCTTGGTGAAGAGCTTGCTTCTCCGTCTGCCTGCTGCTCCCCCTACTTGTGCTAACAAATAAATTAAATCTTAAAAATATATATATATAAAAGCAAAGGCCACAAGGATGGACCTAGAGTGTGTTAAGTGAAATAAGTCAGACAGAGAAAGACAAATACGATTCCACTCATATATGGAACGTAAGAAATAAAACAAATGAACAAAGGGGAAAAAAGAGACAAAACCAGACTCTTAAACATGGAGAACAAGCTGTGGTTGCCAGAGAGGATTTGGGTGGGGGATGGGGGAAAGAGATGAATGGGATTAAGAGTTCACTTATCGCGGTGAGCACTGAGTAATAGAATCGTTGAATCACTCTATTATACACTTGAAACTAATAAAACACTATATGTTAATTATACTTCAATATATAAAAGAGCAATGCCTTAGGAGACATATGGACCAGGGTATGTATCTTTGCCATACTGTTTATTAGTTCATGACCCTGAACAAGCTATTTAACCTCTCTGCTTTTTCCTTAACTATTTAACTATTTAAAGCTATTTAACCTCAACTTTTTCACCTATAACATGAAGACGATGCAAGTACCTACCTCAGAGTCATCATGAGAGTTAAAATTATATGCTTGTCCTATATGAGCTTAAATATAGTTTAGTTTATTAATCAATTTCACTAAAGCTTTATTATTATGACTAAAATTCTTTTATTCTTAAGATTATGATTTCATTACTTATCACTATTTTTGAAACAATTTCACACAGCCACAATGAGATGACTAGAGTAAGTTCTTGGAACTGGAACTGCTGTGTCTAATGGGATGCCCCGTCCTCCCCAGATGAAGACACTTAGAGGCTTTTGCCAAATTGCTCTCAGGGAAGCTGTCTTAGCAGCAGTATATGAAAGGGGTCTGCTCCCCACAGCTTTTTCAGTGCTATGCAGTATGGTCTTTTTCATTTTAATGTCTTTAAACATTTGGAAGAAAAATGACAGTATCTCCCTTTTGATTTTATTTAATATTCTTTGATTATCCATCCATGAGGACAAGTGAAACCGTTTTTAAAACCTGAAACTATTTTTTCACACTTAATACCCATCTCCTGGTTCTTCTCTGGCTTTTTCTTCATATGCTCTACCTATTTTTTTTTTTCTTTTCATCAACTGATATTCATTTAGCGTCTAACTGAGCTCACTTAAATTAAATATGTTGTCAAAATGATTTTTTAAATGTATATATGAGTTTGATATATTTATGAGGTCAAATCTTTCAATCTTTCCCTTTACGGTATCTGTCTTTTGGGTTGGCCTTGAAAAGACCTCATTACCCAAAATTAGAGACTAAGTCTACTGTATTTTATTCTAGTGCTTTAGGGCATGTCTTTGTATACATATTTAACTCTTTACTAGATCTGTAATTGAGAAGGAGGGAGTAGACAATGAGCTTGAGATCTTACTTCTTCCTGGATATTTCGCTAGTTGACGAGACCCCTTGCAGAAAATAAAACTTGTAAATAAATAAGAGAGGCAGAATGAAAAAAAAAAAAAAAAAGACCCTTTGCAGATCCATTCTCCCCCCAACTAATCTCAAAGTCTGCCTTGTAATCCATCACACCCATGGTTGCACCTGGGTCTACCTCAGTGCAGGCAGCTCTATAAGGAACAGCAGGCAAGAACAGAGCACACCTGACTGCCCTCTCCTACCCTCTACCACCACCTCATTTCTTTGCCTTGCATGGCTAAGGCCGGGAACCAATGTCACAGCCTCTCTGCCTCCATCCAGTGACAGGGCTGCAAGGGCAGCTGATCCCTGTAAGTCACAGGTGTCCAGGGCCATGATTTCTGACAACCCTCTGCTGCAGTATCTTGCCCCTTCAGCTAGATGGCTGAAGTGTGAGTCTGTGAGTGCTCTACCCTTGGGACATGCTCTCCCTTAGGATATAAACCAACTGCAGCTTTTCTGAAACAAGGTATCAAGCACGCTCTATCTCACACCTTTCCTAGAAATCTCTGGGGTGGGAGGCACTTATTCCTCGTTACCAGCATAACAGTAGACATTTTTTCCTTGTATATTCTAATTATCATTTCAATGGGAATTTGGGAGTGGGTGGAATGAACACCTGTGCTCAAGTGCATCTTGCCAGAAAACCAAACAGATTTGTAATTAACACTTAATCCCGCCACTCATGAATTTCAAGAACAATCTGTGCCTGGTAACTTAACGCGCAGCAGACAACTCACACACATTACCTTTGATAGCTGCTAAATAGCCCCGGAGTTCTCGCTGAAGCCTGGTACCTTCTGCCTGAAAGACACACAAACACAGAGATGCTAAGAATCTTGTCTACATTTTGCATGGAAACACGTGAAAGGCAGTAAGTCTCAGAGATATTATTACCAGAAGCTCATTCTTGAAAGAACATAAATATGTACACACAGACTAAATAAGGCACCCATCCATGTAAACATTTATAGAGATTTTATTCAGCTTAAAAGTAAAGGTAAGTCAGATTTTGCTGAGAACGGGAACTGACCCACCGGAGAGCCTCCTATATATTCAAGAGCCAGCAAGTCCCTAAATGTTGATGCATGGAAGACAACAGTCGGAAATTGATCCCCACTGTTCAATATGGTAGCTACTAGCTACTAGCTGAGTGCTCGCAGCGCAGCTTGTCCAAATGGAGATGTACTGGAAGTGTAAAATACCAGATTTCAGAGACTTGGTTGCAAAAACTCTAATTAATAAGTTTTATATCGATTACATGGTAAAATGATAATACTTGGGATATACTAATGATGTGGTTTTGGAATATATGAGGTTCAGTGGGGTGAGGTCTGCAGTCAATGACCAAGAAAGAATTCTTAAGACATCTCTAGTGGAAAATGGTGGTTTATTAAAGCACGGGGACAGGACCCATGGGCAGAAAAAACTGCACTAGGGTTGTGAGGATCAAGTGATTATATAGAAGGGGTTGGAGGAGATTAAAAAAAAATAAAATAAAAAGGAAGTTTTCAAAAGAACTTCTACATGCTAAAGAGGACCTACAAGGTACCACAGACCTTGCCTTGTCAAGTTAAGGTTGTATTTCCCTCTAGCAAAGCAATAACAGGAAGACAGTGGGGAGCTTCCTAGAAGAACATCCCATATATCCCAGCCAGGAGTAGGGGGGAGGGGAAGTTGCAGGGTGTTAGCTTATGCTTTGCCTTCCACTAGCTTCTGCTCCCTCACCACTGAGTTAAATAACTGTATTATTAAAATGAATTTCACTCTTTCTAGTTTATAAAATGTGGCCACTAGAAATCTTTAAACCTCATTTGTGTTGTGTGTTATATTATTATTTGGCATCACCAAAATAGAGACCGTCGAAAATCATAAATTTTGACATAAAATCTTTGTTTTGGTTTGGATTAGAATTAGAAACTCTGAGACTAAAATGAAATTGCCAGCAGTGGAGAAATGAGGCAGGCAGGGGTACACACATGGTACATGATAAGCAAGTTACCAGGGTGGGCAGCCCAGCCTCAGTCTGTCCACACTGGCGAGCTCTGGGAGAAAGTGTCAGACCCCCTTTAGATAACTGAAGTGGGACATTCACTCATCAACTCCGATTAGCCAGATTAGCCACCAGGCTGAGGGCTGCTCCTGGGGGATACCAGAGAAAGGCCTCAGGCAAAGAATCCTCCTTGTGGAGAGTAGATACTAAATCCAGTGGGCTCAGAAAGGGTAGGTACTAGGGCAATTGGAAACATTTTTAAAATATACATTTTAACTGCACAATCATTTAATAAACTTGCAGATAGCTAGCACACAGAAGGACTCCACCTTGGTAATTAATGAAATAGCAACAATAATAGTCCTATTCAATTCAACAAGCATGTGTTAGCATTGAGCAAAAAAAGGGGGTAAGTATGAAGGGGGAAAAAAAAAAACCCTACTGCCTTCAGTAAATTGCAATCTAGTAGAGGAACTGAAGTATCGAAATAAAAAGTGCATTGCAAAGCAGGTTACATTTAGCTCTGCAATAACCATTCCAAGTATTCGGGGGTACAAAGTAAAGAAAATGCTCACCACATTTAAAGATAGACAGTGATTAATACAAAGAAACTCTGAAAAGGAGTGTTTAAGATTATGACTAGACCCCAAAAGGACTTCTGGATGAGACTATTTTTCTACATGATCTAGTATACAGAATGTCTCCACATGGTTTAAAATCAAAACTCTACATTTCTCTTGTTTTGCTGCACTATCCAGAAATATGTTAAGGCTAACTATCACAAGCTAGATTTAAAAGAAAACAAAAAACAAACAAACGAACAAAAATATTCTGGATTTCTGGAGCATCAACGTAAAGTAGAAAACTGTAGGGAAAGTATGAGGAGAATGAATAGAACAACACTTGGGTAAATGTAGAGGATGAAGAGGATCCAAAGAAACGGGTGGAGTTAGACCAGGGTCCATAGCACCACAAAAAGCATTTGGAAAAGAAAGAAGTACAACTTCCCCATACTTAAGATCTGTGATATGAGGGGACAGGTCTGGTTCTGAGTATCTAAGCTGAAATATAAGGTTGTGGGAGGCTGTATCATTGTTAAATCTACTCCGCCCCACACCCCCATGACCCGATCTGATCTGGGGAAGGACTACACTTCCTGCCCATCAACATCAACCATGGCCGATGAAAGGAGAGTAGAAGTGCCCCGCCCCTACTCCTGAGCAGTAAGAAGCCATCATGCAGTCCTGTCATTTCTTTCCCCTCTACCCTGTATCTTATAATGCCCCAGATGTGGGTTGCTTCTCCAGCCGGTATCATGGAGTGGAGAGAATGTGGAGGACAGCTGCTGTTCACAGTTTCACGACTGAGAAATCAACCTCTCTGGCCAAAAGCCACTGACAGGCTGCTGCCAAAGCATCCCCTACCCTAAATGGCCTGAGAAAATGGTTCACCATCAATACTGGAAATGCTGAGAGATGGAGAAGGCTGAAATCTAAGAGAAAAAAAAAAAAAAAGTCAACAGAGTTAGCAGAAAAGCACCAAAGGCATTGACAGAAACATTTCAGAAGCTAAATCCAATTGGAAGAATTAAGGACAAAGTGGACGGTTTAGCATATGGAAGCCTGCATGCTGGTCAACCGACAGAAAGAGGTAAATGGTACAAAGAGAGAAGAAGCGAGGTCCAGAATCCTGCATCCTAATAGATGGCATTTAATTTAGAGAGAATACCCACAATCAGATGTGTGACTTACCTGGACAGATCTAGACCCAGATCAATCTAAAGCCTACAGCCCTAAGAGGTGCAATTAAAAGGCTCTGAATCCCCTAAGACCTCGCTTCTCAAAATGGGGAAGTGTCCACCTTGGAGGTTCTTAATGGTCTATCTACAGCACAGACAGAGACAAAATACACCTAAAGAATCTCTCTGGAACATCAGTTTACTGAGGGTGGAGTTGAGCAAAGGGAGAAGAAACCACTCTTTTAAACCACTAAGCCACCTGTTATGATGTACAAAGAAGACCTACACAGAGATTAAATGCAGAACTGCACAAACATCCACTGTTTTCACCTGTCCACTTCAGGGCTCTACGGTCCCACCCATCATGGTACTTCCCAGTAAGTGTGCAAGCGAGCTAGGAAGAGCTTGTCTTTAACTTAGGAGTCTGCTTTCCCCTCAGAAAGCCATACAAAGCCAGCTGGTTATGAGTCACCATGATCATTCAGGGTTTCTGGAAATCTCAAAAAAAATAGTGGGGAAGGATACTCTTTTCCCAAATGTTTAAGAAATAAAGCATGTCAATCTAATCCCACAATTGCCTTTTCTTTCTGAAAAAGAGAGAGCATGAAATAAATTCAGGCTTCACTCCAGACACTGCATTCCCCTAGCCCAAGGGAAGCAATGAACATTTTTTAAAAAAATGAAATAAGAATCCCAGAAGAAATTTTTTAGGTATCTAAGAGGGGCAGACGGTTCAAATTAGACAATAATGGCTTAAACAGATGAGTTCAATTTAAGCAGATAAACTCAAAGTCGGATTTAAATAACTTTCTTCTTTTCCAATTATTGAAATTCTTAATTTTTCTTCATGATTATTTAAGGTTCATAAATCATTTGGTAATAACCACCTTGAAGATCATCTAAAATTCTGCCTGAATCAAAAAGGTAAAAGGCTCTGGAGAGAAATTTCTCACCTATAATATGCCACAAAGTAGTAGTTCTACAGAACCAACTGCCTAATAAAATTTTCTTAACATCATTATTCTATGTTAATCACAAAGAGGCTTTAAATTAGAAATAAATTCTTATACCAAAGCTCAGATTTCAATGCATCTAAAATTTGTTTCATATTCCTCTGGAAATTACCATTTCAGTAATTCAGCCTTGAATTATGTATTGCACAGAAAACAGATTCAAAATTATACCATCTACAACTATATGAGTATGTTCTCCCTTTGAATCCTTCATGTTGTACTCTATAAGGTAAAATGAAATTATTACTCTAACTTGTGGGCACATTCTCCCTAGGGCTCAAGGCAAGATCAATCCAAGTGATTCTATTATAATTAAGTTGTCTGATTGCCAACTAATACTCCTCCTCGGACAAGATCTAAGGATTCTCGCCTACAACATTCCTTTCCCTGGCACATAGGATAATAATGTGGCTCTGATGCTGAAGGTTCTTCATTTATTTTTTCAGTTGAATCATTTATCAGTGTCAGAAGCTGCTGCTTCTCCAGCCCAGACAATGCCGGGCCTCACTTTCTTCCCACACAGCCCAAGGGAGTCGGCTTGCTTTTCCTTTCTCATTAAAGCTACTTCTACCCACACACTCCCTTGGGTGTCACACTCTTGTAAGGCTAAGGAGAACGAAAGAGTCTCCCTAGTTCCCTGCTTCCCAGCTGTCCTGGAAAACAAGACAGGGTCATTTTGGGTTTCATCATGGAGATAATAAAAAAATCAACAGGCATGCAAAAAGTACACATGGTTTTAAAACCTTACAAAGGTCTGAGAATCACTGCCTCTAGTCAAAAAAAAAAAAAAAATCTGTTTATTCCTTTGCTAAGTGATATCTTAAAGCTGTTCCTTTCTTCCATTCCTTCTGTAAGCACTACTCGGGAGAGCCACATCCTCCCCCGAGGATTAGAGTGAAACTTAAAATCTAATTAAATAGTTAGAGAAAGAACACTGGCACACAAACACGGAAGGTTTCAGATATCTGTCTTACTCAATAAAAAGAAATAACATTCTATATTAATTAAATCTGTTTTCAAATTGTTTGACATCAGATTGGTCCTCAGTAGAACCAATTCCTTAATTATTTGTATATATGTCTTGGGGTAGATGGGGGAGGCGAGGGGGGTCCCAGACATGCTGCTCCTGGATAGATTTCATCTGAAGTCTCTCTTCAGCACCTGGGACAGCCCCATTCTTCAAACAAAGATTTAACCTAGATAGTATCAAAGGGCCATTACTGCATCAAAGTTTCCTACTGCACTCTGCTAAGTGAACAGATGACTTTTAAACGTATTTCCTTCAAACTGAGCCAAGTCCCTAGTAAGAAGAACTACCACAGACTCCAAAACTCAGTAGTGTCTCAAAATCCTATAAGGCATTGGGCTTTAAAACAAGGCTGCATTTAGCTGTGGTGAATGACGTTTGATGATTAATGAGTCAAGCTGTTTGTTGTTTAGATATGCTAAATTCTGAAGCATTAAAAATATATCAATATTTGTTAATACTTACACTTAGAACTTCAGAAGCCATAAAGAGGTATAATTTTGTTAGCTTACCTTTAATCCTGTTACTTCTGCCCAAAGAAGCCTCAGTTGAGGCATTAATTTGATTGAATTGTAGATACAATGCATAGAATGAATGAATAATTTCTAAGGAACTACACTTAGGGCAGCAATTACTGAAAATTCAAGGGCATACCCACATACCACCAGGTATGAGATACCCCTGCGCAAGGGTATGAATCATTATGGCCCTTAATGTGCTTGCAAAACCAAATCTAGTGGATATTACTCATAGGGTTAGGCAAATCTAGCCAAATACCTTAAACAATAGGCATTCATTACCTATTAAACAGCCAAGGGCTTTCTGAGCTGACTTGTTAAAATGTTGTGAGTGTAGTACTAATTTACATTTATAGGTAACTTTTGTCATAAAAAGAAAGGATGGACGGGAGAAAGAAGACACCACATACATTACAGAAATATTTTCATTAACTTGCCTTTCAGAAATTGTGATTTGACGCTCAGATAGAAAGCCAACAGTACTGACATATAAGAGTTAGATCTGAAGAGATATAATGTCACAAAGTTATGATTTCACAAAGTTAAGTCCTGTCATCTCATCTGTGACCATGAGCCTATAGAAGTTCCCATAGTCACATTATTATTTTTGGCCTTTCCTGACATTTTTCTGATGAAAAGGCTAAGTAACATTATCAAGTTAAAACTGGCCCAATTTCTCAGAGTTCAGACAGGTTAACTCAATCTAAAAAGCAATGCTAATAAGATTTCTTATCATTTTTGAAGCTTAGAAGAAAATTAGATTATCAAGGAGATGAAGTTTAATAAGGCCACAATCATCATCTTGATTAACAGATGACTAATCTGAATCCACTTATGATTAAAGATAACGTTAGGCCACTGAACACTAAAGGCACTCTTGGTCTGTGAAGAAACAGAGCTCTTTCCCTATGACAAGTGAGATGTACTTATACTGGAAGATGACAGATTTTCAAGTGTAAATGCAGGAGGGTCTCTAAAATTTACATTTTTGTTTCCTTGCTTTAAGCTCTTTGTAGTTAACAGGAGCCATCATTAAGACCCTAACATTGACTTGATAGAAAAATTTCTCCATTTCAATTTTTTTTCTTTTGGCAGATACTAATGCAAAAGATTTAAAAGAGAGAGGAAATCTAAATGGGTTTTGAAATCTGCATTGATGGCAGTGGAGCGTAAGAGGGTACAGGGACATGTGACAGACAGCAGAGAACATCTCAGCTTCCACAATTTCACCCCAGATTCCTGGCCCAATTTCCAACTCCCCTTGTCAGCAATTCCATGAATATTTACAATCTAAAAAACAAATCAAATATATTCTTTACCTTTCAACAAAACCAATAATCTAGCTACTAGTAATTCCTTATACAAATTTTCCATAGAATTCCCTTAAGCCCACTAACTTGAGTTCAAGTAGATCTCTATTCTGGTCTTACGGTAAGCTAACCCATGTGTGTAACGGGACATAAGTGCCTAGTTAGAACTATTAAAGTCACCACATTCAGGCTGGATACAACGTGAAGATATGCTTTATTGCTGTTAGGCAATTGAGTTTGTGATCCCTGAAAAGCCGTCCCATTTTTTTTCCTGTACATGTATGCACATGTGTGAGTGTGTACATGTGACTCGTAAGGTGCTTTAGGACTATTATATAAACATTTTTTCAACCTTGACCTTAATACCTGGAGCACAGTAGTTAATATAGTGGAGAGGAAATCAACACAGAAATTCAGGGAAACTCCACAAGACTCCCACCCCAACAATGGCTTATTGTTCAATGTCCCTTTCTGTGGATGTGGATGTCTACAACGTTGCATTGTGACCGAACAGGGCAGGCTGTAAAAGTATGAGAAAAGCAATTGCTCTGTCAAGTTACTAATGAGATGTATTAATGAGAGGGAAGGGGGTGCCCTGTCAATCATTATGCTAGTCACAGTATAATATGCAGAATGTTCCTAAAACTCCATTTTTGATGTATTAGTTTTTTAGAGCTACCATAACAAAATACCACAAACTGCGTGTATTAACAATAGAAGTTTATTTCTTCACAGTTCTGGTAGCTGAAAGTCCAAGGGATTTTCAGGGATTGGTAGGTTTGGCTTCTCCTGAGGCCTCACTCCATGGCTTACAGGCTGGTGGCCTTTGTTTGCATGTATCCTTGGTGTCTGTCCTGTGCCTTGTAAAGACATCCGTCATACTGGATTATGACCCACCCAGATGATCTCATTTAATCTTAACTACCTCTCTAATGTCCCAGTCTACAAATACAGTCACAACTCTGAAGTGTCCTGGACTTCAATATATAAATTTAGGGGTACACAATTCAGCCCATGATGATATTCTCAAAGCAAGTTCATAATTCAGCAACACAATCCCAAAGTCTAACACTCAGTGGTCCCTTTGTTCCAGATGCTGTCCCAAGGGCCACAGTCCAATTAAATCATGATCCTCAAATTAACTCCCTGAAGTCTGCACACTTTTACCAAAGAGAAGACTGAGACGCAGAGGCTGAGCAACTTGCCCAAAGATCCTACTGCTGGTAGAAAGGAACATGTGTACCAGAGCCTGGGGAGTCTGCGTGATTCAGACTCCATAATCTGCCTCCAGAGCCCACGTGCCTCACTGGCCTCCTCCACCTCTGTGTCCCCAGTCTACAAATGCATGGATAACAGCTGAGGCTGTCCATGAAGAATCAGCTGTTGATCAGTGACAATAATTTAATGCAAGACACTGTTTTCTGTGTTCTCATGACATAGTCCTAATCTTGAAATTAAAATACCAACTGTTCACTTGTTTTGCTCAAAAGCTCACAATTCCCAGAGTATATTCTATGGTTTCATGTAGCACAGTGGTTAGACGGGTGGTTTCTGGGACCTGTTTTAAAATCTGAGTTCTACTACTTTTAACTGCAACCTTGAGCAAACCACCTTACTTCTCTAGGCCTAGGATTCCTCATCACATCAGTAAAATAATAGTACTTACTTTCAAGAGCTATCATGAAGGTCAAGGGAGATAGTCCATGGAAAATACCAGAAGAGAGCCAGGCACACAGTATGCATTCCATAAAAACTGGACGTTATTATATTACTATGATTATTCTACAAAATATTTTCAAGAGGAACAGATTTTCAAAGGTAAATGCAGGAGGGTCTCTAAAATTTACATTTTTGTTTCCTTGCTTTAAGCTCTTTGTAGTTAACAGGAGCCATCATTAAGACCCTAACATTGACTTGATAGAAAAATTTCTCTGTTTCAATTTTTTTTTCTTTTGGCAGATATTAATGCAAAAGATTTAAAAGAGAGAGGAAATCTAAATGGGTTAGATTTCTGGGTGAAATCTAACCTGGGGCTCCTGGGTGGCTCAGTCATTAAGCATCTGCCTTTGCTTAAGTCATGACCCCAGGTCCTGGGATCAAGTCCCACATTGGGATCCCTGCTCGTTGGGAAGCCTGCTTCTCCCACTCCCCCTACGTATGTTCCTGCTCTCACGGTCTCTCTGTCAAATAAATAAATAAAATATTTAAAAAGAGAGAGAAAGAGAAATTACAAAGAGTAGGGATTTCATAGATGTTTGACTGACCTAAGTTTTGTTACATATTGTATTACAAAGGAGTATCTTCATGAGGAATATGCAAAACCTCCCCAAAGCTCCTTGGGAATTTAGAATGCTGCCTTTATTTGTGCTCCTAAGATTCAAATACATAATTTATTTTTCAGAAAGATTTTTGTGATAGCTTTAAATGATGCAATAATAGAGGAACTTAAAATGCATGAGAATAATTTACATAGATATGTAAGAGTGACTTAACATCAGATATGAGAAAAATCAAGTCACTATGATAAATAACTGTAAGGAAATGAGACAGCATGAACAGCAATGCCAAAAGAATCATCAGGTTCATGCTCAAAATGGAAGCTTTGTGACACATATTCAGTTTTCTAATACACAAAGCAGAATTATAACTGTGGACTTCCAGGAGAATCAAGAGAGACGGGGTTTTGTGCAAAACACTTTGTGGATGTCTAAGCCTGCTTGTGGGAAGGCTTCATAATAGAAACACTTCATCACTGCTTTTACCTAAGCCACCCAGAGGTGACTTGGAAATATGTCAATTCTTCAAGCTCCTTAGAAGATTCTTATAGTTGTCTAGGTTAAGGACATATTCAAATAGATGTGCAATTAAGGAAGTCACTTCCTTTACTATACTGGTATGATCTCAGGCATGCATACAGGTTGTTACTACCATCTGATGGCTCTTTAGAGCTGGTGTGGAAGTCCAGATGGGGAGCCAGGAGTCAGTATTGGTATAAGGCCTCCAGGTGATCCTGACAGTTATTTGGAAACATCTAATGTAGTCTGTCACTGTGTCAATAGTGTATTTGACATTCAGTGTGTTGATGTATCTACTGTAAGATGGCCAAAAAGACAGTTAAAAAAATAAAAAAACAAAAAACAGCAGCTCTGGGTTTCAGTCCATCAGCATCAGACATCCCTTCCAATACTTCTGTCAATTAGGCTGCAACCCCAATGCACAGTCTGCATGAGGGTACAGGATGATTTATGAGAGAGAATCACAGACAATGGGAGCAAATGATACTGGTGCAAACCTGAAAATCAACTGCCCCACATCCAGACAGATTTTCAGGACCACTTCAGACAGCCTTCCTGGGCTCGGATGAGAGATGTGCCTTATTCTCTGCATCCCATTATACAACAATGCAATCAATCTGGGCATCATTCAGCAAGGAGCAACCAAACTAGATAATAAGCTTATTTCACAAGGGGAAGTAGAAGACATACAGAATTGGTCTCTAACTGAAGGCTGAGGAATGGGATACGAAATCCTCCCCCATTCGCACGGTTAATTAATGTAGTGAGGGAAAATACAGTTAAAGCTAGTAACACAGGATACCTGAAAGGAAACCATCAGAGTGATAACACAAAGAGCTTCTTCTGGAAGAGATTTCTTAACTGGGCACCAGGCACCACAGGGAGTAGCACGAACTGAAACCTGGAGGGTCTGTAGTTAAGGCAAATTTTGGTGAGGTTTCAACTAAACTTTCTCATTTATATACTACGCCATACCTAAAGAGATATTCTTTTTTATAACTTTTATTTATTTGACACACAAGAGATCACAAGTAGGCAGAGAGGCAGGCAGAGGCAGGCAGAGGGAGACGGGGAAGCAGGCTCCCTGCCGAGCAGAGAGTCCGATGCGGCGCTCGATCCCAGGACCCTGAGATCATGACCTCAGCCAAAGGCAGAGACTTAACCCACTGAGCCACCCAGGCACCCCCTAAAGAGATATTCTTATAGATGTAATAAGACAAATAAGAGTAAAGAGGATAAAAGACAGACAGGTTTTCCAATGCGTGTTTTTGTTTTCTTTCTCCCGTCTAGCACTATGGACAGCAACACCTGAACAGTCACAGGAAGCAGATAAATATGTCTTGCTCTTTAAAAGTCAATGAGCAAAATAGTGGAGGATGAATGGATGTATCAGAAAATAAAAGAGAGACTATAGAGAAATATAGGAGAATTTGTAGAGCAAGGGCCAATCTGTTCTTTTGACACCTACATGTTTCAACTCTCTGTTCCCTTCCACAGAAGTCAACTAAATTGGCAATCATAGTGGGATATACTTATCAAGAAAGGACTCTAAATCGAGACTATACGCACATATTTTCCATTAAAACAATATTACCAAGGAAGCTGCCAGTCTTAACTAGGGACTTAGTGGCCAGGATTGTATTCCCTTGCTCTTCGCCATACACTGAATGTACTACATCTAAATCAGGTAAACTAAGAGTCTCATAGCTGAGCACTAACAATTTCATGGATATTTAGCACACTGTGATTTGCACTAGAGTGAGAACCTTTGCAGCAACAACTGATAGACACCCATCAAGCTAGAGTCTATCTGGAAATGAGAGTGTGGGAAGGTGCAGAAATCATTTTTTCTCAGAATACCAACTGGAGTGAGAGTAAACTTGTGTGTAATGTTAAGTGGTGAAACTAGGATACCCAAATGCATCATGGGTATCTGTATTTTTGCACAGTCCTGTGCAAATTACTACTTTAACTGCTTAAAAAGAAAAAGGACTTTTGCACCCTAGACCACCAGCCTGACCTGGGTCCTGGGATCGAGCCCCGCATCGGGCTTTCTGCTCAGTAGGGAGCCTGCTTCCTCCTCTCTCTCTCTGTCTCCTCTCTGCCTACTTGTGATCTCTCTCTCTGTCATATAAATAAATATAATCTTTAAAAAAAAAAAAGAGCCATGTACTTACTAAGTACCTACTTAATAGGTGCTAGAGGGCACGGAAGTTTTTTAAATGACTAAGACAGGGTGTCTTCCTTTAAATATTTCATGATCTAATGAGGACATGGATATACTGTCATATAAGAGAAATCGAACAAGAATTAACAGATGAACTATAAAAGATGTACTACAGGAGTCTATAGAGGAAGATGCTGACTGAGGAGAATGGAAAGACCTCATGCAGGAAATACTTGTCAGTTGACTATAAGAGAAGGTGGGATTGGAACACATGGACATGACAGGTCAGGCAAGGGTGATTTAATTGCAGGGAAGCACTTGCAAGTGGGGGAAATGGAAGTAGAAGAAGAACTTGGAAGTAAGCAGTTCAGTCCCTAAATGATATTGTTAGATATGGACCACCAACTATTCACTCCACCAGCTTCCTTTCTGCCTTTCACTGCACCAGAGCACCTGGATTCCTATTTATCTCCCCAATAAGGTGCTACAGAGAAAAGCCACTTGCATCACAGATAGGATGTATGGGCCAAATACTACATGGGACACTGGGATCAAATCAGGGTATGACTAAAGAAAGTTTTAATGCTCTGAATGTGAGAAGAAGCCCAAGGCAATTTGTAGCTACAAATAATTTATGTCCTACAAAACAGAGGACTGAATAAAGACCAAGAATAAGCAAGCAGAATTTTCTCTAAGTCATGAAAATACATATTCTTAAAAGGCTAACTTAAGGAAATTACTCCAGACAGAAGATCATGGATTTTAATGAGTTAGAATGTAGGTATGGAGTCAGACATATTTTTGAATAACAGATAGAGCTATTGGTAGAGATGTTCTCAGGTGCAGACTGAGTAGAACTTACTGCTCTACATATCACTCTTGCTTTATTTGATTTCATTAAATGAAATGGAAACTTATCACCACCTCATATTTATGTTGTCTTCATGATCTACAGACTATTCATTCTCTGTTGGAGAAGTTTCATGAGCCACAACTTTCAGTAGGACTTTTCTTATACACTCTTTGCTGAAATGTCACCAGAATTCTGTCCTGCTGGTCTGCCATGTCCACTTATGACAGGCCTTCACCAAGCATCAAAAGACTTGCTTTCTCTCCACTCGGCAGACTTGTCTGTTATATAATGGACCCAAAGATAAGTCTGACTAATTTAAACCTTGTATTCTGCTACAAGATATCAAACAGTGGGCAATAAACTGGATGTGAAGGCAATCAGCCCCATAGCTCATCCTTAATATCACACCATTAACAAATGTCATGAACATCATAACTGCATTTCAAATCGTTTGACCTCTTTGATCTTAAATAGTTCTGCTATTTCTGCCTTAATACAACTTAAACATTTTACTTTTCCACCTTTTCCTGGCCCTGAACAAATGACTTCTTTTCTCAAATACAGAACATGAAATAATGCTCAGTTTAAGTGGAAGTATTAAAACCAGACAATAGGAGAGAAATGCTCAATGAGTAACAAACCTGTAATTAGCACAGGGCTCCTCTGAGATGAGTGAGCCTTCATCCCAGGGTGGAGAATTCTTCTGTGACTTCCTTCAGCAGCCACAATGGAGCCAAGATCATTAGGGCCAATTCTACCACCCAGTGAAATGTATTACTACATTTCTTACTAGGAATTCCTGAGAAGGTGGCAGGAACCACATTTTAATTCTTTAGGGACAATACAAACAAACCACATCTTCTTAATTGATAACTGTCATTCTATTAAAGTCTAAAAAGAAGACACTCCAATAAGTTAACAGACTATATTAACTGCTACCTTTCCTTCGGGACATTAATAATGTTAATCATATAGTATACTTGTATGTATAGTACTGCTTATACATTTAGTATGATGTAGCCCAGGAATCATTCCGTAGACATGAATATTTTTGTGGGCTCCATTATGAAACTGAATTAGATGCCAACATTTAATAACTTAGTTATTTCCACTGGCGCACAGTCAAAGTCAGTGAGGATAAGGGAAGAACTCTTAGAAGTCCGGTGCCAAAAGCCAGGACAGCGAACTCTAAGCAGGCATACCACTACACAAGGGGTATGCCAAGTGGTTGATGAGCCTTGGCCAACATGCGTAGAGAAGAGGGGAGGAGAAAAGGGCAGGCCAATGTGAATCAGCCCGGAGTGAAGGAGCAGGGAACACTTTTGACTGGTACAACACAGGAGATGAGGAGATGGTACACATTATCAGGAGACCAGTTACCATAAAGGTATTGCACAAATAAATACATACTGGGAATAATGGAAGCCAGATTTATCACTCTCAATAAAGGAAATATAAATATGAACAAAGGGAAGACCCAAAGCAGGAGATACTGAACTGTAATTAGAGATGCCATGGTTTCAGATAAATAGATGAAAAAAAACACAGAGTATGTTATGAATACATGTGTGCAATTCTGTTCAGTTAGAGGACTTACAAGCATGATACCCTAGAACCAAAGAATATAGCCAGCACTCAGCTCCTAGTGTCTAAATGCCATTCTCCACTTAAGAAGACAACAAACCCAGGACTCTTTAAAGAAACAACTCATTTGAAGGCTGGATAGGGCAAGCACAACATGAACTTAGAACATTCTGTGGCAAAACGTTAAAAAAAGAAATTTTCAAAGAATAATGGGGACACAGAAGTCACTACCAGCAGTTCCCCCATTGGGGAAGTGCAATTGTGCTTCAAAAGTACTAGTTTATTACTTGTCAATAAATAAATAAATAAACTGTCAAATAATAAAAATCTTTAAAAATACCAAACTTATTGTTTGGTTTTTTTTTTTAAGATTTTATTTTTTTATTTGACAGAGATCACAGGTAGGCAGAGAGTCAAGCCGAGAGAGAGGGGAAAGCAGGCTCCTCACTGAGCAGAGAGCCTGATGCGGGACTCAATCCCAGGACCCTGAGATCACCACCCAAGCAGAAGACAGAGGCTTAGCCAACCAGGCGCTGAGCCACCCAGGCGCCCCAGGACTAGTGATAATGTTTTATAACCCACTGAATGAAATAAGAATCTCTAAGTCCATACAAAGACAATTAATTAATTGGAAGAGAAGGGAACATTTTTTACCATGGAGCAGAATGTTAAGTAGTAAGTGTAGAAGGAATTGGGAAAAAAATCACTATTTAGCAATCATCGTCTTAAAGTCTATCTCCACAAAATACTTCTAAGATTACTTATGAATTTAAAACTAAGGACTAGAGCAATCAAGCAGACAGCCTCTTTCTAACCAAGTGATAAAAGTTGACATCCACAGTAAAGGCATAAATCAGAATCATGTGTGCCCTGATATCAAACACCAGGAAGATCCTGCCACAGAGGGTCACATGAAGCTAACACAAGAGATGATCAGGCAAACCCAAGTCAAGGGACATTCTACAATTAAACACTGCTCTGTACTCAAAGATCTGAAGATCATGAAAGACAAGAAAAAACTGAAGAACATCTTCAATTTTAAAGAGACTAATGGGACTTGACAACTAAATGCAAATCTGACTGTGGAATGGCCCCGGACCTTGAAGAACATAAGCGAACAATATGTTGAAAATAATTTCTCCCAGTCTGTAGTTTGTCTTTTCCTTCCCTTAACAGGGTCTTTCTCAGACCAAAAGCTTTATCACAGGCAAATTCAGGGTTCGTAATAAATTAGGTGATAATAGAGGATTGACGATCATTCACTGATTTTGATGGATGAACTGTGGCTCTGTAGGAAAGTGTCCTTTTTGTGCACTAGAGAGGTAATAGGTGCATGGGATGGACAGATGGATGGATGGATGGTTGGGTGGATGCATGGATGGATAGACAGGGAGAATGATAAAGTAATCGGAAAACCTAAGTAAAGTGTATACAACAGTTCTGTGTACCTTTTATAACGCTCTATAAATTCAAAATTATTTAAAAATATAAAATATATCAAATCAATTGAGATTTCATGTAAAATGCAGATTTCACCTTTTCTGGGGAATCAGATGTGGCAACTCTGGGCCCCATTCTCATGTGACCAATGTGAGCTGACACTGATAGCTGCTTTTTTTTTTTACACCCTACGCATTCTGTAATTCAGCCCAAACCTCACCACTCCTTGTTTCTCTCCTTGCTTACTTCCTCGTTTATGTTCCCTCTCCATCTCTGTAAAAATGTGAGCCTTTGGCTCTTACCTTAAAGCACTTTTATCTGATATAAGCAGTAGGAGGTCAGCTTTTTCTAAGTAGAAGTGTAAAAGGGGATGTTTTTCAACAGAAATTTTTATTGAGGTAACTGCAGAACCCCATCCAGTTAGAGAAAGTAATACAGAGTCCTTTATCCTGTACCTAGTTTCCCCCACTGTTGCAACAACTATAGTGAGAACTATATCACAACATAGATGCAATCCACAATCTTAATCTCCCCGTTTTTACCTGTATTCATACATGTATGTGTATTTAGTTCTATACAATTTTATCACATGTATAATTTCATGTATCCATCCCCACAGTTAAGACACAGAACCGATTCTACCAGGACAAGGATCATTTGTGCTAACTTTTGTAAACACACCCGCCTCCCTTCTCCCTTCCTTAACACCTGGAAGAAAAGTGATTCTTCCCTCCCATTCTGCCATTTTGTCATGTCAATAATGTTTGTTACAAATGAATCATATGGTATGTAAACTTTTAGGGCTGGCTTTTTTTCACTCAGTCAAATTCCCTAGAGATTTATCCAGGTTACCATATCTACCAGTAATTTCGTCTTTAATTGCTGAGTAATACTGCATGCTGTGGACATACCACGGTTTGTTTAAGTATTCACCTGTTGAAGGATATCTGGGATGTTTCCAATTTGGAGCCATTACAAATAAGCTGCTATAAGCATTTGTGTATCTATAGGATACTGTATGAACATAATTTTTCATGTCTATGGAAATGAGATAAATGCTGAAGAGTACAGTTGTTGGGTGACATGACATGACTTTTACAGAATTTCTTCAAGAATCAAAGTGTTTTCCAGTGGAGCTGTATCAGTGGTACCCAATGTATGAGTAATTCAGTTTCTCCAACATCCTTGCCAGCATTAATGTTCTTTAGTGTTATCACTAACTTTTATTTTAGCCATTCTGAGGTATATGGTGACATTATATTTTTAGTTTGTATTTCTCTGATGGCTAAGTATATGTTAAACATCTTTTTATGAATGGCTTCTCTGCCATCCAGATATCCTCTTCAGTGAAATGTCTGTTGATAGCTTTTGAATATTTTCTAACTAGAATGATTTGTTTTATGCTGTTGAGTTTTGAGAGTTCTTTATATGTTCTAAATACCTGTCTTTTTATCCTCTTAAGAGTTCTTTTGCAGAGCAAAAATTTTTAATTTTTATGAGATCCAATTTATCAGATCTTCCTTTTTTGGATTGTGATTTTGGACTCCAGTCTAAAAATTCTACTTATTCCTAGATTTTGAAAACTTTCTCTTCTTTTTCCGAAAGCTTTAAGACTTTATGTTTACATTTAAGTCCTTGATCCACTCTGAGTTTAATATTTTAACCTATAAGAGTTAGGTTTTGGTCAAGGTTCATTTTTGGGGGGGGGGAGGTTTATAGATGTCCAGGTATTACAGCACAATTATTGAAACACTTTCTTTCTTCTATTGAATTGTCTTTGTACCTTTGTCAAAAATCAGCTGAATATAGATGTATGACTCTATTTCTAAGTTATCTATTCTGCTCCATTATTTATGTATCTACCCTGTTGATACCATACTGTCATGATTATGTCAGCAGTATAATAGGACTTATTACTGAAATAGAGTAATTCTTCACACTTTATTCTTGTTATCTCTCTTTTAATCTAGAATTCCAGGGTCTGCATGCTTCCATATAAATTTTAGAATAAGCTTGTGTATGTCTTTTAAAAAACTGTTATAATAATTCCATTAAATTTCATTAAACCTATAGACTAATTCAGTAAGAACTGACATCTTTACTATGTTAAGTCTTCCAATCCATGAACATGGTATGTTTCTTCATTTATTTAGTTGATTTTTTTCTTTAGCTTATTATGATTTTCAGCATATAGACACATATTTTGGGAAGTAAACAATTCATTTATTTGGAATGTTACTATGTTTTTAACTTTGGTTTCCACATGTTTATTGTTAATATATAGAAATGTGATTGATTTGAGGATGTTGACCCTGTATCCTGTGACCTAGCTGAACTCACTTATTTGTTCTAGGAGTTTTGTGTTGAGGTGCTGGGATTTCCTATGTACACAACATGCCTGAAAATAAATATTTTATACCTTCCTTTCTGATCTGTGTGCCTTTCATTTCCTTTTTTTTCTTTTTTGTGCCAGCTGCAACCTCTAGTTCTACATTGGACAACATTGGTGGGTATGGACATCCTTGACTTGTTCCCAATTTTAGGATAAGCATTTATTCTTCTACCATTAAGTACGGTATTAGCCTTAGTTATTTTGTATATACTCTATCAAGTTGAGGTAATTGCTCTCTATTTCTAATTTGCTGACCATTTTCATTATGAATGTGTGTTAGATTTTTGTCATATACTTTTTCTACATCAATTAGTATGACTGCATGGTTTTTTTCTCCTTACCCTGTTTAAATGGTGGATTACACTGATTGATTTTGGACTGCTAAACCAGACTCAAATACCTAGAATAAATCTTACTTGGTCATGATTATAATTCCTTTTATACATCATTGGTTTGATTCGCTGATACTTTGTTAAGGATGTATATGTCTAAGTTCATGAAACATATTGATCTTCAGTTTTCTCTTTTCACACTGTCATTTCCTGGTTTGGCTATTAAGGTCACTGGCTACATCTACTTTCTGTAAAAGACTGCATAAAATTGGTGCTAATTTTTCTTTAAATATCACAATTCCTCAATAAAACCTCCTGGTCCAGAAGATATTTCTGTAGATTTTAAATTTCAAATTCAATCTCTTTAATGGTTATAAGACTATTCGGATAGTCTATTTAAGCTTTATTACCTTGTAGCAGCTTATGGTCATTGAGGAATTGGTCCATTGTGGTTGTCAAATTTAAAAGTATGAACTTATACAACAAATTAAAAGAGACTACATCAAATTAAAAAAAAAAACTCTGCATAACAAAGGAAACCACCAACAAAATAAGAAGGCAGCCTATAGAATGGAAGAAAATATTTGCAAACCATTTATCTGAAAAAGGGTTAATATTCAAAGCTTATAAGGAACTCTTACAACTCAACAGCAACAAAACAAACAATCCAATTTTTAAAATGGGCAGAGGAACTAAATAGACCTTTTTCCAAAGAAGACATACAGCCAACAGGATCATGGAAATGTGCTCAACCTCACTAATCACAAGGTAAATACAAATCAAAACCACAATGAGATGTCACCTCACACATGTTAGAGTGGCAATCATCAAAAACCCAAGAGCTGGCAAAGATGCGGAAAAAAGTGAAGGAACCCTTTGGCACTGCTGGCAGGAATGTAAATTGGAGCAGTCACTGTGGAAAATGGTATGGAGGTTCTAGAAAAAACAAAAAACAAACAAACAAACAAACAAAAAACACTGAACTACCTTATCGAGCAATTCCACTTCTGGGTATATATCCAAAGGAAATTAAAACAAGATCTCAAAGAAATATCTGCACTCCTGTGTCTACTGCATCACTATCTACAGTAGTCAGATATGAAAATAACCTGTGTCCATCGAAGGATGACTGGATAAAAAAGATGTGGAGTGTGTGTGTGTGTGTGTGTGTGTGTGTGTGTAATGGAATATATTATGGAATACTTATATATATAATGTTTATATATTTAAATATGTATATATATAATGAAATATTATTGCAATGGTCATGAAATATATAATGAAATGTTATTCCATGAGAAAGGACATTCTGCTGTTTACAACAACATACACAGACCTTGAGCACATTATGCTAAGCAGAATAAGTGAGACAAAGGCAAATACTGTATAATATAACTTATATGTAGAATCTAAAAGAGCCAAACTCATAGAAACAGAGACTGGAATGACAGTCACCAGGGTCTAGGGGTTGGGGTAAAAGACGGATATGGATCAAAGTGTAAAAACTTCCAGTTAAAAGATGAAGAAGTTCTGGGGACTCTAATGTGCAGCACAGTGATTACAGTTACTTATACTGTGGTATATACTTGAGGTGGCTAAGAGACTATATCTTAAATGTTTTTACCACACAAAATAAAAATAGTAATTAGGTGGTGTAACTCTGGTGGTAATCATTTTGTAAGACATTAAATGTATTAAATCAACACTTTGTACACTTTAAACTTGCACAATGTTACATGTCAATTATATCTAAATAAAGCTAGTGAGAAAAGAGGAGGAGGAAAGGAAGAAGAGAAGAAAGAATGCAGGGGAGGGGAGGGGAGGGGAGGGGATAGAGGAGGAAGAGGGGAGGGGAGGGGAGGGGAGGGGAGGGGAGGGGATAGAGGAGGAAGAGAGGAAGGGAGGAAGGAAGGCAGACCAGCCCTACCTGGCCCATTTACCTACCCAGCTCACCTCCACCCTCACTCTCCTGACTCAGCTCTTAGCATTAATATTATTAAATCATATGTAGTTTTTCAAAGGGGGCATTCTCTTTCTAAAGTTTTGGGTTTTACATATGCCACTGTCTTTCCTGGGTAGCTCTTCACTCCTGTCCTTATTATAAATAAATAAAGAAGCAAACAGAGCAGAGCTGTTCACAGTATCTGCTGATTGTCCTTTTCCTAGCTACAGAATCTATAGTAGCTAGAGGATTTATAGTGATATCCTTTGTTTCACTCCTGATATTGATAATTTATGTCTGTTTGGGGAGTCAGCCTTGCTAAAGATTTATCAAATTTATTAATTTTTTCAGAGAATCTGCTTTTTATTCATTTTCTCTATTCTTGTCCTATTTTCAGTTTCATAGATCTCTGCCCTTTTATATCTCCTTCCTTCTGCTTGCTTTGGGCTTATTTTGTTCATCTTTTTTCGACTTTCTTGAGGTAGAAACTTAGACTATTGATTTGTTTCCTCTCTTCGTTTCCAATATAAAGATACAACACTATAAATTTCCCTTCAGCTGCTTTGAAAAATTTTATTTTCAAGGCCTTATATCTGGGGTTCGGGTAAATACTCTTCATTTCTTCTCAGGATCCTATACTGGGAGTCTAATACTGTCTATACTGTCCCCTAATTAAGCCTGATTACCTAGAAAGAGACTTATTAAACTCATTCTCATGAAGGTCTGAGTAGCATGTATGTTCTCTTACAGGGGCATGTGGATTTTCACAGGCCGTAAAGCTTCCAGAATCAACAACACGGGGCAGAAGGGAACTCACTGCCCCCAAAGTCACACCTGCTGAGGTTAAGATCCTCTCCAAAAACTGAAGGTATGCAGATCACAGATACTTCAAGGCATGGCCACCTAATCTCTCTCCAAATTTTATCATAAAGACACTAAAATGGCTATCAAATGGAGGGTAAGAAGTTTCAAGAATTAGAGGAAGTGCATAAAGACGAGTGTACAAACAGAAATAAAGCATGAGCCCTCAATTTGTTGCCCCCAGACTAGCCGCACTGGCATCTTCTGGGACCCTGTCAGAAATGCTCATGTCCAGGCCTCACCCCAGACCTACTGACCTGGCAGTCCAGGGGAGGGGCCCAGCCATCTGTGCTGCATCTGATGCAGCTCAAGTTGAAAAACACTGCTCTGGTGGACACCACACTTGCCCCCTGACGTTCTTAATCAGAATCTGGTATGATGACCTGACAGCAGGCTCCAGAGGCTGGCTGAGGTTCTCCATACTCTGGGTTAGGATGCTGTTGTTTAGAACTGGATCACTACCCCAGACAGACAGATGGGATCACGTCTAATCCAGGCAGTGGTTACTTCAGAGGAAGATCACTATTAATATAATAAAAGGTAGATACTAACATATTCAGATCACAGTTACTTGTGGTAAAACGAAATAGCTCTAAGGCCCTGCTGAGCCTATATGCTCAAGTATATGCTCAAGAAAATTGCAAAGATTTTCAGAATGCAAATGAAATTTGCCATAAATAAAAATTTTATCCACACATTAACACAGTGTGGGAGTATATTTATATTTACATTTTTAAAACTTCTATAAGTTTTATTTTTAATTACTTCATGCATATGTATTTAAAAATGTCATGAAGTTGACTTACAAAAATTCACATATTCAACATCTTTTCCATCCCAGAAATAAACACGCGATCTAAGAATGTGCTTTAAATCATCATTCCTGGGGGTGCCTGGATGGCTCAGTTGGTCAAGTGTCTGCCTTGGGCTCAGGTCATGATATAGGAGTCCTAGGATGGAGCCCCACATTAGGCTTCCTGCTCAACAGGAGAGGAGTCTACTTCTCCCACCTCCTCTGACCCTCCATCCCCTCCCCTGGCTCCTGTTCTCTCTCTTACTCATTCTCACTCTCAAATAAATAAAATCTTTATTAAAATTCTTTTAAATTATCATTTCTGCCACAGGGTTAGAATATTTCTCAGGTTTGAGAAATATTTTTAAAGCTTAGGTGCAAAGCACTAGATCCTGTGAATATATAAAGATGAAAACAGCTACACAGGATACTTGTGCTGAGGAGAGAGCTGTAAGAAGACACGACTCCAGCTTTCAGTCACTGGATAATCCTAATAATTGGAATAACTGGCTCCAAATTCTCACCACTGGAGATGAGTTCAAGGCCTGAGCATTCCTTCCTTCTTTGTATTACAGCAACGTGACGCTATTCCTTGCTGGTGGGCATGGGGAGAGGGAGCAGAACAACATTGCTATGGTATTTAAAGTCCTGAGAGGTAAAAGACCTCTCCCCTTTATTACAAGTTTGGCTTTTGGACTGTAAGTCCGGTTGGGTGCTCCCAGCTGTACTCACTGAAATGTGACCAAATAGCGGGTTATCTGGGCCCAAACAGTCCCTGAGCTGTTCAATCACTGTAATTAGCACAGTTGCTGTAAGCATGGCATCTTACATGGGCAGACTTATTAGCAAGGAGGAAGAAGAGAAGGGCCAGGGACCTTCTTTCCCATCTGGGACCTCTTTGCTCACGAACAGATTCATCAGCAGGTTACCAGGTAAAAGTAGGCGATGTTCACACCATCAATTCTGCTACTTGTTAGCGGCTTTGGTAAGACAGGCAAAATAAAAAAGAGGGGTAAAAATATAACACTTTGGGGCAGGACATCTTGAAGTCAGTGTGTTCTTTCTCCTGAAGGATTTCTATAATCCTTACTCTCTTTGGCACTCCTCATCACGGAAAATCCCAAGTTTTCAGCAGAAGAGTTCACTCTATTTATTTTTGCTCTGCCCTACACTCCCCTTCATCCTTGTCCCAGTTACGCAGTTTGTGAAATCTGGACCACAAAAACCACAGCAATGGAGAACCCAAAGGACAACCAAGGGAGTGTGCACAGACCTTCCATCTACGCTCTCAGTCTAACAAAAACCAGCTTTCAGGAAAAGAGGTTTGGGATCAAAAAGAAAACCTGGGGTTGGAATAAGATAAAAGTTAAGCTTCAAGCCAGAGTTCAAACACAGACGCAGCTGCCACCTTCATTTCCATCAATCACTATGAGGCTTCCATGATTTTACTAAAGGGAATTTAAAAGCAAAATCACCTGGGCCCAAGATGTTTAATTACTTCCTAGAACATTCTAGAAAAATCCACTTTGGCTTAAGTATGAATTAAGCATGATCAGGTGACTATAATATAATGCACAAATCCAAATAGAGTTCATAGGATACTCTATATAGAATCTTTTTGGATTTGAAAAATACATTGTCACAGAAAAAGAGATGAAATCTAGATTTCCTGGGTCAGAAAATATCTTAAGAGTCTGTTGCTTTTAGATGATGCCTTCTGCCTTTAGAGTAACGATTCACCTTTACATGAACACTTAAAATAATGGGCCTTGTAGAGGTTACTACAATCTAAATAGATCCTCCTTTCTAGGTTAATGTTTCTGCACAAGCAAATGGAGAAACACCTTTCTCAACATAACCAACAGATGTGAATTGGTTACCAATACATATCGAGGCTTAAAAGGACACCTTTTCCCTTCTGCAGAGTATTAATACAGTCATCCTCCCACCAGTCTTCTCAAGCATGAGTACGTTTTTACAGAAAATTGACAAATCCCTCTCTTCCCTCCCTCCTGTCCATTCCTTTCTCCTTCTCTCCCTCTACTATACAGACAGAGTTAAGGTACCATCATTCCTCCTTTCTGCACTAAAAGAACTATACATTTAGGTTTTCTGATTAAAAGAAACAAACAGATAAACATCAGAATGAGTATGCGCTAATCCAAGATGTTTTGATGCAAAAATGTTTCAAAGGGAGTCAAAGAGGGGGGTCAAGATACCCTTTAAGAAATACTATTCCTACATTCCATTTTGCTTGTTCCACTCTTCTAAAGTAGACTTGTTTGTTCCAACTTCCCCAGATTTTGAAGTTTTACCCAGTTCTTGAAATCTGCTAATATTCTTGGTAAGGACCAAAGTGTTGGGTCTTCAAGAATGATAGTATACCATTTGCTCTATAACATTTGAAAATACATCTAGTGATGGGAATGGATGGCACAGCAACATTACAAGGTCACCCCAGGCTGCTGCTGCTGGTGTCACAGGTCATTTAACTGGTGGAAGCTGATGATTTAACCAATCATACTTTTCTTTAGTGCTGAGACTAAAAACAATTCTCACCTGGTTCAGTCAACAAGTTTAAAAAAAAAAGGCCAATGAGAATTCACTGAAATTGGAAAATGCAAAATGCTTCCTAGTCACGAAGTCTTTTCTGAACTTGATGCTTCCCAAGGTTAGCCTTCTGGGGTGCTAACAACATCAAAACACCCTAAGAGTGATACGGGGGGGGGGGGGGGGGACCAGAGCAAAGACCTAATTAGCTCCACAGAGACACACCAGACAGGAAGAGAAGAATGTAAATCCTCAAGAAGCAGGCAAAACTACAGACATGAATCCTTTCTATCTAACTCAAATCCCTTAAAGCAGATATTTGGAATCACCCTGCAGAGACTGACAAGTTTCCCTGTGTGAAGTTGTTGCAATCCAGACAGTGATATAGGGGGTATAGCTCAGTGGTAGAGCATTTGACTACAGACAGTGATATATACGAAAGTTATCCAAAGGCATGAGATAACGTACAAAAACTCACAGAATGAGAATGTAAGGAGACATGGAGAATCTGTCCTGGAGGAGACTGGGCGACAGCATAGTCTACAGGCATGGAGCTGATATTTCTCTAGAATTCTCTCTTCTACCTCATTAAGCCAAATCTCTCCACAGTACTGTTTCCTGGACATGATCTATTTCAATGTCACTGTTCTCTTCTCCAGCTCCCTTCTCTCCTTCCTCATTTTCAGGCACAACATGATGGCTACGACTCACAGTATAAACCGAGTACCTATCTGCGCATGTCCACTCCTACTCTTGGGATGAAGTGGGAGGTATTCAGGATTGTGCTCTGGCAGAGCCTGGGCTACTTGACTCCATACGTGTTGGATTTCATCACCCCGTGTCAGTGAAGGAAAGCAATAGCATCTCTGCAGTGAGACAAATAGTAGGGACTCTGGCTCAATATGGAAGAAAGTAATCTTCAGGATTTGAGGTGATTTATTTCCTGCAAACAGGAACGAAGGGGACAAAATGAAACCCATGAGGATCTGCATTACCGACTGTAATCCCCAAGGCCACAATATCCTATGGACACTGGTAGCTCCAATGACACCAGGAAAAATAAATCTGTGCCCTCACATAATCGCCCTGTCCAAACCTTCTTTGCCAGAGCTTGCCGTCCCAGCCTTCTTCCCACCCAAACTCAATTATGACCTTCAGATCAGAGGCTTCTAACCATAGAGAGCCCCACTTACACCTCCCCCCACTTTGACCCTCATGCACAACTCTGGCCAGTTATCCAAGCCTTAGAGATATAAACTGATAATTCAGAAAAGAGTTTGCTTCCTCATGCATGTGTCTGTTGAACACACAGCAGCCCATCAAACGACCAAACATCACAAACCATGTGTCTCAACCTTCTTCTTCATGATCACCCCCCTCAAGAAGCTCTGTAGACATTTTCTTCCTCATCACACACCCCCATGAAATTTTAATACCATGGATATACTATATGTCTATTTATGTGATGTATACACATAAAAAGAGTATAATTTCTTTTATCTACAAAGACCCAATTTTCACCCCCTTGGGGGAGATATAACCCCTGTTAAGAATGCATGATCTTGAAGCATGAAGCAATTAAAAATACTGTGCCAGAAGTATCTAATTCCTGTTTCCCTAATACTGCACTGTACTAAGACTATAAATCACCCAAAACCACATCTTTCCTTTAGATCAATAATCTGTACTAAAGAGCTCCAGTCAAGCCAAGTCTTAATCTCCTGAGAGTCTAAAACACAAATCATCTTCCTGTGGCACCTACTGCCTCTTCCTTCACCTGTCATAAGAAAGCCTACACAATTAGCGAGGGTCACCCTCGGGTTAATGCCAACCCCAAAGAAAGTTTCTTCCTTCCACCTTAACACATTTTACTTAAATACTAAAACACAAACACAGTCAACCCATTTCCCCTTCCAGAAACTAGATAACTGTACTTACCTCTTGCCGTTTGAAGTTCTGGACGTATTCTTCAAACTGCTCATCTTTTGTCTCATCGGCTTTCCCAAGCTTCTGAAGGACCTAGATGGCAAATAAGACAAAACAGTTTGATTCAATGTCTTCAAGTAACAGGCAGAGCAAAGCTGCTGTTTTGCTCTTTTGAGGAGACATCAGTCAGCATAGCCAGTTTTTCTGCCCTGGAAACATCTAGGCTTGATGGCTTGGGGTTGATCAGTCTTG
Source organism: Mustela erminea (assembly GCF_009829155.1). Classification (NCBI taxonomy): domain Eukaryota; kingdom Metazoa; phylum Chordata; class Mammalia; order Carnivora; family Mustelidae; genus Mustela; species Mustela erminea. The sequence continues at coordinate 106,716,089 of NC_045624.1, read as the reverse complement.
GATTTTAACCAAGTTCAGCAACCCACAGGCTAAGCAATGTAATGCTACATTGCCTTCATAGACTTACATATCTGCTTCCTCCAGGAGGCAGAGGCAAAGCTCTGTCTTGTCTTCTTGTCCAAAGCATCTGGTACAATGCTCAATGCATAACAGGTACACCGTTGTTTGTTAAACAGTAAACCAAGCAGGGCGCCTGGGTGGCTCAGTGGGTTAAAGCCTCTGCCTTTGGCCCAGGTCATGATCCCAGGGTCCTGGGATAGAGCCCCGCATCAGGCTCTCTGCTCAGCAGGGAGCCTGCTTCCTCCTCTCTCTGACTGCCTCTCTGCCTACTTGTAATCTCTGTCAAATAAGTAAATAAAATCTTTAAAAAAAAAAAAAAAAAAAAAAAAAAACAGTAAACCAAGGTCATGTCCCTGAAGAATTACCTACTTTATAGGGACAGTATTAGAATTAATGCAGACAGGTCCATGGCCAACTCTCCCCCACCACCCTCCAATATGCCTTTCAACTCCCTAAAAGCTCAAAGAGGCCCTGAATAGAGACTGGAAATTAGCAATCCAGAGCATTAGGGAATGCTATGTGGAGCTTATTCAAACTATGCTGGAAACCCTAGCAGACAGGAATGTGACCAATTACATTCTAGCCAAAAAAGCAGCCTCAGCAGAGATCACTGGAAAAATCATTATATATTATGGTACTGGGCAGGAGGTGTTCTGCCTTCCTAAAGCACAGGATGGGGTTCTAGGAGAAGGAGTTCTTCGAGAGAGAGCAGAAAGTTACTTGGGGACAGAGTAGAAGGATCCTGAGAGCCATAACTGGGTTCTCTATTCAATAGTCCCACATCTAGGTTCTAAAACACCAGGTCGTTTGAGAATTTTTAAAAACTCCATAAACACAGCCTTAATGAATTGAAAATTATTTATATGAAAATGTTGTCCTTAACTTTTGAAAAACTGTAACAACAAGATCATCTTAGAAGTGTGTTGTAAATGCAAGACACTATTACTGCTATTTTTGTTGTTACCATTGTGGTAAGAGAGAGAGGGCAAATCAAAATTGCACAGGCCACACCTGCTAGAGAAAGAAATTCAATGACATAGGGATGTTTGACCTTGTTCTACGATCTCCCCCCATCCACTCCTGTATTTTTTGTTCCAAAGTAAAAATAACTTTAAGAAGTCATTCAATAGCTTCTTTATTCTACCTTTTTAAAAAATTTTCATTTTGAAGCCAGGTCTCCCAAAGGACCTCTTGCCACACACATAAACACTAAGAGTAGCGGGGGAGGTACCTAGCATTAACTATGTGACCTTCCCTCCTGATTCTTAACATTTACTATTTCGTCAATGTTTGGCTACTCTAGAGCAGATAAATCTTTGAGTAGTGGCAACACCGCATCTGTTGGTAGCAGTTCCCAAAAGCCAAGAAAAGCTGTCAATTTCTCCTGAGCAAGCAACCTCAACCCCACCACTTACCACACACTGCAAAGGCACTGCGATCTCAGGAGTGGCAGAAAAGAGAAAGATGTTTACAGAGCCTCCACTATGCACCTGAAACCTCAGAGAGTGATTTACATGTTATGTCTGTCTTTCATTCTCACAACACTCATAGTTGCTTCTTATTCTAACCATATAGCAAATGAGGAAATAAGACAGAGTAAGCAGCTTACCAGAGACCCTCTGGAAAATTCCCTTTTTGAGGCCTGGTACCCCTGTCCCCACCCACAAATAGCCTGTCCTTCTCGTGGGAAACAAGTGGGATTTATACATCCTGTCATTCTCATCTGAGATTCCTCACAATACTCTGAGAAAGACCCATCTTCAAGGATGCATATCTACCACTGGGAAGGGGATTCTTCACAGACCCTTTGTTGAAAGTCTGTTATTTAAATTTTAAGTCATGACACCTTGCATTTCATATTTCTAGAAATTGTTCATAAAATTAAAGTAGAAAAAAAGACCCCAAAAAACTGCTCCTAGGTGTCAAGAGAGAATTATACTTGGATGACTCCATAAGCCTACAAGCCTACATTCTCTCTTCTAAAGACTGCAGTAAAGGACCCAGACCTCTGTGAGTTACAGCACACCCACATCTTGATGGCAGCAGCCAGAAGAGAGATGGGAAAGGCATGAGTCAGGGGCAGCAAAAGACATGGACTTTGCTAAGGACTTTCTCATGCTAGTCACTGTGACAGGGGATTCTGTTGCTTCAGCTGATTCTCATGGAGCCTCCTCACTCCTATTTTAATTGCATCAACAGCATAAACTTACACGGACAAAAAGCTGGTGGGGGGGGTGGATATTGGATGTATCCCACAATGAGAATCAGGATTCACAAAAAGACCTTTCTTCTGCAAGATGGTATTCAACGGAGATAAAATTTGGGTCAAAAATGTAAATTTTTGAATTTATGATATCAACATTTAACCAACATGAACAGAACGGATCCTAGGAATATGTCACTTTCTACCCTTTGGGAGAAATAAGGGTTGACTTTCGCAGATACTCAATACAAGTCAACAAAGTGATGTTGCTGGAAAGCTCCTTAGGCCACATGAGAGCAAGTGGGAGAGCAGGGCTGCAGGCTTCCCTGCCATGGACAAGGTGGTGAGCACAGAGAGTCACAGCCAGCCTGGACCCAGCTAAAGGGAATCCTGAAAGCACACAGAACTGATTCCCTGAGGTAAGAGGAAATTTTGATGTAACTAGAGATACTGCCAGGGAGAAAAGAAGAGGAAGAGAGTGCAGTTGTCTTCAAAGACTGAAGGGTAAAGAAGGTGGTAAAGAAGGATCAGATTGTTCCATTAGAAACCAAGATTGAGGACTAGCATCAGTAGGTAAAAGCTATATATAAAACATTTTGCACAGGGGCGCCTGGGTGGCTCAGTGGGTTAAGCCGCTGCCTTCGGCTCAGGTCATGATCTCAGAGTTCTGGGATCAAGTCCCACATCAGGCTCTCTGCTCAGCAGGGAGCCTGCTTCCTCCTCTCTGCCTGCCTCTCTGCCTGCTTGTGATCTCTCTCTGTCAAATAAATAAATAAAATCTTTAAAAAAAAAAAAATAAAACATTTTGCACAAATCTATCAAAGTTTTCTCGAAACTAAATTGTTTGTTGGTAGAGGTAATAAGTTCACTGTCCTAGCCATTATCTAAGCGCTTGAAGCAATAGTTACAGGGACCAGAGAAGATGTATTCATCAAACAGGTGAACAAAATAAATATCTTCTAATTCAAATTTGAATTCTCATTTCAGATATCTTCTAATTCTCAAAGCCATAATAAATGTATCAGGTTTGAGTGTATCAACTTTATCATGTGTATCAAGTTTACCCTACAAAAGAACGCAAATCACCACGAAGGCAGAGAAGAAAGTCTATTCACTTCGACCTCCAGCAGAAGAGGATGTACTGGAGACTGCATGCCAACCTCCATGCACGGTGCCACAAGGAGGGGGGCGAATCTAGGGACAGGAGCCTGGTGGTGCCGAGGCACGAGGTGCAAGACGGGGAGCTGGTGGGGATAAGGCTGGTGTGGGAGGAAGATGGCAGATTACAGAGGGGATTAGTCTGCAAAACTAAAGACTGTAATTTTCTCCTATAGATGACAGTGAGCCAGTGAGGTGTTTCCCTAGAGGGGGACACCCGAATAAACCTGTGCACCTGGGTGGCAGTGATCAGGACAGATTAAGAGATGGTGGGACCAGTTAAGAGACTACAAATGCAATGTGACTGAGCCTGAACTAGGAGACAGATAGGACAGACCCTTAAGAAGTACTTACTGGCTTACGAGATGGACAAGGTAGAGGCAGAGACCATGCGAGGATGACCTCACTGCCAGCTGTTGGGACGTAAGTTGTGGTTAAGACGCCAGGGAGGGAAATGGTTCCGATGTGGGATTAGGAAAGTTAAGAACCAGAAACATGCATCAGGACTTTGGATGAAATTGAAGGCCCAGCTAGAAAACTCATTTCAGTGGTTTTGTCATTTTTCTCCAGCAGCCTCAAAACTGGGGGTAAAATTGATCTGCTACAGTAGAAGTACCTTAAGGCAACAAAAAATACCAAATCCTGGAACTGAGAGGATTAAGAATATCTTCTACCTAGTTTTCTGTCACCATATTTGACAGTGAGTTTCCAGCTTAAGTGGCCTCTCGCATTTCCTATCCACTGGCCTCCTCAAAAATATCAATTAAGCCTGACCGGTTTGGTACCACTGATGTTACAGGACAATTACTATACATTCATGTATCTGATATTTACGTTCTGACAATGCAATAACATCTTCCACCTACAGGCAAAGGGCAGACAATTCTGTGCTCATGCATTTTGCTTTAAGTCAATTTCATTTGCACTGACAATTTACTATTTTGAAATAATAAGATTTTGTTGTCACTTTCATTGCCGCTGTTTTCAAATGTAAAATTCCATTCTTTTTTTTTTAATTTTTTATTTTTTATAAACATATAATATATTTTTATCCCCAGTGGTACAGTAAACCTCAAATTTTTTTTAATTTTTTATTTTTTATAAACATATATTTTTATCCCCAGGGTACAGGTCCGTGAATTGCCAGGTCCACACACCCCACAGCACTCACCAAAGCACACCCCCCCCCCAATGTCCATAACCCCACCCCCCTTCTCCCAACCCCCCTCCCCCCAGCAAAACTCAGTTTGTTTTGTGAGATTAAGAGTCACTTATGGTTTGTCCATAGTTTGGCTATTGTAAAATTCCATTCTAAGTTGAATAAGCTTTTTCAAACTGCCTTTCTGAAGGTGAGATTCTGAATCATCCCCATAAGTCTGGCTGCTTCATGCTCCCACCTCAGGCCTGAGGTTCAGAAGTTCTGATCTGGACCCTGGGAAACAAACCGAGGGTCTCAGAAAAGAGTGGGTGACCGGGTGATGGGTATTGAGGAGGGCACGTGTTGTGATGAGCACTGGATGTTATACATAACTAATGAATCATTGAACACTATCATCAAAACTAATGTGACTACAGTGACTAACTAAACATAATAAAAAAGAAAAAGGAAAAAAAGAAGAAATTCTGATCTGATCACAAAAGACAGCATGGACCAGATGAATGAAAAATTAAATAGGAAGGAAAAGCAGGAATATGGTAGCTCAGAATATTTCCACTAATAAATCTTCTTGCAAGTGTCTCCTAAAGCAGTCTGTTCCCCAGCACAGTTTGCACAGGCTCCTCCAAACATGGGAATCTCACGTTCTTTTTTTAGAGTGATTTTCTAGAATTGTTCAATTAATTGTTATTTATTCATGAAATGTTAATTGTTCATGAAGTGGTCAAGTAAGGTCCCTAAAAATTCAGAACTCTTTGATTTGCGCAGTTTCCCCATACTGTAAATGTACTATTTCGATCAAGGTTCAAATCCTCATAGTCCAGAGCAAATAAGTACTAACTGACTGCTATAATAGTAACAGAAGAACTGCCCTCTTTGCATATTTTTAAATTAGGAGTGGAATGCTATGTTGGTGGCTTTCAAAAAAGGTAGCTGGCATTTTAAGGCAAAGAAAAACTTCACTACCTTCCATTGCACATGGAAATGATGGGATGCAAAGGAGCTGGTACAAGGAAAGGATGAAGACCACAGGTACTTCAACAAGAATGGTTTAAAGAACTCTGCAGGATGGGCCACTGGGATTCCTAAGAAAGATTCAGGCTTTGGATGAGGGATCAGACTGGACAAACTTCTAAATCTGAGGGATTCATGCTTCCTTATGTCAGACTCTAAAAGTCAATGAGAGAACTGCACAACATAGTCCTCTCCAAACAAGGAGGCACCCTTCTCTTCACATGCTCTGTATTGGAGGGGGAAGGGGAGGCGGGGGGGGGGGGTGCAGGAGGCAGGGGAGTGGGAGGCAGGGGAAGGGGAGGCAGGGGAGGGGGAGGTAGGTGAGGGGGAGGCAGGCCAGGGGGAGGGGGAGGAGGAGGAGATAAAATTATGTATACATTATCCATTCACTCCACCAGTCAACTGCATGGGATGAGCAGGGTCTCCTCTTATCTGAATAAGACATGAAGAGTTCGTCTACCCCACCCCCCACCCCAGCCCATGTGCACATGATTAATTCACTTATCTGTCCAGACACTTACATGTCCATGTGCAAGTTCTGCCTCTGGAAGTTCCACCACCTGGAACTGGAAGGAAGCCATGAAAGTGCAGGATAACCACCTGTGCTTTAGGGTTCTATGGGCAGGCACTGCACTGTGTGCCAAACTTCTGGATCCTAGACCTTTCACCTCCTTCTGACTGTGTTTTGAAGACTTCAAGAAGTAGCTTTAAGGTGGCTTAACTTGAAAGGAAGAAGATGAATCATCCTTTGGTGTGGTTCATGTACCAGTCAAGATCCTGCACTTTACCCTCTATCTGGCCCTTCCCAGATTTATGTCTGTGTCATCATGGCATCTACCCCTTGCTCTGGCAGTTTTCAGTAATACATTAGCCATGGTGGCCTCTAAGCCTTTCAGAGGCTGGCAGGGGCCTTCCTCTAATTCTGGGAAACATTGTTGGGGAGGTAAGCAAAAATAGGTGAGAAAGGGGATGTTCCCAGCCTTCTGTCCATTTGAGTGAATGTTAGACTTAAAAAGTTTGAGGATAACATATGGTAGAGAGAAAGTACAAATCTCACACAGGAGCAGGTTTATGCTAGGTGTGACAGAACCAACTGAGAATTAGAATGCAGTGGAGGGAAAAAAGTTCTGGAGCCTAGGAGGGAAAAAGAGGGAAGTGAGAAGGGCCCCCAGAATGCAGATACAGTAAGCAGCAGCCAAGCTCTTTTTAGTCATGCATTGACCTGGTCAGGTATCATGCTCCTGATGTCTGTTCTCCTCTCTACTTCCCAACATTGAAAGCTGGGGACATCTTAGTTCTCCAAATTAAAAAAATAATTCTTGGTGGGAAAAAAAAGCTTGAGGACTACTGATCAAGGAAAGATGAATGGATTCTGGCCCCTGGCATCCAAGGCCCTTCTCTTCTCAAGGTGCCTGTTCTCTCCCTCTGGGTTAGCCTCCATGTCTCTTAAGGTACATTTCTAGAAATCCAGATACTTCCAGTACCCAAAAGAGAACACAGCATTTACACCAAAATTCAGCAACACAGAATTGTACTAAAGCCCTCAAGTCACCTTGACCCTCTGAGAGAGACTAGATTTTTCCTCTTCAGTGGCAACCCCAACCCCATCAAGGATATGCCAATAGTGCACGGGGTAATACAAAACTCTCCAACCACATTACATCATTTAAATTAATCCTCCTGCTCCTTATCCAGAGGAAGATATTCCTCCATTGACCCCTGTCCATGGGTCAGTAGACCCATGTCTACTGAAATGGTGGCGAAACACCCACAGAAAAGCTGCTAAAATGCATGTGGTTAGGGGAGGCCAGGGAGGGCTCTACACCCAGGCAGTACTCCAGGGAGCAATTCTCTTCCTGATCCCTTTATACACACTCCTCAGACAGTCTTGGTGACCCCAGTTATCCACTGGACCAGCAGAAGATGAATCAGCAACGTGAAAACACAGACCTACACTACAAACACGGAAGACGTTAGCTTAGGTAGAACAAAGAGTTCACAAAGCTCTACCCAAGAGTTCAGGATTTCAGTTAGGGCTGAAATAAACTGCCCAAGAGGGGCTGGCTTTTGGTGACGAAGGGTATGAAACCAATGAAAAGGAGTACAGAGAAGAAAGAAAGGAAATGTGCTGGTTTCTCCTCCTTTTGTGAAAATGCCCCACCCTAATAGCTCTGTAATTCCCTAATATATAAGCTATTATCTATGGAAATTTAAAATATACCACATTTCTATACACATTATATCTAAAAATGAATCTAATCTTTCCAACAATCTTATGAGTTAGGTTACGATATTTATCTTCACGTTACCAATGAGAACAGTGAAATTTGGAGTAACTGGCCAGTGACAAAGCTGGCATATAACTGAGTCAGGATTCCAGGCAGACAGGCTGATTCAAGTCTACTTCTCACCACTAGGCGATAATGCCCTAAAGACAGCAACAGGGGAAAGAAACATGGCCTGGTGGCCACATTCTTCCCTGGAGAGCTAAGACATTCTCCTCCACTCCCACTGACTGTATCACATTGTCAGGAATGCTCATACAATAACAGCTAGATCCATACTTTTGCTAAACAAAAGCCATCTGAAACAATCTCAATCCAAAATAGGTTATTACATTTACTCATAGACTGTGAGCGACATCCACAGGTTGTATAAAATGCCTTCCCCCATTCTATCCTCACGTAGGCAGAAACCATCCAATTTGCTTCTGACTAGCAAAAGGCCTGGGACGACATTACCTCCTTGTAAGATCAGGGCACAGAGTCACTCACTGAAGCAGAGGTGGTAGAGAAAAACAAGATGAAACCACCTCACTGGATTCCACAGATGCCAAGACAAGATCCTTCCATTAGGACAAGTGACAAGCTCCGAGAAAGAGACAATCCAGATAACCCAGGTCCTCTCCGACACCTCTTCCGACACTTCAGCACTAAAGGTCTCACTCCTGACACCACTCTCCTTCATGAGTTCCTTGCAGCCCATAATCCTGGCATCACAAAACATGGTTACCCCCAAGTGCTGCCAACTTCTTTCTCGTGCTGTCAACAAAGCTTACATGCCCTAGTGGAGTGGTAACTGATTAAAAATCATAAGAAAGATTTTTGGAAGTTTTGTTCTACCTTATCAACAATCTTTCTCCTAAATTTCAAGAGGTAACTTCAAGGGTTGAGATGGGAAAATTCAGGGACAGCTGAGAAAAACCCTCACTAAGGCAGTGTGTTGAGGCCCTGGACTAAAATCGTTGGTAATGGATGGGAATGAGAGCCCTGTCTCTTTGTGGGAATTTGAAATAATTGCTTCTCTGCTTTGTATACCATGTGAATGAGGCCTACTCTCAGAATAAGAATGCCTGCTCCCTTTGTATCCAATAGGGATGTTCTAAATTTATGTGTTCTAAATCTACATAGGCTGGGGTTTGGTTTTCAGCTACCCTTCTGACTCACCCTGTTCTTTCTAAGGTGGTATTTCCCAAAGAGTATTCCATGGGACATAATCTCAGAAATCTCCATTTAAAAAAATTTAAAAAAAAAAAATTCAAGGTTAAATCCATCAGAAAAATACCAAGTATTATATATCCCTCTATAGAATATCAAACAATATAGTTAAAGGTTAAAAAAGGGAAAATCATTGTGCCCATAAAAACACAACATGAACACCTGTCAAAGATTAATTTTTAACTCAGTATTTAATGATTTAATGAGAAAACTGCTAAGATGTTACCAGTTCCAGGAAAAAATTCAAAAAAATGACATATAGAGGCAATAAGGAATGCTGAATGAATATTAAATACACTGGACAACAGTCAACTGCACCTCTCTAACACAATCCTAAACCTTTCATAATTTTCCAGTATAAGCATATTTAAGTCTCCAAGAAGTAATGCAATTTTTAAAACTCTGCATTTAACATTATTCAACCCTGTGTTTCCCACATATACTTGTTAACCTCTTAGGTTACTATTTACTGGAGCACAATTTGGGGAACAGTTTCTTCTCTCTTCATCATATGGGCGTCTCTGATCTTTACTACAAAAACAGGTGAGGAATTACGTATGAATATAAAATCCCTTGATTATTTGTAGGGAGGTTCTCCTTAACTGTACCAGCCTGCTCCTAAGAGAAAATAATCAAATGTAAAAGAGGAAGGAATTCAGTTGGTGGAAGGGAAGTAATTCTTGATTGATTTGCTCAGATATAAGCTCTACTAGCATGTGAATTCTCTGGTTTTGGAAAAGTTGTAGAATAAAAGAGAGCTAATACGGTGGGTAGGAATGGGGCAGGTTCACCCCCAGCCCCTTCCCTTGGAGTCTGTCCTCCTGGGCAAGGCTCTTCATCTTTCTGTGGTCACCTTCACATCTGTAAATTAAGGATACTACTCACACCTAACTCAGATGGTTTGCAAATTAAATGGTAAGATACACATAAAACTTTTATTTCTAGCAATAAGGGCTTAAGAATGTTACCTATTAGAATCACTGACCTCCTAACACATGATACTGGACAATCTTGAAGGACCAAGAGTAGGGGCCTATGGATGACTCCTGAGGAACACATCGATCTTGAGATCTGAGGATTCTACAGCTGTTCCCTAGAGATAACCTTCCCTTTGTCTGATGAAGATACACATAAAGGAACAATTACAGCAACACAGAGTCTCTTCAAATAAGACTTGAAAAGTGAGTAACATGTAGATGGACTGTGGGTCTCCCTTGAGGAGAGCAAAGATAACCCTGGCCTCTTCTGAGGCAAGGGGCCCTCTATCTAGGTCCATAGATAGATTCCATGGTGTCAACGGATGACCGGAAATTATATGTCTGATATAGTTTGAATGTGTCTTTTATTCAAAGTGGTTCATGGCTTCCATCAGATGAAGCAATTCCAAGATGGGCACAGTGGAAAGAAAATAAGGACACAATTCAAATCAAACAGGACCTCACTTGATCACCTATGAAATCTGGGTGACCTCTGCAAAATTCTAAATGTCATTAAGCTTCTGTTTCCCCATCGTTAGAATAGGGAGCAGACCAGATCTGGGAAGATTAAATGAGAACATGAGTAAAGAGCCTAATTTGATGCCTGACTCCAAAAGATGCTTTTTAGTAAGGGTTCATTCTTTTTCTTCTCTTTCATTTAACATCTTCATCTTAAATCGCAATGGTTAGAGGCTGACAGGGAGCGTGGATTTCATGCAATCTAACTTGCCCATCCAACAAATGAGAGTCTGAGAGAAGTATACTGCCAAGGTCACAAATTCAGTCTTCTACAATATAGAGGAATCTTTCACGGCTAATGGGACACTGTGAAGATTATGAAACCATCTTCACTGAGAGCATGGTTTGCTGGAAATTCTCTTTCTTCAGCTCAGTAAATGCTTTTTGGGCAATCTCCAACTCTAAGAAACACACATATGTCTGCAACATTGCCAAGGCAACCAAGAGTAGCCTAGAGTAGATGTCTAAGTTCCTAGAAACCGTCTTTATTAGCAACTCCCCCATATTACTGAAGCATCTGAGGAGTTTGAGAGTGGCAAGACATGGACTTCTTCCATGTGACTCTCGTTCAAACCGGAAGACCAAATGCCATCATCAGATCTGCTAATGGATCTCCTAAATCAAGAAAATCTGTGCCTAGGGACTGAGGGTGGAACTGGGCTAATACCAAGAGCAGCTAGCTCTTTTTAGGTTTTATTTTCAAGACTAAACATTATTTAAAATTGTAGCACTTTGTTGTTGTTGTTAGAAACAATAGTATGACCAGAATCCTCATACTGGAATTTTCATTGCAGTCCTACCTGGGGTCACTGAGTGACATCAAAAAGGCTATTCATTCTCTCAAGCAAACTCACTTCCTTTTTAATTAAATGATGACTTTTGGTAACTTGCCTTTTCCTTACTTGCAAATACACTGTGAAAGAAGAAAAAGAGAGAGGCTGTTGGGTACTTAGAGAATGTCTCAAAACATGTTCTTCATGATCACAGATTGGAGTGCCACCAAAATACTGCAGGTTTTTAAAGGTCCCCCAAAGCCATGCAGTACACCCCAAACGCCAGGCTCACCATCACCAAGTATTTGGGATGCATCCAACAGGATATGCAGCCAGTAGAGGATTTCACTGGTGGTTCTACCTTTAATGTTTATTGCTCCAAAAGTATCAATAATTTGATGTTTAAAACCTAGATTTCATATAGATTATAGGTTTGAGTGGAATTTAAAAAAAAAAAAAAAAAAAAAGGAGATTGCTAATAGACTGAAAACCAAACATCCTTTCTCCAGAAATGAGTCCTAACATAGGACTGGACACGGTGTTTTCAGTTCAGTTTGTTCCTGTGGTTGTTTTCTAAAGATCTGTGCTCAAGAAGGAACTCTGAGTGCCTTCATAACCTTTCTCTAAAGAGCACTGGAACAGAGGGACAACGTAAGGTACTGAGGGCCCTCGGGTGAGAAAGAGGCTGCTCCCTCGGCCTGCCTACAACCTGCCTGTGTCAGAGCACAGCCTCCTGCTCCCGGCCTCTCAGAGCTGAAAATACTTCTCAACAGAGAAAATACAATCACCACAAGCAAGGAAATTATGAACAAACAAACAAAGAAGAAAGGTGAATCATGTAGCACTAATAATTTTTGCATGTATTTCTTTATTTTCATTTTATGCATTGATTCTCAGTTTTCTGTAGCCATTTTTAATGGCTGATCAGCCTGAAGGAAATGTACCAAGGAAGAGAAAGTACGAAGCACAGTTTTGTAGAAAGCTTGCTCTTCAGATTTAATTTGGCATTTCCTGAGCCAGAATTACCTTGTTCTTATGGTTAACGTGGGTATTTTATGATGTGGAATATAAACTTTGTAGAAGTTTTTTAAAATCACACTGAGACTATGCTTTGGCTTGTATCACCAGACTCTTACATGCCATTTAGGCTATCTTAGGGCAATGTTTTTAGAAACAGTATGGTGAGTGAGAATTATTATATGACAGGATGGGTGGGGAGAACACCACAGTCTTTTGGAGACCCTGATATTCATAGAAGACTTGCATCGGTGAAATATGCTTCTGGAATAGCCTTTCACTAGCTGTTCACACCATCAGTAAAGATAGCACCCACCCCACCGCCATCCACAGTTTAATCTTCCGCAATTTCAGTTACCAGAGGCCAGCCACAGTCTAGACGACGATCTTTCTTGGACATGCTGTCGGAAGGTCAGTTGTAGCCTAATGCTACGTCACAACGCCTACGTCGTTCCCCTCCCTTCATCTTGTCCCATAGGCATTCTATCACCCACATCACCACAAGAAGGGGGAGAACAGCACGATACTTTGTGAAAGAAAGACTGCATTCATATAACTTTTCTTATAGCTTACTACTGTAATTGTTCTATTTTATTATGTTATTGCAGTAAGTCTTCTGCTGTGACTAATTTATAAATAAAACTTTATCAAAGGTATGTATGAATAAGGAAGAAAATAATATATACAGGGTTTGTATTATCCATGGTTTCAGGCATCCCCTGGCATTGGGGACAGTGACGGGGAGTCAGGGGAATGACTGTACTTGCAGACACTTCTTCTGTGATGCATACTCTGCATTTACCCATCCGGGTGCACCCTCTGCCCTTGTCACCCTGCTCAGCGCTCTAGAAACTGGATCTGCAGGGGCTGCCTCCTGCCCTGGCCCTCTGGCTTCTATCTGGGGCCAACCAAGGGGAAGCCCCAGCAGGAGATGGGTGGGAGAAGGGACAGCTGGGGCACAAGTTCCCTGACTCTTTGTCAACCACCCACTGGTGCAGTGGCTTCAATGGTGGTCTCTCCAACAATTACATCTCCTCTCTCTGAGTTTTCATAGTGGCTCCCTCCTCTTCTACTTCAGGCCAGGAAGTAAGACGTCACCAACACCCCATTGCCGTTGGGACCAAGGACTTTCCATCCCCTCGTCCCCTGCCCATTTCCCTTAACTCTCTCCACAGAGCATCCTGGAATAGAATTTGCATCTCAAAATTTCTAGCTTAAAATCTCCCAGTATCCTGAAACCTCTCAACGGGGAAAAATAATTAATTCAACAATCCAACACTCTTCTAAAAAAGTAGCACTGTGTGTCACCCCATAGGAATGATCTAAAAACAAACCAGTACAATTCATCCTACCAGAAATAATATGCACAATAAGCAAGTCTAAGTATACTAAGCCCACAACAATGGGGTTTTGCCAAAGACAAACTTTCCAGGAACATAAGCTCTATAGTTGCCAAAGGATAATTATCATTAAAAAGTGTTTAGTAGGATGTTTTCAGCCTTCAACTGAATGCATCTCAAAAGGCAGAAGTTGTTTTTTCCTTTTAAGAGGTTGTAGGACTTTTAAACCAGGAGTTGTCACAATACTGTTTCATCAGTGTTGTTTTAAGATGTCCATATTTCCTCCATTGAGAATTTCAGATATTCACAACCAAATCCTAGCAGGCTTTTTTGAAGAAACTAATTCTAAAATTAATCTGGAAATGTAAAAGACACAGAATAACCAAAACAATTTTGAGAAAAGGAGAATTTTTTTAAAAAGGATGCTACATCCCACACCAAAGCTCTTGAGAGATATTAAGACAAACTTCCAGAATAGAAAAACTAAAAATGGGATGGCTGATTTCTGTCCTACAGAAATGGTTGTTTCATTCAAAATCCTCGACCTCAGTACCTTAGTGCCTAGTAAATCTTGTCCACAGTGACAGAAAACAATGACTACAAACAACTAGTTCATAAGCCTTATCCCACATGCATCAAGCAATCAAGTCTTAAGGGAGGGTCTCGTGTGTAGAGCCCAGAAGCTACAAGATAGAATCCAACACAGAAAGAAGGGAGGACTGTGTTTTTGGAAACATAACTGGCCATGTTTCTAGGATAAAACCACTCCCCACAGAATGTACATTCATGAGATAATCCTTTAGATTCACGGAAGACACTGGTTTGGTTCCATACTTTATTATATGCAGTATTTTAGAAGTACTTCTCTGCCTTCTTTTTTAAAAGATTCAGAGATGAGTTTGCTTTCTAAAACGTTGGTTCTTTTCCTTCTGCTCCTGGGTGTACCAGTTAGAGCCATAATATATAATACTTGACATCTGATTAGTCAGAAAACAGAAAGAATTTCCTTCTCTCAAAACTTGCCACTCAAAGTGGATCTTCACACTGCAGCATCAACCTCACCCAGCAATTTGCTAAAAATCAGAATCTGGGCTTATCCCAGATCCAATGAATTGGAATCTGCACTTTCACAACATCCCCAGGCAATCCATCTGCACATTCAAGGAGGTCTGCTCTAAAAATTACAAACTCAGTGTCAAATCCCACAGGTAAATAAAAGAATCTAAGTCATTATTCTGAGCATTTGTTGTAGATGCAGAAAAAGAATTCAAGATCAGCAGACTGGAGATATTATGGTCACAGGATACATACTGACATCTGGTTATTAAAGCGAACACACTCTTTTAAAAGAGATGACTAAAAAATTTCCAAATGGTGAAATGTTCTGGACAGTTGACTAGGTTCTGGCTGCAATTCAATCTGCATTTTCATGAACTCATCAGAATTAGATTTTTATAAAATGATTCTGCAAACCACTCCAGAGAAAATAGTCATCCCGATTAGTCACATTTTTGTCCACAATACGTGAATTAAACTTGAGTTTCTGGCTCAGTAACGTTCAACAGCTTCATATAAATGAAAGGGGAACATCCCTCAAGTTTTTCCTGGCCATCCGCCAAAATGATAAGCAATCACTGGCTTGCTCAAAACCCCTGATGGATTCTCTTGCCCTTTCAAGCAGAAACAACAACCGAAACCAGATGAGCAGCATCTGGTTTTGGATTTCAGAACCAAGGCTTCAAGCTCCTCGGGACTGTAGGCAGGGGATTTTAACATCAGAAAATCACAGCTGTGAAGAACAAATCCATTTCCATATAAATGTCCTATGATGATTTTCTACATAAAATAAGAAAGAGGCTTTAACTCAGTAGTTTGCATACCACAGCACCGTTAACACTGAACGGATCTTTGCTTCCTCCTCCAAAACCTAATGAGTAACCAGAGGCCCATGCCTGCTCAGTACCCGACTGTGAACCCCACAACAGGGCTAGGCCAGCCTCGGAAGATCCCCTACCAACACTGAAAGTACTCGCTGCCTCCTTTGCTCATAATTGTGGCAAAGGGGTGTCTTCTCTCCCCTTCATTGCTTCTTTCCTTTTCCTTCTCATTCCTCACCTCTCACTGAGAGTTTGTAACAGACTTTGTCAGCATGAAGCACACACTTGAATTACACTGTGAAAAGTAGCCAGCAAGAGGAAGTTTCATTTTTCTAAAATTTTCCAAAAAATATGAAGGACCTGATTTTCTTCAAAGGATGCTGAGAACTCAAAAACACAAAATCCCCCTCCTCCCAATGAACCTAGGACCCTGGGGAAGAGCCAAAGTGATAGGGAAGAAAAGAAATGGGGTGGGGAGGGCAGGGACAGAGAGAGATGCAGAGCTACACATGCTACTTAGGCTGCTTATGAAATGTTATGCTACAAACTTAGGAAATGAGAAAAGTATAAAGAAATGTCTGTACCATACTCAGGTCTTGAGGTATGGTTGTAAGCAACTTAAATGAGCTTTATTTGTGATTATGGACTGTAAGGTTGCACTCTTCTGGGCATTGAGGGCCAAATAGAAGGGTTACATAACCAGTTGGAAAGACAAATGATACCCTTCAACATACATTTAATAATAGCTCACTCTTGAAATGGTCCAGGAAACCAGATGACTTCATACGGCCTTATATGCCAAGTGCATTTGGAATCTCCAAGAGGGAGATGCAGAATGTAGTGCTGTCCAGAATTCTTCTGAGCAGAGAAACTTTTTGTCAAAAGAGTAGCTCGCAAGACTGACGCTCTACACCTGGACAAACTCTGAACCACACTGTAGAGTTCTAGACCTGGGCATCTCTGGAACCTCTCAAATAGCTTCTCAACCTGGATGATATCAGGGTCATCTGGCAGGCTTTTTTTTTTTTTTTAAAGATTTTATTTATTTATTTGACAGACAGAGATCACAAGCAGGCAGAGAGAGAGGAGGAAGCAGGCTCCCCGCTGAGCAGAGAGCCCGATGCGGGGCTCGATCCCAGGACCCTGGGATCATGACCCAAGCCGAAGGTAGAGGCTTTAACCCACTGAGCCACCCAGGCACCCCTCTGGCAGGCTATCTTAAATTAATACCAAATTTACACAGCACCCAAAAGTGAACCAATCCAGGGCATTATATGTCCTGGTTCAGCTGGGTTTAAGCTCTATCACCCTGGATAGGTCACACAGATTCTGTAGGACTCCTTTCCCCAACTGTCTACTGCCTACAGACAGGGTCCTGAAGATCATTTGTTCCTCAGAAGAATCCCATCGTGTGTAACTTGGGTTACTGGGATACAGATATCAGTATCATTAATTGACCTGTGTGAATAATTCAGTACAAAGCAGGTTCAAATAATGGGGTTCAGGGAAGTACTTGGTTCACACCTCAACTTGGCCAAGTTAGACTCCACTGGTTTCTCACCATTTAAAGGACTACTAATGAAATAAAACCATCTGTGTAACACATTCACAAGACCCTCCAGAGACCTAACCATCCGCTGGCCTCAAAGCCATGCTCTAGAGTTCTCTGCACCTGCTGCAACTGACCCAGTGGACTGAATCACCCAAGCTCCCGTGCATCTAACTCTTGAAGCCAATGGAAAGCAGCTGCAGCTGAGGAAAGAAAGGTCAGGCTCCACTCTGTCCCAACTCAGTTTTGCTTGTGGCAGGGCTCATGTCCCCTCATCCCTGTAACTCCTATCTGCAGAACTCTCCTTTATAATTCCAGCTCTCACTGGGTCTCGTTGCCCCATTTTCTTCCCTTGCCCGTTCAAACTAGCAGCAGTTAAAGCTACTTCCCATAGTATCAGCCTCTGGTGATGCCTTTAACACTTCCCAAACTTCTGCAATCAGTGCATTCATGAACGCCTCTTGAACCATCGAGAGCTGAACTCTGCTTCCTGCCAGGCTCTGGTTGGTGGCATGAGCCCATCTGTGGCCCCAGTGATCCAACTATTCTGCTATGCCCATCCTGAACCCATGGAGAGGGTGTAGTATTTGCAGTTGCAAAACACACACGCACATATATACATAGTCAGAGAACAAAACCGGGCTCTCAGAACAGGCTACTGAGGGTCCAAATGAAGCCTTTGTAATATACACGAGGAAGTGTGTATTTAAATATATATTAGATTAAATCAAAGTTCTAAAACCCCAGTTGTAAAGCAAGCCTGTGTCCTAAATATTGACTCAGAGTAAGGCCCTTAAAAATCATTGTCATGAGCTTTCCGATGGGGTCTTGAGTGCTGCCAGAATCTGATTTCTACAAAATAAAATTCCCAAACTCAAACTGATAGAAAATGGAACCTGATGGTTTTCAAAGGCAAGGCCCTTTGAATTAGAACCACATGCTTGGGGTCTCATCCACCAGCTCTGTGGACAGAAAGCAGGTTTCTGCTTTTGCTACAGAAGAGGCAGCCGGTCGTTAACCAGCTGTCAAGGATACGGAGCTTAGTGAAGTTACAGCCTTCAAAGACTCTGGATTCTCCCTCCAAAAGCAGCATTTCTCCTAACGTGCCAGAGGTGCTGGACCTTTCTGCAGCATCACCCCTATGACCGTACTCCTCCATTTCACCCACCTGGCCGGAAGTGGCTTCCTGAAACCAGGAAGATGCCAAGAGCTACATTCCAAACATTTTCATGAAGCCTGATTTTACCCTTTTTTACTTTCGAAGCCCAAGGGGGAAGTTCGATTCCTGTCAGTGAAGATTTCCATTGGTCTCCTGTGTTTAGTAGAAAACAAAGCAAATCTGAGACTTAAGTACCACCCAGGACATCCTGGGCTTCCCGTCTGTGCCATATACTGGCCTCAGAAGAATACAGTCACGTCCTCTAGAGGCCTAAAATAAATGAGCACTGTCGTGAGGGTCCTTCTGGAATACAGTTTGGCACCATCTATCAAAATCCCTAAAATATCTATATTCATTGACCCAGCAATTCTGCTTCTATGAATACACAGAGGAATAAATCAGAGATATTTCCAAAGATTTCTCTATGAGAATGCTCATTATAATTTTACTCACCATAGCAAAACAGTAGAGACAACTTAAACACCCCAAAATAGAGAATTATGTTAAATATGTTACTGGCATTTCTATTTCTTACACTGTGGTGGGCTAGATATCTAGAACAACCCTCCCACCCCAAATTTCCAGACAAAATATAATAAACTCTGTTTTCAAAGTGTTGCTGAGCGTAGGAGAATTAAGTTAAATCAAAGAGGCCAGTAGGAATGGTCTGGGAGGCCTTAGCTCCAAAAGCAGACAGCTGCTCTGGCTGGACCAACTAAAGATAATCCTTAGCTGGTTCTAACCCAGGGTGGAGAGTCTACCAGGACACCCCAGGACTCCCCTCCCCAGCCCTGCCTAAGGTTGGGACCCCAAAGGACCAAGTTTGCAGTGTCACAGTGAATTAGAACTCTACCCATTCCCAGAAGAACATGTTTGACCTTGCTATTAAGAGGAAGTGGGAAGAAACGCAGTCCTTGAAATGGTGAGCCCTATCTGGTCTCACTGCATTCAAAACTCACAGCTCTATTATCTGCGGAGTCAAGGGGACAAAACCTCAAGCCAAGAATTTTATCTAAAGCGATCCTTCTGGAGCGCCTGGGTGGCCCATCGGTTAAACATCTGCCTTTAGCTCAGGTCATGATCTCAGGCTCCTGGGATCAAACACTACATCAGGCTTCTTGCTCAGCAGGATATTTGTTTCCCCCTCTCCTTCTACCCCTGTCCCCCCACTTCCTGCTCTTTCTTTATCACTGTGCTCTCTCTTTCAAATAAATAAATAAAATCTTTTTTAAAAAATAAATAAAGCAATCTTTGTTTGCTGGAGCCATGGTTCCTGGGCTTGATGGTGCTGGCAGGGGCCTAGCTGTGGCAGAAAAAAGTCTTCCTGGAGGAAATGAACTTCAACCCTGTCCTCAAAGAATTCCTGCAGGTTAAGTTCTAAGGACTATTACAGTAAAGAATATTATGCTAATGACTCTAGTACCAATTCCAATGTGTAGATGTATGTGCTAGTGTGGGAGGGCAAGCAATTCTCCAGCTCCAGCTGGGTATTCTACAATTCAACTCAATTCTGACACTGTCTACCTGGAGGTAGTGTCAGATCCCACATGTTAAGGGTTCAGTCCCATAAGAATGCCCCCCCCCCCGACACAAATCACAAGTCCAGATTGCCAACTGCACTTCTGACCCACTGGCTGTAGGTGGGAGGTTCCAACAACCCCCTTCTTGGGTTCAGAACTCAGAGAAATATTTCCCTTTCTAGATTATTGGTTCGTTGCCTCAGGAACAACCCGATGGAAGCGATGCACAGGGCAAGATGTCTGAGCTTCCGTACCCTCTCTAGGCACACCACTCATCCCAAGCCCCGATGTGTTCACCACCTCAGAAGCTCTTCGAACCTTGTTTTTTTTGGGTTCTCATAGAGGCTTCATCACATACTCATAACTGATTAAATAACTGGCCATTGCAGGGGTGGGACTGAAAGTTCACTCTAACTGGGTGGTTGGCTCTCCTGACCACCAGCCCCCACCCTTAGATGCCAACCAAGAGTTGCCTCATTAACATAACAAAAGACTTTGTTGCCCTAATGAAGAAATTCCTGAGGGTCTTCGGCACTCTGTGCTGGGAACTGGATAAGACCAAATATAATTTCTTATTATAATCACAGTATCACATATACTTAATACTAAATACATGTTCAGAATCTTCAAAAACAGAGGGAAATATCCCAGTATTTTATTGTGTAAAAAAAGTAATAAGACAGCAAGATTATGATCCAGTATGTGTATGTGCACATACACGTGCACACACACACACACACGTACATATTCACACATAAAGGCTCTGTGGCATATATTAGCAGTAGCTAAAGGTTAGCGGAGAGATATTTATGGGGTTATTTTTTACTTCCGTCTTCATAATTTTCACAGTTTTCCGTAATTTTCTAAAATGCACATATACTTTGGAAGTTAGGCCAAAGTCACTGAGCCAAACAACCTAGAAAAGAGCATTCTAACTTTTAAGAAAATGTTGGATCTAAGTCTTGCCCTCCTTCGATTATCCTGAAGTAAAATACCATCAGAAGCACCGTGGAAGCATCATGAACTTCGACTTTTACTATCATTAGAGAACAGCCGTATGCCAAACACAAGCCCCACCCCTCACACCAAGATTGAGGAAGACCTGAGAGGGCCCCTCCCTCTGTGTGAGCCGGCAGTCTGGGAAGACCTTCAGGGGAGAAATGAGCCTGGAGAGTCATCTCGAAAGACACACAGAAGCTAGTCTCAGCAAAGAACCCATATCACCTCCCTTCTTTTACCCCTTCCCTCTCTGCTCCCTGCTCTGCCCTGCCTCTCTTTACAGCAAATTTTCTTATTTTTTTATGCAGTGCTTGTTATCTGCTTCCCCCATTCCATTCACATTCCATAAGAAAAATCTTTTATCTTCTGGACTGCTGTATCTTCAGCATCTAGAACAGGGTCTAGCACATAATAAGCATGCAAACACTTCTTGAAAAAATAAATCAAAGACACAGAAGCAAGAAGCAAAAGTGTGAGAGTGAATAATGACACTCTTTGGTTCATGGCTGCTGGAGTGTGAGGCACACCTTGACCCAGGATGAGGCTGAAGGAGGCATGGGCCAGATGACAGAGGGTCTGTGCACCTCTATCCTTAGAATGATGCTGGCCTGTGGTGGAGCAAGGTAACCACATGGGAGGACCACAGTGCCCAGCTTGAGGGCTGGATGATAAGAAAGCATGAGACAACTGGGACGGCAAGGAAGAAAAATGTGGATGGAACCAAGATGTGGTAATAGACATGTCAATTCACTCCTTGTCCCATTAGTGAACGTCCCTGCTATTGCATACGGCACTCCCAGTCCTGGTACGCTTCCTGCAGCTTTCAGGGTGGCAGAACCTGCACAAGGCACTGCTCCAGGCTCCGGGGATACGAATGAAACCGGTGCTTTGCAGTTTAAGTTTTACTTTCAACTGGGGCGCCTGGGTGGCTCAGTCAGTTAAGTGTCCTACTCCTGATTTTGGCTCAGGTCATGATCTCAAGATCGTGAGATCAAACCCCAAGTTGGGCTCACACTGGACAAGCCTGCTTAAGATACTCTCTCTCCCTCTCCCCCTGCCCCTCCCACCCCCGTGTACGTCTAAACAAATTTTTTTTTAAATTTTTAAAGTTTTACTCTTAATTGACTTAAAGCAAGACTAGATTACTGCTGCTTGTTTAGGGCAGACAGAGGAAGCAAACTATAACAGGAGGCCTATTTCTTTCCACAACAGGTGTTCCAACTGCCTCCTTCTAAACAGCCCCAGCTTAGGTAATGTTCCATAAGGCTCTGTACCTGCTTCTATGGATGAAATCTCTCTGACATACAAGTCACAAGATACTTGCTTAGCTTGTCTTCCAGAAGCTAAGAGGCTCACTTCCATCCAATTCAGACCAGTTGAGAGCCTCGACCTAGTTACTGGGTCTGCACAAATGTCAAATAGGTGAACTTCTGAGGACAAGGAGCCTGCAATCTCCACACCCTGGTCCTATCAACGCTGCCATGTTTGAGCGTGCAACCTCTGAAGGAGCACAGTGAGCCACCGCTCCTGGGCAGACCAACACTTACCTCACCCTTTCTAGCTTCAAGTCACACTCCCTCCGCCTTTCCCCAAAAGCCCATCAAGACTCAAGACCTTATTTTCAGAGAAGTATTTTTGAGGTTTTCTTGTTTTTCAGTTTTTGTTTTTTTCTTATTTCCTCATGCAGCTGTCCTGCAAATGAAACTTCCTTCTCTGCTGCAAACCTGGTCTCAGCATTTGGCCCTGCTGTGAGTGTGCATGGGGACACTCCTCTGGTTACACAGCCAGGGACAAGATGGACACACACCCTTCCTTTGTGGAATTTATTCTACTGTGTGTCAGTACAAAAGAAAACACAAAACAAAATTAGTTTCAGATGGCATTCAGTGCTACGAAGAAAAACAAAGGAAAGGAGAAAAGAGAAAGATTCATGAAACAATGAAGAGGTAAAAACCACAAGACAAGGTGACTAGCCAGCTGTCTGGGAAACCCTCAGAAGACTCCACACTGACTTAACTGCTGAGGCAAATCATGGACCTAATCATGGACCTTTCTGGAACCTTTCTAAGTGTAGATTCAAGAGAAGGCCATCTGAACAAGAACAAGAGAAAGGATTCCACAGCAAGAAACGCAAGGACCACGAGCAGCCAGGTGTGGTCGCTGATGGTTTGGGGCGGGGATATGACACGAAGGGCTGTGCACCTGACAAACACGATAAATGCAGGTGGGGTACCATCTGGCCGAAACTGTTGACTGATACTCCAGAGAGAGATCCCCACCTTAGACAGTTCAGTCCTGCAAGTAGGGACCTTGTTTTAAATTTGCATCTTGGCCTGCTGAGAGAACAGAAAATTGCTTCTGGACCTAAAAAGTGGTCTCCCTCATCCAACCTCCCTCCGATTAAATCTGAGGAATCATTTCAAACACGTTGATTAATGCTATTTTTAGTCCTTGGGGAGGTGGAAAGAAAATAAATTTGCTGTGAAGGAGGGAAGAGGCTGGTGAGCTCATATTGGGCTGAGAAAGAAAGAATTTCATTTCAAAGCAATGTTTGTAGGTTAAGAGATAGGAAACATGTTATATAACAATTTTCACATCTTAAAAAAAGTTCCCTTAAAAAGGCATTGGTGAGTGATGGGTGTTAGTCCTGTGACACTCCACAGCCACTCTGGGCTCCAGTGACCCAAATATTACCCCCCTCCCCGGGGATGGGGGGTAAAAGATAGAAGAGGTAACAATGTTCACTGTTTTTGTAATCGGTACCTAGGTGGAAAACAGGCCTTCTGCATTAAGAGCTTCTGCTTTCTTCCACCGGAAGTCACTCCCCTCACTTTATTCAGGCAGCAACACACCAATGAGCAAACAGGAAGATGTAATGAAAGTATATAGATGCCGAATCCAAGAACAGTTTGTTACACGAAAAACTAGAATCACAGAAGACATGCCCTTCGCCTGTTCTGTTGTCAAGATGTATAATTCATGCACTTTCCAGCCTCCTCGGGTTTCTGGTGGATACCAGAGACATGACTCGCCAGCTGCCCGCGCCCGGTCACCCAGCCTTCAGGCAAACCCAGCAGCCGTACCCCTGAACTCACATCAGGTCCCAGCCACATTCCTCCAGCTCCTCTCTCGACTATGACAACAGCAAATGGCAAAGCAGTCAACGTCCTGCTGAATTTCCGGCTCACCTGCAGAAGGTGAATATAGATGACAGACTAAGACGGCCCAACCTAATTTTGAGGCTTGCAGCAAGAGACAGTGGCATCTCCAGAATGTCCTGGAAGAAAGCCAGAGCTGTGGTTTCACCTGATGCACTGGGGAGCCAGGCATCCCAACAGCATGCCAGGTGGCCTTCACTGACAGCTGGCTCGGGGCTCAGAAGGATTCAGGAGTCCCACCAAAAAGCAGCTAATGGGATTTCCATCCTGTCTCAGACGTGGGCCAGATGATAATGCTGTGCCAACAACCGTGCTGCGTGCTCCGTGTGACTCACCTTCACAAACACCCTCTAAGGCAGGTACTGTTATTAGCCCCATTTCACAGCTGAGCAAACTGAGGCTTACAGGTATTGAATGAATGGCCCAGTGTCACACAGCTAGAAAGTGCTAGAGCCAGTACTAAAATCCCAGAACTCTGTCCTCTCATCAACCTCCTGTTCCACAATGCCGAGCTGTGCATTATCTCAAGTCAACAGACCACGTGCTCTCGTGCCAGCTGACCGGCAAGGCATCTGTGCACAGGAGCAGACAGCCAGGCTCTCCTAACAAGGCCTTGGTGATGCTATTGTAAATCCACTTGAAACACAAAAGTAATTATTATAATAAAGTGTATGTCCACAGACAATTCTTGTTTCATACGGAATGCTGCTAATTGGAATTATGACAGAGGGCCCACAAAAATCTCTCCTTTTCCTGCATGCACACTACTTTGCAATGTTACCTTCCAACTATTCCTTCCCAGCAGGGGTTGGAGGCTGTGAGGCGCCCGCGTGGCTCAGTAAGTCGAGCCTCTGACCCCCGGTTTCAGCTCAGGTCATGATCGCAGTCTCTTGGGATCTGGCCTCGTGTCGGGCTCAGCAGAGCGTGTGCCTGTATTGCCCCCCCTCTTCCTCTGCCCCCCTCTTTCAAATAAACAAATACATATTTAGAAAAAAGAGGTGGAGGCTGTTCTTCCAACCCCCAAATTTAACTTGGCCATCTGATTTGCTTTGGCCAAGAAGTTAGTTCAAACTTCAGGTAGATGAAGACTTGAAAGTCTCTACTGAAGAGCATCTTCTACTTGGGAACTCTGGGCCCACAGCCTCTGTGAACAAATCCAGGCTAGTTTGTTGAATGAGGTGGTACAGGCAGCCAAGTCATTCCCCCCATCCCAGCCAATCACGAATCAACCTCTACTCAGGCAAGTGTGGCCATCCTAGATCATCTTGCCCCTGCCCAGATGCCAGCAACCAAGGCTGACATCAGCCAAGATAACCCAGACCACAAGAACTGCCCACCTGACCCACAGAATTGAGAGAAATGACACACATTTACTGTTTTAAGCTACTAAGTTTGGGGGTAGTTTGTGACACCACACCAGCTAGCTGGCTCAAGTGTTGAGACAGTGAGGCTCTGGCATCTCTGCTCTGTGATCATGAGAGCAGTGTGGCTTGGCTGTGTGGCATCCCGTCAGCCAAGCCACACTGCTCAATAGGTTACATGTAGTCAAGAAGAGAACTTGTGGGTTAGTTTTGTCTTGTACTATTCATGGCCCACCTCAGTCCACTAGTGGTTCCTCATCCACTGGTGGCCTGGTCGTACAACAGAATCACCTGAGATGCTTCTAAAACACAGAGATTCTGATGTCATTGGTCTGGGGTAAGACAGCAGAGGGGCTATTTCATCCTCCAGAACCACACCATGAGGGTTTGAATTCCAGCTCTGCCACTGACTAGCATACATACTCTTTTTACTGCTAATTCTCTCAAATTTAGGCAAAAGGAACAACTTAAAAGCTCATCCATTTGTTAAAGAAAGTCAACCCATTCATTAAGAAAAGCTGTCTTCAACCAAGAATCACTCTGTCCTTTTAGTAGCCCATTTTGATTTGCGCTACTGAGAGGCCCAACGGTCAAGACAATCCACAGGCAAGTGGTTAAGCTCATAGGGCAGGTGCGTGACTACCTCTGCTGGAGATCAATCCAAGTCATTCAAACACACCGGTGTCACCTTTCCTACATGGACATAAGTGTTTAATAATGAGCCACTATGTCTCTTTCCATCTCTGATAGCATGACCGTAGTCATCAGCACTCCACCTAAACGACCGCTGCCTGGTCCCTCTTGGGGGGCTAGACCATCTTGCCCTGTGGGAAGAGGCACGCACACAGCCCAAGAGGAGCCAGCACAGGGATCATGATCAGTCATCAACTCAGTCAGGAAACAGTGATGTCAGTCACGCACCGAGTGCTGTGCCAGACACTGCACAACAGAAATTAAGCAAATGTGGGGGCTCTTGAGCCGCTCATCAAGCAGAGGAGAGCACGTAAATCCGCAGTGCCGAGGGAGTGGCACCTGTGTGAACCTGAAGGAAGGAAGAAGGCAGAACAACTCTGGTGCAGGTAGAGGAAGAAGGTGTTATAGACCGAACGTGCCCCCAAAATATAGGTTGTGGGTGGTGCCTTGGGTTGGTGATTAGAGTTAGAGGAGGTCAGGAGGGTGGAGCCCCATGATGGGATTAGTGCCCTTATAAAAAGAGGACAGACCGGAGCCCTCTCTCTTACAAGAGGAGGCAGGTTCCTTGAAGCCAGGAAGAGGGCCCTCCCCAGACAGCCAATCTGCCAGCACCTTGATCTTACACTTTCCAGCCTCCAGAACCAGGAGAAATAATTGTGTCTGTTGTCTGAGCCACTCAGACTATGGTATTCCGTTAGAGTGGCCCGAGCCAACGAATGCAGGAGGCTTTCCAGAGGGACAAATGTCAGGTGAGGGGCCACGTGGGCAAGAGCACAAGGAAGTTGGATAGATGGAAACAGAGAGGGAAAGAAGAAGAAGAGAGTCATTCTATGGATGGAAAGACTGGAAAAGAAAGATGAAAAAGATCAGCAGAGCACGTAAGGAGCAGCTGGGCAATATAGAAGCAAAAAACGATCCTGTTTTACCCTAAGCAAAACACACTGACACTTCCAACTCTTCCCAGCAAACCCTGAGATACAAAAAAAAGAAAGAAAGAAAGAAAAGGAAAAGCCATCACTGCAGCAGACCCAGGTAGCTGTCCGACATGGTGAGGGTCGAGGCCGTGTTCACCACTCTGTGGTTTCCTTTTCTCATTAAATCAATTAATTTTAAAACACATCTTAAATTGAAGTGATGTCATTTACAGACTTAAGACAGCATCAGGATGGAATCAGTAGTTTGTAAATAACATTTATTATCACTTGTTGGTAGAGAAAGGAGAGGAAAGGAAAATGGAAGACACGTATGGGCCTCCCACACTGCTGATGTGACAGGAGACACGCAAAAGTCACACCCGTGACGGGGTCATTAAGGTTCACAGCCTTGACCTGGGAGGCAACAGTGGGCTTGTCACAAATAGTAGAGGATCCATGATGCAGTTCAGAAAGAAGCAGAAGAGGAGAGAGGAGGACGGGAGAGGGGTGTGCAGCAAGGGGCGCAGGGATCTAGGGGAATGTGGAGGGGAACCAGGAGGATCTTTTATTTGTGATCTGCTTTTAAAAGAACACAGCAACAGAAAGAATCAAACCAACAATGCAAAGGGGTATGTCTCCACACCTCTTCCCCCTCTTTCAAGGGAGCAAACGTCACTTGAAACAGAATGGAAAGCCATCATTAGTCTCTTGGAGCAGCTTCTTTGAGCACTTCTGTATTTTCTCCTTACTAAGCACAGCCACCAAGATCTGAATTCGACAGCAGTCCCTTCAGGTCAACTACCTCTGCATCCAACCAACTGTTAAGCACTTTATGTTTTCCTACTTGAACTAAAATGTATTTCCTGAAGAAAAGGCCTCAGAAGGCCTATCATTATACATAGTAGACGCTCATGAAATCTGGAATGATGGATGAATTAATGAGCAAATGAGTGACTGTAGGAATGGTTCACCAGTGGCCAGCTTGTAAATTACATACATAAATGCCCCAAAGTACCAACCAATCTCTCTCCCCCAGGGGAAGAGGTTTTCTAAATCTCTCTTCTTTCACCCATTTATTTCAAATGCTGTTTGAGAATTCAGTCGGCCAGACAGCAATAATAAACACATCATGATCAAATTATTTCATTTCATGGCATTTGGTAAGTCTCCAGGCCACGCTTTTCCCAGGAGGCTATGTGTACTCCACAGGGGAAAATGGCCTGAGGGAGGAACTTTCCAAGTAGCAAGCACCCAACAGATCAAACAGCTAAGCTTTGAATCCAGAGATCTGACTCCCAGAGCCTGAACTTCTCAGGCAATGAGCTCTACAGTAAATACTTGTTGAATGAAAAATGTATGTAAATAAGTGATCTGCAACTCTGGAATACCTTGATGAAAGCAACATACAATACATGCATTTCTTTATGAATTATTACTTGAAAACAGTAAAAACAGACCCCAAATCATTAGAAATAAGTCTGATATGCTCTTACAGAATAAGTCTGAATGCTCTGTTACAGAAACCATGGTCAAGTCTTAAGAAAATAAAAATCTCTCGCCATCTCAGCAATGAGCAAAAAAACTATTAGCATCTAGCATATGTCCTTTCCTCCACCCCACACTGCAATCACTTGTTTATTTTTTATATTACTGGAATCACATTTTTCTTAAAATTACATCTTGAGGATTTTATCACCTCACCACACAGTTTTCAAGCATCTATGTTTTAATCACTCCATGGTATTTTATCACCAAACAGACTGGTGTGATTGTTCTCATTTTGATCATGGTTACCTCCAATTCTTTAGAATAATAATATTTTCAGAATATGCTTATCAACAGGTTTCATGTAGTTTGTAGATTGACTGGGATCAATCCCTACCTGTAACTGAGGTAAATTATCTCCCCAAATGTCAGTCAAATGCACTATCAGTGACATCACTAAGGTTTAAATGTTGTCTAGTTCCAAAGGATTGGTCTAAGCTCCCACCATCTCCATTACCCAGGACTTCGGGTGGGTATGAAAGACAGAACCCCGACATACATCACAGAGTGATCAGGGATTAGGAACTCTATGGACTGGGGTTCACTTCTCAGGTAATGGAGGCAGTGCAGGCCTATGAACATTCTGGAGCTGCAGGACAAAGCCTCCGAGTTTCTTTTTTTTTTTTTTTTTAAAGATTTTATTTATTTATTTATTTGTCAGAGAGAGAGCGAGCGAGAGCGAGCACAGGCAGACAGAGTGGCAGGCAGAGTCAGAGGGAGAAGCAGGCCCCCTGCGGAGCAAGGAGCCCGATGTGGGACTCGATCCCGTGACGCTGGGATGATGACCTGAGCTGAAGGCAGCTGCTTAACCAACTGAGCCACCCAGACGTCCCAAGCCTCCGAGTTTCTGAAGTGGTGGCCACGTGGCTTTGATAAGAGGGCTGCAGTCTAGAACAGAGTCCTGCAGAGGCAAGAAGAACAAGGACTTTGAGACTAAAGGGCTAATGCCCAAGGATGATGAAGGACAAGCTCTGTGCCAATGCCACGGCCAAGAACCAAGGATTGCACAAAATCTATTGGGAGGTGCTGGCATGAAAGAATCCCTCAGATCCTCAGATCACTAGAAAAAGGGAGATTCATCCCAGGGAAGGTAAGATTTATGGCAGTTATAGATGAGACTTGTATTTAGTAAAGGCTTCTTTACTACCATTAACCTCCAAATAGCATTCTTAATTCAAAGGGGGTGGCTTTCACTAGAGACAATATAAACCAAGTATTAGAAAGGAGACATGTTATCATTTCTGCCAAGCGGCAGTTTAGTCCCAGCCTCTATTATATAATCAGAGTGAAACTAATATAAATGTTACGAGTCAATTACACCTCAACCACGATGACGACAGCAATGAGGTAAAGCTTCTTCTTCACTACGACAAAACAAAGAAAACCTAACGATTTGGGAAAATGCACCTTTGGGAAAAAGTACCTCATCCTCATGCTGTCAAGCTATAGAGGAGTCCAAGCTGTCTTGAAGCTCCTCGGTTTTAAGATACACAAAGGGCAGAGTTATTATGATAGAGCACTGCTACCTGCAAATCCTTCAGATCATATTCTGTGAGAACATCTGCCCATGCAGAATCATGCCATCATCAGCTGGATGTTACTAGCCCTCAGCCTTCCAGGCAGGAGAACTCTACATATTAGGTTTTTTGCAGTATTCAGAAAGAAAGATCTTAGGTTAATTTGTAAACCAGGAAATGGAGTTTCCATGCCGCCCAAAACCCATCAGAAGAAGAAAGAGGGGGTGGGAGAGGGGATGGAGGGCAAGGAGGCAGAAGAAAAGAAGAAGGAAGGAAAGAGAAGAAGGGGAAGAAGAGGAAGAAAAAGAAAAAGGAGGAGGAGGAGGAAGGGGGTAGGAAGAGGGAGAAAGAGGAAGAAATGAGACTATTATGAGTCTCCTTTCCAACCCGTGCTGAAAATATTTATTGGGTCGGCGGTTCCGGGAATGCAGGAGGAACAGTAGAAATGACCACTGGGCCGCCATCTTCCAGTCCCCTCTCCCACCTTCCTCAACCCTAGACTCTCCCGCCAAAAGGAACCTCGCCTGAGTGTGCCCACCCCCTCCTGGCACGACCTTCCTGGCTCCTCTTCTCCTGAGCCCTGAAACTTCGCTCGAGATGCTTTTAATAAATCTTGCCTTGCGCCCACCTTGCCTGGTGTTGTGTTTACCTCGCCTGCGAAACGTTACAATGTTTATACAAAATTTTTGTGCCATTTCTGGAACCATTTCGGGAACAATCAATAATTAAACCTGCATTCTAATTTTGATAGCATCTAAAATTACTGGGGATACTATAACAGGTATAAAGGGGAATCCCTATGTATTCTATTACTTATACATTTACATATATTTCTACTATACAATATTTTGATCTAAGATTGGAATTGCCTCTAAAATCTTACAGATACATTAAACATGGTTCCAAATTAACCTTCCCAAGTATCTTCGTACTTCCTGAGATTTTAAGAGATACTGACTTTAGGGGGGCCTGGGTGTCTCAGTTGGCTAAACCTCCAACTCTTGATTCTGACTCAGGTCATGATCTCAAGGTCATGAAGTCATGCCCTGCATTGTGTCAGGCTCCCTGCTCAGCAAAGTAAGTCAATTTAGGTAGCACATTTATATAACGTGTAATGGCTAACATGTAAAAAATCTTGCCTTTGGAAGTCTGGCTGCTCCATAATGGAGGAGTTAACAGCCCCTCAAATTCTGGAGCAAGTACGTTTTATCACGCATGGTTGCCTGAAAAGCTGGTTGAGAAACAAATGATGATGATGAAGCTGCATCATGACTTAATAGGAAGAGCTGCTGTGTTTAACTGCTCCTGCCTGCCACAAGCACAGTCACACACAGCGCCAGCGCAGCACCCTGGTCCAGGACCACGACCATGCCCAATAGCACCCAGTGCCCAGGGGGTTGAGTGCCAGGCATTGTGTTTGCATTAGGGTATGTGTGTGTGGCAGAGACTGATGGAAGAGAAGGAAGTCAGTGATTGGAGCCCTAGCACTGGAGGGACCATCAACATGTGCATAACTGCCAAGAACACCAGCAACTCTGTCATGTATGGAAAGCCTCCCCACCCCCACCCCAGGTGCAGTGAGGCAGGAGTGAGGAGTCTGGGCAGGCAGGGGGAGGGGGGGCTGTCAGAGTGCCAGCACTCTCACGAGTGCTTCTGCTGGGGTACAGACCCTTTATACCAGCAAGAGTCTGAGGTGGGCTAGCTTCTCAGGATGCTGCTCCAGAAGTCCCCTCAGCTGCAGGATTCTGTCTCCTGACCAGACTCAACTGCTACTAAAAAGTCTGCTAGTTCCCTCCTGGCTCACTGGAAAGAATTCACCTAAACCAATATTGGTTGTTTCTATACCTAAAAGCATCTCAGACATCTATGGAACAAAGCCAGAGACTGACTACACTCACTACTGTCCAACAAATACTCCTTGGTCTCTTATCTGCTGCCTCCCATCTCTGTTTTTCACTTCTGCTCCCTTGTTTCCTTACACACTTACTCTGTCTCCTTCTCCCCTCTCACCACCATGTGCAAACAGCCACTTAGTGCTCAGCCTCTGCGCCTGACATCACGACACTGTCATTGACTATTACTCCTGCTGCTACTATAACACAAACAGCAGTTTTAAGTAACCCCAACCACATGTCAGGTACAGTGCTAAGTGATTTACACATTATCTCATGTAATCCCCTACACTAGCACTGCCCAATAGAAATACAATGTGAAGATTATACATCTACTTTAATATTTGTTACCAGCCACATTAAAGAAATTAATCCACCTGATGGCTCAGTCAGTAGGAATCTGTCTTTGGCTCAGGTTGAGATCCCAAGGTCCTGGGATCGAGCCCCGTGTTGGGCTCTCTGCTCATCAGGGATGATGATGACAATGTTTCTCCCTCTCCCTCTACCTGCCACTCTGCCTGTTTGTGTGCTCTCTCTGTCAAATAAATAAAATCTTTTTAAAAAAGAAATGGTTAAAATTATTTAAATAATATTTCTTTTAACCCAATATTTCTGAAGTATTGACATTTTAATATGTAATCCATATAAAAGTTACTAATGAGGTATTTGTAATTTTCTGCCCTATTTTATACCATATTTTTATACCCAATTTTGTGTTTTTTATACCAAATTTTCTAACTTACAGTGTACTTCAGTTCTACCAGCTGTATTTTAAATATTTAATAGCTACATGCAGCTAATGGCTACCATACTGGGCAGGACAGATCTAAACAATGAGTGATATCAATGCCCTTACTATTAAGTTATACAGAAACACCCAAGGTCACACACCAGGGTGGAGAATGAGACTCAAATCCAGTTCTGTCCAAAAACAAAGCCCATGTTCTTAACGAGAATCTATACTGCCACGAGGAGATACATGTTTTAAATTATACTACAAAATGATAATCCTCACCTATTTTGGCTGATAAAATCTGTATAATATGATCATTGAGAAATACTTTATGTTACCTAAAACAACAGTCTAAAACCCAGCAATGATTTTATGTATCAATACTCTCATTATAACATTATTGGTGAAAAGAAAAAGAAAGGCCCCCAGATTGGTGAACCACCAAATAATTGTACAATGAAACACTATATACTTAAAAATTTTTAAATTATCATACACTAAAAAACTTCCAATGCTAGCTCACATTTTATTTTTTGAAGGTTTTTATTTATTCATTTGAGAGAGAGAGAGAGAGAGAAAGACAGCAAGAGAGCATCAATGGGGGAGGGAACAGAGGGAAAGGCAGACTCCACACTGAGCAGGGAGCCCAATGCGGGACTCCATCCGGGGACCTTGAGATCTTGACCACAGCTGAAGACAGACCCTTAACCAATCGAGCCACCAAGGTGCCTGCTTGCTAACATCTGAATATAAGTGGCTTAAGTTTATACATGTATTTTTATCTTTTTATGATACAAATACTGTATTCGTGAGCTAGTAATAAATACCAACTCACATGATATGAAGAACAGAACTACTTGAGGGAAGTACCTACCATTAGAACAAAGTACAGTTGAACGGAGAGTGGAGTGTGGGCCAAGTAACATAATAATAATGGTGGGGAGAGGGTCTCTTCCATTTTCTATTGGTCAGATAAGAATACAGAATAGCTTTTTTTTTTTTTTTTTAAGGAATTAGCAGGGCAGTCAGAATTCAGAAAGGCTTGGGACGAAAAGCAAATTTGGGCTCAGGGGTCTGCCAGGAGAAGAGATATGAGTAGAGGAATCCCTGTGAGAGGCTGGTTACCCATGCCTCTCTGAGTGGACAAGGGGATAGAAAAGTTGCATATATGTGTCTTCTGAGGCATTCTTTGTTCTTTTTTTATTAATACAGAGAGGGAAGCAATTTTCATAAAAGAGAAAAACAAAATGTCCCAATTATATTACATTTGTAAGGCTGTAAGTTTCTTGGGAATAGATGACTGAAACAAATGAGTTACACTTCTCCAATCTAAATGGTAATTCTCTGTGACAGAACAAATTTTACATAACGCTGTGAGCAGTGCAAGTGGATGCTCAAGTAGACTCTGACACTGCAGCCTGCCTGGAAACTGCCCTGATGAGTCCTGGAAATCAGAGGTCCTGGACTCCCAGCCAGTTGGTGAGGCTCCATTTCAACCCAAACAGCCCTTTCATGAAGAAAGCCTCAGGGAAGGAACGAAAGGAGGACGACTTTTCTATTAAGTAATGCATTCCACATTAGCAACAAAAAACGAGCTGGTGAGGCTGGTTTTATTATGCTGATCAGTGAGATCTAGATTATCACCCAGAATCCAGCCAGATCAACTGAGAGCTGATGTCTGTATGAGTCAGAGAAACAGAAACGCTTTCGCATATTTACTAGAGAAAAGATGGAGGAGCGGAGCCATCAAAGGGACACAGCGAGGTACTACAAAGATTAGCAAGGGAAGAGGCTCTCACACCTGGGTGGGAGAGACAAAGAGAGGAAATGATGTCCTGAACGAGCCCCAGGGCCAAGGTCACCAGACAGAAGCTTCACCACATAGTAAGCCAGTCCACGGTGACACTGGACCCAGGAAGGACACACAGCTACAGCTGAAGAAGCCATCCCAGGGAATGCAAGGGGAAAACCCAGGTGACTCCCTTCCCCCACTCTCTGACTTCCTACCAGTGCCTTCCACCGGCCAATACCAGCGGGAAGCCAACTGGGAGATCCTGGGAAATGTAGCCTGCAGGGTCCAGCCCCTCCAACTCCGGCAGCCAAGGAAGGGGCTTTCCCTCTACCCCAGAGGAAGGCATCTGAGGACGAGCCAGCCCAGGACGCAGGTGGTCAACATCCCCATCCTCAACTCTGAAAAATCACTTCCCTGTCATCTCTTTCGCTGTGGTGCCAGAGGCCCACACAGAGAGAGTGAAATGCTGCATCACCATCAGTACCAGTACTAGATACATAACGCTGTCAAAATAGCTGCTTGTTCTGTTACCTT
Organism: Mustela erminea; assembly: GCF_009829155.1. Taxonomy (NCBI): domain Eukaryota; kingdom Metazoa; phylum Chordata; class Mammalia; order Carnivora; family Mustelidae; genus Mustela; species Mustela erminea. The sequence continues at coordinate 106,681,132 of NC_045624.1, read as the reverse complement.
TTAAACACTGAGGAAAATTTTTTCTGCTGTTCTCAGTATCAAAACTGTACATCCCTTAGGTGATCAGGTAGATTTGGGCTTAGAGACAATGGATGGGGAAACTGCTCTCACTTCTTACTTATCAATCATAGCTGCACTGTGGCTGGACCTCAACCTCCCAACCCTAACTCTTCTTTCCTCCGATTTTTAAAATTTGCTGTTTTGCACTTTTCACATTACTGTAGGAAGGCTTAAATCATTTATGGAACAAGTAGGAAGGAAATATGTACATATAACACTCATAAGTGTACGTGCATAATTTTGAACACGAGCTAATGGCAACGATAATATAACAGAACATAAATCAAGGCATGCGCTTTGGTGTTGTGCCTAATCAAATTTGAAACCTAACTCTTACCTCATCATTTGTCAACTATGTTCCAACCATATATTGTGGGTTTTATTTACTTTTTATAATTGTAAATATTCTTTGCTTTGTTGACCTATCCAATACAGACATTAACGTTGATGTAAATTTATTCGTCTTTTGTAGCTCCTTGCACTGATTGCATGCTTAAGGGAGGCTTTCTAATTTTAAGATCAGATAAATATTAATTTCTATTTCTTCCTGGTTATCTTACGATTTCTTTAAATACAAATATATATAGGTCATAATAGTGGTAACAGTAGTGAACAATTACCCTAAGAGTCACAAACATAATAGCAGACATAATAAAAATAGGAAACAATTGTATGGACCCTGCTTTGTGCCAGATACTGTTCGAATTTATAGTTATAAATAGCAACTAATAAAGTAACACATTTAATTCTCACAAATACCTCCAAGGCAGCTACTATTATCAACCCCATATTACAGATGAGAAAAATGGATGCATACAGAAGTGAAGTAACTTGACCTAAGTCACACAACCAGTAAGTGGTAGCACCAGGATTTGAACCCAAGAAGACCAACCCTAGACTTGCTCAAACATGGTCTTACAGGGTCTCTGGATGGATCTGGATGGACAGTGGACCACAGGTATCTAAAGTTCTTTTTTTCCTTCCTCAGTAGCCCGCTAACAATCCTAGCAACATGAGTGAGTCATCCTTCTTTCCCAAAATTAGTCATGCCAACTTGATCATGTATATTCTTATTTTCCTTGCTGACATCACAAATGTGTGAGACAATGGAGAAGAAACCATGCTGTGCTCTCTCATCACACACTCACGGATGTGGTGAGGAAGACAACAGAGAAAATGATTTCTAGAATCCCACAGCTGAAGGCTGGCAATAACTAGATCTCTCTCAAATGGTAGATCCTCAGGACACAAGTGAACACTCGTAACATCACCAAAGATCAGAACTGCAGCTCTCTCTCTCCTTAGGATTTCCACTAATTACAAGATTTATGTAACAGAAGAGAGACATACTCTCAGCAGCTGATGTTCTAATGGAACAAATAAAAATTGGTAAGTGGTTACCAACATTATCTTTAGGAGACAGGGCTATGGGTGAGTTTTGTATTCTGTTTTTCTTCTAGGCTTTCCAAATCTCTATAATTAGCACTCATATACTACTACTTAAACAAAAAATCATCACTAAAACATTTGACGATGACTGAATAGTGTCAGTAAACTCAGATCCCAGGCTTCCTGTCACATCTTTCATCTGTGAACAAATGTGCTTTGGCCCTATTCTGTGTCGGCCCTCCAAAGGACACTGGGAATATAGGACCAAAAAATGTCTCATCCTCTCTGTAATAATTTGATTTTTTTAAAAAATATATAGCCATGAGTATATCTCTTTTGAAAAATCTAATGGAAGCTAGGGATGAAGGAAGGGAGGGAAGGAGGGAGGAAACAAAATAAAAACTCCTGAATATTGAGCTCCACATCTCATGCTTATCATTTCTCTTTATTAGCTCCCCTAGTTCATCACTTCAGAGCAGAACTAACCCTTACACGTGACAGCCCTTCAAATGTTTGATTTAATATCCTCAAGATATTATTAAATTGTGACAATTTTCCATATAATGTATTACTTCTCTGTCTTCATTACTTTTTCTTGTTTTCATACTTACTCACTTGAGAATACCTGGAATGAGCGATCCAGGGTTTTCCAGGAAATCATCCCGAGTGAGGATTAATGGCCAGACAATCATCATCATATTTATCAACTCAGAGACAAAAGGCAAAAGGATGGGGCATGGAGAGTCGCTCGTTGTTCTTCCCCATTTGTATTTCTGAGAAAATGTTAAAGAATGGGACAGAAGCCCCAACCTCATCCCTGAGTGATCTCCACTTAAATCTCACCTGCGTCCAGCACAAGGAAATCATGGGGTGCAGCCCAGTACACAGTTAAGAACATGGACTCAGAGACAGGTTCTGCGCTCTGTCGTGTAATAGGGGCGTGACCTGGAGCAAGTCACCTAACCTCTCTGGAATTAGTTTCTTCATCTATAAAATGGAAATGAGGGTGGCACCTGGCTGGTTCAGTCAGGTAAATGTCTAAATCTTGGTTTTGGTTCAGGTCATGATCTCAGGGTTTTGAGATCGAGCCCTGTGTCAGGCTCCCCACATGGAGTTTGCTTATGATTCTCTCCCTCCCTCTCTTTCTCCCCCTCCACTCACACAATCTCAAAAATAAGGGGGGGGGGATGATAAAATCTACTTGAGAAGGTTATTTTGAGAAACCAAATGAAATATTATATATATATATAAGGCCACAATCTACTCTCAATCTGAAAAGCTATTAGTATTATTCTTTCCTAAGGAAGATATGATGGAGTTCTTCCATTTTAGTCTCTTCTAGATTACACACAGATTATCTTTCCTAGAGTGTAAGGAATTTGGAAATACCTTTTTTATGGGCAGGAACAGGCAAAAGATATACTACTTCCAACATAAAACTTCATTATAGCTTAAAAAAAAAAAGTCACTAAACACATGATCTCCAAAAACTCATTTCTGAAAACCTAAAGGAGCAAACAGAACGAGCCACACAGTGGATGGGTGCACCACACCCTCCTGGCACAGCAAGCATTCAGGATGCAGGAAGCAGAGACAAATCACCCCACTCCTGGGGCTTTTTCCTCCTCCCTGGACCTGTCAGCTATAGGTCTGCACATCAGCCCTCCTTTCTCCACAGGCAGATGCTAAGAAATAGAATCTACTGGAAAGGACAGTCCTCCATTGCAAATTAATGCATTTACATTCCCATTTATGTTTCATTCCCTGGGAGCTTGATTAGCACAAGTCAACTGCAAAGAATTCTGAGATACAGATCAAGTTCCCCGAAGGCAGAAACATCACTTTCTTGTTGTTTTTTCCTGAAAATCAACAACCACCCCAGTGTCTAATATACTGCAGAATGCTGAACAAATGAGAGGGAGAATGAGGGAAACAGCGGGAAAAAAACAAAGAGGTTAAGGAGAAAGGAAAAGATGAACGGATGGAAGAAGGGAGAAAGCAGAAAATGTACGAGTTAATGAAGTTAATGAATGAATCAGTCAATCAATGCCAGTGAGGCCTAGCCCTATAGCCCTCTCCTGGCAAATTCCAAGGGCTTAACATTGGAAAGAGGCACAATCACTGAGCCCCCTATGCAGATCTGCTAGGAATGACAAAAGACACAATACTCTGTGTCTAGTAATAGATGACAGAGATTGGACTGAGATCACTTGCTGAGGCTGTGATGCAACCAGGGAGGCCCTATCTTCATATAGGTGATGCCCTTAAAGTAACCTTTAATTCTTTCCAAAAGAAAATCACACCCACTATTGCAAGTCATAAAGAGATCAGGAATAACCCGGTGTGTCCTTACTCCTTCGAGCTCGTTCCACTGCCCACTGAGATTGCCGTCAGTAAGTAAGCAAGAAGAGCCTTTGGCTTCTCTACGCTCCCCCCAGACAAAGTATAGGTGCAAATAAAAGCCCTCCCTGAGCAGGTAGCATTGCCAGATTTAGCAAACAAAACTACATGCCGTATTTGGAATATATTTACACTAAAAATATTTATAAAGATCCTTACTTTATAGAAGTTACATCTACCAATATTTATATTAGAATTTTAACCGCTAAATATTTTAAATATTTATGAAGCCACTTAAATAACAATAAACTCATCACATATCAATATAAATAACATAATATGATGTTTTATGGCTTTTGGGGTTTTTTTTTTTTTTACAGTTTTACCAATCCCTTTACTGTCTGACTTAAAAGAAGACAGCTGTACTCTCACATCTACTTCCACGTTCAATCTATTGAGATACTAGATGGAAAACTCCACAGCACATTTGTAAAAGAATGAGAGTAATAAAAGCAAATCGTATCTTGGTGCAATTATGAAAATAATTTTGGCCTCACAAAGCCCCCCAAAACATCTTGGGCTCTGCTGGAGTCCCTGGACCACAATCTGAAAACCACAACTGCACGACAACCAGAGAAAAAGGCAAAGACTGTGAGGTCATGCTGGTGTCTACTACTGGTTCCTAGCTGGTGTACAGTGTGCAGTGACCCATGTGTCACGGTGTAGGACAGTGGGAGAGACAGAATTCCCATTTGTGTCCTGTCTCCAGGGCTCTCTCCCCCAAACACTGGTTCCAACGGAAACATGGTCACGCCATCTTCACCAGCTGTTGGCTCTGCTTGCCCCTCCCAGCACCATTTTTCAGAAAACAGTCTCTCAAGCCTCAAAGTAGGAATAGTGACAACTGCACTTCCAAAACCGCAATTCCTTAGTTGTTTCTTAGTCTAACAGACATCAAGCGTAGGCTGTCTTCTCCTGGATGGTGGCTACAGTTGTTGGGGCATACTGTCTTGACTAATGTTCAGTGATCAGATACTATGTGCTGAGATCTTAAGAGATAATGTGATAGCCTAAGATTTACCAAATACCAGAACGCTCCTTGTGATGAGGGAGCAGGAGGCTGGCTGAGGACAAAGCAAAAGCTGGCACCTTGCACCCCCCTCTCCACACGCTCCTCTCCGTAATATGTGTAGCATTCCTCAGGCACCCCTACTGCCATAAAACAATAAATAGTTAACTTGCAGAGATCACAATCCTGTAGGACAGGAATCTCCCTTGCTCTACAGATGTCCTAGAGATCTACAAACAGGGAGGTTACCTTAACAATAGCACAAATTTCCAGAGGCAAATAACTCTTAGTTCCTCAAGCCCTAATGTCTCCCTTCCCATCATAAACCAAACTGGAGGAGGCTGAGGTAGAAGGGAAAGTAAATGATAGCAGGATCATAACACCCCACCAAGAATCTCCCAACTATCTTGATGTTAATGGATGACCTAAAGACAACATTGATCAAGCCACAAGGGCAAGGCCTCCTCCCGGCACTTTGTAGGCCCTCTTTAACATATGAAAACTCGGTTGAAACCTCCCATCCCTTCACCACACCCCCAACCGCAAGGTATATAACCTGCCATCCCTCAAAACCCGGGACAGCAGCTCTTCCTGCCCACGGGTCCTGTCCCCATGCTTTAATAAACCACCATTTTGCACCAAAGAGGTCTCAAGAATTCTTTCTTGGTCATCGGCTCCGGACCTCAGCCCACCGAACCTCACCTAAGTTCTAGAACTTCATCACCTGCAAAAAGAGCAATAACTGAACCGTGAATGCAATAACACTGATGTCAATGGTTGTTCTCCTGGACTGAATCTTGAAAAGATAAAAGATTTATCTTTGATTTATCAATAAATCAAAATCAAAGGATAATAGCTACTTTTAATATTTATAGACAGATCTGAAGTAACAATTTCATCCCTACACCTAAATTTAACAATGAGCTTGTCTCTCACCAAACCTTTTAAATAAATTATGCTCAAGGAAAAAGAAGCTCAAGGGACCAAGAAAATGCACACAATGTAAGAGCAGTCCCTTAACATTGCAGGGAAACATTTATGTAATGGAGAATCCCCAAAACACCAGTCAACCCTTGATGCTGATACACATGTACAGATTCTCATGAAAGCACCACTTCAGTTATGTATGTAAAATATCCTCCTAGACTTTGTTCCCATTTTGGAAAAAAAAACTAATTATAAGAGCTCTCTACTTAACTTGTAGGTCTTTCTCTTCCTAGTTGAAGGCTGGAAGAAAGATGAAAAAAAAAAAAAGAGGAATGTATATACACAGTAAAGACTCATTACTATACTCATGAATTCCCCCAATGAACTTCCATAAGAACATAAAAGGCTCTGAGTCCCAGTAAGTATACACTATAGGAGGAAACACAACAACCTACAACTCCTTAGAGATTACAAGGCACAAAAGCAAAATGAAGGCACCAGGAAAATCAGAAACTTGAACTGGCTACTTCCCAAATTATCTTAACCCTCTCCCATTTTTGCATAATATCGACGCACACTGCCAAACCCTCACAGCTGTCTGGACGGTATCTTCTGAAATATCAAACCTGGGGTGTAAAATCCCAGGAGTGTTGGCATTACGCCTCAGATGGATGGACTAGACCTGTGGCTAGGTATTTTTTTCCTCCCTCGGTTATTACTCTACGAAGCCTAGAATAGTCACCCTCCTTATCACTGCTATCATCTGAATATGAGAAGGTATAAAATAAATGGGATGATGATGATGACAATCCTGGTATAATTCTCAGTCTCAAAGCAGAGTCCCAACACTTAATTTCCTTCATTATAAAATCAATTTATACCTAAGCATCTAACCATGTACCTATGAGATTATAGTTTAACCCCAATGTATAATTTGGGCCTTCCTAAAATCAAAGTCACATCCCATTCTAAAAGAAATTCTAGTATTGCATGGAGCACTGGGTTTGGTGCATTTAAACAATGAATTCTGGAACACTGAAAAGAAATAAAAGAATAAATAAAAATTAAAAAAAATATTGGCCTATAGTTCTCATTCTCTCTCTCTCTCTCTCTCTCTCTTTTTTTTTTGTAGTCTTTTTATCTGGTTTGGTTTAAAGGTAATGCTGGCCTCAAAGAATCAATTTGGGAGTTTTCCTTCCTTGTCTATTCTTTGGAATATTTTGAGAAGCATAGATATTGACTCTTCTTTAAATATTTGGTAGAATTCACCTGTGAAGCCATCTGGTCCTAGACTTTTGTTCTTTGGGAGTTTTTTGATTACTAATTTAATTTTATTGCTGGTAATTGGTCTGTTAAAATTTATTTATTTATTTCTGATTCAGTTGTAGGAGGGTCTATGTTTCTAGGAATTTAGGCATTTCTTCTAAGTTGTCCAATTTGCTGGCATACAATTTTTCATAACATTCTTATAATCCTTTGTATTTCTGTGGTGTTGTGATTTCTTCTTTCATTTCTGATTTTATTTGAGTCCTCCCTTTCTCTCTGTCCATCTCTGTCTCAGTCTCTCTCTCTGTTTCTCTTTTTGATGAATCTGGTTAGAGGTTTATCAATTTTGTTGATCTGTTCAAAGAACCAGCTTCGGTTTCATTGATCTGTTCTACTGGGATTTTTGTTTGTTTGGTTTTTTTGGTTTAGTTTCTGTTTTATTTCTTCCCTCGTCTTTATTATTCCTTCCTCCTACTGGTTTAGGGGTCTTTTTTTTTTGTTATTTTTCTAGCTCCTTTAGGTGTAAGGTTAGGTTGTTTCTTTGAAAATTTTCTATCTTCTTGTGGTAAGCTTGTATTGCTATAAACTTTCCTGTTAGAACAGCTTTTGCTACATCCCACAGATTTTGAACCTTTGTGTTTCCATTTTCATTTTTTCCCATAAATTTTTTTTTCCTCTTTGATTTCTTGGTTGACCCATTCATTGTTTAGTAACATGTTACTTAACCTCTGTGTATTTGTGCTCTTTCCAGATTTAGTTCTTGTGGTTGATTACTAGTTTCACAGTTTTCTAGTCAAAAAAGATGGTCTTACTTTGATCTTTTTCATTTTTTGAGACTTGTTTTATAGTTTAGTATGTAATCTATTCTGAAGAATGTTCTGTGTGCACTTGCAAAGAGTGTGGTATTCTGCTGTTTGGAGAGGGAATGTTCGGAATACAACTGTTAGATCCACCTGATCCAATGTGTTATTCAAAGTCACTGTTTCCTTGGTGATTTTCCGTTGTATGACTTATCCATTAATCTAAGTGGGTATTAAAGTCCCCTACTAGGGGCGCCTGGGTGGCTCAGTGGGTTAAGCCGCTGCCTTCGGCTCAGGTCATGATCTCAGGGTCCTGGGATCGAGTCCCGCATCGGGCTCTCTGCTCAGCAGGGAGCCTGCTTCCTTCTCTCTCTCTCTGCCTGCCTCTCAGTGTACTTGTAATTTCTCTCTGTCAAATAAATAAATAAAATCTTTAAAAAAATAAAAAAAATAAAAATAAAATCCCCTACTATTATTGTATTACCATCAGTCACTTCCTTTATGTTTGTTATTAGCTACTTTATATTTAGTGCTCACAAGTTGGGTGTATAAATATTTGCAATTGTTGTATCTTCTTGTTGGATTGTTCCCTTTACGATTATATCGTGTCCTTCTTTGTCTCTTGTTACAGTCTCTGGGTTTTGGGGGTTTTTTACAGTTTCTATCTTAAAGTCTATTTTTTTTAAGATTTTATTTATTTATTTGACAGAGATCACAAGTAGGCAGAGAGGAGGAGAAAGCCGAGCAGAGAGCCTGATGAGGGGCTCAGTCCCAGGACTCTGGGATCATGACCCGAGCCGAAAGCAGAGGTTTTAACCCACTGAGCCACCCAGGCGCCCCTTAAAATCTATTTTATCCAATGTTAGTATTGCTACTGTAGCTTTACTTTCACTTCAATTTGCATAATAAATGTTTGTCTTCACTTTCAATTTGCATGTGTCTTTAAGTCTTATAGGTTATTCCTTACTCCGATTCTTGACACATATTTTAGATATATGGTGTCATACTTCACATCCTTTCATTCTGGGAATTCACTGACTGATTTTTAAAGGTATACGCAATTTTACTGCTTTTGAGTTTCCTACTTTTCTTAATCCTACCTATGGTCTTTTCTTTCCATTCAAAGAGTTCTCATTAATATTCTTGTAGGATTGGTTTAGTAGTCATGAATTCCTTTAACTTTTGTTTGTCTGGGAAATTTTTTATCTCTCCTTCCATTCTGAATGCTAGCCCAGCTGGATAGAGTATTCTTAGCTGCAGGGCTTGGGGTTTTGTTTTGTTTTGACCTTTCAGCACTTCAAGTACATCATGCCACTCCCTTCTGGCCTACAAAATTTTCTGCTGAAAAACCACCTGACAGCCCTATAGGATTTCCAATATACGTTTAATAGTCTTTCTTTTCTTTTGCGCTCTTAAAATTCTCTGGTACTACCTTTTGTCATTTAAATGACCATGTGCTTTGGTGTGAACCTCCTTGGGTTGATTTTATTCCGTGTTCTCTGTGCCTCCTGGATCTGGATTTCTGTAGCTTTCCCCAGATTTGGAAAGTTTTCAGTTATTCAGATAAATTCAGATAATTGGCCCCCTTTTCTCTTCTTCTTGGAACCTTCAGAATGCATTTTTTCCCCTATTTGATAGTGTTACTGAGTTCCCTTAATCTATTTTCTTTTTTTATTATTGTTTTTTCTCTCTCCTGTTCAGCTTGATTGCTTTCTATTACTCTGTCCACCAGGCTGCTGATCCATTCCTCTGCTTCCTCTAACTACTATTTATGTCACCTACTGTATTTTTAATTTCTGTTACTGAGTTCTTCATCTTTGATTGGTACTTTATGTTTTATAGCTCTTTATTGAGGGTCTTACTGAGGTCCTCCACTCTCTTCCAGTGAGTATCTTTATAACCATAACTTTAGATTTTCCATCAGACATACTACTTGTCTCTGTACCATCTAGCTCTCTTGCTGGGATTCTGTCCCATTCTTTCATGTGGGACATATTCCTTTATCTCTTCATTTTGTCTCATTTTGTGTGTCTGTGTCGATGTGCAAAATTTGTACATGTCCTGTTCTTAAAAGTAGTGGCCTTATGAAGAAGAGGTCCTGTAGTGCCTGGCAGTGAAATATCCCCTGTTCCCCAGGATCTGGTGCTTTAGGGTTGTCTTCTATGTGTGTTGTATGCACCCTATTGTTTGACTGAGCCACTTTTGCCTTCAGTACAGCCTTCTTTGCCTGTAGCGGGCACAGTTTGGCCCCTGCATTGTTTGTGGGTCAGTATAGGGCTATCTTGGGTTTTAGTTAAATCAGACTAGACATTTGTCAGAGACACAGTAGTACTGAACTGCCAGGCACCTTCCCTATGTTGTACTCGTGGGCAAGTCCTGCAGTCAGATCCAATGTCTGCCCACACCCCAGTTCTGGGGCCACAGTCAGATGGGTGTATGTGATGACCTTCCTGTTTCAGGGCCAGGAGTCACTTTAGAGTGCTGGTGTCCCCTCGTGGGGCTGCTTGAACACTGCCTGGCTTGTGCCACCACTTCGGATGGGCTCCAACCAAAGGTATATGGGAGGGGGGAGGTCAAAAGGAGAAAGGGGGGATAGGGTGGCAGTGTTTGGACAGGTCTGCTATGGGAGGAGACCTGGATCTGAGGCCTGGCTGGCGGGGGCATGTCTGCAGGGCATGTTGCTAGTAAGTCAGATGGAAAGTGTTATCACTGCTCTGGTTCCCACAGGTGTCTATGTATCTAGGCTGGGTGGTGGGGGATGGAAATGGCACAACCAGCTCTTTTGCTCTTGGAGAATTCTTCCAAGGATCCCCGCCCCCCAGCACACGATTTGAGAGTATGCACCAGGCATTTTTCAAAATGCCTTTTCTATGCTGTACCTCCAAGTGGCTCTTTTTTGTGCTCTCTCTTTAAGGGTGGGGACTCAGCTTCCTCTTGCCTTTTGGGCTCCCCCAGAGCCAAGCCCACTGATTTTAAAATTTCAGGTGTTAAGTCTTACTGATTATAAGAACTCACAAATTATGCCCCTCAGGTTTTCAAAGTCAAATGTATGGAGATTCATCCCCCCAGTGTGGGTCCCCTGTGCCTGGGGTGCCTGCCCTGGGGACCAGCTGCTCTCCCTTCTCCACGCCCACTGTGTTCTTGCCTCTTGTGCACAGGACCACAGGTCTATTTAGCTCCCACTCCTGTCTCTGCCCTTCCTACCTTCTTCAACATGGCCTCTTCTCCACTTTCAGTTGTGGAGAGTCATTTCTGCCCGTTGTCATTTTCTGTTTGTTTTTTTTTTACCATGTTGTGAGAATTGTCTAGTTATATCCATGAGACAAGATGAGCTTAGGATCCTCCTACTCTGCCATCTTCCCCAGAAGTCAAGAGAGATCACTTCTGTAAATGATAAGTGAAATACAGAGTATATCAAATAATGAAAAGTACGGAGGAGAAAAATAAAGCAGGAAGGGGTGATAAAGAAAGGCTTCACTTGAGAAGGTGGTATCTGAATAATGGTCTACAGATGTTATTCTAAAAGCTTTCTTGAGGTATAACTGATCCTAACAATTGCATATATTTAATGTGTACAATTTGATGAGTTGGGACATATGTAGTCACCCTTAATACCATCACCACAACAAAGGTAATAGACATATTCAACACATCCCAAAGTTTTCATTTGCGTCCCTTTATTTTTGTCTTTGTTTTTGGATAACAGAGTGAATCCTGGAGATAAAGGGAGAGGGACACTCTAAGAGGAGGCCATAAGGGTAAGAACCCAGAGGTACCACAAGGATGAAGGTGCAGGTAGATCAAAGTGAGTCAGAGGATGGGTCAAAAGAGATAATGGAGCTAGAAGACAAGTCATATGGGGGCTTTGAGAGCCTTTTTAAAGGACTGTCTTTCCTTCAGAGATTAAAAGTCACCGGAATGCTTGGAACAGAGGAGGATCATGATCTGACTCACCTTTTAACAACAACAACAACCAGTTCACCGTGTGAAGAGAAGGATATCGTGGAGCAAGTGGGGGGACCAGGGGCAGTCTGAAGGAAGGCTCACAGTAACCCGGGCAAGATATTACAGTGATGGTAGCAGATGAGCTAGTGAAAAGCAGTAGGATTCTGGATCTATTTTAAAATTTGCGCCACATTAGACCGCTTACTGGACTGGATAAGAAGTGTGAAAAATTAGTCCATAATGACGACAGGTTTTTGGACTGAGCAACTTGAAAGAAGGGTATTTGCTATGAAGAGGAAGACTATAGAAGAAGTTTTGCAGAAGAGAGAGCTTGGGAGGCTCAGTTTCACACATACTGAATATGAGATGCTATTAGACACCCAGGAGAGATGCAAACAGCTGGAAATACAGCTCTGGAGTTCAGGAGAGCAGTCAAGCCTAGAAAGGTGTGTTGGGAGTATCTGCACAGAATGGTATTTAAAAACAGGAGACTGCGTGATGTCCACACCAAGTGAATAACATAGGTTAAAAAAACAAAACAAAACAAAAGACCAAGAAATTGAAAGAGTGACCTATGGGGAGCTCTAACATTAAGTGGCCAAGGAGGTAAGGGGGAATCAAGAAAAGAGAAAGTGAGTCTGATAGCCAGATGAGGAAAATATTTCAAGGATAAGTAAATAATCAAGTGTGTTAGTGGTTCTGAGAGGTCAAGTAAAGTGATGGCTGAGACCTGACTACTGAACCAAATAATGGCCTTGACAAAAGCAATTTAAATGGCATGACCAGGTAGAAAGCCTGACTAGAATGGATTCAAGAGAGAAAGAGAGAAATAAAAGCCAATATCAAAATATGGCCCAGCCCCCCTAATGAATCCCCAAAACCTTTCAATGGGTCCATGGTGTCAAAAATATTTTCACTCCTATTCTCTCATGTGGGTATAGTGAAGTTTTCCAGAAACTCCATGATATGAGGACACCTTTATTCTGACAGCTAATGGAACATGTGCCTATATATTCTTATGTTTTAAATTTTTCTGTCTCAATTTCTAACATGGGAAATATCAATGAATATAATCCAAGTAAACCATAAGTCTTTGGGGTTATCCATTGTTTTTTTAAGAGTTTAAATGTCATACACAAAAATAAACTCCAAATGGGTTAAAGACCTAAATTTGAGACCCAAAGCCGTAAAAATCCTGGAAAAAAGCACAGCAGTAATTTCTCTGACATCAGCTGCAGTAACATTTTTCTAGATATGTCTCCTCAGGCAAGGGAAACAAAAGCAAAAATAAACTTCTGGGACTACATCAAATTAAAATGCTTCCGCACAGTGAAGGAAACCATCAACAAAACAAAAAGACAACCTATTGAATGGAAGAAGATATTTTCAAACGATATATCCAATAATGGGTTATCCAAAATACATATCCAAAATATATGAAGAACTTATACAACTCAACACCAAAAAACAATCTGATGAAAAAATGGGAAGAGGACCTGAATAGACATATGTCCAAAGAAGACATACAAATGGCCAACAGACACATGAAAAGATGTTCAACTCACGAATCATCAGAGAAAAATCACAAGGAGATATCACATTATACCTGTTAGGATGGCTAAAATCAGAAAGACAAGAAATGACAAGGGTTGGCAAGGACATGGAAACAAAAGAACCCTTGTGCACTGTTGGTGGGAATATAAATTGGTGCAGCCACTGTGGAAAACAATATGGAGGTTCCTCAAAAAAAAAATAATAATAGAATTACCATATGATCAAGAAATTCCACTACTGGATATTTATCCAAAGAAAATGAAAACAATAATTCAAAAAGATATGTGTATCCCTGTATTTATTGCAGCATTATTTACAATAGCCAAGATAGATAAGTGACATAAATGTCCACAGATAAGACAATGGATAAGAAAAATATGATGTATATATATCTATACAAGTCTGTATATAAAAAGAATCAAGTCTGATTCTGCTTTGTATATACATATACATATACACATATACACATCCATACATACAAAGCATACATATACATATGTACATACATATATACATATGTACATATGTATATACAAAGCAGCATCAGACTTTTAAATACAAAGAACAAACTGATGGTCACCAGAGGGAAGGGAGATGAGGAGATGAGCAAAATGCGTGAAGCATAGTGAGAGATAGGCTTCTGGTTTTGAAATGAATAAATCATAATAAAAGGTGCAGCATGGAGAATATAGTCAACAGTATCGTAACAGTGTTGTAGGGTGACAATTGGTAGCTACACTTGTGTTGAGCATAGCACAGTGTAGAGAGACGCGGATCACTATGTTGTATAATTTAATGTAATTTTGTGTGTCAACTACACTCACATAAAAATTATATTCAAATTTAAAAAGTAACACATAAAAAAAAGAGTTTAAAATGGTCCTGAGATCAAAAAGTTTGAGAACCAATGACACAGAAAAATGATAGCTAGAGACAGATGATCAGATAGATACATAGAGAGCTAGAGAGCTGATGATACAGAGACAGGCACAGACCGTGTGAATGAGTGCCTTGCTCCTCCATACAGTTTCCTATGCTGCATCTCCTTCTAGTTCCACTGCTTCAGGCTCTAAGTCACTCACACTCACATGTATTTCTTAAACTATTAATCAGGCATCAGTTTGAGAGTGACCCCAGGAATTGACATATGGCAAAGCTTTAGCTGAAAGGGGCATGGTGAAAGACACACAGGGCCAGAGTCAAGTAAAGATTTAACGCAATCAGTCTGAAAGGCTCTATTCACAGTCTGATTTTAAAATGCATATGACCATCGCACATGCAAGCACAATTTGGCCCACAGATTCAAATTCTCTTTATCTTCATTAGAACTCTAAGGGGAAATCTAGCTTAGAATGGTTCTTCATACATAATAGTAGACAATGCACGGGCAATCTCCTAGTTTATTACTAAAGGGAATAGGGAATTCTTCTAATAAAATGTCAAGTCTAAAGTCTCACTGCTGTCCTCTTTATTTATTCTCCAGGATTACATTCCTCAGAGTTCCCCTCACTCAAAACATCCATCAGCGCAAGATTACATTTCTGTATCTCTTGTAGTAAAAAAGGAATATAGACTTTGGAGTGCCACAGACTGGAGCTCCACCACCTCCCAGCTGAATGTCTTTTACAATTTACTTAGCTTGCTTGAGATTTAATTTCCCATCTATGAAATCGAGATTTCAAGAATCTTGTGAGGGTCAAATAAAATGAGCTTTACAAAGTACCCAGTGAAGAGCCTAGCAAAGGTAGGTATTAAATAAATGGTGGATTTCTTAAAAAGTTTCAGTAACAGGGGTGGCCTGAGTGATGTAGTCAGTGAAGCATCCAATCCTTGGTTTCAGCACAGGTCATGATCTCAGGGTCATGAGACGGAGTCCCACTTCGGATTCCACAGTCAGTGTGGAGTCTGCTTCAGATTTTTCTCTCCCTCTTCCTCTGCCCTTCCTGCTTATGCACATGCTCCCTCTTGCTCCCTCTTGCTCTCTCTCTCTTTCTCAAATAAACAAGTAAATCTTTTTTTATGCTCAGTAATTGAGCACAAGTTATACACCTTTAAATAGTAAAATAATATCAGGACATACTCCTAATAAGCAAAAAAAAAAAAAAAAAATCAGTAAAGAACTTTCAGGGAAAATACATACATAAATAGTCATATGAAGCTTCTTGCATTCAGTTTGAGGATGAATAGGATAGACATATTCTAAGAAGTACTTACTCATTCAACTCACATTTAAGTGTTATGGTGTGCCAACCACTGTGGTAGACAATAGAAATAAAGAGAATAAAGAGAATAAACCAAAGACCCTGTTTTCTGGGAAGATTGCAGTCTCATAGAGAAACGACACTGAACAAAACCTCAATACAAAGGGACAATGCTTTGAAGGCCATGTTCCAGGGTCATGGAAACCCCAGTAAGGAGAGCCCAGGAGCCACTAAGTTATGAGGTCTTCTTTGAGTTCAAGACCCTTGAACGTTGTCCCCAAAGAACTTGCCCTCCACCATCACCATAGTAACACCCTTAGCTCACTGAATCCTGCTCTGTAATGACACAGAGAGCAATGAATGGAACAGCCACTGTTTTGAGTTTAGGATTTGATCTTCATCTGCCTGGATCCATGAAAAATGACTTGGTTACAAACAGTTTATCTATATATGTGGCATCTTTTTCAACACTTTTAGCATCATTAAGAACCCATTCATTTTTATGTATTTGATGGGTTTCAACCCACTGTAGTCCTTATCCTTTCAATGCTCTTATTGTGATGTCTTAGGCCACTGGGAACACTTTCCAGTTGGCATCTCTATCCTTTGTAAGTGACCCCAGTTGGTCTTTGATAGTTTCCTTGTTTAAGGGATAATAAGGTATTCCAGACTCATCTTTTACATTTCTTGCCTACAAAAGAACAGCTGTATCTCCAAGGAGCTCTGGCAGTGAAATACTATAGTAGAAATTGGGCCACTCTTCCATGAATGTCATTGCTTCTACACCTCCTCATTAGACAGAGCTATCCTCATGAAGTGTCGATGCAGCCAAATGAGTCATTTACTAATGCCTAGCACCTTCCTTTCAGACACTGCGTTCCATGAAGGACCCTCCTCCCGAGGCTGTTATTCTGCCAAAATTTAGAGCACCCCTTAGGAAGATGCTATTCCTTCTCTGGTGCGTAATTCTTGGCATTTAACCAGGAATCACGCCAAGTGGTGAAAAAGAGAAAGGACCTCCTAGGAATTTGAAAAGCCGGGTTTATGATGAGAGACGGGGGAGATCGGTGCTCACAGGGAGTAGGCTTCCTGGAAATTTTTCCTCTGTCCTCTCTTGGGCACATGGCCTGATCCCTTTGCTGTCTCAGCAGAGACATGAAGAGATGGAGCCATGTCCTCATGTCTTCTACCTAAATAAAACGGATGTTATGTAAGATCTGGGCTTGAATCCAGCATGCAAGGGCATGTGTGTATTCTGGCCAAATAGGCTCGGGGTCCACATTTCCCCCACGTGTTTCAGGTTTCAAACTGAAATTTCCTCTCCCTTCTAGGTAACAATTACAAAATACTTACCTTTGAATTCTCCATGACAACCAAAAGGGATGGTAGTTTCTGACTTTGGGAAGCAGCAAGCTGCATGTTCAAACACCTGGACTTCTGAGTCAATGATTCAAAATTATATTAGTAACGATAATTCACACAATTATTTATTGGGTGTCATTTAAATGAGGAGCTACCTCAGTGCTATGGGTAGATGCTGCTATTATTCCCATTTGATGATGGGGACTCTGAGAATTTGTGAGGCCGTGTGTCACATCCGGAGGCAGCACCAGACACTTAAACTCAAGTCTGTCTGATGCCAAGTTCCAGGCTCTACTCCACGACTCTTTGGGAAAGAGTAAACAACTAACCATTTTCCAGCAAGCAAGACGACGGATAGGCTCTGTAAGGAGGTAATGAGCTTTCAGCTGGAAGGGAGGAGAGAAGCATAAACCCTGTTAACTATGGCAGGGCACTCATGGGGTTCCTACAAAGTAAGAAGACACACTTCAGCAAGCCCTGAGGTCATCTGTAGTACCAGGTCCTACAGACACACATCTGGCTGAAGAAAAACATTCTTTTCACATTAGGATCCTTGAAGAAAATGAGTCGAAAGCACTTTATACCAGATTCATTGTTATTTGACATACCCCAGGCTCGAATTCAGTGTAAGCTTCTAATACATGGATCTACTAAAGAGCCCTGGAGTCCGCTACGCTGGTGGAATTTTCCTGTCTACTCTCACAGGCTGTTTAAATGCAGCCGGGACTAGTTTTGAACATCCTTCATCATTTGAGTGCCACACATGGCAGAATTTCTAAATCTCAATAAGGCTTCAACACTGATTGCTTCTAATGGGAAAATGAAATATAAAAGCAAGCCTAACAATGGACTCCAGCTACACGGAGGAACTCGCTTACATAATCCTTAAAGCAAAGGACAGAGACACTGCAGCTCTCCTGAGAGACTGTTCTCTGAGGCTCTTTGCATTTAGACAACCATCTCACATTTTTCTGGAAATGAGTTTATATCCCCTCCTACAAATAATGAGGTGACACATTAAATGACACCTCAAAGATGGCTCCAGGAAATCAGACATGGAACCAAAACAGGTCTATGACTTCGGAATATTTCCACAGGAAGGCAAACATCCAAGAATGTTATAAATGTGGAAATCTCTTATTGTGGACTTTCTCCAGCACACATAGAATTAGAGATAGCTGTGTAAGCGATCTTCATCTACCCATCACCCAGCATCTGTGTTCTTGTGTCATGTGCCTACCCCTCCAGGCACCAGAAGTTTCTGAAAGGGTGTTCTCTGGGCAAAACATACTTTACAATAAAACCCCATGGTATCTGAAATGTGGCATCTTGTAACAGCACAATGTGAAGTGACAGTTGATTCCTTCAGACTTCTATCTTGAGGTACCAATCATGGAGTATCTCAAACCAAGAGCATCTGCTGAATTTTGAAACCACTCTAGATAGTAACTCACATCAAATCAAGATATGAAGGTGCTAATTGCTTGTGAGTCAACTCTAAGCAACATAGACTGATCTTTCTCTTACATTTATGGCATTTGTGTAAAGGCAAGGTCCACGCTGACAGGGGTGAACTAAAACCAAAGCAGCATATAAGATGAAAGCACGTGACCCCAACCAGGAAGATCAATCTGTACACAGTCTACCTGCTAATGCGTCAGAGTCGAGACCACGACTTTGCTTCTTATGATCACAACCCTCAGTTATTATGTACTTCCCACTTACCCTCTCCTACTCCTGTGCTAACCTCTCTACCATAGCTCTTTAATCTCGGCCAAAATATGTGCCTTTGTCATCAATTTGCAGATGGGGAAATGGACGCTTAGCAAAATTAGATGACTTATTCAGCAGAATCTAGACGATAAACCGGGTCCTCCTGACATCAAAGTCTGCATTCTTTTCCCTATAACAATGCACTCTGGGCCCAAGTAATAGTGACCCAAATACCATTAGTTACATAAACACACACAAATGCCACTGTGTACCACACACAAAATCCGCAACTATTCCGAATCTGCAGGGTGTGAATGAAGGGCATAATCGACATAGTAACTGGTTAACATCTGGGATCCTCTACCAACTGTACAGTTGACGGCTCCCTTAAGAGAGAGTAAATAAATCAAGGAGCTGAAGGCACACCAGCCTCTCTGCTGGGCTCCACACCCCTCCCTGAGCTTCGGACCACTGCGTATACTAGGAAACAGCTCTGGGTGCCTGTGCTTCCTACAGCAGGTGGGACACAAGCATGGCCTGTTGTGACTGCTTACTGCCATCAAAGAAGCATCTCGACATCATCCAGGAAGTACTCTGGAGGAGGTGCTTCCTAGGGAAATGAACAGCTTAAACGTCATGAGTTTTCAGCAGTGTTAAGTCCAGGTAATAAAAACCCTCAGATACTTAAGTAACATTTTGTACCAAAAAGGGATTTCCATTAATGAATGAAGGTCCACCAAAGAAAAAGCACTCTGCTAGATCTAACTCAAGATACTTACCTGGGACTGGGAAATGCAAAGCCAGCTTCTTCTCTGCATAAAATAATTAACAATATTCTCAAGCAATGACAATAACCTTCCAGGGGCACAACAAAGAGGTGACCCTGCTTTGACACACTAAAACATCAGGTCTCAGATGCCAATACCTTGGGTCCCTTGCAATTATGGTGACTGCCAACAGGCCCTACGTTATCATCTTCCATCTAATACTGAGCCCCCACACAGTCCCAAGCAATCAACTGGGCTTCTCAGTTTCAAAATTCTCAACTTCAGAACAGCTTATTAATCATGATTAGCATTTCCTGTAATACCTTTAATCATATCTCAGTCTTTTTCCCCAACTTTATTTCAGCACCATTCTCTCAACACCAACACATAATGGACTTCTTACTATCTTGAAGCTTTTCCACTGGATTAGGGTTTCCTAGATAGTAAAAACAAACAAACAAACAAACAAAGGAACTCCAGGTATATGTATAATCATTATCCTTCTTCCCATCCCTTGGTGAACTGATCTACATAAGCAAAGGGCACCATGATTTATGATTTTTTCAATGTCTACCATATGTGCCAGATCCATTACTGCAACCACATCAAAATGGACCTTCAAAATGTAAAACTCTCGGGCTTTTTTGCCTGTTAATATCTCTTACTGGCATATTTGACCTTATTCTATGCCAAACTGACTCTCCAATTATAATTGGAAGCTATACTGGACTAATTGTTATGGGTATTTATCACTTTTATTATCAGGAAAAAAATGTATTTTCAGAAAGACTCTTAAAACTGACTCTGACCCTAAAGACTACAATTTCTTTACCACCAAACCATCAGCATGAAGAATGCTCATGATACTAAATCTAGTACATACTTTACTGAGATTGTGACCATAACTGTTCCTATTTCACTGAGGATTCTGTGGGCTCCTGGAGTTCAATACCCTCCTCCACCACCCTTCTATGCATAACATAAATATGTTATACCTAACATATTTAATCAAATGAAATTAGCATAATAAGCCCATGAAAACTAGGTATGCCCATTCTCTACATTTTACAGTGGAAAGCAGTATCATCTCGGTTGCTAATCAAATTCCAAATTCAATGAATTTTAACTGATACCAAAGTATTACTATTAAACGTGAAGATAGAAATCACATAATCTGAAATCTGAAATCCAGACTGTAAGTGAGCAAACGCTTCACAGAGAACCACCCATGTGCCCTCCGGGGACACTTTGTTGTCACGGTCCTGTCAAACACCATGTATTCTCACCAGCATCTGAGTTCTTATAGAATGCTCTTTCTGCCTGACCTGAAAAGGAGATTTTGTTCAACAAAATTATTCTTCCAAGAATAAAGGCCTTGTAATTGGTTGCTTACACAGGATTTCATATTACAGAGCTCTCAGTTATTAAATGAGGACAAAAGAGTACAATTTGGGGTAAATATCCCAACCCTACCCAATACCAACCAATATAAGTTTTGTAGGCCAGAGAGAGCACCTGTGAACACATGGTTGCAAATGTTGGACCCTGGGATAATGTTCACTTAAAATAATTCTGTGGGTGGGAGCAACTGGGTGGCTCAGACAGTTGAGCATCTGCCTCTGGCTCAGTCACGATCCCAGGGTCCTGGGATCGAGCTCTAAGCTGGGCTCCCTGCTTGGTAGGGAGTCTGCTTCTCCCTCTCCCTCTGCCCCTCCCATACCACTCATGTTCTCTCTCTCTCTTTCTCTCTCTCTCAAATAAATAAAGAAAATCTTTAAGAAAAATAATTCTGTGGGTGGAAATTACAAACCATCTCAAACAGGATGAATGAAAAAAAAAAACCTATCCTAATGGATTCTTGCTGCTTGGAATAAAATTTTCAGGGTGCTTTATCTCAAACAACCTTAACAGAATGTTGAAATGCTCTAGGAAACCAAGTCAGCCAAAAAGTGGCTCCACTAGGAACACACACACTGAGGTCAAACATGCACATGATAGGCTAAAAAATTATTCCATTGAATGTAAGAATAAAAAAAGCTGGTTCTCCAAGGTAAGATAGGTTTTTACATAAAAGACTTTTACGGTGCCTGGGTGGCTCAGTTGGTTAAGCAGCTGCCTCCGGCTCACGTCATGATCCTGGAGTCCCAGGATGGAGTCTTGCGTCAGACTCCCTGCTCAGCAGGGAGAGTCTGCTTCTCGCTCTGACCCTCCCCCTTCTCATGCTCTCCCTCTCTCTCAAATAAATATTTAAAGAAGACTTATAATTGGTTACTAAATTAGTACATTAATATTATAAGTTGATATTCAACTCATTTAACTACAACCTTTTAAGTTCATAAATATATAGGGAGGAGTGCCTGGGTGGCTCAGTCAGTTAAGTGTCTGACTCTTGATTTCGACTCAGGTGGTGATCTCAGTGTCATCATTCTCATGGACTTAAAATTCTCTCTCTCCCTCTCTCTCTACCACCTCCCTCCCCCACTCATGTGCTTTCTCTCTCTCTCTCTCTCTCTCTCTCAAAAATAAAAAATATATGTACAGGGAAAAAAATTGAGAATGAATCTTCTCGTTGGCTGCCTTATATTCTGGAGAACATAGTATCATCACTGTCACTCTAGGGAGGATGAAACATACCACAGAGACTGACTGAGAGAGGGAATCAGTGCTCAGGCTGAGCTGTGTCCAAAGCCCAGAGTGGTCTTTCCACTATACCATAGGAGCTCTTCTAAAGTGAAGACCCATTGTTTTTTCTTTCCTCTGCCCACAGCTAAGCTATCAGTTGACTCCCAACCCAAGCTCACTCATTTCTAAAGCTAAGGCAATTTCCAAGTAAAAAGTATCCTAAACAAGGGACAGAGTAATATATACATCTCGGACACACGATGCCTACATTCTCTGTAAATTCTGCTCTCATAAGTTTGAAAGGGTCTCCAAAATGGGGAAATACTGTACAGTTCCCCAAGTTCTCAGGTCTTTCCCCTATCCTGCAGAATATGCTGGCAACTCCACAGCCGCCCTCAGTCCCTCACCACCTCTGTTCTGTTTATTGCCTGACCGTGGAGCTCCTTCGAAAGCCCTTCCCTCCATTCAGCTTTCTCTGAGGTCTCTCACACAGATACGACCCTTCCCTCCTCATGAACCATGCCGCCGCCTCAGCCATGTTTGAGTGGAAAGAGAAATGACCTTCCAGTCAAAGGACCTTGTTCATATTTAGTTTCTCCCCCTGCAGGATCCTACCTGTGAGGTCCTGACCAGTTACTGAAGCTCTCTGCATCTCACCTTACTCACTAAGCAGGAATGCAGACCCTACCTCCCAGCTGATTAACTAAAGGCAGGTGCTCTGACCCTACTCTGAGAACAGCATCTGGCATCTTCTAAGACCCCAATGACTTAAAGCTGGATCTCTTTCACTGTTCTCTTGCAGCTGCTTACGAACCTACAGTATCTCACTAAAATGCAACTCATTCAAGTGCAAACTGTGTCTTAATACTTCACTTTATAGCTTGGAAAACACTTGGCACACAGTACGGATATAATAAATACATTCACTAGATGATATAAAGAAAAGGTTCTCTAGAGGGAAAAAAATCATAAAGCATCTTAATAATGGGTGAAACATTTAATTATTTTAGCATTTCTAAAAGGATCTATTTCACTCTCCTGAAACCCAACCTGTACTTCCAATGTTGAAATGTATCCACTAATTTGCTTTGACGTACTTTAAAAAAAAAAAAAAAAAGTTGCAGGAGCTCCCAGGGCACTCTAATGAATGCGTGTTCTAAGTGAGCAAACACCGCCAAATTAACCACAGCTCCCTCCACAGCACCAGGGGATAACTAGCAGTGCTCCTACGTGGCTCTTATACTTAATCAAATAAAAATATGAAAGGACCTGCAATTTTCCCTTTATTGCTTTTAGTTCTATCCCAGGAGTTAAATGCCCTTCTAAAAATAGCAAACGTTCATTTGCTGCATGACCTCATAGCTTCGCTTTGGAAAAGAGAATGCCACATTAGGTCCAACTTGGTGATAGGCTTTCATTAACTTTGATTCTGTCATCAACAAACGTATGGGGCACCCCGTATGTGCCAGGTGCTGTTGGTGACATGGGGGGCAGTGATCACACCGTCAGAACACCTGTCCAAAGCTTCCATGCAACTGGGGGCAGTGATAATCCTAAGAAAAATAGGTAAAACATACAGTGTATTAGTAGAAATGCTCACGATGTGATAAGGAACCCAGAGAGAAGAGACAGAGAGGACAGCTCCAGGGAAGGTGGCAGGAAATGAGGCCCAAAAGGTCAAGGGAACCCAAACCACAAGGACAGCTGGGGGACTTGGCGAGAGTGGTAGCTTTTCCCCCAATGACATGGGGACCCACTGGAAGGTTCTAGAAGAGGCTCTGCCCGTGGCAAGCTGGTGGTCGTGCGGAACACAGGTTGCAGGGCTCAAGGGCAGGAGCAGGAAACCAAGTTGGGAGACAACTGCCGTAACTCAGGGAGATATGACAGCAGCAGCCTTGGTCAAGGAGGGTGATGGGGGAGGTCGAATTCCAGGTACGTTCTGAAAGTAGAGCTGACATGATTTATTGATGGACTGGATGTGGGGTGAGAGAGAGACGAGTCTAGAATGACTCCTCTCTGCCAGGTTTCTGCCTGGTGTGCACACAAGATACATGTATGATCCCAATAAATTCCATATACCTCCTTCAATATCCCAAAACACATTCCCAAAACACACCATCTCTTCTGAAGCCCATAAATTCACTCTCTGGGAGAAAGGAACCCACATTTCCCATTTGTCTACTTCATAGCAGACATTGCATACATAATCCACACTAAAAACCTGTGAGGGAGGGATTATGAGCACATTCTATGGTTCAGACCAGTGGGTCAGTTCAGCAAAGAACCCTGGTCTGCCCAAAGCTGTACAGAGGGAGGATAGGGTTCATCTAAAGGGTCTATTCTGGGGATGCCTGGATGGCTCAATCAGTTAAGCATCTGCCTTCGACTCAGGTCATGATTGCATCTGATCAGTGTTCTGGGATTGAGTCCAAGGGCAGGCTCCCTGTTCATCAGGGAGTTTGCTTCTCGCTCTGTCTGCCACTCCCCCTGCTTGTGCTCTTTCTTTCTCCCCCTCTCTATGACAAATAAATTCTTTAAAAAATAAAAATAAAGTATCTATTGCACTCCAGCAGTTTGCTGCCAGGAGAGAAAGCCATCAGTAAAGCCACATCTTCATATTCCTCTAGAGAAATCCGAAAACTACAGATGATTGTGAAATCTCCTGATATTTAAATGCACAGTTTTGAAAAACTCACATGAAGTGTGCTAAACAAACACACCTGTGTGCCAAATTTCACCTAAGGGTGGTCCAGCCTAGTGAGATGGGGATGTCAATGCAACTTCTAAATTATTTCTAGATTTTTTAAATTAGGACTAATTTTTTCAAATGATTATCCTCCACGATGCAGCAATAATCAAAGAATCTAAGAAACCCTTCCCAGAAACAGAAGGCAGGGATGAGAGGAGTCCCAACAAGAGTCACAATTTGAAAAGTGGCTTCTGGGCCATTGTCGTGATATGTATTAAACCCAAGTGTACAAGAGAAAGAGTTCAAATGCCTTTCCCTCCAGGACAGAAATCTGCCAAGACCTGGGGCAGGGACAGAGGGTAACAGCCCTCCAATTACACCTTCAATATATGAACTCTGATCCCCTCTGATGGAAGCTGCTTGCTACCCTGGCTCCGGGCCTCTGTGTCTCCTTTCCCTCCTCCAGCTCTCTCCTCCACAGCAGGCAGTGATGAGTAAGCCCAAATACAGAGCAGAGGCCAGAGAGAAGAGCAAGAATCCTCCAAAAGGAATTTAGGGCAGACCTCAATCGGGTTGTCCAGGAAAGCCTAACTTGAACTTGGACATGAATAAGTGCAGGAAAGGAGCTACTGAGGTACAAGGAGCTACTGGGGTACAGTGTTTGAGGACCCCAGGAAGGAGGTAGGAATGCTTGCATGGGGGAGGGAAGAGAGGAGTCTACTGTTTTGTGCACAAGCCACTGCCTTCTAGGAGAAGTAGGGGGTCTTCAGCCTCCCCTCTCAGTCCCAGCTCCAGGTGGGAACATGCAGAACTGGCCCTTTGGAAAGAAGCCCAAAGGAAAGAGCCCAGTGAGCTCTCAGACCCAGCAGAGAAAAAGGTCCCAGACAAGAAGCGTGGCAGCAGGAAGTGAGAGTAGTATTTGGTGAGACACTCCCGAGAGATGGAAGAAATACAAGATGGAAAGAGTGCATTATCTCCACCCAAATCTTAAAGTGGGACACTACTGTATAAACAAGCTCAGAAGGGTGCTTTCGTGTCATGGCTGTAGAATTTTCCATGGCCCAGGAGCATGATCAAATGACACGGGGATTGCCGATGGGGACAATGGGATGAGAAAGGAGGGGAGTCCAATCCTCGCCTTCCACACTTACTTTCTCAAATTGAAAGTCTCAGATTGTCCTGACCATCCCTCTTGTCCACTCCTGCATACCAAATTCTGTCAATTGTACCTCCCAGAGCCCCCTCGGTCCTGTCCACCCCTCTCCAGTCCACTGCCATTCCTCCTTGCAGATGGCATCTGCCACCTGTCCCTTCACCAAAACACTCATACCCCTGCTTCCTGTCCAACTTATCACCCTGATCCGTCCTCCAGACCGCAGTGCACATGGCCCTTCAACACTCAACTCCAGACCGCAGTGCACATGGCCCTTCAACACTCAACTCCACTCACATCCCACTCTACCTTTAACAGCTTCCCACTGACTTTAGGATAAAGTCCAATGCTGCCCGGCCCACAGCAAGAACACAACCGTCACTGAATAAATGAAAAATCTATTTCAGATCATTTCTACATTTGCATACATAGTTCTTTGTCAGTATGGTAAACTAAAAAACCAAAAAAACAACATCCATTTCCTCCTATGGTTCTGATACAATAAATAAACTTAAATAAAAGCTCCGGATTCATAGTCATCCCTCTTGAAACTGTCATCTGTGAAGCTGCATGGCATACACAGTCACAGGAATTCATGCATATTTATGTGTGTTATTTTACTTCCTTTTAATAAGACTTCATCATGGAAGTCATATGATGTCAAATTACTGCTCTGTACTGAATATTTGCCACATGAGAGTAACAGAAGAAGAGCTCTGATGATTCACTAAGTTTAGCAGATCCCGCACTTGACCTACATGGGTTTGAATCAGCTCTGTAAATAGGTGTTTGAGGTTAAAAAAAAAAAAAAAGTACTTTTTTAATACAGTCAATTGTGAATATTTTAATTCAGGAACTATGCTTTGAAGTAATATACTGCCTGGGATTTCTTTCTTTTTTTTTTTTTTAATGTTGAATTAGCCAACATACAGTATATCATTAGTTTTTGATGTAGTGTTCAGTGATTAATCGGTTACACACAACACCCAGTGCTCATCACATCATGTGCTCTCCTCAGTTCCCATCACCTGGTCATCCCCTCGCCTCTGCAGCCCTCAGTCTGTTTCCCAGAATCCAGAGTCTCTCATGGTTTATCCCCCTCTCTGATTTCTTCCCATTCGGTTTTCCCTCCCCTCCCCTATGGTCCTCCACACTACTCCTTGTGTTCTACATATGAGTGAAACCATAGGATAATTGTCTTTCTGTGACTGACTTATTTCACTTGGCATAATACCCTCCAGTTCCATTCATGTCGATGCAAATGATGGGTATTAGTCCTTTGTGATGGTTGAGTAATATTCCATTGTACGTATGAGCCACATCTTCTCTATCTGTTGAAGGACATCTCATCTCCTTCCAGAGTTTGGCTATTGTGGACATTGATGCTATGAACAATGGGGTACAAATGCCCCTTCTTTTCAATACATCCTTATCTTTGGGGTAAATACCTAGTAGTGCAATTGCTGGGTCTTATGGTAGCTCTATTTTTAATGTCTTAAGGAAACTCTGTATCATTTTCCAAAGTGGCTGTACCAGCTTGCATTCCCACCAACAGTGTAAGAGGGTTCCCCGTTCTCCACAACCTCTCCAACATTTGTTGTTCCATGTCTTGTTAATTTTAGCCATTCTGACTGGTATAAGGTGGTATCTCATTGTGGTTTTAATTTGTATTTCCCTGATGGCTAGTGATGTGAAGCATTTTTTCATGTGTCTGTTCTGGGATTTCTTAAACAAAATTAAACATATATTTTCTGTGTTGAGGTGAATTATCTTTTAAAATTTCTTTCCACAATTAAAACAGATTTTTGTAATCTCTCACAAGCAGAGGCAGAAACCACTCCTACCGAACACTGAGAGTATGCCCAGAAGGCAACATGAAGCCTTTCTACTAAGACTAACCAAACTAGTCTTCGTAACACCTAACCACCAAAATTCATTTGAACATAATGCTACCACACGCCATGAGTGACCTCATAATGTGAAAATATTTTTATCTGTATGTTAATCTTATTTATGGTAAATTTACTTGTTTTGTTTTTAAGAGTGAAATCTGTCAGTCTTCTGTGGTGCAGTGTCTGCCTTGGTACTGGCTCAGGGACACTTCCCTCCAGATGTATTCTCGGGCTCTTAGAACACCTGTCCTTTACACATTAAACCTCATGTGAGCTATGAGCTTATTTCTAGACACAGTGAATAGAATAAATATAATGGCATTTTTTTTCCCTAAAATGATGACTCATTGACCCAAACTGACTTGTCGAATGATCCTTACATATCGTTGGGTTTATATCTTCAATTTCCTATCATCTTCCACTGATTTGTCTATTTATGTTTGTAATATTTTAATGTCTGATAAAGTTCACTTCCTTTCACTAAAAATTTGCCAGCATTTAAGTCATTATTTGTGTTAGCGATGTTTTAATATCTGATCAGATCTACTTCCTTTTACTAAAATTTTCCAACTTAGCTTGAGTGTTTTACATTTTTATCAGTCCTACACCTGATGTAGGATGTAGGTTCCATCTTCTTTCTCCTATTTTCCTTTCTCCTTATTTCCTTATTCCAGCCTTTGTGCTTGGTTGGTCACCGCAGAGTTACATTTATGTTACCAGTTTTTTTCAAAAAACTACTAACCCTGGAGGGCCCCTGGCTACCTCAGTTGGAAGAGCGTGTGTGCAACTTTTTATCTGTGAAGAGTCAGTCTGAATCCCGTGTTGGGTGTAGAGAGAACTTATAAACTCTAAGAAAAGCTAAGCCTTATTTTAAGGCATCATTTTATTGTATCATGTTATTGACTTGCTCCTTGTTTTCTTTTAATCTTTATAGTCCTTTTTCCTCCTGTCCTTAAATTACATTTTCCTAACTTCTTGGTTAGAGGCTCATTTTATTTAATTTTCTCTTTTCCTGTTTAACACAAAAGCTTTTAAAGCAATTGCTTTTTCTCAGCCTAGTTCTGCATGTATCTCATGACTTTCAGCATATAATGTACTAAATTACTAATTTCTACATAGTGTCTAAATGTAGTTTTTGATTTCCTCAACTTAAGTTACTTAACATTGAATTGTGGATAAAACTTTTGAGTTACTTCCTAACTCTCTGAGTTGTGGCAAGAATGTGGTCTCTATGACTGCTGCTTTTAGCAACATAGTAAAATGTTAGTTTATAGTTTAATAGTTCAGTTTATAGATAGTTTAAAATAGTTTATATTATTATCTGTCTAAATACTCTTGAAGCACTAAGACATATATTCTTGATTTATAGGCACATGAAATCACCCGTCCTATTTATACATGAACATATACCTGTATAAGTTGATATGTTCACACATAGAAAATTACATGTAGTCTGAAGCATGCACTTTTACTTAATATTTTATCATTAACATTAAATAGATTTTAAATATTTTAAATATTTCTTTAGATAAATTTTGTACTTTTTTTAAACTTCTTTTCAGTTTTCATTTCAATTCCAGTTAATTAACATACAGTGTTTTATTAGTTTCAGGTGTACGATATTGTGATTTGACATTCCTACCCAATGTTTATCACAAGTGCAATCCTTAACCCCATCACCTGTTTAACCCAGCCCAGTACACATTATTTTAATAGTAACTTAATAATCTGTGGGTCATCATAAATTAACGAAGTTATGATTTCCCAACATTATTTATTCTAACATTCACTATTACACATTTCCCTATCCAAAGCATTGTTACACTAAATATCCTTATAGCTTTTAATACTCTTATAATCCTAAAAGTGGGATTACTGAACCAAAAGTTGAAAACATTCAGGACTGTGCTACCCATTAGCAATTTGGGAGAGAGACCTCTAGACTAAGCCCTTACCAAGAGGTACTGAGCTGTTGTTCTGGGGTTTTTTGTTTTGTTTTTTTCTTTGAGGGTATAGCCAAGTAAGATATAAAAATCACAATTTCAATGTATTTCTTTCATTACCAATTACTGATCTTTTCATATCTTTCTAAATTGTTTTTATTGCTTCCTTTAAGAACCATCTAAACCAGTCATTGGTCCATTTCCCTGTTAGACTACATTAAATTTTGCCTTTTAATTTTAAAGCACTTTGATTTTAAAGAATTCACTTGGATTGGATTTTACGAGGATTTGATATAGTATAAAAATAACTCATATAGGTTGCAAATAATGTATTTTAAGTTATTTGCTTTTTAAAAATTATTTAAGAGAGAGAGAGTAAGAGAGTGAATGAGAGTATGCAAGCAGGGGGAGCAGAGGGGGAGAGAGAATTTCCAGCAGACTCCCCACGGAACGTGGAACAAGAAGTGGGGCTCACTGCGTGATCCATGAGATCACAACCTAAGCAGAAACCACGAGTCAGATACCTAACCCATTGGGCCACCCATGTGCTGCAAGTTATTTGCTTCTTAATATTGCTTAATACGTTTCAAACAAATCTACATTTTAAATCTTATGCATCAAAATTATGCAATTGTTTTTGCTGCCTTTATGCTTAGAAGTTCATTCTCTTCACAGATTGAGTTATATATTCACCATTAATTTTTATAGGATTGTCTGACTTCATTTCTATATTTCAGCCATCTGAAAACTATTTTTGTTTATGGTGTAAGATGCAGACTTATATAATTCATGGTTTCCCCAATTAGCAGCTTTTCCTGTGACCAACTATTGATGATTATTCCTTCCATATGTTTTTGGAGTGTTCCCCTTTATAGCAGCAATGCTTCTGAGGAGTCTGCTTTTTTCTGGGGTACATTCTTAAATCTGTGCACAATCTGTGTACACATGCTTAAGCAAATACCCTATTGTTTTACTTATTTCACAATACATTAAACTTGAAGAGGATGATTGCTCTGATAGCATGAAAAAATCCAAAATATCGTTATGTATTTTCACCTGATTATGTTCTTAGTTTTTTTGTTTTTGTTTTTTATTTGAAATTAGGTTGGGAAATACCACTATCTTTAAAACACTCAGTCTTTCTAAAAGAACATAGCTCATCTTCCTTGTGTTCAGATATTTTTAAACCATCACTAAGCTTATAGCTATGGCTCTCAATATATAATTTACTTTATTTAATTCCCACACATTGTTTTGTAGGGTGCCCAGAGGTCATATTTTTTTTTTTTAAAGATTTTATTTATTTTTCAGAGACAGAGGGAGAGAGCGCGAGCGAGCACAGGCAGACAGAGAGGCAGGCAGAGGCAGAGGGAGAAGCAGGCTCCCTGCCGAGCAAGGAGCCCGATGTGGGACTCGATCCCAGGACCCTGGGATCATGACCTGAGCCGAAGGCAGCTGCTTAACCAACTGAGCCACCCAGGCGTCCCCCCAGAGGTCATATTTTGTTGTTGTTAAGCTACATGAAATAGTTTCTTCTTATATATCTTATTTCTAAATATCGATGACATGTAAGAAAATAGTAATATTGTTTCCTTTGTACTAGTATTATAACTTCATTACTAAATGATTTAATTTCATGAGTTTTAAATATTTAAATTTTTCTTGTTATCTGTCACAAATTTAAATATTTAAAATTTTCTTGTTATCACGTCACTTTCATGTTTTAAGCCTACTTCTATTTCATGCCTCTTTGAATTAGCCTAGAACTCCAGATCAACATAATGTTGTTGATTGGAGAATTCTTTTCACATTCCTGATTTTATTTATTTATTTTTAAAGAATTTATTTATTTATTTGACAGAGATCACAAGTAGGCCAAGAGACAGGCAGAGAGAGAGTGGAGGCAGGCTTCCTGCTGAACAGAGAGCCCGGTGTGGAGCTCAATCCCAGAACCCTGAGATCATGACCTGAGCCGAAGGCAGAGGTTTTACCCACTGAGACACCCAAGTGCCCTTTATTCCTGATTTTAAATAGAATGGCTAGGATGTTCACCCTAAGATGAATATTAATATTTTGGGAATATTAATATCATGGGAAAGAAGAAGGTTTCAATCAGGAGTGGGTGGTGAACTTTATCATACATTTTTACACACTAATTGAAACTGTAACCTATTGATTGTCATTTTCTTATTGTTCAGTGTAAAAATGTAGCCAGTCTTTGACTAATTTTTTATATGGTGATTTCCTGTTGTTCAATGTAACATGTTAAAAGATATGTTAAATATTACACCATCCCTGTACTTAAAAGACAAATCCCACTTGGTCAGAGGAGAATTCCTCTAATGTTCTTCTAACTTCGGTTCGTCAACATTTTTCTAGGGGGCTTTTGAATCCTCTTTCATTGGCAAGCTTGGGCTATGCATTCTTAGTTCAATCCTGTTACAAGGCAACTCAAATAAAACATTAAGACACTGTTATAAAATGACAGGTACCATCACAAACAAACATTTCCCATGCCAGCACTGAGCCAAAGGTACAGCATATTCTTCTGCTAGACGGGGAAGGTATTCAAACAGTATTGTTCATTATGTCTATTCTTATTAGCACCAAGACTCTGATCTCTCTCAAGGCTCCTTGTCATCCACTGGCTCTCCATTCTAGCTCCAAAGGAGCCTTTCCAACTGTCAGTGTGGGGTGCACCTGATTGGCCATGCCCAGATAAGACTATCCTGCTGGGATGGAAATCAAAAGAGAATGTCCAGACATCCAAACCCAAAGTGGAGTTCACAGGTACCACTGCTGGCCCTTCCGGTTCACGCTTGCCAGAGCTGTCCCCACAACTCACCCTGACGCTAACTGGAAGCACTTTCCCCCAGAAGGAAGGGGCTGACTTGCATTCCTCTTTAGATCTCTTTAGATCTACTAAAATCACACCCCATTAAAAGCAGCCTCCCCTGGAAGACAAGGTGGAACACCTCTATTTCACGTCACACTGAAAATTCGTTTGCTTTTCTTTGTACAATATAACTAAGTTTTCGTTTGTTAGAGGTTCTTTAAAATCAGCGTTGTTTTTTTTTTCCCCATAGCCTAGGGTACTCAAAGATATGTTCAAATAATCAAACTTATAAGATATTTGAGAAGACAAGCTGTGTTCTTATTCATCTTCTCATTCTTTGAAGCCCTCACCATGTCGTAAGCACAGAACTACTCATTATATGTTTGCTGGATTGAGAACATGAACATGGTGGGGCGCCTTGGTGGCTCAGTCCATTAAGCATTCGACTCCTGATCTCAGGATTGTGAATTCAAGCCCCACACTGGGCATGGAGCCTACTTAAAAAATTTAAAAAATCTAAAAATATATAAAAACATTAACATGGTCCCCTTCCTCAGAGGTCAGATAGTGAAATGAAGAGACCAGAAGCTCAGAGTCCCACAGACGTGCCTTAAAACCCCAACTCTCCCGTGTGATTTTGTGCAAGTGAGTGTCTGCTCCCACTTGTGTAACAGGGGCTCATCACAGCTACCTCTTCACACTGCTGACAACTCTGAAGAAGAAAACAGAGGTAACAGCCAACAAAGAATGCTAGAAAGCTACAGAGGACACTCTGGGTAACTTAGATCCCAAAAGCAAACCTAGAATTACCACCAATCAATCAATATAAATCTATCAGCAAATTTTCCACATCTAAAGGAAAAAGGATCTGAAGGAAAACCCAAATAAAGACAGTAAACAAAAGCCCCGGGAGCCCAGCGGTCATCTTAAGGTTGCCTCTGCAGTCCCTACTGGGAAATGTTAAGGACAGCCATCTGACAGTGGCTAGGACCATTGTACTGGCTAACAGTGGGCTGCACAGCAAAGCCCACTGAGGATGGGACAGCCGGGGTCCTGAGGGTTGTAAATGCCCATCATGATCACCAGGCAGCCCTCCCCTGGAGCCCTTCTTCACATCATCTTCTGGCCTCGCTTTCTAGGTGGACCTCTGTATCAGTTGCCTGCTGCTACCCTAACAAATGACCACAGACTCAGTGGCTTAAAATAACACAAATCTATTCTTTGTTCTGGAGGTCAGTTGACAATGGGTTTGCTAGTCTAACATGATGGTGCCATCGGGGCTGTGTTTCTTCTGGGGGCTCTAAGAAAATCTCTGTTCCACTGCCTTTTCCAGCTCCTTACAAAATGCCAGCATGCCTGGGCTCCAGGTCCCGCATCATTACAAACTCTGCTTCCTTCGTCCAGCTCCTTCTCTCTCTCCTGTCTCCCTCTTTCCTTTATAAGGACCCCTGGGGTGATTTGTGCTTTTCCAAAATAATCTCCCCATCGCAACATCCTTCACTGAGTCACACCTGTGAAGTCCTGTTTGCCCGGTAAGGTAAGATATCATAGGGTAGGGAAATTAGGATGTCAGTATCACGAAGGTGCATCATTCTCCTTATTACGATCTCCAAGACCTTGGCAAGACACACTGCAATGACACGTAGAGAACACGGCTTCACTTCTCCAGGATTTCTGCCACAGTCATCGAATCACAAGGAGACAAGCATTCTCAAACTGAGGGCATTCTATAAAACTGCCATAGTGTCTTCAAAACTGTCAAACTGTCAAGATCCTGAGACCAAGGAGGGCTGAGGGTTGCTTTAGATCAAAGGAGACTAAAAAGATGCAGTGCTATAATGGATACAATTGGGGGGAGACGAAAATTGGGTCTCAAGCTTGGATATTAGCAGTGTACTAATTTTCTAATTGAATAGCACATTTACAACTGTTCTAGAAACCTGAAGTGGTGTCAAAAAAAAAGTTGAAATAAAATAAGGCAAAAGAATATCACATTAAAGTCATACTAAAGGGACGCTGGGTGGCTCAGTCAATTAAGTGTCTGACTTTGGCTCAGGTCATGATCCCAGAGTCCTGGGATTGAGCCCCACATCGGGCTCCCTGCTCAGAGGGAAGCCTGCTTCTTCCTGTGCAGCTCCCCCTGCTTGTGCGCTCTCGCTTTCTCTCTCTCTCTCTCTCTGACAAATAAATAAGTAAAATCTTAAAAAAAAAAAAAGTCATACTAATAAACAATTCTTATTTCTCAAAATTCCAAAGCAAAAGAGAAAGCTATTCTTTTTTTTTTTTTTTAAAGATTTTATTTATTCATTTGACAGAGAGAGATCACAAGTAGGCAGAGAGGCAGGCAGAGAGAGAGAGAGGAGGAAGCAGGCTCCCTGCCGAGCAGAGAGCCCGATGCGGAACTCGATCCCAGGACCCTGAGATCATGACCTGAGCCGAAGGCAGCGGCTTAACCCACTGAGCCACCCAGGCGCCCAAGAAAGCTATTCTAACCAGTTTTGAAATTCTTTTCTATTTCTTCATCTTTCTTTGGACTCTATGGAAGCAGATTCTTTCTAGTGCCTAAACTTCTTTGGTAATGAGTTAAGATCAACTACAGCTACGAGAGGACATGCTTGTGTAGTAGCCTAAAACAAGGATAGTGTTTGGTTTCTAAAGCCCCTTGACTGGGCACCATGGAATGATTAAAGCCACCAGGAGAAAAGCCAGGCTTCCAGATCTATCCACCAAGTAGGCTCTGAAAACCAACACGGTAAGGGGCTCCCCAGACCCGCTAGGCCAGCTCACTGCTAGTACCCAGCCTCACACAGCTCCAGCTTTTCCTGCTCGTACAACCCAGTCATTTACATGACACGTCCCTGAGGCCCGCGACTATTCCTAACTACCAGTTGACTTGTATTTAAGCCCTGCTCTCATCCTGGAAACAAAGACAAGAAAAGAGATACAGGTTTTAATAAAATATCACAAAATAGGTGAGTATATGATGCACAACAAGCAATGTCTTTTCTCTTCAGTGGACACAGGACAGACCACAACCGTTTAGGGAATAGGACAGAAAGAAGGAGCTTAATGTGAGAATTATGTTCTGTGCTGATTAAGATGTTGAGGGAATTTCCAGAAACCTTCGAAAGGAGGCAAATAAGGGCAACTGCACCTGTCTGGAACAGGCCAACGTGGTCATTTATGAAGCTTCAAGTGTTGGTTCTGATTCAGCTTGTGCACTAAAATCTTTCTAAATAAGAGATATTTGCACTGTCGCCAACAAAGAACACACAGAAAAAAACCTATAGTAAACAGATCTAGAAAACAAAGAATAATCACACACCAGGCAGGCAGCCAAATTTTATCCACCAAAGGCTAGACAAAAGTGGGGGACAATTGGGAGGACCACACCCAGAAGCCTAAGGTTCCCTGAGATCATCATAAGACCCCTGCTGGACACCATGTCAGGTGGTCTGCCGCAAATGCCCCCATCCCCTCAGCCGTCCTCCTAGAGGCTCCAAGCAGAGCTCAGATGATAGTGAATCTAAGACAAATGCAAACTACAAAAGAGAAGAAGAAAGTAATAAACCTTCTAACTCCCCAGACCCAAAACTCTGCTCCTTCTGCATACCCACCATGTCTGTGAATGGGGTTATTATGTCTGTGCTGGGAAGCACCCGGGGGTTTGGGATGAAGAAAGGAGACACGGGATTGAGGAGGCACTGGTCTGCCTGAGGCCCAGCACAGAGAGGGTGGGAGCGCGCAATCTGGGTCCCACAGCCTGGGCTGGAATCCAGGCGTAGCCATACTGCACTCATGAGTGCAGCCTCTGACAGCCTCAGTTTCCTCGACACTGCCCTTTAACATTCATGAACGAGGGTCTCATCCAGAGACCCGGCATAAATTATGATGACCAAGGATACTGACCAAGGATCGTCAAATATCAACTACACTCACTCTTCACCCATCTGGTGACCTTGTGAGGAATGACTATCAGCCAAAGCAAATGACAGCCCCATTCAAAGTTTTTCTCTTTCCTCCCTCTTTTCTTCTCATTCTTCCCATTCTAAGAATAGCATTTTCTTTCACTCTTTTCTAATGCTTCTTTCCTATATGGAGGTACAAGCTCATTAATCAAAATAGATTATCATTTTTATTAAGTAACACCTCTATATCCTTCACAGAAATGATAAAGGATTCGCAGGTGATTCATTCTAAGCCTAGCGACAGTTAATGAAGGCCATTTATTATATAAATACAAATTTCCTGCAACAAGATAAAACCATTAGCCTTTCTTCTTTGAGGCTGGAGAGCCTTGGGGTGCTGACCAGGGCAGTAGGTATTTCTGCAGAACTGAAAAGCCCTGGACGGAGGACAAGCTGATACATGGCAGGAAGCTCCCGAGCTCCATCAAGCAAAGAAGGTAAGAAAAGGAAGCAAGAGAGGAAAGGTGAGGAGACCATGGACGAGCACAGACTTTCCTTCAGGTGTCGGGAACTAAAGCAAGAGGAAGAGAAGAGCATGTCCAGGGGGCCACACCACCCTGATAAATGGGCAGGTGGAAGACGGATGAGGTGAAAACCTTCTCCAGAATGTTCCACATTGAGTGTAACGCTCAATATATACCACCTCTGGCACTTCTGGAGAGACTTTAGCGAAGACTTCTAGTACCTTCTAAGGCATCTTTAGAGGTCACACTGGGTTCTCCAGGGAAACATAAAGGAAGAAGGTGCTTAGTGTTTT
Organism: Mustela erminea; assembly: GCF_009829155.1. Lineage (NCBI taxonomy): Eukaryota > Metazoa > Chordata > Mammalia > Carnivora > Mustelidae > Mustela > Mustela erminea. The sequence continues at coordinate 106,643,879 of NC_045624.1, read as the reverse complement.
TCTGTTTTAGATATTTGACCCAGTATTACTTTAGGACTTACAGTGCTTTGTGGAGTGTTTGAAGGCTAAACTCACTAGAAGAGGAACGCTGTCCCCTTGGGCTTCTCACAGTTGGAATACACACTATCACATGCAACCCCCACAGCTGGGTAAGGGAGAAATCACTGCTGTTACAAACGAAGGAAGAAACAGAGGCTCACAGAGATAACCTAACTCAAGAGGCAGGACTCAAACACAGGTTAGTACCCCCAACAATTTGGGGTTTGGTTTGTTGCTTTTTTTTTTTAATTGTGAAATTCACATAACATAAAATTCACCATTTTAACCATGTTGAGATGAACAGTTTGTTGACATTTAGTATACTCGCACTGTGTGCAACCATCACCATACCTGGTTTCAGAATATTTTCAGCACCAAAAGGAAATCCTGTCCCCTATGAGGAAGGAGACCACATTTCCTCTTCTCCTAGCCCCTGGCAGCCACTAATCTGCTTTGTCTATATGCATTTGCCTATATTGGATATTTCATATAAATGGAATCATCTCTTTTGTCTGGCTTCTTTTACTTTGCATAATGTTTTCTAAGTTTATTCAAGCTGTAGCCATGTCAGAACAATAACCCTTTTAAGACAATAATATTCCATTGGATAGACATACCACATTTTGCTTTTCCATTCATTAGGGGATGGATATTTGGACTATTTCCACCTTTAGCTAATACGGATAATGCTGCTATGAATATTCATGTCCAACACGTTTTTGTTTGGACAACTGTTTTCGATTCATTTGGGAAACCCCATACTTTTAATCACTGCACTGTTCTGACCCTTCAAAATGAGATGGATCTTCACGACAACTATTCTGCTACAAGGTGTCCAAAGAGGCTCAGCAAGTATTTGCTGAAGGGACAGTGACAGAAATGACACACTCAGAGAAATGTCCAACTGAACCTTTCTCAATTTCACTACTAATTTCTGAAGTCCCAAATAAGTATAGAAGCTATCCCCAATACCAAAGAATCTAACCAACACATAAAGTCATCTCATTTTTTAAATTACAAACTCTCCTGTAACTAAATGTCCAAAGCAGGTTACCCAAAATGCTGAAATACTGAAATGTGCATTGGGTTATATATAAATAATGCATCTCCAATTTTTGAGTGTTTGTGGCAATGTTTCAAGCTAACACTGAAGAGCCTATGGTCAAAAGCAAGAAATTGAGAAGGCCCTTCCAGAAGCCACGGACCCTCCTGTGAAGCAGAAGATTTAGATAGGTGAGGAAGGGAGGTGACAGAACCTGGCGGGATCTGTTTCTATCACTGGAGAATGGTCTAATGTCTGGTAAGTCATCTAGTCCCGTGACTACATGATGAAATGAAACTGTAGGTGGTCTTGATGCCATAAGGAGGAACACCAGCAACTTCGCACCATTTTCCTGTTGTGGATTTGATTTTAATTGCCTATACCACTGAAGATACTGAAAATAGAAAATAATATCAAGCCTTTGGGGGACTAAATTCCTCAGGTTACAAACATTAAGTCTATTAAAAACTCCATTTATAAAGCATGATGAAAATTACTAAAAGGATGGGACTTTCTTTGATTTTTCCTCTTTCGTGAAAAGGCTCATATAAACCAGCCATTTTCGGTGGCCATCATAAAATCCCTGTGGTCAGCGTTCCTATAGGTATCTGCTTGTATAAGATGCGACCTTTGCAGGTGTGCAGAGCTGCGGGCGTGTGAGTGTGAATCGTGGGCCGGCTTTCCTAGATGTGGCCCCATGGCCACTCACCGCTGTTCTGATTATCCTCACTTCATTTCTCTGCACCCCAGGGTCCTCACCTGAAAAATAAGGCTAAAGATTTCCATCTCCCAGTACTGCTGTGAATATTAAGTTAGATAAATTGCCTCTCTTGCCCCCCTCCTCGCACCTTCCCTTCCCTGAGTAGCTCCCTACCCTTGTAACAGATCACTGGGATCCTTGATGGGGACTTTCAGACCTGGAGCAACAGCTATGACCCTGACCAGTGCACCAAAAAGCCTCAAGACTTCAAAGGAAGAAAACTGATCATTTTATCTCTGTCACAGATCTCCCCAATCCCCCAATATGGGATGCCACTAACTGTCCCTACTGACACCAAGTATCAATACCACCATCAAACCAGAGAAACAGAGCTGAGGTCTCATACAGAAATAAATCAGGGTGGAAGAGTCTGGTCGCTAGAGGCTGTCCCCAGTATATTAAAGCCTTCTGCTTGCCTCTCTCTTATGCAGGATACAAACGCCTCAGCAGCTGATTATTTTAAGCCACATGACCAGCCTGCATTGGGAATCGAAATCAAGCAAGGGCCATTTCCCCCTGGGTAAGCCTCCATTAGGCACGCTCCTACAGAAGAACAGGTGACAAAGATACAGGTTTTCTGAGCAACACAATGGGCAGCTTAGATGAGCCATTCTCTTTCTGTTACCAGATTAACTGTGTTCTATGTAGTCAACAATAAGTCTTCATGAATCAAAGAGCATTATTTTCAGCAAAAGTTAAGTTTTAGTAAAAGATTTATGGGTTCTTGGCACCAACCCCAGTCCCTCAGAAGACAAGCTGAGTGGGCTAAGAAAGGCAGGCTGCCAAAACCAGTCTCTGCTCTCAGGTTGGACCCTTCAATAGAGCTCTCTTCAGGGCTGGTTAGCAGCATTAGTGCAAACAGTAACACGGAGGCAGCAGCCACAAGGGCAAGGGGACAGCCATCTTTGGAAGAACAAAGGTTCTCCTCTTCAGTAGAGGTTTTCTTTTACTTCTGCTTGACTTGGTGCCGATAAAGCCCCTCACAGCCAGCTTGAGAGACATCTGCTAGACTTTTTCCTGATGCTTAATGAGGCCCTGAAATCCTCCTGCCTACCCCGGCTGCAGCGGCCACTGGCTCACAACACTTCTAGACATTTCACCAGAAGCATCAGGCATACTAGTGCCTGGGGCCATCCCTAGGATTCCACGAGGGCAATCGGTAAGGAATCTGGCTCAAACACGGCCATCCTTATTACAACCTCGAACGCTGCATTCTTCAAGTGAATTGAACCAAGAATATGGTATTAAGCAAAAAAAAACTGGAGTTAAAGTGTGGTCTCTATAATCTCCATTTAAAAGCTTTCTCTCTCCTTTTAAACAAAATTGGGGTCAGGTGTTATAGATGCATTTACAAGAGTGGTTATTCCTAGTTAATGGTTTGTAGGTTAATTAATGAATATTCAGCAATTAACATATAATGCATCCATGACTGTAGAGTCGCTCTTTCTTAATAAGGAAATTTAGTTACATATCAGATTGAAAACACTCAAAAGATAATCATTAATTCACCCATTCCAGAACCACTTTCTAAAAATTTACTGTTAAAAACCAGAGTGAAAGGGAGCTAGTATAAAATACAAAATGTAAATGAAAATATAAAAGAAATCTCATGACTTACAGAAAGTTAAAATCCATAGAAGGGCTCATGCAAGTCAAAGGACAACTTAGCTGAGATTCTATTCTATGAGGAATGTAAAATGCTCGACTTAAATGATTTTAAAAATAGTACCACCATGTATAGAGAATTTACTCTATCCCAGGCACTGTGCTAAATGTTTTACTTGCCTTATCTACTAATCCGTTCAATAGTCCTTTAAGTGCTTTTACAAATTTTACAAATGATGGAAGTGAAATTTATGGTTTCTCCAGCCAAACAAGTAGTTAAAGGAGTCACATTTTATTTTTATTTAAGATTTCATTTACCTGAGAGAGATGAGTTCAGGGGGAGGAGCAGAAGAGCAAGGGAGAAACAAACTCCCCACTGAGCAGGGAGCCCTATGTGGGGCTCAATCTCAGGACCCCAAGATCATGACCTGAGAAGAAATCAAGAGTCAGATGCTTAACCAACTGAGCCACTTAGGCACCCTGGGGACAGCCACATTTTAACACAGTAGTGTCCATCTTTACCAGCTTTATAAATTTTTTTTAAAAGGAATGTAAAACATTCAGTAATATAGCAAACAAAAATATTTATTTTCATCTTATAAGCTCATATAGAAAAGAGCCAAGGTGTATAACAAGAGTAGCCAAATGAAAGAGAAAGAAGAAAAACAGAAGCCAGGTGAGCAGTACCCAGACACATCAGATTCAGTGATCCAGCAATCCCACGTCCAGGTATGTCTCCAAAAGAACTGAAATCAGGATCTTGAAGAGATTATCTACCCTCCCTCGTTCCCTGTAGCACTAACTCACAACAGCCAAGAGGTGGAAGCAAACTCAGTGTCCATCGATAGATGAATGGGATAAAGAAAATGTGCTCTGGATGGATGAATGGATGGATGGATGGATGGATGGATGGATGGATGGATGGATACATACGTGGTATATGGGGCAGCCTTAGGAAAGAAGGGAATTCAGGGTGTCTGCGTGGCACAGTCGGTTAAGTGCCGACTCTTGGTTTCAGCTCAGGTGGTGCGTGATCTCAGGGTCACGAGACTGGGCCCCGTGCAGGGCTCTGGCACTCAGTGAAGAGTCTGCTTGATTCTCTCTCCCTCTCCCTCTGCCCCTCTCCTGCTTGCTCTCTCTCTCTCTCTCTCTCCCTGGCTCTCTAAAATAATAAATAAACAAACAAACAAACAAATAAATAAGGGAAATCTGACATACACTACAACATGGATAGACCTGAGGACATTACACAGAGTGAAACAACCCAGTCACAAAAGGACAACTACTTCATGATTCTATTCCTGAGAGGTATCTAAAATAGATCCATAGAATCAAAGAGTAGAATGGTGGTTGCCAAGGGCTGAAGGGAGTGAGGGAATAAGGAGTTGCCAATCAAGGGGCATGAATTTTCCGTTAAGCACAACAAACAGGCTCTAGAAAGCCACTGTACAACTCTGTACCTATGTTTTTTTTTTTAATTTTTTTTTTTTTATAAACATATATTTTTATCCCCAGGGGTACAAGTCTGTGAATCGCCCAGTTTACACACTTCACAGCACTCACTCTGTACCTATGTTAACAGTACTTCCTTATGTACTCAAATATGTTAAGAGGGCAGATCTCATATTGTGTTCTTCTCACAACAAAAAAGTTTTTTGAAAGGAGGTAAATGTCTCTTATCTAAGCCCCGGGATCATTTTTGTTCTACAAAGTGATGGTTGGTTGATGAATTCTTGTGTATCGCTCTGATTTCTAATCCTCCAGACGATACTATAGAAGGCACAGCCAAAGTAGGAAATATTCTTTCAACTTCTATAGCCTGCCTGTGCACTAACTCTGTCATTTGCAGAAAGTAGCCCAAAACAAAAGCAACTCCGCAGGTGAATTCTAGCCACTGGCCACAGGTAGCCTCACCTAAGTGTGTCAACTTAGATGAGGTCGTCTGGTCTATAGGTGTATCAAATGTATTATACACTGTACTGGGACAGAGGATTTAATTAATTCCTTGCTTCATAAATGTCAGCAATAAGAATTAAGTATTAAACCCTTGATTCTACTGGGGAAGCAGTCAAGTTACAGGAAAAGAGATGAGCCTGGGTACTACAAATGTAACAGATCCCAAATGGGATCCAGCAGTTGGCCAGCAAACGACCCAGGTCTGAGGACACAGATCTGATCGCTCACTTTCTGGCTCTAGAACTCAAAAGTTTAGATGCTAGTAAGACTGGTTTGGTTTTCCACCATCACCACCATGGAAATTCCACTAGCATTTCAAGGAGTGTTCAGAGCTTAAAGAGAAGACGAGGCGGATTTCTTCTCAATCTTACCCACAGGATCAAGTTTCTTCCTTATAATCTGAACAGTTTTCTCAAAGGGTCTCGTGGCGTCAATATTTAAGAGATTTTAAGAGAAAAGAAAGAGAGAAAATGCACTTCTCTCTTGGTCTTACCTAAAGGTGGGTCCCTGCATGAACAGGAACGAGGGTTTTCAAAAGATCCCATGGGTCTGTTTCCCTATAGGTAATGATGAGGGCCACACACCGCCTGTGAGGTACTCAAAAGAAGAAAGATGTCAAGTGGTCTATCCTCGCCCATGGTTCTGTGGCACCTCTTTATCACACTTGCATGTGACCCAAGGAAATATGTGTTATGTACCAGGTTCTCTCTGTTGAAGCAGGGCACTTCCCCAGTTGGCCCAAATAGATGTGTGGAGTATACATTTAGATACTCTTTTTGTCATCTTTTCTAAAGGAAGATTAAAAACACGTAAATATAGCACTAATTTGCTACCTTGAGAAAGACGCTAAAATCTTAAGAAGTTAAAAATAGCTACCATTTATATTCTGTGGAAATGCCGCATACTGTGCCAATATTTAAAACATTAAGTCAGATTCTAATAGCAGTCTAAAAAATGTGCATCATTATTTGCATTTTACAGAAGTGGAAACAGAGATTCAGAGAGATATGCCCCAAGACCACACAGCTGGGAACTGAGAAGGTGGGGATTTGAACCCACACCTGACTAATTCTAAAAGCTCTTCCTACCATCCTGAACTACTTCCAGATCTTAGCAAATCTTTCTGTAGTTCTAGCAATATAGCTTCTCTTTTACCAAAGACACCTCTCCTAAGGTATCATGGCTGCCTCCAAACAGACCCTTGATGGCATCTTCAATGACTACCACTGGCATCGGAACCCAATACAGATGAACTTTTAGCTTCACAGTTCATACAAAAACACCACCCAGAGGTCTAACCTCAAAGCCATCCATTGATATACTTGGCCACTCAGGTGGCTGCCTTCCAACTTATTAGAATAAAAATACTTTGTGATGACTCCAGGGAGGTCTTAACGAAAGAGATCAATCTTCTCAACAGATAGAATCTGGATAATTTCTAAGTAATCAAGCGCCTGCTCATTACCCCTTGTTGAAAGTATTTCCCCACCTTGTCTGAGTCATCCTTGCACCTTCCATAAAACAATCTCCCCTTTCACAGTATGCTTCCTCAGACAATAGGCGTGAAACCCAATGGAAAAAAAAAAATGATTAAACGATTAAATGAATGTGTATTCTTAAGTAGAACTGCAGGAAATTGATAATACTTGACACTTTCTGATTCACACACACACACACACACACACACACACACACACACACACGGCAATTTCAAAGGGTTCAAATGAAACCTTAAGACAGAGGTTTAGCTGCAGGAATAAAAGCCAAAAAGCATAGTCGCTTCTGTAGAGACCGATTTTCCCTTGCTCTGTCATGCACCTGACCTACGAGTAGGTAACCCAGGCTGTTGTGGCGGTCCCTCAGTGGGGCAGACCCTGGCTCCTCTGCTCTCATTTTCCTGCCACGCTCAGCCCCGGAGATGGTGGGGTGATCATGGACTAGTCTCGGGTCTTAGCTCCTCCTCCCACCATTCCACCCTCAACTTGGACAAGGGGGGAGGCAAGGGGGTGGGGAACACAAATCAAGATCTAGAAGTTGTACATCTTGCCTTCTGCCCATCTCCCACTGGGCAGAGGCGATTCACAGGGCCACAGCTGCAAATGAGGTGGGGAAACTCTTTCTTTCTTTTTTTAAAGATTTTTACTCATTTCTTTGACAGAGAGAGAGAGAAAGCGCACAAGCAGTGGGAGCTGCAGGCAGAAGCAGAGGGAGAAGCAGGCTCCCCGCTGAGCAGGGAGCCAGATGTGGGGCTCGATCCCAGGACCCAGGGATCACGACCTGAGCCAAAGGCAAACACATAACTGACTGAGCCACCCAGGTGCCTCACAGGAAATGCTATCTCTACCTGGATAGCCCCACGGGCAACAAAAATTAGGGCTCTATTACCAAAGGAGAAGGGAAGAAGTTGATGAAGTTCGAGAACCTCGGTGAGGTTCGGTGGGCTGAGGTCCGGAGCCAATGACCAGGAAAGAATTCTTGAGACATCTTTGGTGCAAAATGGTGGTTTATTAAAGCACAGGGACAGGACCCGTGGGGCAGAAAGAGCTGCTGCCCCGGGTTGAGAGATGGCAGGTTTTGGGGGAAGGTGAGGGGAAGGGAGGTTTCAATAGAGTTTTCATATGCTAAAGAGGGCCTACAAGGTGCAGGGATACCTGAGGCCTTGCGGCTTGATCAATGTCCTCTTTTCAGCAAGCCAATCACATTTCTGCTATCAAGCGTCTTTGTTAGCGAGATTTGGGTGTAGAAGAAATTTAACTTTATTTAGGGCTTGAGGAACTGAGTTATGTGCCTCTGGAAATTGTGCTATTGATAAGGTAACTTCTTTGTTTGTAGATCTCTAGGACATTTGTAAAACAAGGAAGACTCTGTCTTGCAGGATGTGATCTCTGCAAGTTAACTATTTGTTTCAGGGGTGCCTGAGGAATGTCACACATATTACCGAGGGGAACGGGTAGAGAGGGGGTGCAAGGTGCCAGCTTTTGCTTTGTCTTCAGCCAGCCTCCTGCTCCCTCATCAAAGTGATACTAGGTACCACCTGCCTTCTCTGTCGCACACAGAAAGAATGGGAGCTGGGGGTCCACAGTGCTACAGAGTTGCTAGGATGGATCAGATAAACCCTACGGAGTTCGGGGGCACTTGGGTGGCATCTGCCTTCGGCTCAGGTCATGATCTCAGGGTCCTGACATTGAGCCCCATGTCGGACTCCCTGCTCATTGGGGAGCCTGTTTCTCCCTCTGCCTCTTTCCCTCCCCCGCCATCTTGTTTTTTTCTCTTTCACTCTCTTGTTCTCACTCTCAAATAAATAAATAAATAAATAATTGTTTAAAAATACTTACTGAGATTCTGGAAAAGCATCTGGGAAGATATAAACGGAGATTTTCAAGCAAACTGGAATTAAGAGGAACTCACATTCCCAGCATACACAAGTTTCTAAGAAGCAAGTACAGACACATCCACAAGCTCATGGACAGCTCAGGAAAATCTGCCCTTGGTCCATCTAAAGGAGCACAGGCATCCTTGCTCTGTTCTCTCCACCCCTATCTGTGAGGCCAGGCTTGGTGACATTTCTTTCTCTTACTCCCAAAGCTCAACTCTAAGGTGACCTGCAAAGATTCTGAAGGGCATCCATCTTGTAAGAAATGAAATGAATTCAGATATTCAAAAATTCTTTATGATTTTTCTAAACCTGTCTTTCGAGGAAAAATGATCCCAAGTTACCAGGGCCTCCTCCAAGGTTCCACAAGATCCTGAACATCACATTCTGAGTAGTCTGACCTACTCAGATAAAACTACCATCTAATCAAACCCAGTTGACTGTCTAAAAATATATAGTACATTAAAAATATATATAGTACATAAAATCCAGAAGGTAACTGAGGGGGCCCTGGGTGGCTCAGTCGGTTAAGCTGGTAAATGTCTGCTTTCGGCTCAGGTCAGGATCCCAGGGCCCTTGGATGGAGCCTCACAAGGTCAGGCTCCCTTGCTCAGTGGGGAGCATGTTCCCCGCCCCCCCCCCGCCCTCTATCCCCCCCACCCCGGCTCATGCTCTCTCTCTCTCTCTCTCTCTCTCAAATAAAGAAATAAAATCTTAAAAAAAAAAAAAGAAGGTAACTAAGAGGTCCCAGGGGTTAAATATGATGATGCATAAAGCAATGAATGGCTCGTAAGGGAATGAAACCCCTTTGGGTACCAGACCACAACAACTCCTCTCCCACCCTTGGCCACTACATGAGACCTGACATTTTCTCAACTCCATACTGCAGAAAAACTTTCCCGAACTGAAGAAAAGAATACTGCTCTGCAAAGTGTTTGGTCATTTCAGAAAATGTGAGCCCTCTGGAACCAAACATCCAAGGCCAAGTCCCAAACCCATACCGAATCGGCTAAGTAATCTCAAGCAAACCACCTCACCCTTTCCTTTCCGGGTGCCAGGCTCTGCACAGGCTCACTATAATGCTTAAATTAATATATGCAAATTAGGCATAATCCTTCCTAACAGAAAGCACCCAATTCTTTTTTTTTCTGCTTGTTTAATGTCTTTGACTGTAATAAGTAGCATATATAACATAAAATTTACCATATTAACCATTTCTTAAGTGTACAAGTCAGTGACATCAATTGCATTTACAGTGTTGTGCAACCATCACCAGGATCCATTTCCAGGACTACTCACCATCTCAAACAGAAACTCTACACCCATTAAACAGTAAGCCCCTGCTCCCCTCTCTTCTCAGCCCCTGGATGCCTCTACTGTAATTTCCTTCTATCAACAGAAAGCCCCCAATTCTTAATGCAAATCAGTTGAGCACAAGAATAGGATGCCTTGAATCCAAGTTTTCCATAATCCATTTCTTTGTTTAGTAGATCGAATGCTAAATAGGGAAACAAAGCCTGGCTCTAAGAGTCCCGGCCCCCACAGTGGAATAAAATGTCTCCTTTACCATGACAGCCCGTCAAGCTCTTCAGCAGGAAGATAGATGAGAAGGAAGAGAAACCCCTTCCCCTCCAGAGAGAGGAGAATAAGGGATGGGGAAAAAAGTGCATCCCAACTCCTCCCCACGCCTGTCCCCCCCTTCTCCCTCTGGAGTGAGGATAATGTGAAGAGCAAGTTAGAGCTGTGGCCCTCACATCCGGAGAACTTTATAAAAATCACTTCTCAGCCTGCCCTTCTCACCAACCATGGGCACAGCAACATCACCTGCAGTGACACTATTCAACCAGGTGAAAGAAACCCTGAAGTTTAAATTCCCCAAGATGCCCTTGACACTCATGTGGTGAACACACAGATCCTTGGAAGTGCGGCCAGAAAACTCGCCAGATTGGAAGAGAGGCCAGTTACTGTAGCAGTGACCACATGGCTGGGGAAAGGAGCCCAAAGCCGGTGCAGCCAGATGGCAGAGGAACGTACACCGCCAAGAGAAACCAAGATGAGGCTGAGTCAGCTGGAGTATGCCACTGGGCCTTGCTTGAGCCCAGAGATGCAGATCATAAGTTACTGAACCACGTATACCTGCAGAGAAAGCCATTGTGGCCAAAAGACACTGCTCCTGGAGGACAGGAGGCAGAGCAGAGCACACCACAGAACCCCTGCACGCTATCTGCACCAGTCTCTGGCCCCACACCCTAACTACACAGACACCATCTGTACAGATGTACACATCTGTACATTTCCTCTGTGCATGTGAATTGTACTGTGAGTTATAACTGGTGACTACTCCACCATCACGTGACTTAACACTGACTGGTTCTTGACAAAGAAATGTTCCTATGACTATGTGTCGAATCTTATAGATAAAACCATTTTTGCATTAAGCAGTACGAGTTTGTTCACAGCAGTGAACAAACAACTCCGTCTGCAACACCAAACTTATCATTTGAAGATACAGGTGTTTTCAATTTCTCACAACTGCTGATGGTGCAAATTTGGAAAACTATTTGGTAGTATCTCCTTTAGGAGATACTTTAGCTTTAGCTAAAGGACACCTACCCTGAGGAACCGGTAATTCTACTCCTAGGTATTAACTCGAGAGAAATTAGTGCTTTGGACTACTGAAAGGCACATACAAGAATGTGCACAGCAGCATTATTCATAAGAGACAGATCCTAGAAACAAACCAAATGGCTGTCAACTAAAGGATGTCTACATTGGGGGATACTGTACAGTATAATGCTGTTCATGAATAAAACGTGCTACACATAGCAACATGGATGAATCTTACATGTATTACAATGAGTGAAAAAGTAAGACTCTAAAGAGTATACACAGTATGATTCCATTTATACAAATATAAAGATCAGGGGTGCCTGGATGGCTCAGTTGGTTAAGCATGTGACTTCAGCTCAAGTAGTGATAGCCAGGTTTTGGGATTGAGCCCATTTATCCCTCTCTTTCTACTCCTCCCCCACCTCTGCTCATGCTCTCTCTCTTTCTCTCAAATAAATAAATGAAATCTTAACAAAGAATATATATGAATATATATATGAATATATGTATGAATATTCATACATATGAATATATATATATATATATACACATGAAGACCAGGTGAAACTTAAAATCAGGATAGCAGTTCCCCAGCAAGATAAAGTGAAAAGAGAGGAAGTATTAACCTGGAGGAGGCATGAAAGAGCCTACTGAGTTCTAGAATGCTCTTCATTCGTGCGGCAGTAACACACATTTTGTTATTTATATTTATCTATGTAAAATTTTACCAAGCTGTACATCTAGGATTTTTGCAACTGAATACATGCATGCCACGCCTTATCCTAAAAGTTCTCTAAAAAAACACACATGCACACAGACACACACATACTTACAAATAGTCTTTCTACTTAAACTTGAGGAAACAATATTTAGTGACAACAGGAGGGTCAACAGAGTTACTATGCTACCCCAAGAAATTGCTCTATACACATGCTGAAAATGTCCTCTGGGGATCAATGCAGACTTCTTCCTGGTCACCTCCAATAAAGGTTTCCTATTCATTAACCTGAGACCACCTCTATATGTGGACCTCCTGCAGCTGTGTGATGGACAACTGGAAAAAGGAAGGCTACAGTGACTTAAAAATTTTATTATCCGTTAAGTACTAGAGTAAAACAATTATTTTAAACGTGTGTAATAAGGAACCTGGAGTTGTGAGGGGCAGGAGCCACACTTTCATGTTGAAACCATCACAGTAAATGGGCTAGCTTTTTTTCTTTTGAGCATACCTATATTATTATTATTATTATTATTATTATTAAAACATAGTTGACCTAACTCCTACTTTTTCAGTAAATACATTAAATGTAAATGAATTAAATACCACAATTAAAAGGCAGAAATTGGCAGAATTGATAAAAAATAAACTATATACTGTCTGCAAGAGACACAATTTAGATTCAAAGAAATAAATAAGTTGAATGTACAAAAATGAAAAGATATACCATGCAAACAGTAACTAAAAGAGAACTGGAGTGTCTATAATATCAAACAGACTTTAGGAAAAGTTATTATTAAATACAAAGAAGAACAATTTATAGAGACAAAAAGGTCAATTAATGAAGAAGATATAACAAATAGAAAAATTTATGCACCTAATGAAAGTACACGAAAATAAATGAAGCAAAACTGATAGACTTGAAGAGAACAAAGTACTCAAAAATAATAGTTGAAGACTCCAATACTTTATTTTCAATACTGGATAGAACAACTAGACAGAAAACCAGTAAGAAAATAAAAGATTTGAGCACCACCATAAACTGACAAGTTCTAACACACATCTATAGAATACTTCATTCAACAAGAGTAGACTACAATTCTTCTCAAGTGGACATGAAACATCCTCCAGGATAGACGGTAAATTAGACGATAAAACAAGCCTCAATGAATTTATTTTAGTTTTATTGAGATACAGTTAGGGTATGTAACATTGCATAAGCTTAAGGTGTACAACCTAATAATCTGGTAGATGTATATTGTGCAAAATAATTACCACAAGTTAACATCCATCATCTCATAGTAAAAAATTTTTTTCTTGTGAGGAGATTTTTAAGATCTACCTTCTTAGCAACTTTCAAATATACAAAACAATATTGTAACTATCATCACCAAATAGTACATTATATCTCATAACTTTGTTACCTTATAACTGGAAGTTTGTACCTTTTGACTATCTTCACCCAAATCCCACCCTCAGTAAATTTAAAAGAATTGAAATCACATACAGTGCATTATCCAACTACAACTGAATGAAATTAGTAACTAATAACAAGGGAAATTTAGAAAATTAAACATGTGAAAATAAAACAACACATTCCTAAATAACCCATATATCAAAGAAAATCATAAGGGAAATTGGATATACTTTGAGATAAATGAAAATGAAAACAATCTACCAACACATGGGATGCAGCTAAATTTCTTAATGAGAAATTTAGAACTATAAGCACCTATATTAAAAAGATGTCAAATCAATGACCATGTCAAACTAAACACAAACTAAACACAAAGCAAAAAAAAAAAAAAGAAAGAAAGAAAAGAAAAAAAAAAGGAAGGGAAAAAATAAAGATTAGAGTGGAAATAAATGAAATAGAGAATAAAAAATAGAGAAAAATCAATGAAACCAAACGTTGGTTCTTTAGCGAGATTAACAAAATTGACAATGCTTTCGCTAGAAGAAATAAAGGGTGAAGGCTGAAATTACTAAAACCAGGAATGAAACAGGTAACATTTCAACCAACCTTACAAACAAAAAATTCTTTTACCACATAAAAGAATACTATGAAAAACTGTACGCCAACAAACTAGATAAACTAGATGAAATGGAAAACTCCTAGAAAGACACAAACTACAAAAACTGACTCAAAAAGAACTAGAAAAATCTGCACAGATGTAAAGCAAATAAAGAGATTTCATTAGCAATCAAAAAACTTACAACAATTTAAAAATAATGAAGCTTAGATTGCTTCACTGGTGAATTCTACAAATATTAAAGAATTAATACCAATCCTTCACAAACTCTTCCAAAAAAACAGGAGAGGGGCCACTTCCCAATTCTTTCTTCGAAGCCATTGTTATTCAGATACAAAAACCAGACAAAGACATCATTAGAAACTTATTACTCAGATACAGAAATCAGACAAAGACATCATTTGGAAAGCTCTAAAATAATATCCATTAAGAATACAGACATGTGGGGGCGCCTGGGTGGCTCAGTGGGTTAAAGCCTCTGCCTTCGGCTTAGGTCATGATCCCAGGGTCCTGGGATCAAGCCCTGAGTCGGGCTCTCTGCTCAGCGGGGAGCCTGCTTCCTCCTCTCTCTGCCTGCCTCTCTGCTTACTTGCGATCTCTGTCAAATGAATAAATAAAATCTTAAAAAAAAAAAAAAGAAAGAAAAAAGAAAACAGACATGTGGGACACATGGGTGGCTCAGTGGGTTAAGCCTCTGCATTCAGCTCAGGTCATGATCCCAGGGTCCTGGGATCGAGCCCTGCATCGGGCTCTCTGCTCAGCGGGGAGTCTGCTTCCCCCTCTCTCTCTGCCTGCCTCTCTGCCTACTTGTGATCTTTCCCTGTCAAATAAATAAATAAAATTAAAAAAAAAAAAGAATACAGACATGTAAATCCTTAACAGAATATTTTTTAAATATTAAATTTGGAATCAAACAGTCTAGTCCCTAGCAAACAGCACTTCTTCCACAGGAGACTGAAACCATCCTCTGAGTTTTAACCACACTCTCTATTAGGCACTTAAGCAATCTTATTATCTCAAACGCCATGATAAAACAGATGAAATCAATGTAATTATAAATAAATCTCTCAAACTCACTCCATCTTCTCTGTCACCAACCAAAAATACACTGCAGGTTGTCGAGGCATTTCCACTTTTTTAACTGATGTGTTAACTACCATCACTCTAAAATTATACTGGTTTTTTACAGAATCAGATTACACAGAATCCAACCTTCCATGCTATCCAACATTCCTAACAAGAAGACATTTGTCCTTTGATGTAACATTTCCAGTATTTCAAACAGACTGATCTCTTTGAAATTTAAGTAAGCTATTGTAAGTATAAGGTAAGTTTTTTGTTTGTTTTTTGTTTTTCTTTTTTGCAGGGATTGGGCTTTTTTTAAATTTTTTTTAATTTTTTCAGTGTTCTGAGATTCACTGTTTATGCACCACACGCAGTGCTCCATGCAATCCGTGCCCTCCTTAATGCCCACCACCAGTCCTGCCCATTCCTCCACCCTCCTCCCTTCTAAAATCCTCAGTTTGTCTCTCATAGTCCAGTCTCTCATGCTTCATCTCCCCTCTGATTTACCCAATTCACTTTTCCTTTCCTTCTAATGTCCTCCATGTTATTCCTTATGCTCCACAAGTAAGTGAAAACCATATGATAATTGGCTTTCTCTGCTTGACTTATTTCATTCAGCATAACCTCCTCCAGTCCCATCCGTGTTGATACAAAAGTTGGTATTCATCCTTTCTGATGGAGGCATAAGGGATAAAAGACCTCAATGTGAAGCAGGAATCTATCAAAACCCTACAGGAGAACATAGGCAGTAACCTCTTTGACATCAGACAGAGCAACTTCTTTCAAGACACGTTTCCAAAGGCAAAGGAAGCAAAAGCAAAAATGAACTATTGGGACTTCATCAAGATCAAAAGCACAGCAAAGGAACACATAACAAAACAAAAAGGCAACCCACAAAATGGGAGAAGATATTCGCAAATGACACTACAGACAAAGGGCTGATATCCAAGATCTACAAAGAACTCCTCAAACTCAACACCCCAAAAAACAGATAATCATGTCAGCAAATGGGCAGAAGACATGAACAGACTCTTCTCCAAAGAAGACATACAAATGGCTAACAGACACATGAAAAAATGAACACTTTTTCTCATCAGGGAGATTCAAATCAAATTAGGGAGATTGAAATCAAATCAGGGAGATTCAAATCAAAACCACATTGAGATACTACCTTATACCTGTTAGAATGGCCAAAATTATCAGGACAGGAAACAATGCGTGTTGGAGAGGATGTAGAGAAAGGAGAACCCTCTTACACTGTTGGTGGCAATGCAAGTTGGTGCAGCCACTTTGGAAAACAGTGTGGAGATTCCTTAAGAAATTAAAAATAGAGCTACCCTATGACCCTGCAATTGCACTACTGGGTATTTACCCCAACGATACAGAGGTAATAAAGAGAAGGACCATCTGTACCCCAAAGTTCATAGCAGCAATGGCCACAATCGCTAAATTGTGGAAAGAGCCAAGATGCCCTTCAACAATACGGTACACATATACCATGGATTAAAGTTAGTTTTTAAGTGTCCCATAAGGGTACTGCTTTTTCCCTTTCTCTTTTCACTACACTGGAGAGAAAATTATAGTCACTGAGTGGTAGAAGTCTTACTCGCAATATTATAACCCTGAAGTGGATTAGGAAATCATAAATCACCATAAAATCTCAACCAAACTCCTTTCTCTAAAGCAATGTGCTTTGCCAACCTCACAGAACATTTGACTTACCAGAGGAACTTATTAAAAACGCATATTTCCAAGTCTTTCTTAAAAGATTCTGGTAAGTTTGTAACTAGGCCCAGAAATCTGCATTTTAACTCACCCCTTCCCCAAATATTCCTGACTACACTAGGAGAAAACATTAAGCTAGAGGTACTTGATTTCTAGATTATCTACAGTTAATAGGAGCAATTAGGGACCAATACAGATCCCCAGAAAAGCCCTCTTCTGTCCTAACCCACTGCTTTAGAATGCTAGTGGTCCCCACAGCCACATGTACTTCCTGGAGGGTAGGAGAAAAAAATTTGGACATTGTTTCCTAGAGACAGAGAAGAACCCAGTGAACAGAGAGCAGGCAGGAGAGCAAGATTTCCTGTAGCAGATGTCTCAAATATTGAGGAATTATATGGTGTGTGAAAGGTACCATACAGTTCTAGGCTGTGCTACCACAAAATGGGAGATCCTTCCAAGGCTCAGACTATCTATACTACTCAACGGTTAGCAACCATTACTATGTAGAGGAAGAGAAAGTCTGCTACAGAAGATTCTCTACCAAGTTTAATTCCTTCCAAGCTGCACATCACTTCAAACAGATTATTCTTAATTCAAGACCATGTCTGCAAAATAATCAAGTCAATGCCCACAACATAGTTAAGTCAACTTGGTACCAGCCTCAACCATGTGTGTTCTCTTTGTCCTTTCTCCCTCTGTCTCTCCCTCGCACTCTTCTCATTAAATAAATGTTGGCCATCCGAATGCAATCAAACCTCTTGATCAAACCCTGTGTTGAAAAGATAAATTCATCTTTGTAAATGTGTGCCATTTAAGGGCTTTCATTTTTATTTTGAATTTTTGATGGTTTGATATAAAAGACCATACAAATCCATGAAAGTAGATTGAGTTAGAGTTCTTCAGAGGACTTCGGATGACTAAAAATCTGATCACACAAAATTGGGATTGCTACTGCAATAGGACCATCCCAATTAGGTCCACTTTTCCTCGCTGAGTACGCAAATGTAGAAGAGGATCATTCATAAGGCCAATGTGAAGAATGGATTCTGATTTCTACATTCCACAGCTCTTATTTCTGTCTCCACAGCTCTTACTCCATATTTCTATGGAATGTTTCCTGACTCCCATAATCACTGAACCCTTACCCCATTCCTCTTGCCTGAATATTGCAACAGCCTTCCGATTTGGCTTAACATCTACTTTCTTCAGAGAGGTGTGTCCAATCCCCTCACTCTAGGTGAGTACTTTCTTTCTCCCCACAGAATTTTTAATTATGATTTTTTTATTACTAACCATGTAGTTATCATTATGCTCAAAGATTTCTCTACCAACTCCTGCTGGTCAATATGCTCAACCAGGATGGCTTCATGGATTGCTACATGACAAGTATCTAGCAAGTGTCTTTCATGCATTAGATTCTTAATAAATGATTTATTAATAATCATTATTATTTATTATTTATCATTATTATTTATTAATAAATCATTTATTAAGAATCTAATGCGTTCACAATGAATGAATAAATTCTACCAGATGGACTTCACAACAGAATATAGCAGGGTCGGGCCTGGTTAGTACTTGGATGGGAGAATACATAACTTTTAGAGTAAGTAAGGTAAGCCTTTACTTAGTATTAGGTGCTATAACAAATATACGTTTGTATATTTATATAAATATACATTTATACATGGGCCTATGTGTAGTTTTTTAATTATTGTAGGCACTTTTAAGTACAAAAAATATATGGCATAGATACATTCAGGTTCTTCGTATATATGAACTAAACTTTTAACTAAATAACTATGAGAATAGGTGAAATGATCAAAATGGTTGTTCTCTGATTTCTTTTTTAGTACATCCATCTTAAGTTGCTTCAGGGTAATCAAAATTGATAAATGCCTATAGCATAGCAAATACTTCAAAACTAAGATCTTACCCATGGATTTATCCAACATCATTCCGAAGAAGAGATTTGATCAATATGTATTCAAGAAATGTATCTACTTAAGTACTACACCTAAATTTAGATTTTGAATCAATAAGAATGAAGTTTCAGCATTTCTATATTAAAAGTTGGCCCATGGATATGTTCAAGAAATTGTGATTATTGTCACTTTAATTTTGCATAATGCTATGTAGATAGTGTTATTATATTTCGTTATGTAAATGTTAGCCATTACTGAGATAATCTGGAAAATTATATCCACAACCAAGAAATCTTTACATGTGTTATTCCCTTCACAGAAGCCCACAGGCCCTTATTTCCTCAGAAGTTTTATTCAGATGGCCCTTAGAAATGCCTAAGAAAAATTAAAATTGTGTTTGAACAGTAAGGTGAAGATTCTCAGACTTTAAAAAGCTAGAACAATAGTACCTGAATGACCCAGTCAGTGAAGCATGCAACTCTTGAACTTGGGACTGTGACTTCAAGTCCTATGTTGGCTATAGAGATTACTGAGAAATAAAATCTTAAAAAAAAAGTCAAAGCAGTTTGAAACTTAATCATAGATACACAAAAACACACACACACACGTGAGTACACACTTATATCCCTCACACCCACCCATTCCTGAATGGACTGAAGTGACCCAAAAGCAAGTCAACATCTAGGAAAAGGCGCGGTAGATCCTACGGCGTAGTATTTTCAAACTGTAGTCTTGAAATCAATTTGGTATGCTCCCACAGGCATTTTCTTAGAAATGGAATAGAGTGCAGTGGGACGGAATGGTTATTCAGTGTTGGAGGATAGCAAATCTTTCCTAACTTAGGAATTCTGGCACCATGGGAAATCTTAGAATGGGAGCTATGTGTGTATATATGCAGATGTATTTGGAAATGATAAACCCATGGATAAAGACCTTATACATTTGGAGCTCAGGCCTGTTGCAGTGCAGACTAACCATAGCTGAGGATAACCTAAAGAAAAGGGCTTCCTGTCCCTGCCCTTACGATGGGAACCAATAGTGAGAGCACTGTGTTCCCTGATCACTACAGTGGTCACCCAAGGAACAGGAATGACATCTGAATGCTAGACACCCTTTTGAGATCATTCGCCATAAGGCCAGAGTAAAAACCACTGACTCCTTCAGAGAAGAGGGAACTCCCCATAGGGTTGCTGAACTTCTCATAAGACAGGAATCCCAAGGGGGAGTAAGAGATTCTTACCATACATAGGATGGAATGTTGAAATCATTTAATTTGAATATTCAAAGAAATGGTACCTCATTTTATACCCCAAGGAAAGTGGGCCATATTATTTATGTAAGTATTTCCAGGTATTTTAAGTTGTACTGGTCCACAAACAAAATTGACTTCTCTAAGTATGACTTATGAATCTCATACATATATACACCACACATATGCTATCCTGTAAAGGAGAATGATAATTTAACTAGTGTTAAAAATCTGAGTTCCTGGGACGCCTGGGTGGCTCAGTTGGTTAAGCAGCTGCCTTCGGCTCAGGTCATGATCCCAGCGTCCTGGGATCGAGTCCCACATCGGGCTCCTTGCTCCGCAGGGAGCCTGCTTCTCCCTCTGACTCTGCTGCCACTCTGTCTGCCTGTGCTCGCTCTCGCTCGCTCTCTCTCTGACAAATAAATAAATAAAATCTTAAAAAAAAATAAAATAAAATAAAATAAAAAAATAAAAATAAAAATCTGAGTTCCTGTAGTTTTGATTTCATACCGTACGATTTCTGGGCATTTGAGTATGCTTTTAAAAAGAAAAAATGAAAGGAAGCTTTCCTCTGTCAAGAATACCCCCATGTCACTTTTAATTTAGCAGTTTTTTAATACACCCAGAGAAAATGATCTTAGTAGAAGGGAAGGTATAAGCTTGTACAATGTAGAAGCAGGCAACAATAAAGTGTTCATGGACCCTGGGTGGCTCTGTCGGTTAAGCGTCTACCTTCAGCTCAGGTCCTGTTACCAGGGTCTTGGGATCAAGTCTAGCATCATTCTCCCTGCTCAGCAGAGAGTCTCCTTCTCTCTCTGCCTCTGCCCCTCCCCCTGCTCGTGCGTGCTCTCTCTCTCTCTCTCAAATAAATTTAAAAAAAAAAAAAAAAAAAAGTCTTTAGATGACCTTGAAAGAGAAAACCCTAGACTGCCGCAGAGACTGTGTCTCCAAAGTGTCTTCAGATGTAAATGCAGTCATAAAACCTACTCTTCTATGGACAGTGTTCTGGGTCCCATGGCAAAACTCTCCTGGACAGAGCAAGGTCTTCCTTCTCCTATTCAATTTACATAAAACCTACAAAACATAAATACACACATACACACAAGCACACGCACACAGAAAAATCATCCACATGTTTCTCTTTGAACACAAACCTAACTGCAGGCATCAGCAAGGCAATACTTTTTTTTAAAGACCCACAATTATCACATAATTAGGTATATAGGAGGAAATGACATTGTTTTTCTTGCTATATCACACAATCAATATTGGGTTGAACCACATGATTCTACCAATATTTGACTGTTTGACTTACAAGAATGACAAGTTAGCTCAGTTCAACCTAATATTGTTGCAGTTCTTACCATGTACAGAACCTGTAAGAACAATTTATTTGATGTACGACCTTTACAAAGTGACACACAAAACGACAGTGCTATACAGTGAGACCCTCATGATAATTTCACTAAAGACAGAGAAAGAATAATGTGGAAGGATATTTTGCAGGGGTGCAATATAAACAAGCAAGAACATAGAAAGTCAAATCAACACATCATCACCGAATACATACAACTCACAACACATCTGGTGCTTGTCCTCAAGCATATTCAGTTTAGTTAGGAAAATACAATACATGAAAAAAAATTACATCTAAGATTTAGGTAATTTTCACTTGGGACAGATAAACCAACACAAAGAATACCAAACTGGACACTTTAGAATTTAAATGGTGTAGGGTGCCTGGGTAGCACAGTGGATTAAACAGTTGACTCTTGGTTTCGCCTCTGTTCATGATCTCACGGTCAGGAGAACGAGCCCCAAGTCCAGCCCTGCACTCAGCATGGAGTCTGCTTAAGGTTCTCTCTCATTCTCCCTCTACCCACCAACCCCCCCACACACAATACTCTCTCTAAAATAAATAAAAATTCTTTTTAAAAAATTTAAAAAGCATAACTCTCTTATTAAACAAAACATGAGGACAGAAACAAAAGCAATGTCTAAAGAGATTCATATTATAATATACCTACAGTTTCTTCGCGCACAAGAGTGATGTCAAAAAAACATTTAAAGGGACACCTGGGTGGCTCAGTTGGTTGGACGACTGCCTTCGGCTCAGGTCATGATCCCGGAGTCCCGGGATCGAGTCCGCATCAGGCTCCCAGCTCCATGGGGAGTCTGCTTCGCTCTCTGACCTTCTCCTCGCTCATGCTCTCTCTCACTGTTTCTCTCTCAAATAAATAAATAAAATCTTTAAAAAAAAAACATTTAAATGTTTAAAAATGTTTCAAGTTCTCCACCAATTTAAATATTGCACAGAAGTCAAGGATGGCTAAGACCAAATAAATGGCACTAGATCTTACAGAAGGAAAAAGATGGACAGAAATATAAATCTCAGAGGGATTAAATATTTAGTAAAAAGGTTTAGAGATAAATAAACAGTGTTTATCTCCATCTCCTCCCAAAACCCAACTAAAATGATAGTAAAGGAATAAAGAAGGAATGAGCATACAATGACAAACACAGGGGAGGCATCTTTAGTGGATCAGAGCGTTTAATGCATTTTAAGGAAGCAGAACCAAGGATGGAAAAATGGAAACAGGAAAACAGCAAAAGGTTAAAAAAATAATAAAATAAAAATGTGCCTGTACAGAGCAACCAATAAAAAAGCAGCCAATTCTCACCGCACAGTCACACACACACACACACTCTGGCTTAGGCCCTAATGCAGCTAAGTACTACACAGGGGAGGATGAAGAGCAACACTGAGGAAAAAGGACTGTCTGAAAGCCTGGGAATACAGAATAGATGAGCCATCAAGCCCCTTCCTTCCTCGACCCCAGCACTGTCAAGGAAAGACACAGGATAACAGCTCTATAGAAGCCTTGAAAGAATCTCATCCCAGATTACAGCAAAAGGGCAAAAGCCCAAAAGGGAATATACAGAGGGATCCTTCACTTGAAGAAAACAGAACAATTACATTATTTTATATATTGACAATTTGATAATAATAGTGATGGACGTTGAAAGATCTGATGAGATAATAACAAATAATTCTAAATAATTCATAGAAAAGTAAGCAAATAAAGAAAAGCAATTATTAACTCCAGGGAAAACAAAAAGCTGAATGAAAAACTTACTCCTCAGATAAGACTTCATAAAAATTTGAAACTTCAGTTTATCCAATGGCAGCATTAAGAAAGGAAAAAGGTGGGGCGCCTGGGTGGCTCAGTAGGTTAAAGCCTCTGCCTTTGGCTCAGGTCGTGATCCCAGGGTCCTGGGATCCAGCCCCGCATCAGGCTCTCTGCTCGGCCGGGAGCCTGCGTCCTCCTCTCTCTCTCTCCCTCCCTCTGCCTGCCTCTCTGCCTACTTGTAAACTCTGTCTGTCAAATAGAATCAATAAAATCTTAAAAAAAAAATCTTAAAAGAAAAAGGCAAACCACTTTCTGAAAGAAAATACCTGCAAAATGTCTTTTTGACAAGATTCATATCCTGAATATTTATTAAGAAAGTTCCTCAAATCAATAATAAAATGACAAGAAACCCAAATAAAAAACATGGGCCAAAGGCTTTAACAGAGTTCACAAAAGAAGATACCAAAGTTACCAATAAGTACATGGGAAGATGCTTATTAGGGAAATAACAGTAAAGGAATTTAATTAAAGAAATTTTAAAGACCAAAAAAACAAAACAAAACAAAAAAACCCAAGAGATCTGGTGTGACAGAAATATTCTATAAGTTGTGCTGGGTGATAACCATGCAGATATATAGACACATAAAAATTCACAAAGTGGAATACTTAAGATTTGTATAACTTATTCAATAAAAATTATACTTCAATTTTTTTAAATATAATCCTCAGCAATCAATGGTTTTTGCCATAATATATGACGAGAGAATGCAGAAGTAAAGAGATGAATGTAAGACAACTAAATCTTTATCTATCTTCACCAAATATGAAAAAGTAAATCAAGAAATAGTTATATAAGCATATCTTATAGAGATGTTGTGGTTAGTAATAGCTTCCTCTGAGGAAACAAGACTGGAGGTTGAGGGCAGGGGAAGGGGGCCTGCTATTTTTCATAATAAGCCCTTTACATTACATTGTTTTATTATATTTGATTTTTAAATTGCATACATTAATTTGGTAGGAAATTTTTCCACAAATGTTAAAATATAAATTGTATGATTATTTATATAAACATGGGACAGACAAGGCCTTTTAAATATGCTTCAGTAGATACGTGGTTTTAAGATTTTATTTATTTATTTGAAAGAGAGAGCAGGGTCGGGGGGAGCTGCACAGGGAGAGCAGAGGGGGACAGACTCCCCGCTGAGTGTGGTGCTGCAGTGGGGCTCAATCTCACCGCCCTGAGAACATGACCTGAGCCAGTCAGAGGCTTGACTGAGCTACCCAGGCACCCCTCAACGGATCCTGTTTTGTCAGGGCAGCATGCACTCCCCCTCTGGGTTTTGACTTCCTGTCCTTCACCAGCAGTCCATTTGGTCCAGGGGGAAGTTCTCCATCCCGGCTTCAGCAGCCCTTTGCGACTCAGGCGACTCAATCCAACCCATGGTCCTGGTCCTTGGCCAGAGGGATTTTTTTCCTCCCAGAGAGAAGCACAAGGCCCCATTTAGGCCAATGAGAACCATACTGAGTTCTCCGTAAATGCTGAAGGAAAAACACTCTCTCCTCTAGAGCTGCTGACAACCATCTTACCCCCAAGAGAGAAAAACTGGCCCCAAGAATGAAGCTGACAGAATGAAGAGCAGAGATGAAGGCATGTGAGCCCCAATGTCTATGGTTGAACCCCAGGTTCCAACAGGTCTGAGGTTTGTCTACCCCAGCCGTCTTCATTAATTATAAGAGGAAGTATCACATAATGGGTTCAAACATCACCCTTGCTACTTACTGTGTGATCCTGGGCATGTTACCTAACCCCTTCCTCATCTTTAAAATGGGGTAGTAATAGTACCTACCTCAATATGGATGTAAGAACCCATATTCTCATATGCATACATTTATATATATACACACACAGGTGTAAGAGCATTTGTAGTTTTTTTTTTTTTTAAGATTTTATTTGTTTATTTGACAGAGAGAGATCACAAGTAGACGGAGAGGCAGGCAGAGAGAGAGAGAGAGAGAGGGAAGCTGGCTCCCGACGAGGGACTCGATCCCAGGACCCTAAGATCATGGCCCGAGCGGAAGGCAGTGGCCTAACCCACTGAGCCACCCAGGCGCCCAAGCATTTGTAGTTTAATACAATTATCTATTTATATGTTAAAAATCTCATTTAAAATTACACGTGCAAGAGCCTTATTTTTAATTTTAGTATTTAGTTTAAATTTTAGTAATTTAGTAATTATAGTCCCCTTTTTACTTAAATCAGCTTGAACTGAGTTTTCTGATATTTACAAGTGGCAGGGCCCTGATTAACTCAACACCCAAGAAAGAAGCCATACAAAACCAATTGATAGGGGCACCCAGGTGGCTCAGATGGTTCAACGTCTGCCTTCAGCTCAGGTCATGATCCCAGGACCCTGGCATGGAGCCCCAGGTCGGGCTCCCAGCTCAGCAGAGAGACTGCTTCTCCCTCTGCCTCTGCCACTCTCTCCTGCTCATGCTCTCTCTCTCTCAAGTGATTAAAATCTTTAAAAAAAGAAATTGATAGGTTTAAGCAGATATACATGAAACATAAACATAATATAAACATAAACTATGGCAGAAAAAAATCAAAAAATTAAAACGTAAACAGAAAAGAAACCATATTTGTAACCTTTAGTATAGTTTTCACCCTTACACAGAATAGGGTGGAGATGCTACATTAAATGGGCAAAAATATAAACACATAATTCACAAGTGGGAAAAAAAAAAAGGAATATAAAAATGTTTGGTTTTTAATAATCAAACAAATGAAATAAATGGGAACTCATTTTTTTCCAATGACATAGCTAAAGACCACTATGAATTTTATTATCCAGTGTTGGCAAGTGTCTCATGTACCCCTGTTGAGAATGTTAATGGATACAACCATTCTGAAAAGCAATCCAGCTATAATAAAAACAAGCATACCTTTGACATTATACTTCTAGGAATTTATCTAAGGAAATACTTCAGAGTAGATGCAAACATTTTCCCTACTATGTGCAACCATTTTCCTTACAAGTTTTCCCATGGATTTGTATTTATATATACATGGGAAACTGAATGTCCAAAAAATGGGAGATTCATTAAAATCCATGCATCGCAATACTGTTCAGTCATTTAAAATGTCAATGGAAAATATGTACATACTCAAGAATGTTCAAGATTATTATGAAATTAACAGGTTAAAAAACTAAAGATATGAGCCTGTTTTTGTTGTATAAATACATCTATGTACATATGGGAAAAGATCCACTAGAATACCCATCAAATGATAGTGAAATTTCTGGGTAGTAGAATTATGATAGTCCTGATTTGTTACTAGTTTTTTCCTTGCTTATATATTGTTCACTCTTCTGCACTGAACCGTCACAGACCTTCAGTAAGAACAAAATGTATTTTAAATTCATAAAAAAAAAAAAAAAAAAGTAAGACCGCCTCTTGAGAGTAGCTTCAGTCATGCATTTGGAGCTCAAAATGCACGCAGCTGTTAGGTGTAGCACAGACGATGAGAAAGTCATGGGCGTAACTCGCTTTTGAGCAAATTTGGTTGTAAAAATGAGCCAAGGTCTCCAGAACACATGAGGCATACAGATATTGCAATGGAATATCTGTGCATCGGAGAAGAGGAACCGTCCAAAGATGTAAGAGGAAGGAATCACTGCAGGAGATGTCTAATGAATGCGACAGCAACTTACTGTGATTTCTACCCTCCAGTGGCTTCTGTTTGGACTTGGCTGTGCGACCTCACCTGAATTCCCACATGCCCTTTTCCTTGTGCTGCCCGGGCTCAGAAAAGGGGCAGAAGGTACCCACCGGTAGAACCCATATTAGCCTTTCGGTGTCTTTACCCCTAAACTTGGTGCAGCTGGCCCTCTTCATCAGCGACTTTCCCCAGGGAAGAAAATAGGATTCTTGAAGCTGGATGCAGATAAACCTCCCTTAGAGGAGGTTTCCACTCCCATGGAAAAGCAACCACCATCCTCAACTGCAATCATAATACACACCTGACCTTAATAATGACAAAGTGAGTTTTTAACAGTTCATAAGAGCTTGAATGCTCTGTAAGACAGGTTACATTTGCATTCATTTTGGACATATTAACAGCTGGTGACCTAGATTAAGAAATAATTTAATATGTGAAAAGGCAGACTATTATCACTAAATTCCTTCACAGGTGGAAGGAAAGTAGATACAATGAAAAGCTTCCGACCAAAGATTCAAGTAATTACCTGGAAGGGGAGAGTGGGGAGGAATACCTACAAATGGGCAAAACAATATAAGGAAAAATGATGACAAAACCTGGCTGGGGTGCGGAAGGACCCTGGCTACTTCCTGAACAAGTAAGCAGGAACTGGAAGAGGGCAAGAAACCTTGCTAATTCAGCTACTGAAGGAGCGCAGAGGAGGCTCACGTTAGTTCAGGATGAGCTTGGGTAGATATTAAAAGAAATACAATCCTCTTACTGCACTGAGTGTGCATGTGTGGAGGGAGGGACTTGAGGCAGCCACAGAGCCTCTGGGCCTGGGGATTGGCAAAGGATCAGTGCCCCCTTCTGCTTAGTTCCTAGACATCTGTGGCAACTGGGGAGCAGCCTGAATCAGGGTCTGAAAAGGGAAATTCACTGTCATTTTGAGCACGGCGGCAAATATGACTTCCAGTAAAACAGGAAAACACTAGACACCCAGAATCCCAGAAACGGAAAATACTGCCACATGAAAGAGAACACAGTTCGGCTGATACAAACCAGGGGCTCAAAGAGCAGTGCTCATTTTCAAGTACAATGCTTAAGCTACCGTGTGAATGTCCTTTCGCTGGAGACACAAATGAAGACCCAGTGCTGGCAAGGTCTTGATGACAAGCGCCCAATGTCTGGTACAAGACCTCAACTGCTCAGCGCTGTGCGTGGTGTAAACCTGGGATTCATTTGTGCCTAGCTCTGGGAGAAAAAAATAAATTACTGAGGGTTCAATCTGCCGAGGAGCCTGTAACACACTAGGAAACCCAACCTGTACATGCAATACGGATCTTTTCTTTTTTAATGCAATAAAACGCCTTCCTCTGTGCACAAATGTGCAGAAAAGAACTGTAAGGTTGGGGTCATATTTATTTTTGACCTTCCAGAGGACACTGGCGTCAAAAGGGGCACCCACTGAGAGAGACCCAAAGAAGGACAACAGAAAATGGAAAGAAGTGTGTATCTAGATGTCTATTTGGAACTCCTGAATTCACTCGACAGCACCGTACTAAAGCCACTGGTTTTCCGTGATGATCCGTTTCGATCCATACAGCTTCTGAGAGTAGCTTCTGCGCTACCCCAGCAGTTTCTGCTGCGCCCGGGTCCCCAGGAAACCCCGCGGGGAGGACCGCTGCCGCAATCTCCCCGACCCGCGGGCCAGCCGGGGGCGAGGCGGCCGCGGGCAGGGAGATGCGCTGGGCTCCGGGGCAGGCAGCCGGGGAGCCGCCGCACCTGCCACCGCTCGCGCCCGCGGCCGCCCGGGAGAGCCGCGGGCCGTGAGGCGGGCGAGCGTGCGGGGAGACTCGGACGGACCGCGCGCCCCGACGCTCCCGCCTCCCCGCCCTTGGCCGCCTCGCCGCAGCAGCAGAGGCGCCGCGCAGGGCGTCCCCGCACCCCCGGCCCCGGCCCCCGGCTGGGCCTCCAGCGCGGCCCCAGCCCGCTCGGCCCTCGCCGCCGCGCCCCCGCCACCTGCCCAGCCGCCCGCTCTGACCTTTTCCTGCGCTCGGTTGAGTCGCTTCTGCACGTTCTTAGCGAAGATGCCCGTCTTGATGTCGGCCATGGCTGCGGGTCCAGGAGGCTGCGGGGAGCGGAGCGGGCGGCGGGCTGGCGGCGGCGAGGACCAGCGGGAGAAGAGGAGGAGGAGGAGGAGGGGGAGGAGAGGGAGAGGAGGAGAAAGAGGAGCGGGAGGGACAGCGAGGAGCGGCGGAGGAGCGCCAGGAGGGGTGAGGGAGGGGCTCAGCGCCGCTACCAGCTTAAAGCGACAGAGCGGAGGCGGGGCGCGCGGGGCCTAGAGGCGGGACCCGGCCGAGCAGCGAGAAGAGGAGAGGGAAGGAGCCCGAAGTCAAAATGCCCACTGCAGTGGAGGAGGGGGTGGGGAGGAGGAAGAGGACGACGCCAAGCAGCAGTTCCAGGGCCCTGAGGCAGCTCCGGAGCTCTATAAAGGCGGAGTTTGTGCTGGGGGAGACTGAGAGGGGCCCCTTTCTTTCCGGGTGGGGGAGGCGTGGGGGAGGGGAGCGGGAAGGCGAAAGCCAGGGTTGGAGGTGCTCTGGCTGGAGGGTGGATGGGCCGTCCAGAGAGTGCAGCCTTCCCCATCTGCGTGTTCCAGAACGGTGGGCCTCGCCCCTCCCCTCAGGAGGCTCACAGACCAACGGAGGAAAGCGGGCTGGGAAACCAAGTCAGCTCAGGGGTTAGAGCTACAGTAGAGAGGGAAACCAGTGCGCACACTTGTTCAAACGTTAAGACAAGATTTGGGGTCGGAGGCAGGGAGGTTGCATGTTGAGAAGGGTCAGTCCCTTTAAGCAAAAGGTTGTGCTTTGGTGATCTGTGTAATTGCTGCCTGGAGCCTGTACCTTGGCACGGAGACTTCCCCAGAAGTGTTTCCTGGCAGAATTAGGTCCTTTACCGCCTCACTTGAACATTGCAAGACCCAGGTCTCTTACCTGTTGCTTCTTGCAAACAAAGATTCACCCTCCCCGGCTCATTGATCAGAAATAAGAATAATAGGGGTACCTTTGCCGTATACCTCACCCAGAGCTCTTGAAGACCCTGACCAACAGCGAAACTACCCGTATTCAGTTCTCTTCTGAGAGTATGAACCTGTAAGGCAGGTGGCCCAGCAAGCAGGTCAGAGGTCAAATCAGGCACCTGAATCCTGTAAGTCCAAATGAGTATCCCACTGCACCTGTGAAGCAGACTGTTCCATGTGTTGCCCCCCGACACACCATGAACTACCCCTTGATACTCATTGCGAAGTCCCCTCACCTTGATACTACAGTGGCACCGTGACTGGTTTTTGCCAATAAGATACTGTGGAAGGACACTGGGCCAGTTGCAGCCTAAGCCTTGAGAAACCAGGAAGGCGTGGCACCCTGAGGGAACCTGTGCCACCAAGGAGAATGTTCAGCAACCCTGATATGAAAAGCCCCTTAGAGAGGCCACGGGGTAGCGGGGAAACCCCAGCAGACCCACTACCTCAATGTAGCCCTGCAAACAATCATCAGTAAGATGACCAGAAGAATCACCCAGCTGATCCCTTCACAGTGCAGATTGGTGAGTAAACAAAAAGAGGGGTTTTAAGCCTCTCACTTTTGCAGTGGTGTTTTACTGAAAGACCCAGTCTATTCACCTGACTCTTATTTCCTTAGGATGACTGTTTATCCCAGTTTGCCTGGGATAAGTCAGAAAGTCCTGGGTAAACCCAGAAGAGTCAGTCACCCTACTTCCAACATCCCAAGTAAACAGAAGTTTACTTCAGAGGGAAGTAAAGAGAATATTCCTCTCTTGGTCAACATTCCATAGAAAAGACTGCCCAGAAGCCAGGAATTGAATCAGTTTTCTAAAACAGTGGCCTTCAGAACCTCAGCTGTGCCCTGAGTTCTTGCTGTGAGGATACAAGTCGTAGAATGCTGGAATACACCAGAATGTTCTGAAGCATATCTGTCCATGGTCACTTTTGTACTATGAGTCCCAAAGCCTCCTCTGCTCCCATTCTGGGCCTGGTTAATCTTCCCTTGCAGACATCACTGGCCTCTTTCTACCAAGCAAGGGACAGAGTTCCAAGCAGTAGGTTTACTTTTCCTCTGCTTACTTAGGTCCCAAGCCATGAGTTCCCACGGCACCAGCCTTTGTCCCTCCTTGCCGTTATTCCCCCACCAATTTTTGGCACACAGCAAATGTCTTGAACTAAAATTGCAAATGGCGAGCTTTTCTCACCATTGAGATGCCCAAATCTAGGTCTGTAATGTGGGCGGAACTAGGAAGCTTGTCATTTCTTGATAATTCGATTTGGAAGACATGCTGAGCATGTTACAAAGTTGTTATGCGCCAACTTATCAAATCATTTCCCTCCAGCTGAGAGGTAAAATGGTATCCATTTTCATGTTGTCACATGGGTTATTCTAGCCAGCCTGGAAAACTGAGGAAGCACGTTGGCTACTACTTAGTAGGTGCTTTGTAAATATTGTTGAAAAGAAATGCATGCATATATGAGACTAGATCTTGAGCATCCGTTCTTAGCTATTTATTCTCCTATTTCTGCAATAATGCTACTGGATTGAGTGTAAGGGGGACCCCAACAACAATGATTTTTTTAAGTATTGTTCTGCCATGGAGTAGAGGCTTTTTTCCTACCCAAATATGAAATCTTATGCAGGATCCAAATATAATAATCAGGTAGATCCCTCTCTGGTCGTGGAGGGTAAGAGGTACCCAGAGCCCCCCTTTAGGCTAGACTTTATTCCCTGCATCTGTCTCTAAGGAAGATCTTCAGCTCTGCGGGCCTCCCTGCACTCAGCAGAAGTCCGTCTGCAGGACAAGTGATTTCAGAGGCACCTTCCACCTCCAGAGTTATAAGACCCCTACTTTTGTGTGCATTTTCTTCATCCCCAACACGACTGGGCCCACACGCCAACATTCCTTGCTTGCTTGATTATGTTTCTTCCTCCTAGTTCCTGCCCATTTTTCTCCCCAGTCGAGGAAAAAGGAGCTTCATGCCATTCTATGTAGATTCCACCATGAATTAGGAATAACCTCAATTTTTTTCCCCATGTTGAGGTCAGTCTTAGGTGTCAAGTTGTATGTAACATTCATTCAGGTAAGTTTCACAGAAAGTATCCTGACTCCAACTCCAAATCTTCATCGAAGACAGGCAGAATTCCTCATTTATTTTTAGCTTCCAGTTTACCTCTTTTCCTCCTAAATTGCACTTCAGATTGGTTGACAAGTCAAAAATGAATTATGATAAATTTTGATAATTTGGAATAGGCCCAGAATTATTAGTGTTACCGCAGAACTCATTTTCCATATTTTTTAATGGCACAGAGATTTATCCTTGCCTATCTTGTAAGTCCAATTAGACCCTTAAGGAGACTTTTAAATCCATTTTTATATGTCTTGCTCTTTGCAAGCATTTATTAGAGTTGTGATACATGCCTACATATTCTAATTAGCCACAAAATCTTTGTGTTCCTATATCCAATGAAGGAGGCATTCATTTCCCTTCAACATTTAGTGGAGCCTAACTGGAATTTTGGCCCCAACCAAATCAGGAGTAGTTGTTATACTTCAGAGACTAAGAAGCAATTTTATTTTCTCACAAAGGTTAAACTAGCAGTGAAAGGAGGATGTCGTGTAAAATGATACATACTTTGACCAATTATCTTGTACATTTCAAGTGAAAACATTCAAATGTGGATTCATAATCAACTCCTCAAATTAGGCCAATTATTTACATTTTAGTGCCAATGCATTTTTACTAAATTTTGCTTCTTCTATTCCTAATATAACCAGGTCTAAAAATACAACCTCCTCACTACATTAATAATGCATCACTAATGCATCCCAAAATACTAAATAGGCGGGAAGAGCTTTGTTTTTCATACAGCCATTGGCCACTAAGAAAAACAATGACATTGTATTAAATTGCCTAATAACTGTAACGTGTTTTGACACCGTGTTTGATGCTTTTTTTTTTTGCAAAGTAGATGCAAAACAACTCCCATATCCCAAACAAATGGCTAGAACATCACTTAATCGCTTACAAGCCAATAGAGTGGTCAGAGACCAAAACAAAATGGAAATTCTAATTAGCTGCAACTCTTTCTGAAGAAAGGGACAAATTCCTGCAAATATTTTAAGCTATTTTCTATCCACAAATAAGCTATAAAAATTCCATGTGCAGTGTGGGTATGAGCACTTCTGTCTGGGTGACCAAGAGCCCCCTCCTAATAACTTCAAGAACTAGATTATTTTATCAGGAATTTTTCAGCTTGAACAACCTCAGCTTTGTAGCTGTGATGCACTTCAAAACCTCTTAACAAATACTTAGTTTTATCCTGTATTGGCAGAGACCTTTTTGGTTCAAGGAACTTTGTTTTGGTTAAATGTGCCCATATTTGTATTTTAGAATATAACTATCCAGATGTGCCTGCCTTTGTGTGGCCGCCCCACCATCCTTACCTGGTTCTCTGTTATACTCCTATCTCCAAGGTGGCTCCTAGAGCTGGGGCCACCATCACAGTAGAGGTCCTACCTTGGATCATTATTGTTCTTGGATCCCCACATTGTCCACAATGTCTCTGCACTGTAAGACTGCACATCAGCCCAAACCTTTACCTAAGGGGTCCAATCCAAGGAAGCCTATCCTAGGGATCGTGTTCTCCCAAACATCTGCCTGCCTACTCCCTTGCATTAGAGTCTCTAGGGGCCGCGTGACCTCCTACCTGTTCTCATGTCTCAAAATCCCCTCACTCCATCTCTCTTCTGTAAAGGCCCCCAACATGTAGTTGTTCCAAGCCAAGGAATCAGGTAGGTTGGGTGGAGATGGTAGAAATAGTTCCTGTACATATTACTTTCAGTGTTATTGCTGTAGTTCAACATTATTGGGCTTAAACAGGCTTCAGTTAGTGAGTCTAAGACATAATACATCATGGATTCAATTTAGTCTCTGCGATATTGTGATTTATAATAAGAAATATTATGTTTGGTTCTTGTCCTTGTTCCTGGCACAGACCTCCTAAAATCCTTGGAGTTTCTCAAGTGGTTAGAGCAAAAAAAGGTATCTGGTTATTCAAAAGCAAACCCCTTTAAACAACACTTGGATGTGTGTTAATGAGGCAGCTTTGGGAAAACTATGAGGATGAAGGCTGTTTGTCAAGATACCCGTGTGATTAGAGGATTAAAATGTTCTACCCCTCCCTCAGTCCCACAAACCCCCCTCCCCTCCTAGGAAGGGGAGATTGAGTTCAGTCACCTCTGGCCAGTGATTTAATCATTCAGGTCTACGTCATGAAGCCTCCATAAAAACCCAAAAGGACTAGATCCAGAGAACTTCTGGGTTGTTGAACACGTGGAGATGCTGCACACCCCTTCCCACATACTTTGCCCTATGCATTTCTTCCATCTGGCTATTCCTGTGTTATATCCTTTTATAATAAACCAGCAATCTAGTAAATAAAATGTTCCTCCGAGTTCTGTGAGATGTTCTAGCAAATTGTTTGAATCCAAGGAGAGGGATGTGGGAACCTCTGGTCGATAATCAGTTGGTCAGAAGCACGGGTAACAATCTGGACTTACAGTTGGTGTCTGATAGGGGAAGGTAGTCCTTGTGGGACTGAACCCTTAATCTGGGAGATGTGATGCTAACTCTAGGTAGATGGTGTCAGGACTGCACTGAATTGTAGGACACCCAGCGGTATTGCAGAATTGCATGGCACGGAAACCCCTGAGCTTTCCCCTGATTTGGTGGCCAGAAGTATTGAGAGTAGAGAAAAAACATACTGGAGGCATTTTTTCTTTATAATTCTCACAAAAGATAAAGTCATAACCTCTGGGACCTATGAATATGACCTTATTTAGAAATAGGGTCTTTACAGTTGTAACTAACCTGTAAGTTGAGATGAGGTCCTACTGAGGTTAGGTGGACCTTCAGTCCAGTATAACTAGTATTTATGTTGCAGGGTTCCTGCCTCATGAATTAAAGAATGAATCTCATGGACAAAAGGGTAAAGCAAAGTGAAATTTATTAAAAAGAGAGAGCAGAAAAGAAGAGCTCTCTAGAGGGAAAGAGGTCCCGGATATGTTGCCACTGAGGACTTTTATGGTCAGTCTTTCATAGAAAACTGACCAAGGAACTATTTACTGAGTTCTTTGTAAATATCTTGTCTATAAGACTTAAGGCAAACAAGGTTGTTTATAAATGTTATGAAAAGTGCCTTATCTATATTTAGAACAAACAAGGTAGATCTGTTATGCTCCCTTCTCTCTGGTTAATATCTTGTCTGTAACATTATTCCACGCCTGGGATTTCTGGGCTTGCCTCCCTAAGCCCCCTACCTTTTCCTCCTGACCTAGTCTGCCTGTCCTGTACTCGTTTTTACAAATAAAGGATAAGTATTACAGACTCATACACTGACCTTGTGCAGGCAGATAGAGGGAAGACGGGAGCAGAGACTGAAACCCACACCCACAAGCCAGGAACCCTGAGGACTGCCAGCAAACACAGAAGCCAGGAGACAGAGCATGGCCTGTTTACACCCTGGTTGTGGACATCTAGCCTCCAAACTGAGAGAACATATTTCTCTGCTTTCAAGGCCCACATTGGGTTATTTTGTTAGAGCAGGCCCCGGAAACAAAGACAGAATCCAGCCTCTCTCTTCCTAGCAGAGCAGATCTGAGAAAAAATTGCATCCCCTGTTAGGGTCTGTGATCAAAGGAATGAGACTGATACAAAGCTAAGGTCAAACAAAACTTTATTTTGCGCCAAGCATCAAGAATCAAACTGACCAGTCAGGGCTATCTCTTACGAAAAGGTGAGGATGATGTTCCCGACAAGGTCACTCCCAAGAAGGCTGCTCTGGACGAGGCTGCTCTAGATGAGGCTGCTCCGCAGATGAGGCCGCTCCATGATCGGAGCCGCTCCCAAGAAGAGGCCACTCCCAAGATGAGGCCGCTGCTCCATGAGGTTGCTCCCCAGACAGGGCCGCTCCCAAGAAGAGGCAATTCTGGACAAGACCGCTTCCCGGACGAGGCCTCTCCCGACGTCGAAGAGGCAACAATGACAGCGATGATGACAAGGAGGACAACCCGGATGACACAGACTCTGCTCCCCACAATACCACTCTGACAAGGCTGCCACCCAGAGGAAGCCACCGCTGCGGACAAGGCCGCTCTGGCTCAGGCATTTTGCGGCAAGGCTGCTGGCGGCTAGGGGCCGTTGGCATCTCTGGGCCACTGGCGTCTCGGGACTGCTGGCATCCAGGGGCTGCAGGCATCAGGACCGCTGACCGCTGGGGTGGACTGCTGGTGTCTCGGCACCACTGACGTCTAGGGGCTGCAGGCGTGGGGACCGCTGACCACTGGACTGCTGGACCACTCTTATCTCGGGACCGCTGACCGCTGGGCCACTGGACCACTGGAGTCTCAGGGCCGCAGGCATCGAGGGACCGCTGACAGCTGGACCGCTGGTGTCTGGGCAGCTCGGGGCTGCTGGAAGCTGCACGCGGCTGAAGGCTGCAGGTGGCTCGGGGCCACCAGAGGCGGGGCCTCAGGCGGCTTGAAGCTGCAGGTGGCTCGGGACCCCTGGTGGCTGGAGGCTGCAGGTGGCGGCTCAGGGCCGCTGGAGGCGGGGCCGCAGGCGGCTGGAAGCTGCAGGCGGCTGGAAGCTGCAGGCGGCTGGAGGCTGCAGGCGCAGGGACCGCCGGTGGTGGGACCGCTCGCGGCGGTTATAGCTCCTCCACTCCGCCGACTTTTCGCTCCCGTCGACTCTTCTCTTGCTTCCGTCGACTCTCCTGCTCCCATGCAGCTCTCCTCCTGCTCCCATGCAGCTCTCCTCCTGCTCTGCTAGCCTCGCAGCAACCTTTATGCAGTTGGTTGAGTCCGACCCCTATACAGGTGGCCAATAGGATCTCAATCCACCCTAGTGGATATACACCGATTGGACATCTCCACCTGGCCTGCCCCACCCCTACATCGGGATCCACAAGCAAGTTCCTCTGGGAGGGGCAGGCCCTTACACCCCCAGTCCAAATAACTGACAAACAGATTTCCAAAAACAAGATTTTCATTAGTTGGAACAGTCTGTGTTCATCTGTTGCTTTCTTCTGAAACAATGTATTTTTATAAGTGTATGATTTGTCCTTATTTTCCTTAGAGCATTGAGCTGTGAGAGGCGGGAGGAGGAAGCAAGGTTGGCAGAAGAGGAAGTCCAGTGGCCAGGTGAGCCTGACAAAAGCTTGACCAATCTGGGAGGGACTCTGTTGTGACCACTGCCCTTAGTCCCTATCTGTGTTTGAGGGCTAGGCCATTACAGCCCTGCTCACCGGTCCCTGGAGAAGGGTGGCCCTAGGAGGGGTTGAACTGGGACCAGGAATCTCTGCCCAGAGACTGGGCTCCCTCAGAGAGGGGCAGCCAGCCTTCTCAAAGGGGAATCTCGGCAGCAGACCCCTCTCCTGCTCTCTGTGCTTCAGGTGTAGAGTTCCTTGCACAGACAAGGTACATGTTCTTCAGTCTCTCCAAAATATTGCTTTCTGTTCCTTCACCTTCCCTGGGAGTTGGATGGCATCTTACTATCTTGGTCATCCTCCTAGGTGCACAGATGTTTACATTTAAACACAGCCCATTTGTCCCTGAGGAAGTTACAGTCCTCTCTGTTGTCAGGTTTCTCCACAATATAGCTACTATTTTCCCACTTGTGATAAATAAGAAACTTGTAGGGAGACCATACAAGTGTCCTATCTATTGTAAAACTCTCCCTCCCTCAGGTTGGCATGCATGACAATTCTTGCCTAAATCTGTCTTTGCTAAAGTGATTTTTCAAGGTGATTCTCTAATTGAATCAGTGTTACTGTGTTTATTAATCAGCATTCTACTCTGTGGAAGAGCTGTCCCTTTTCCCCCACATATTTATTAATTTATTATCTATGGTCACTATGGACCCATGGATTCGTGATTTATTCACTTTATTATTGTTCTTATTCACCTTCTGCCCAAATTATCCCAGACTTGGCCAGTGAAAGGTCTTCCACTTTTTCTTACATGGCCTCATCATTCTTTTCGCACGTCCTTCTTTCCTGGCACAATAAGATGTTTCATGCTCCTCTCATGTTTTTCCTGCTCCAGCCTCTGAGGAAGTCATTTCTCCATGAACTTCTGGTTCCTTTCTGTGGAGAATTGTATTTAGAAACGAATTTCTGGGCTCAGGCTCTGCTCATAGCCCCTGAGTGTCTGAGTGTCATTGAAATAATAAATTTATACCAATACCCCTAATTTGGATCCAACCTAAGTCTTTGCTTGCCTCCCCCATTCCATATTTTTTATCTGTATCCCCTATCTTCCACATTGTTCTGGTTCCCCAAAACTTCACTAGAGTCCCTCATTTGCCGAATTCCACAATACCCACAAAATAATCCTCAAATCACTACAATAATTAAACCTACTGAAAAGGGTCAAGATTTGTTTACCAACTTGGGGTACTGGCATAAAGACAGACATACAGAAAAATAGAATAGAAGAAAGAGCCCAGAAATAAACCTTCACATGTATGGTCATATGATTTTCAAGATGAGTGACAAAGCCATACAATGAAGAAAGGACATTGTTTTCAACAAATGGTGCTGGGGAAACTGGGTATTGATATGCAAATAAATGAAGTTAGACTCCTACCTTGTACTATGTACCAAATGGACCAAAGGTCTAAATGCAAGACCTAAAAC
Source organism: Mustela erminea (assembly GCF_009829155.1). Taxonomy (NCBI): domain Eukaryota; kingdom Metazoa; phylum Chordata; class Mammalia; order Carnivora; family Mustelidae; genus Mustela; species Mustela erminea. The sequence goes on along the minus strand of NC_045624.1, from coordinate 106,605,186 downwards.
TAGAACACTTTTATAAGAAAATATAAGAAGAAAGTTTTATGATATTGAGTTTGGCAATGATTTCTTGGATATCTTGATAAAATCATGGATGACAAAATTAGGTAAATTGGACTACACAAAATTAAATGCTTTTGTGCATCAAAAGAAGCAAAAGAAACAACATAGTCAAAAGGTAAACCATGGAATCAATGAAAATATTTGTTTACTATATATCTGATAAGGGATTAATGTCCAGAATATATAAAGAACTTTAAATTAAGAACAAAACCAAACAACCTGATTAAAAATGGACAAAGAACTTGAATAGACATTTCTCCAAAGAAGATATACCCATGGTCAATAAGCACATGAAAAGATGTTCAGTATCACTCATCATCAGGAAAATGTAAATCAAAACCACAATGAAATACCACTTTATACCCATTAGGATGGGTATACTATCAAAAATAGAAAATAATTGTTGGCAAGGATGTGGAGAAATTGGAACCCTTGTGCACTGCTGGTGGGAATGTAAAATGATATAGCCTCTGTGGAAAACAATGGTACTTTGAAAAATTAATAATAGAATTATTATATGACCCAGCATTTCTGGGTCATATAATATATATATCCATTTCTGGATATATACCCCACCTCCAATTAAAGCAAGGTCTCTAAGAGATATTTGTACATCCATGTTCACGGCAGCATTATTCATAATAGACAAGAAGTAAAAGCGACTTGTGTCCATTGACTAATGGATAAACAGATACAGGGCATGCATACAACAAAGTTTGATTCAGACTTATAAAAAAAAGAAATACTGATGCATGCTACAACATAGATAAGTCTTGAGGACATAATGCCAAGTAAAACAAGCTTTTCACAAAAGAACAAATACCATATGATTCCACTCATATGAAGTACCTAGAATAGTCAAATTTCATAGGGACAGAAAATAGAACAGTGGTGCCAGGGCACCTGGGTATCTCAGTGGATTAAGCATCCAACTCTTAATTTGGGCTCAGATCATGATCTTGAGTTGTGAGATCAAGTCCCATGTGGGGCTTTGCAGTGACCCTGGTTAAGATTCTCTCCCTCTTTCTCCCCTGCCATTCCCCCATTGACCACATGTTCACCAGCATGCTTGCTCTCTCTCTCTCTCTCTCTTAAAACAAACAAGCAAACAAGAAAATAGAACAGTGGTATCTATAACTGGGGGCAGTGGGGATTTGCTGTTTAATGAAGGGAGTTCTGCAGGTGGATAGTGGTGATGATTGCCCAACACTATGGATGTACTTAATGCAACACAACTACACAGTTAAAAACGGTTAAAAGGATAAATTGTATGCTATGTATATGTTACCACAACGAAAAAAGGAAAACTCCCTCAGGCAAATCACTTTAGTCATTGGAAATTGTCAGGCTCATTTGTTACTGTTTTCATTTAGTTTGAGATTTTCTCTCATTCTTGTTAATATTATTAGATACTAGAACATTAATATGAATTCAGAGGTCAAAATTGTAGAGAAAGGTATACTCAGGGAAGGTCTCTCCTTTCCCTATCCCTACAACCCCTTCATCTCCATTGCTCTGTGTGGACAATTTCATTAGTTTTTGTGTTGTCATTCTTGTACTTATTTTTTCAAAATTACACAGATATAAGAGTGCCTGGGTGGTTCAGTTGTTTAAGCGTCTGCCTTCCGCTCATGTCATGATCTGGGGGTCCTGGGTTCAAGCTCTGCATCCGGCTCCCTGTTCAGCAGAGAGCCTGCTTCTGCCTCTCCTTCTGCCCCTGCTACCCCCCTGCTCGTGCTTTCTCTCTCAAATAAACAAATACTTTTAAAAATTATACAGTTTTAATACAAAATTAAAATGATAAATATACATATTTAATTTTCTTTTACTTCTTATAAAAAGAGGTAACATGCTACCTGTACTCTTTTGCATTTTTAACTTAAAATATATTCTCAAAATTATTGCTTTCCAATTCATAGACATTTTCTTCCTCTTTCTTACCAGTTTATATACTCCATAGTATGTATTTGCCACAGCTTATTTAACCAACAATTGTGGTCCTGATTTGTCTTGATGCTCAAATTATCCCAGATTTAGCCTGTGAAAGCAGTCTCCTATATTTGAGAATTTGAGTAATTTGCGATGTTTTGTCATTACAAATAGTGATGCAATGAATAACTTTGCATATATATTTTCATGTTGTTCAAAGTGTATCTTCAGGATGAATTCCTAGAAGGAAATCTAAAAGCCAAAGAATGCATACATATGTAGTTTTGTTCAGTATTGTCAAATTATTTTCCATGATACTGTACTTTTTTTCATTCCAGTCAGCAAGGTATAAAAGTGCCTGTCTCTCCACAGTCTTGCTAATTTACCAAGCCTTTGGGTTTTTGTCAGTCTGAAGGCTGAGGAAAAAACTGAAAGAATTGTAAAGCTGAAGCAAATGAAAGATTATTTCCCAAATATCTCTTTCAGTTTAAGACGAGAGATTATGAAATCTATGTCTCTAATTTCAGTATCTGGGTCATCTGCATCTATAGGTCTGATTCTACCAATGTGTTTTTTTCTAATCTAGATTAATAGATCATGCGTCTTATATGTTTTATATGTCTTTTATGAAAGACATTGCATATAAAAGAGTAGATATTGAAGCAAATAATCTTTTCCCCCAAATGGTATACCCTTTTCTGTTAGCCAGCTAAGGTAAAAGGCTGATTTCTTTGGTCATACTAGGAATTAAGTTGGATGGGGGATTAGTAGCAGTTTCTGATGGCTTCAGTTTACCTCTGGTCCTCTTGAGAATGAAGTCAGCCCCCTCTTTTCCTCTTGCAAGTGATTCACCAGAGTACTATAAGACCTTGAGATATCTCCTTGTTTTCATGCTTCTTATACTACTGACAAGACTGACCTTTTTGATTTCATCAAGAGTTGAGCCAGTGGTACTGGGGTTTAGATTTTAGTTATCGTCTAGTCTCAAGTGTTCTGAGGAGATATCATGTCCTTCCGGCCTGTGATACAGGCACCATGAGAGAAAGAGATATCTCTGTCTTAGTTTCATCACCAGCCACTACTAATTCAGGAAAAAGCTGGTGAGATTTGTTAAATGTGGAGGGCTAGCTTTACATGTGGGACTTGCACTGGTTTTCTATAGCTACTATAACAAATTACCATAGACTTGGTGACTTAAAACAACACAAGTGTATTATCTTATGGTTCTATAGATCAGAAGTCAGAGATTTCAATGCCCTAAGATCAAGGTGTCAGCTGGGTGCCTTCCTTTCTGGAGGCTCTAGAAGAGAATCTGATTCCTCGTCTTTTCCACCTTCTAGAATTCCATTCTTTGGTTTATGGCCTCTTTCTCCATTGCAAGAGTCAGCAATTTCAATCCCAATCCTTCTCTTCTCACGTTGTCATCTGTCTTGTTGTTGTTGTTGTTGTTGTTTTTCTAGCTCCCTCTCTTACTTTTAAGGACACTTGTGATTACACTGAGTGCATTCAAATAATCCAGGGTAATCTCCCCATCTTGAAGTCAGCTGATTACTGACCTCAATTCCGTTGGCTGTCTTAACTCGCCTTTGCCGTGTAACCTGACATATTCACAGATTCTGGGGAATGGGATGTGGATGTCTTTGCAGAGCCATTAATTGCCAACCACAGGTCTTTTGCAGATTCCATTCTATCATGACAGTTAACATTAAACATTCAATTGATGTCTTATTGTGGAAAAGTCACTTTGACTGTGGCTGACCCAGTCCACGACCCATGCCACAGACTAGGTTTTCAGGGAACCAGACTAAGATGGAGTTCTGTATACAGAAAGTGCCCCTTGGGACCAATACCTACTATGAAAGGAAGTGTGTTCATTTCCTGGAGCTACCATTACAAATTTTCACAAACTGGGTTTAGAATTAAAATAATGGAAATTTATTTTCTCATATTTCTGGAGAGCAGAAGTCTGAAATCAAGGTGTTGGCAGGGCTGTGCTGCCACCTTAGTCACTCAAGGAGATTCTATTCCTTGCCTCTTCCACCTTCTAGTGACAATCAACATTCTTTATCCTGTAGTTGTTCACTCCAGTCTCTGCCTCCAAGTGCACATGGCCGTCTCCCTCTCTCATCTCTGCATGTTTCTCTCCTCTGTCTCTCCTATAAGGACACCATTCATTAGATTTAGAGCCCACCCAGATAATCTAGATGAACTCATCTTGAATCTTTACCTTAGTACATCTGCAAAGACCCTTTTTACAAATTCGTTAGCATTCAGAGGTTCTGGGGATCATGTAATGGACAGATCTTTGGGAAAGAAGTACGAATGAACACTGAAGGAAGTTGAGCTTCAATACATATTCAAAGGCCTCAGCAAGCCACACAGAAAACTCTGAAACTGCAATGGTCCATCTGATTTCTCCTGCATTGTGCAGAAATGTTCAGACCTTTATGCCCAGGCCTCAGCACTCAAAAAGTGTGGGCTGCCCCCGGAAGGGTATGGTGACTCTCTGTAACCGAGGCAATCCTTAAAGGGCTGGTTGCACTTCCAGCAGTGGGGGAAACAGTCCTTCTTTTAAAGGGAATCTGGATATCACATCTCCATGTGTATCACAGTGTAGCTTTGTGCAGTCGGCTATACTTCTTCTCATGCACTTGGGGAGTACCTCTCCTGACCTTGTGTCATGAAAATGACAAAACCCACCGGGCTCTGCCCCAGCTTCTATTGTTCCAGACCTTGTCTTCCCCATTGCTATCATGGCCTAGTTCTACTTCCTCTGAGCCCTGGCCCGCAGAGGAGACCACCAGTGAGTTTCTTAGTGTTGTCACTGTATTCCTGATGACCATGGTACATGGTGGGTCTTGAAGGCCTTCCCATCAAACGTGATTATTTGTTGAGTTTTTTCGCCTTTCATAGTCTATCCACTCCAACATGGCCACTTCCCTGAGTCCTTTAATCCCTTTCCCCCACTGCTTGTCACAGTAGTTCTGGTTTTTATTTTCCCTTACTTAGGCCATTACTTTTTCCATGCTTCTAGGAGACAGGTTGGAGTCCTTGCCACGCTGTTAAATCCTAGATCTTGGGAGGGTGCAATTTATAAACGTTCCCTTATCAAATCTTAAATTCTGGGCCCTCTTTATCAAACACACTCGGCATCCAGACACTCATACCCTACTCCAGGATATTGCCAGTACATGCTATCTGGGACCAGCAACCCCTGGGGTACAGTCCCCTCCTCCTTTTTCGTGCCTGGCTCATTGCTGGTTGGGATATCATGCGACTTGAATTCCAGGCCTAGTAGCCAGGAGGAAAGTGACAGGTACATCTTTGCCTTACAGGGGAGAGGCCTTCAAATTATCTTCCAAAGGAACAGAGTGCTAACTCTTCAAAGGGAGGGATGGGCCACTTCTGAAGGCTCAGGTGTTTGGGGGGAAATTTGTGGATTTAAGATGTTCAGGATTTTCAACTTAGATATCTCCATCTCATGTATCAATGTCTTAGTCTTTTCCAAACAAGGCTCTAATCTTGGCACTGAAGACTCATTGCAGCTGTGAGATTAACCCTTAGAACTCTGCTACTTTGGTGATTAAGTCCTGGGCCCATGCTCAGATGGCTATGCACTCCCACAGCAAGATGATTTTCAGAGCCTCTTCGCATTCCACCAAGAATGCTCTGTCTTTCTCACTGGTCTTTCAGTTGCCGGTTACTTGCTTTTAGCCTTTCCTTATCTCTTACCAGTGTATCAATGAATTTAGCATTAAGCATTGAACTCCATAATCATTTTATTGTTTCCCTAAAGTTTCTCTTTTTAAAATTTTTATTAAAATTTTTTATTTGAAATTTTTATGGTGATAAGAATACTTAACATGAGGGGCGCCTGGGTGGCTCAGTGGGTTAAAGCCTCTGCCTTCCGCTCAGGTCGTGATCCCAGGGTTCTGGGATCCAGCCCCGTATCAGGCTCTCTGCTCAGCAGGAAGCCTGCTTCCTCTCTCTTTCTGCCTGCCTTTCTCCCTACTTGTGATCTCTGTCAAATAAATAAATAAAATCTTTTTAAAAAACAAAACAGAATACTTAACATGAGATCTACACATTGAACAAATACTTAAGTGTATAATACAATATTGTTGACTGTCAATGTTGCAAAGCAGATCTCTGGAACTTACTCATCTTGCTCAACTGAAACTTTATGCCCCTTGATTAGTAACTTCCCCATTCCCCTTCCCCCACCAATCCCTGACAGCCGCCATTACACTGATTCTATGACACTGATCATAGATACCTCATATAAGTAGAATCATGTAGCATTTGTCTTTCTGTGACCAGCTTATTTGCTTCAGCATAGTGTCTTCATGGTACACGCATGCTACGTATGTTGCAGAATTTTCTTAGATTTTAAAGGCTCACTAATATTCCGTTGTGAATACACACCACATATTTTTTTCTCCACTCCTGTGTTGATGGACAATTAGGTTTTTTTCTTGGCTATTGTGTATAATGCTGCAGTGAACATGGGAGTGCTTATATCTCTTTGAGTTTTTTATTTCAATTCTTTGCATAAATATCCAGAAGTAAGATTCCTGCATAATATGGTAGTTCTATTTATAATTTTTGAGGAACCTCCATACCTCTTTCTATGGTGGCTGCAACATTTTGCATTGCCACCAATATTTCTTCATATCCTTGTCAATATTTGTCAGTTTTGTTTTAATGATAACTGTTCTGACAGGTGTGAGGTGATACTGTGATTTTGGTTTGCATTTCCCTCATGATTAGTGACATTGGACTCTCTTCTTGGTATACATATTCACCATTTTTTGTCTGTTTTGGAGCAATACTTATTCGAATCCTTAGCCCATTTTCTTTTCTTTTTTTTTTTTTTTTAAGATTTTATTTATTTATTTGACAGAGAGAAATTACAAGTACACTGAGAGGCAGGCAGAGAGAGAGAGAAGGAAGCAGGCTCCCTACTGAGCAGAGAGCCCGATGCGGGACTCAATTCCAGGACCCTGAGATCATGACCTGAGCCGAAGGCAGCGGCTTAACCCACTGAGCCACCCAGGCACCCCTAGCCCATTTTCTAATCGCATTATTAGTTTTTTGGTATTGAATTGTAGGTGTTCCTTACATATTTTGAAGATTAACCTCCTATCAGATATATGGTTCGCAAATATTTTCTCCCATTTTCTAGATTGATTTTTCACTCCGCTGATTATTTTCTTTGCTGTGCGGAAGGTTTTTAGTTTAATGGAGTCTGACTTGTCTGTTTCTGTTTTTGTTGCCTGTGCCTTAGGTGTCATATCTGTGAAATCATTGCCAACTTCAATATCACGGAGGTTCTTCCCTGTGTTTTCTGCTGAGAGTTTTAAGTTTCAGGTCTTGTGTTTAACTCATTAATGCATTTTCAGTTGATTTTAGGGGTCTATTTCTTTCTTTTGCACATGGCTATCCAGTTTTCTCAAAACTATTTGTGGTATGAACTCTTATTTCCTTACTGTGTATTTTTAGCACCTTTGTTGAAGACCAGCTGACTGTGTAAGCATAGATTTATTTCTGGGCTTTCTGTTCTATTCCATTGGTCTATATGTCTGTTTATGTGCCAGGACTGTTTTGATCATTGTAGCTTTGTAACATGTTTCAAAATCAGGGAGTGTGATGCCTCCAGCTTTATTCATTCTTCTCAAGATGGTTTGGATACTTGGGATATTTTGTGGCTCCCTATGAATGGCAGAATAGTTTTTCCGTTAAAAAAGGCCTTTGGTATTTCAACTGAGATGCCATTGAATCTATAGATCACTTTGGGTAGTATGGACATGTTAATAATATTAGGACTTCCAATTCATGAACATGGGATGCCTTTCCATTTGTTTGTGTCTTCTTAAATATCTTTCTTTTTTTTTTTTTTTTTTTAAGATTCCATTTATTTGTCAGAGAGAGAGCATGTACACACAAGTAGGGGGAGCAGCAGGCACAGGGAGAAGCAGGCAGAGGGAGAAGATGACTCCCTGCTGAGCAGGGAGCCTGACTTGAGACTCCATCCGAGGACCCTGGCATCATAACTTGAGCTGAAGACAGATGCTTAATCAACTGAGCCAGGTATCCCTCTTCTCTAATTTCTTTCATCAATATTTTATAGTGTTTAGTGTACAAATCTTCCACCTCATCAAGTTTATTCCTAAATATTTTATTCATTCTGATGCTGCTGTAAATGGATTTATTTTCTTATTTCTTTTTTTGGATAGTTCATTGTCAGTGCATAGAAATGCAAGTGAAATTTATATGAAATTTATAAAATAAAAATTTTATTATTGATAAAATTTTTTTAAATACTTAATTTTTTAAAAGTTTTTTAAAAGTTTTTATTTAAATTCCAGTTAGTTAACATAGTGTTATATTAGTTTCAGGTGTATAGTATAGTGATTCAATGCTTCCATACATCACCTGATGCTCATCACCACAAGTGCCCTCCTTAATCCCCATCACCTATTTACCCATTCCCCTACCCACCTCCCCTCTTTTAACCATGTTTGATCTTTATAGCAAAGAGTCTATTTCTTGATTTGCTTCTCTCTCCCTCTTTTATCCCCAATTTGCTCATTTGATTTGTTTCTTAAATTCCACATATGCATGAAATCATTTGGTATTTATCTTTCTCTGACTGACTTATGTCACTCAGCATAATACTCTCCAGCTCCATCTATGCTGTTGCAATTGACAAGATTTGAATTCTTTTTATGGCTGAATGTATATAGATATAGATATCTATATCTATCTATTTATATCTATATCTATCCCACATCTTCTTTATCCATTCATTGATCAATAGACATCTGGGGTCTTTCTCTAATTTGGCAATTCCATATAATGGCAGCTATAAATATTGGGGTGCCTGTATCCCTTTGAATTAGTATTTTTGTATTCTTTGGGTAAATACCTAGTAGTGCAATTACTGGATTTTAGAGTCATATTATTTATACATTTTTGAGGAACCTCCATTCTGTTTTCCAGAGTGACTGCACCAGTTTGCATTGCCACTAAGAGTACACAAGTGTTCCTTTTTCTCCATATCCTCGCCAACACCTGTTGTTTTTTGTGTTGCTGAATTTAACCATTCCGACAGGTATGAGGTAATATCTTATTGTGATTTTGATTTGCATTTTCCTGATGATAAGTGATGTTGAGCATCTTTTCATGTGTCTGTTGGCCATCTGTATGTCTTCTTTGGAAAAATTTCTGTTCATGTCTTCTGCCCATTTAAAAATTTGAATTATTTGTTTCTTGTGTGTTAAGTTTTACAAGTTCTTTATATATTTTGGATACTAACCCTTTATCAGATATATCATTTGCACCTATCTTTTTCCATTCTGCAAGTTGCCAGTTAGTTTTGCCAATTGCTTCCTTCGCTTTGCAGAAGCTTTTTATTTTGATGAAGTCTCAGCAGCCTATTTTTGATTTTGTTTCTCTTGCCTCAGGAGACATATCTAGAAAGAAGTTGCTATGGCCAATGTCAAAAAGTTACTGTGTTCTCTTCTAGGATTTTTATGTTTTGGGGTCTTAAATTTAGGTTAAATCCACTTTCAATTTAATTTTGTGGATGATGTATGAAAGTGGTCCAGTTTCATTATCTGCTTGCTGCTTTTCAGTTTTCCCAATGGCGTTTGTTGAAGAGGTTGTCGTTTTCCCACTGGACATTCTTTCCTGCTTTGTCAAAGCTTAATTGACCTTGTAATGGTGGGTTCATTTCTGAGTGTTCTGTTCTATTGATCTATGTATCTATTTTTGTGCCAGTATCATATTCTTTTGATTACTACAGCTTTGCAATTTAATTTGAAGCCCAGAATTGTGATGCCTCCTGCTTTGCTTTACTTTTTCAAGGTTTTTTTGGCTGTGGTCTTTTGTGGTTCCACACAAATTTTAGGATTGTTTGTTCTAACACTATGAAAAATGCTGGTGGTATTTTTACAAGCATGTATTAAATGTGTAGATTGCTTTGGAAAGTATAGACATTTTAACAGTATTTATTCTTCCAATCCATGAGCATGGAATGTCTTTCCATTTCCTTATGTCATCTTCAATTTCTTTCATCAGTGTTTTATAGTTTTCAGGATACAGGTATTTCACCTCTTTGGTTAGGCTTATTCCTACGTATCTTAGGGGCTTTGATGCAGCTGTAAATGGGATTGACTCCTTAGTTTCTCTTTCTGCAACTTCATTATTGTTGTATAGAAATGCAACAGATTCTGTATGTTGATTTTGTACCCTGTGACTTCACTGAATTTGTTGATCAGTTCTAGCAGGTTTTTGGTGGAATCTTTAGGGTTTTTTACAGAGTATCATGCCATCTGCAAATAGTGAAAATTTGTTTCTTCCTTGTTAATATGAATGCCTTTTATTTCTTTTTGTTTTCTGATTGCTGAAGCTAGGACTTCCAGTGCTATGTTAAATAACAGTAGTGAGATTGGTCATCCTGTTATTGATCATAGAGGAAAAGCTCTCAGTTTTTCCGCATTGAGGATGATATTAGCTGTGGGTTATTATATTGAGGTATGTTTGCTCTAAATCTACTTTACTGAGGGTTTTTATGATGAATGAATGTTGTACTTTGTAAAATGCTTTTTCTGCATCTATTGAAAGGATCATATGGTTCTTATCCTTTCTCTTATTAATGTGGTGTATCACATTGATAGATTTGTGAATATTGAACCATGCTTTACAAACCTACTTGATTGTAGTGACCAATTTTTTAATGTATCGTTGGGTTTGGTTTGCTAGTATTTTATTGGAAGTTTCTGCATCTATGTTTATCATGGATAATGGCCTATAGTTCTCTCCTTAAATGATGTTTTTATCTGGTTCTGGTACCAGGGTAATCCTGACCTCATAGAGTGAGCTTGGAAGTTTTCATTCCTCTTCTATTTTTTGGAATAGTTTGAGAAGAATAGGTATTAACTCTTCTTTAAATGTTTGGTAGAATTCACTTGTGAAACCATCTGGTCCTGGAGTTTTATTTGTTGTGGGTTTTTTGATTACTGATTCAACTTCTTTGCTGGTTATCAGTCTGTTCAAATTTTCTATTTCTTTCTGTTTCAGTTTTGGTAGTTTCTATGTTTCTAGGAATTTATCTGTTTCTTCCAGTTGGTCCAATTTATTACAATATAATTTTTCATAATATTCTCTTCTATAATTGTTTGTATTTCTGTAGTGTTAGTTACTATTTCTCCTCTTTCATTTAGGATTTTATTTGTTTGGTTCCTTTCTCTTTTATTTTTGATTGTCTGGCTAGGGGGTTTCTCAGTTTTATTATTTTTTTTTCAAAGAGCAATTTCCTAGTTTCATTGATCTCTTCTACATTTTTTTTTTTGTTTCTTTATCATTTATTTTTTCTCTCATCTTTATTATTTCCTTCCTTCTGCTGGTTTGAGCTTCATTTGCTATTCTTTTTCTAATTCCTTTAGGTGTAAGGTTAGGTTGTTTATTTGAGATTTTTCTTGCTTCTTGGGGAAAGCCTGTACTGCTATATATGTCTTTCTTGGAGTACTTTTGCTGCATCCCAATGGATCTGGACTATTCTGTTTTCATTTTCATTTGTTTCCATGTATTTTTTAATTTCCTTTTTAATTTCCTGGTTGACCAAATCACTGTTTTGTAGCATGATGTTTAACCTCCATGTATTTGTGATCTTTCCACATTTTTTCTTGTGGTTAACTTCTAGTTTCATAGTGTTGTGTTCAGAAAAAGTGCATGATACAACCAGAATCTTTTTATGTTTGCTTTTTTTTTTAAGATATTTTTGTGTTTGTTGAGCAAACACAAAAGGTTTTGTGACCTAATCTGTGGTCTATTCTGGAAAATATTCCATGTGTACTTGAAAAAAAATACATATATCTTGCTGCTTTAGGATGCAATGTTCTGAATATATTGGTTGAATCTATATGGCCCTGTCTATGATTCAAAGCCATTGTTTCCTTATTTATTTTTGGTTTAGATGATCCATCCATTGATGTAAGTAGAGCGTTAAAGTTCCCTACTATTTTTGTATTGTTGTCAATTAGCTCCTCTATGTTTATTATTAATTGCTTTATCTATTTGGGTTCTTTCTTTTTGGGTGCATAAATAATTACAGTTGTTATATCTTCTTGTTGGATTGCTCCCTTCATGATTATATAGTGCCCTTCTTTGTTTCGGGTTCCAGTCTTTTATTTATTTAATTATTTATTTACTTACTTACTTACTTACTTATTTTTCCTGTATAATTTTTTTATTGTGTTATGTTAGTCACCATATAGCACATCATTTGTTTTTAATGTAGTGTTCCATGATTCATTGTTTGCATCATAATTCCCAGTGTTCCATGCAATATGTGTCCTCCTTAATACCCTTCCCTGGGCTCACCCATCCCTTTACCCCCCTCCCTTCTAAAACCCTCAGTTTGTTTCCCCGAGTCCATAGTCTCCCATGATTCCTCTCTCACTCTGTTTTCTCCCCTTTCATTTTTCCCTTCCTTCTCCTAATGTCCTCCATGCTATTCCTTATATTTCACATGTCAGTGAAACCATTATACAGTTTCGGTTTTAAAGTCTAGTTTTTCTAAGTATTGCTACTCTGTGTTTTGTTTTTGTTTTTGTTTTTTTGACATTCATGATAAATGTTTGCATGATAAATGTTTCTCCATCTCCTCACTTTCAATATGCAGGTGACTTTATGTCTAAAATTAGTCTCTTTTAGGCAACATATTGATGGGTCTTTTTTTTTTTTTTTATCCATTCTAACATCCCTTGCCTTTTGACTGGAGCATTTAGTCCATTTCTATTTAAAGTAATTATTGATAGATATGTATTTATTGCCATTTTATTACCTGTTTTGTCATTGTTTCTGAAGACTTTTCCCTGACTCTTTTGTCTTTGTTGCTTTTGGTCGCTCCTTTGTACTCAGAGTACCCTTTAATGCTTCTTGCAGGGCTGGTTTAGTGGCCATGAACTCTTCCAGTTTTTGTCTTAGAAAAATCTTTTTCTGTCGTCTTAACTTGAATGATAACTTGCTGGCTAGAGTATTCGTGGCTGCAGATTTCCCCCACTCAGCACTTTGAATATAACATGCCTCTCCCTTCTGGCTTGCCAAGTGTCTACTGAGAATCTCCAGCAAGCCTTATGAGTCTTTCCTTGTAAGTTAAGGACTTCTTTTGCCTTGGTGCTTCTAAGATTTTTTTTTCCTTTATCACTATATTTTGCAAATTTAATTATAATATGTTTTAGTGTTGGCCTGCTTTTGTTGATTTTGATGGGAATTCTCTGTGCCTCCTGGATATAGATGTTTGTTTCCTTCCCCAGATTAAGGAACTGCCCTGCTGTTTTTTCCTTCAAATAAGTTTTCTGCCCCCTTTTGTCTCTCTTCTTCTTCTGGGAATCCTATAATATGAATGTTATTCTGTTTGATGGAGTCACTGAGTTCCCCAAATCTATTCTTGTGTTGCACAATTCTTTCCTTGTTCAGCTTCGTTGTTTTCCATTATTTTGTTTTCTAGGTCACTAATTCATTCCTCTGCTTTTTCCAGCCTGCTGTTCCTTGCACCAAACCTGTCTCCAATCTCTTTTACTGCACTCTTTATTCCTGATTGATTCTTTTTAACTTTTTTTTTTTTTAAATCTCTGTGCTAACGTTCTCACTGATGTCTTCTATTTTTTTCTTAGGCCCAGTGAATATCCTTATGACTGTTGCTTTAAATTTTCCATCAAGTCTGACACTTATATCTGTCTCACTTAGATCTCTGGCCCTGGACTTATCTTCTTCTTTGATTAGTAATAAACTCTTCTGTCTTCACATTCTGTCTTCTTGTCACATTCTGTCTAACTCTCTGCCTTCTTCTCTGTGCTGGAAAGCCAGCTATGTATTCTGCTCTTGAAAGTAATGATCTTACGAAGGGGTGGTCATGTACCCAAAGCATGGCACTTCAGGGAGTATTTCGTGGTGGTGTGTTTTGGCTGTTTTAGCCTTTAGGCCAGTCATCTGCAAAGGCGCTCCTTGCCTACTGTTGGCAGTGCTTGGTCCCTGGCCTGAATGTAGTGAGTTTCAGGTAGGTGTGCTCTGGTCTGCTTGTGAAAAAAGATCTGACACAACCTCCACCAGAACTGAGACACTGCAGAACTCTCTGGTTAGGAGATGTGTTGTGGGCAGGTGTTTGTGCTGGTCTTCTGGGTAGTAACCTGCCACTCTGGGACTGAGGCAAATATGACTAAGAAAGGCAGTTTCTTAGTTTTGGTGGATGCAAGTTAGACAACTAGTGTGGGCACTGTTCTGCTTCTCACAGGTGGCCCTCTGATTATGTTAAGGGGTAAGAGAGGGAAATGGCTCCAGCTAGCTCCTTTTTCCTGGAGAAGTGTCCCCCTGATTGCTGCCTCTCAAGGATACACTTTGAAGAGTGAATAATCTTTCCATTGTGTGGCCCAGGTGCTCTTGAGATCACTGTTTCCATGCTGTCTTTCCCCAGGTGGTTTCACTTTCTCTCTAGGAGCAGCACAGTATTCTACAGGCTCTATCCCAGCAGAGGGCATTGACTTTTAAAACTCCAGGCTTTATGTCCCACTAGTTGTAAGAACTCATGAAATGCAACTGCTCTCATTTTCCAAGCCAATGGCTTGAGGAAAATATTCTCCTTTTGGGTTCCTCTGTGTGCTCCTCTTTCTCTCTCACCCTACTCCATGACCACAGCTCCCTCCCCTCTACAGTACACTCTAGCCATTTCTTCCCTAAATCATGTCTCCATACTTCCTACCTTCTTCTATGTGGCTTCTTCTCTCGGTTTAGTTGTGGAGTTTGTTCTTTCAGTCTTCGGGTTGATCTCTCAGGTATTTAGGATGATTTTATAGTTATCTAGTTATCTATACAAAACAAGTTTAGGGCCCTCTTACTCCACTGCCATTTCAGTCCCTGATTCTTTTTTTTTTTCCATTTAAAAAAAAATATTAAGTTGTTCAGTTTAGCAACTTTAAAAAATGTACTATTTTTATAAACATATAATGTATTATTTGCCTTAGGGGTACAGGTCTGTGAATCGTCAGGCTTACACACTTCATAGCACTCACTATAGCAATACCCTCACCAATGTCCATAACCCAACCACCCTCTCCCTATGCCCCTCCCCCCAGCAACCCTCAGTTTTTTTTGTGAGATTAATAGTCTCTTATGGTTTGTCTCCCTCCCAATCTCATCTTGTTTCAGTTTTTCCTTCCCTATCCCCCAAGCCCCCCAATCTGCCTCAAATTCCTCATCAGGGAGATCATATGATAATTTCTTTCTCTGATTGACTTATTTCCCTCAACGTAATACCCTCTAGTTCCAACCACATTGTTGCAAATGGCAAGATTTCGTTTCTTTTGATGGCTGTATAGTATTCCATTGTGTGTGTGTGTGTGTGTGTGTGTGTGTGTGTGTGTGTGTGTATCACATCTTCTTTATCCATTCATCTGTTGATGGTTCTTTCCATAGTTTGGCTATTGTGGACATTGCTGCCGTAAACATTCAGGTGCGCATGCTGCTTCAGATCACTACATTTGTATCTCTATGGTAAATACCCAGTAGTGCGATTGCTGGGTTGTAAGGTAGCTCTATTTTCATCTTTTTGAGGAACCTCATGCTGTTTTCCAGAGTGGCTGCACGAGCTTACATTCCCACCATCAGTGTAGGAGGGTTCTCCTTTCTTAGCATCCTCTCCAACATCTGTCATTTCCTGACTTGTTAATTTTAGCCATTCTGACTGGTGTAAAGTCTCAGTGTGGTTTTGATTTTAATCTCCTTGATGGCTAGTGATGATGAACATTTTTTCATGTGTCTGATAGCCATTTGTATGTCTTCATTAGAGAAGTATCTGTTCATGTCTTCTGTCCATTTTTTGACATGATTATCTGTTTTGTGTGTGTTGAGTTTGAGAAATTCTTTATAGATCCTGGAAATCAGCCTTTTGTCTGTACTGTCATTTGCAAATATCTTCTCCCATTCTGTGGGTTGCCTCTCTTTTTTATTGACTGTTTCCTTTGCTGTGCAGAAGCTCTTGATCCTGATGAAGTCTCAAAAATTCATTTTCACTTTTGTTTCCTTTGCCTTTGGAGACATATCTTAAAAGAAGTTGCTGTGGCTGGTATCGAAGAGATTACTGCCTATGTTCTCCTCTAGGATTCTAATGGATTCCTGCCTCACTTTTAGGTCTTTTATCCATTTTGAGTTTATCTTTGTGTATGGTATAAGAGAATGGTTGAGTTTTATTCTTCTACATATAGCTGTCCAATTTTCCCAGCACCACTTGTTGAAGAGACTCTTTTTTCCACTGTATATTTTTTCCTGCTTTGTCAAAGATTATTTGACCAGAGAGTTGAGGGTCCATATCTGGGCTCTCTACTCTGTTCCACTGTTTTTATGCCAGTTCCATGCTGTCTTGGTGATCACAGCTTTGTAGTAAAGCTTGAAATCAGGCAACGTGATGATGCCAGTTTTGTTTTTCTTTTTCAACATTTCCTTAGGAATTTGGGGTCTTTTTTCATTCCATACAAATTTTAGCATAGTTTGTTCCAGCTCTTGGAAAAATGCTGGTGGAATTTTGATCAGAATGGTATTGAAAGTATAGATTGCTCTAGACAGTATAGGCATTTTAACAATGTTTATTCTTCCAATACATGAGCATGGAATAGTCCTTTTTGTGTCTTCTTTGATTACTTTCATGAGTGTTCTGTAGTTCCTCGAGTACAGATCCTTTACCACTTTGGTTAGGTTTATTCCCAGGTATCTTATGGTTCTTGGTGCTATAGTAAATGGAATCAATTCTCTTATTTCCCTTTCTGTATTTTCATTGTTCATGTATAAGAAAGCCACTGATTTCTGTACATTGACTTTGTATCTTGCCACACTACTGAATTGCTGTATGAGTTCTAGTAGTTTGGGGGTAGAGTCTTTTGGGTTTTCCATGTAAAGTATCATGTCATCTGCGAAGAGAGAGAGTTTGACTTCTTCATTGCCAATTTGAATACCTTTTATTTCTCTTTGTTGTCTGATTGTTGTTGCTAGGACTTCTAATACTATGTTGAACAAGAGTGGTGAGAGTGGGCATCCTTTTCTTGTTCCTGATCTCAACGAGAAGGCTGCAAGCTTTTTCCCATTGAGGATGATATTTGCTGTGGGTCTTTCATAGATAGATTTTATGAAGTTGAGTAACGTTTCCTCTATCCCTATACTTTGAGTCGTTTTAATCAGGAATGGATGCTGGATTTTGTCAAATGCTTTTTCTGCATCAATTGAGAGGACCATGTGGTTCTTCTCTCTTCTCTTATTGATTTGTTCTATCACATTGATTGATTTGCAAATGTTGAACTATCCTCGAAACCCAGGGATGTATCCCACCTGGTCATGGTGGATAATCTTTTTAATGTGCTGGATCCTATTTGCTAGGGTTTTGTTGAGAATCTTAGCATCCATATTCATCAGGGATATTGGTCTGAAATTCTCCTTTTTGGTGGGGACTTTGCCTGGTTTGGGGACCAGGGTATTGCTGGCTTCATAAAAAGAGTCTGAAAGTTTTCCTTCTGCTTCAATTTTTTGAAACAGCTTCAGGAGAATAGGTGTTATTTTTTCTTTGAAAGTTTGGTAGAATTCCCCAGGGAATCTGTCAAGTCCTGGGCTCTTGTTTTTTTTGGGAGGGTTTTTGATCACTGCTTCAATCTCATTACTAGTATGGGTCTATTCAGGTTGTCAATTTCTTCCTGGTTCAATTTTCGAAGTTTATAGTTTTCCAGGAATGCATCCATTTCATCTAGGTTGCTTAACTTATTGGCATATAACTGTTGATAATAATTTCTGATGATTGTTTCTATTCCTTGGTGCTAGTTGTGATTGCTCCCTTTTCATTCATAATTTTATTAATTTAGGCCTTCTCTCTTTTCTTTTGAATTAGTTTGGCCAATGGTTTATTGATCTTATTGATTCTTTCAAAAAAAAACAGCTTCTAGTTTCATTGATGCATTCTATTGTATCTCTAGTTTCTAGTTCATTGATATCTGCTCTAATCTTATTTCCCTTCTTGTGTGTGGAGTTGGCTTAATTTGTTGTTGATTCTCCAGTTCTTTAAGGTGTAGAGATGGCTGGTGTATTCTGGATTTTTCAGTTTTTTTGAGGGAGGCTTGGATGGCTATGTATTTCCCCCTTAGGACCGCCTTTGCTGTACCCCATAGGTTTTGGACCGAAGTGTCTTCATTCTCATTGGTTTCCATGAATTGTTTCAGTTCTTCTTTGATCTCCTGGTTGATCCAAGCATTCTTAAGCAAGGTGGTCTTTAGCTTCCAGGTGTTTGAATTCCTTCTAAACTGTTCCTTGTGGTTGAGCTCCTGTTTCAAAACATTGTGATCTGAGAATATTCAGGGAATAATCTCAGTCTTTTGGTATCGTTTGAGCCCTGATTTGTAACTCAGTATGTGATATATTCTGGAGAAGTTTCCATGTACACTCGAGAAGAATGAGTTTTCTGTTGTTTTAGGGTGGAATGTTCTGTATATATCTATGAGGTCCATCTGGTCCAATGTGTCATTCAATGCTCTTGTTTCTTTATTGTTTTCTGCTTGGATGATCTGTCTATTACTGAAAGTGGCATGTTAAGATCTCCTACTATTAATGTAGTCATATCAATATGAGTCTTTATCTTGATTAACAGTTTTCTTATGTAATTGGCTGCTCCCGTATTGAGGGCGTAAATAATTACAATTGTTAGCTATTCTTGGTGGATAGTCCTTTTAAGAATTATGTGGTATCCTTCTGTATCTCTGACTACAGTCTTTAGTTTAAAATCTAATTTATCCCAAAATTTTTTAGGAAAAAAAAACCCCTATATGTAGACAAAAGATAAGGTTAAATACAATGACGGATAAAATTTGACTATAATAATGAAGGTTTAAAAAGATTTTTTTTTTGAGAAAGGTATTGTTAAGATAAACTAGATTAAAAAGCGTTAAAAGAAGGAAGAGG
This sequence comes from Mustela erminea, assembly GCF_009829155.1. Taxonomy (NCBI): domain Eukaryota; kingdom Metazoa; phylum Chordata; class Mammalia; order Carnivora; family Mustelidae; genus Mustela; species Mustela erminea. The sequence goes on along the minus strand of NC_045624.1, from coordinate 106,586,208 downwards.
AAGGGGCACCTGGGTGGGTCAGTGGGATAAAGCCTCTACCTTCAGCTCAGGTCATGATCCCAGGGTCCTGGGATTGAGCCCTGCATTGGGCTCTCTGTTCAGCAGGAAGCCTGCTTCCCTTCCTCTCTCTCTGCCTATTTGTGATCTCTGTCTGTCAAATAAATAAATAAAATCTTAAAAAAAAAAAAAAAAAAAAAGGAAGAGGAAAAGTGAAAATTAGAATAAGAAAAAAATTAAAAATAATTAAATTTAATTATCACTTTGCAAGACTAAAAGATCATGGGGAGAAAGCCATGAATTCCATGCACTGCTTTCCCCTAACTCTAAAGTTCAAGCTCTTCTCCTTGATCTTTGAGCTTGGTCTTGGCTGGATGTTCTTGCTGATCTTCTAGGGGAGGGGCCTGTTGTAGTGACTCTCAAGTGTCTTTGCCTGAGGTAGAATTGCACCGCCCTTGCCAGGGGCCGGGCTAATAAATCTGTTCGAGTTCTTTCTCGGGACTTTTTGTTCCCTGAATGCTTTCTGTAGAGCTCTAGAGGACAGGAATGAAAATGGTGGCCTCCCAAGCTCTAGTCCGAAGGAGCAGAGAGCTCAGGGCATAACTCTTCATTGCGTCCTCAGAGAAAAGGGGTCAATCACTCCTGTCTCCCTGGTCTCTGGCCGCGCTCTGGGCTCACCTAGCCTGTGACTGAGCTTTTCTGTCTCTGGTGCACAGCCCCGCTTGGAGTCTCCAAACCCAGCAGATTCCTGCCTCCAGAAGAGGAAGGTGAGTCTCCCTGGATCTGCCACTTGTGGGGTCTCTGCTCAAAGAGCAGTGGTCTGACTGTGCTGCAGATCACGGTTTAAGGTAACCCCAATCTGAAAGCTCACTCCTCAACTCTGTTGCTGTAGTCAGCTTCCCCACTCTGATACCTAGGATCTCTGCCACACTCAGACACCCCTGATCTTTCGGTGTCTCTGCGGGTCCTGAGACCACACTGTCCCTGCAAGGGCTCCAGCCTCACTTAGCCTCTGTAGCGCTATCCCTCAGTGGAACAGACTTCTAAAAGTTCTGATTTTGTCCTCCACTGCTCAGCCACTTGCTGGGAGCTGGCCCCTTCCCCCATGGTCTATCTTCTCATTGCTTCAGATTCACTTCTCTGCACATCCTACCTTTCAGAAAGTGGTCGATTTTCTGTTCCTAGAATTGTTTCTCTTCTTCTCTTTGATCTTGTTTAGTTTGTAGGTGTTCAGAACGGTTTGATAACTATCTAGCTGAACTCCTGCGACCTGATCTCATTTCAGTCCTCTACTGCTCTGCCATCTTGCCTCTCCCTCATTTTCTCAGTCTCTGATTTTTGTATATTAATTTTATATCTTGTGACTTTACTGAATTTATTTTAGTTTTAGGAGTCTTTTTGCTGGTACTATAGTGGAGTTTATGGAGTCTTTAGGAAATAAGATCATGTTATCAGCAGTCAGGACAATTTTACTTATTCCTTTCTAATTTGGATGCTTTTTTTTTTTTTCTTACCTAATTGTTCTAGCTAGAACTTCTACTACTGTGTTGATTAGAAGTGGTAAGAGTGGTCATCCTTGTCTTCTCCCTGATCTTAGAAGAAAAGCTTTCAGTGTTTCACCTTTGAGTTTGATATCAGCTATGGAATTTTCATATTTGTCTTTAATATATGGTAGTCCTTTCCTCTCCCATATCTTTTCAAACATTGGCTCATACCTTTCACCAGCTAGTGCACTCTGCTGTATGTACCATCAACATTCATCACTACTGAGAGTTTTAATAACCTTCTGTGCTCTACTTATCACCAGTGATGGCAGCTGAGCTAAGAGTAATCTAGCTCCAAATCCCCCACTCTAAGGTTCACTTTTTTTGGCTACTTTTGGCAGTAACCCTCACAGGTGAAGTTCTCCATACAGCAGTCTCTGAGACAAGAGTCTAATGGACAGTGTGTTTATTAGGAATTGACATCTATGGAAGGGAGAGGAAAGAACCAGATTTATATAGAGAGATAAGTCAACTTGCAGTGCAGGCCCAGTAGTATTAGCAAACCCAAAAGGGTTTCTAGAATAAAATGGCCAGTCACAGTTTTCTTGTGTTGAGTCAGATGCCTAACCAGTCATTAGATAAAGGCCACCCCACAGCCCCTGCTAAGAACGTGACTTTAGGTATGTTTCCGCAGTTCAGACAATCACCAAAGGGTTTTAACAACCAAAGGCTATCTTCAGACAGTGTTCCCAGCTGCTGAGCCAACAAGTCCTTCCTCGAAGATTTTGAGTGGTACATCCATGCTACCAGACAGGACAATTACTCCCACATGTGAAAATAGCTGCCAGTCATTCCTCATTCAGAAAGGGATTGCCGTGTTCTGTAGTATAGATCATCTAGACTTTATTGTTTCCACAGCTCTTCAGTGTCATTTTAATGTTATTTTAAAATTAAGATTTTTCAGTTTCTTTGATATGTTGCTTGGGCAACACAATAACATTGACAGCCTAATCTACAGTGAAACTATTCCAATCTCTGAATTCTTACTTTCAGTTATATATCTTTCAGTCAGGGAATTCCCATATGATTATTCTCTATAACATCCAGTAGGTACTGAAATTCATTATTTCATCATTTAATTTCTTATGTGTATTAATTATAAGTATTTTGATATTTTTATCTGATAGCTAAAATAATCAAATTTCCCATCTAAATATTCTTTTTTTTTCTCTTTCTTCTCAGCCAAATCATTTTTTATCTTCTCCCTTCCTTTTCCCTTCCTTCCATTCTCCCCCATCCCCCTTTTTTTTTGGAATGGCAAACAATTTTTGGTTGATATCAAACATTGTATGTGATATGTTGTCAAGGTAAATTGAGGCTCCCAATAGCATCTTCCTCCAATGAGGACTTACTTTTGTTTCTGGTGGGCAGTTAGAGGAATGAAGATCACATTAATCCCAATAGAGACCGAACTCATTCAGACCTGTTTTTTGTGAAATCTGGACAATTTATGATTCACTGTAACCTTGGAGTATCTATCCTTTCATGATCCCAGTAGAATACTCAGATCTTTTCTCCCTTTGGGGGCTCATACTCCAGTGATTATACCCAAGCCCCCAAACCTTCCAGAAATTTTACTCAGTTGCTCACTCTGTAAACCATAATTTCTTAACCTTTAGACTTGCAGCTAGCTTTCTTTCTTTCTTTCTTTCTTTCTTTCTTTATCAGTAAAATCTCCTAGCTAGGAGTAGGGAGTAAAAAATGGTGCCAAAGGTCAGTTTCAACAACCTCTCTTCCCTAATTTATAGACTCACTTCCACCAGTCCTCCCTGATTTGGTAGCTCTTTGATGCCTTCAAATGGTGTGTTTGTCAAAAGCACAATTCCAAGATCTTGCCTTATTGAGTTTATGTGTTTAGTAATTGTTTTACAACAAAAATCAGCTCTGAGGAGTTTCCTTCTGTTTTTCAAGTTACATTTTTATTTACCTTCGTCTGTCTTTGTCTTTGGCATGGAATAATTGAGTTTTACCTCGTTTTTTTTTTTTTTCCTGTGGTATGTTTACAGGTTGCTGTTCTGTTTCTTTTATCTTAATTATATTTCTTGATCCTTTCTTGACATCCTATTCCCTCTGTCATAACGTAAGTGATTTCTTTACTTTCTTCCCATCGTATGGAACACCTTGTGTTCTCTTAAAATTTCAATTTGAGGGCTGAGCAGTTCATGTTCTATTTGCCTTTTTAAAGCAAGAAGTGGCAAGGTGTGAGGCAGAGTTTAAAGTTTAAACAGTCTTTGTTTAAATGTCTCCACCCTTCACTCTTTCATTCATTTGACAAGTACTTTTTTTCATTGTCCACTATGTACCAGGCACTAACCTAAGAGCTTGGGATATATCCATGAACAAAGCATACAAAATCCCTGTATTTATGCCTTATATTTTAATGAAGGAGAGAACCATAAACAGTAAAACTAATAATCACTTTGGAAGATGCTGTGTATGGTGAACACATGAAAGTGTGTAGAGGAAAAGTGTTGAAAGTGCAGGGGATGGGATACTGGCAGTTGCCATTTTAACTCTGGTGATTAGTGGGAGTCTCATTGGGAAGGCAGACTTTGAGCAGACCTTGAAGGAGCCTCTTGGGTATTTAAGAGAAGGTATTCTAAGCAGTGGCAATGGTCACACATAAATATAATAAACTTCAACTGATCTTTGATAAAGGAGCAAAGGCTACAATGGAGAAAAGATGGTCTTTTCAACAAATGGTGCTGGAAAAACATGCAACAAAATGAGTCTAGATCTAAACCTTAAGCCCTTCACAAATATTAACTAAAAATGGATCACAGACCTAAATATAAAATGTAATCTTACAAAATGAGATAGTAATATAGGAGAAAATCTTGATGACCTGAGGTATGGCAATTACTTTTTAGATAGAATATGAAAGACATGATCCATGAAAGAAATGATTGATAAGCTGGACCTCATTAAAATTAAAAACTTTTGCTCTACAAAAGACAATGCCAGAAGAAGGAGAAGACAAGCCACAAAACAGAAAAAAAAATTTTTTTCAAAAGAATTATCTGGGAAAATACTGTTATCTAAAACACACACACACAAACACACACACACACACACCCCTTAAAATTCAACAACAAGAAAAACAACCCTATTAAAAAATGAACCAAAGACCTTAACAGACAGAAGATAAACAGATGGCAAATGAGCATATGAAAATATACCTCACAGCATATTTCAGCAGGGAAACGAAAATCAAACCAACAAGATATCCCTAACATGCCTATTAGAATCGCCAAAATCCAGAACAAGGACACCACCAAATTCTGGCAAGGCTGTGGAGCAACAGGAATTCTCACTCATTGTTGGTGGGAATGCAAAATGGTACAGCCACTCTGGAAGACATTTTAGTGGTTCCTTACAAAATTAAGCACATGCTTGCCATATAGTCCAGCAATGGTGCTCCTTCATATTTACCAAAACAATTAAAAACGCATCTTACAAAAACCTGCACACTGATATTTATAGAACGTTCTTCATAATTGCCAAAACTTGGAAGAAAGTAAGATGTTCTTCAGTACAAAAATGGATAAGTAAACTTTGGTACATCTTATACAATAGGATATCATTCAGTGCTACAAAGAAATGAACTATCAAACAAGGAAAAGACATGGAAAGACCCTAAAGCAAAATACTAAGCAAAAGAAGCCAATCTGAAAAGACTACAAACTGTATGGATTTCAACTGTATGACACTCTGGAATATGCAAATCCACCAGTAAAAAAATCAGTGGTTACCAGGAGTTAGGGTAGGAGATTGATGAATAGGTAAAGCATAGAGGATTTTTAGGGCAGTGATTGTATTCTGTCTGATACCATAATGATTAATACATGTTATTTTATGTTTGCCCATCGCATAAAATGTACAACACCCAAGAGTGAACTGTATTTAAACTGTGGACTTTGGGCGATTTTGTGTCAATATAGGGTCACTGAAATGTGCTTCAACTGAAACAAATGTATGGCTCTAGTGGGGAATATTGATAATGTGGGAGGTTCTGGATTTATGGAGGCAGGTAGTTTATGGAGAATTTTATACCTTCCTGGGAACTTTGCTGTGGACCTAAAAATACTATAAAAATTGAGTACAATTTTAAAAATACTTCAATGATGGAAAATGTTGGTGAGCATGTGGATAAATTAGAACCTTTTTACACTGCTAATGAGAATGTAAACTGGGACAGCCACTTTGAAAAATAGTGTGGCAGTTTATCAAAGAGTTATACACTAAAGAACCAGATGACCTGGTAATTATACTTCAAAGTCTCTATCCAAGAAAAATGAAAAAGTACGTCCACATAAAAACTTATACAAAAATATTCATAGCGACATTATTCATAGCCTAAAGGTAGAAATAATCCAAATAGTCATCAACTGATGGATGGGTAAATAAAATATGGTCTATCCATACAATGAAATGTTATTTGCCTGTAAAAAGGAATTAAGTAGTGATCCATGCTATAACATGGATGTACCTTGGAAACATTAGCTAAGTGAAAGAAGCCAGACACAAAAGGCCACATATTGTGTGACTCCACTTATTTGAAATGTCCAGAATAGACACATTTGTAGAGACAGAAAGTACATTTGTGGTGGCTTAAAACTGGGACAGAGAGGGAAAGGAGGGAGGGGGAAAAGTGGGAGGCCGATAAAGGGTACAGTTTCTTTCTGAAGTGACAAATACATTCTAAAATTAATATTGGCCATGGTTGCACAACTTTGTGGCTATATGGGAGACCATTGGTTTGTATACTTAAAGTAGGTGCATATTATGTGTAAGGTGAATTTTATCTCAAGGAAGCTGTTGCCAAACACAAAAAAAGAACTTTCACAACATATTTAAATCAAGTAAATAGAAATATAAATGACCCATAATCCTATCACCCCAATAAATCCTGATGACATTTTTAAGAATGCAATAATATATGTGTGTGATTAGAATATTCAAACAATAAAGGCACAAAATAGTCAGAAGTTTATTACCCTTTCTCCCTTTGCCAGCTGAAGTCCTCAAAAGTGACAACTCTTAAAAATCTGTTTTGATTTCCTGTCAGAAAGTATTTTACATATATACCAGCATACATTTAGCCCATAGTCTTATTTTTGGCTTTGTTGAGGTATAATTCACAAATAAAAATTATATATATATTTAAGGCATACAACTTGCTGTTCTGATTGATGTGTACGATCAAAGTAATTATCACATTCACCACCCATATAGTTACCTATATATATTATTATAATCATTATATTTACATATAATATAAATATGCAATTATATAATTATATTATATTACTTATTAATTACATAATTAATTATATATTGTGTGTGTATATATATATATATACATAGTTGTGAGAACACCTAAGATGTACCCTCTTAGCAAATTTCAAATACATAATACAATATTGTTAATTCTAATCACCATGCTGCACACTGGAGCTCTAGAACTTACTCATTTTGTATAATTGAAACTTTCTACACTTGAACAACATCTCCCTCTTTGTCCCCCAGCCCCCAACCTCCTAGCAACTAACATTCTACTCTCTGGTTCTATGAGTATGACAATATGAGATTCCACATACAAATGAACTCATGCAGTATTTGTCTCTCTATGTCTAGTTTATTTTACTGAGCTTGAGATCCTCAAAGTTCACGAAAGTTGTTGCAAATGGAAGGGTTTCCATCTTTTCTATGGCTGACTAATAATCCATTATGTATGTGTGTATGTGATCTAGCCACATCAGTGATATATATGTGTCACATTTTTCAAAAGATTTTATTTATTTATAAGAGATCACAAGTAGGCAGAGAGGCAGGCAGAGAGAGGAAGGGAAGCAGGCTCCCTGCTGAGCAGAGAGCCTGATGGGATCATGACCTGAGCCGAAGGCAGAGGCTTTAACCCACTGAGCCACTCAGGTGCTGCCTGTGTCACATTTTTTTATCCATTTTTTTTTTAAATCAACAGACATTAAGTTATTTCCACATCTTGGCTATTGTGAATAATGCTGCAATAAACACGGAATATAGGTATCTCTTTAAAACATAGATTTCCTTTCCTTTGCACATATGCCCAGAAGTGAGAGTGCTAGAAAACGTGATAATTCTATTTTTAATATTTTGAGGAACTTCTGTACCATTTTCCACAGTGGCTGCACCAACTCATACTGCCACCACCAGGGCACAAGAGTTCTTTTTTCTCCACATCCTTACCAACACTTGCTATCTTCTGTGTTTTTGATACCAGCCATTCTGACAGGTATGAGGTGATACCTCATTGTGGTTTTATTTGCAATTGTCTGGTAGTTAGTGATGGTGAACACATTTTCATATACCTGTTCCCCATTTGTATACCTTCTTTTGAGAAGAGTCTATTCAGGTCCTTAGCCCATTTTTAATTTGGGTTATTTGTTTGGGGTTTATACATTATTTTCCTGATTTCACTGAATTATCTGCATTCTCTTAAAGCTCTCTGCGCTTCATTAAAACAACCCCTTTGAGTTTTTGTCAAAGATGTCATAGACCTCCATTTCTCTTGTGTCAGTTACTAGAAATTTATGGTCTTTCTTTGGTGGTGCCATGTTCCTTGTAGTCTTGCATTGGTGTCCTCGCATCTGAGGAAGTAGTCACCTCCCCAGTACTTTATCAGCTGGCTTCCACAGGGAAAGATCTTGCGAGTGGATGTGAGGGCACTGGGTCAATGGGGTGATCTGTTCCGTGGAGTCTGGGGCTGGTCCAGACTCACATGCACCAATCCCAAGAGTGGGCAGGCCCACCAGATACAGGGTGTGTGTGCGCAGTGATGCCAGTGTTGGGGGTGGGGGGCAGAGGTATGGCGATGCTGGCTCTGGCAGGGCTCAGTGGCTTGGGCTCTGGGAAGGTCTGGCAGCTGTCATCCACATCAGTTAAGACTTCAGGGATTCTCAGTGGCAAAAGCTCTGGGAGGCGAGGGACCTCCACAGTAGCCGTGGGGGCTTTGGGGGTCCCCACTGGAGGGCTGCCGGATTCCTCCTGCTCTCCTTTTGTCCCATGGAAGGAACTCATGTCCAGAGGCATGAGTTTGCCGGTCTGATGGCTGGATGCAAGTAAAATATTTCCTATCTTTTTTTCCCCTCTGTTTTTGTGCTCTACTCCATTGCTGCAGGTTCCATATGCCAGAGCAGTGCTATTTCAGTCTGTGGATAGTTGGTTAAATCGTTGTTTTTTGTAGGGGAGCATGGGCTGGGACCTACTATCCCCACACCTTGCTGACATGGCTCTGCGTGTCTTTATTTTGACTTCGCAGAGGATCTCGCTATATGCATTGTTTTGCACCTGGCACTATCCACTTACATGCTTTCATTCCTTCTCTCTTTCCTCCTTTCTTTCTTCCTCCTTCTCTTCTCTCTCACTTCCCACCTACAAAGAGAAATGTTGTCACATTTTGCAGAATGTGACACACTTGGACACAATTTGCAGAATTGTCACACTTTGCAGAAAATGAAAAGAAGTTTAAAAACAGTATGATGTGGGGGGCACTTGGGTCGCCCAGTCAGTTAAGCATTTAACTCTTGATTTCAGCTCAGATCTTGATCTCAGAGTCATGAGTTCAAGCCCCATGTTGGGCTCCATAATGGGCGTGGAGCCTACTTAAAAATAAAAACTGATTTTTTAAGTCAGAATATTCTACTTATAATAACTCTTGCATTTGTCCCTTTAATGTCATTCAAATGTGTTCTGATCCCATAAATAACACCTTATTGGAACAAAATAAAGCAATGTGTGAAAATTTAATTAACAAAGGCCTATATACTGCTTACTGTCTGCCAAGCTCTATTCTAGGTGCTTTAAATATTGACTCATTTAATTAAATTCTCATAACAAGTCTGTGAGTTAGTATTATAAATCCTTTTGCCAATGAGGAAACTGAGGCATGAGTAAATTTCCCAGTTAAAAGGCAGCTGAGGTGGACTTTCCACCCAACTTTTTGGCTCCAGAGCCAATCCTCATAGCCACTGTGCTCTGCAGGCTATCTCCAGACTCAGATGCCCCTAAAGTCCCTTAGAAACTGGCTCCTGTGTGGCTCAGTTGTTAAGTGTCTGCCTTTGGCTCAGGTCATGACCTCCAGGTGCTGGGATTGAGCCCCGCATCTGGTTCTCTGCTCAGTAGAGAGTCTGCTTCTCCCTCTCCTCTTGCTCCTCTCTCCTGCTCATGCCCTCTCTCACTCTCTGGCTCCCAAATAAATAAAATCTTTTTAAAACAATTAAAAAAAGAGAAACTTCATGTTGTGACCGCCAATGATTTTTTAGTGACCATCCTTCCCTGATTTTTTGAGCATATATTTATGAACATATACATACTATGTAACCAAATGACACAAATATACAATAGACATACACATACGTGTGTATAAAATCAAGGAGCTTTTTTGTCATTTTAACTTTGACAAAAGTGAGATTGTATTATATATATATATATTTCATCTGCATCTTGTACTCCTGGTTTACCAGCCTCATGAAATTCCTCCATGTCCACTAGCGTAGCCATAGCTGAGTCTTTCATACCTATAATGTATGCCTTGGTCAGATATTATGTAACCATCTGTCTACTGATGTATATTCATTTACTTGGTTTCCAGGGTTCTTAGCTCTACAAAGTATGCTGAAACAAACATCTGACCACATTATTTCTTTTTGCATTGCTACTCTAACATGTAGAGGTTAGATTTCCAGGGGTTAGACTGCTGGGGTTCTTCCTTCTTTTTCTTCTTTCTTTCTTTCTTTCTTTCTTTCTTTCTTTCTTTCTTTCTTTCTTAGATCTTATTTATTTGAGAAAGCACAGGGAGGGGCAGAGGCAGAGGGAGAGGGAGAAGCAAACTCCCCGATGAGCAGGGGGCCCAACACCTGGCTCCATCCCAGGACCCTGAGATCATGACCTGAGCCAAAGGCAGCTGCTTAAGGGACTGAGCCACCCATGTGCCCCTGCTGATTTTTTTTCTTTAACAGATGTTTCCAGTTTGTTTTCACAAATAGCAGCACAGTTCACATGTGAATCAGTAGTGAATGAGCATCCCATTTCCTGACAGTAAAACCCCAATTATGGGTGAAATTTCTTTTTCACTTTTGCAAAGATCATTGGTATACAGCGATCCTTTATAATTACTGTAAGTTGGTTTCCCCTGGCTAGTAGGAAGCTTAAAGACGTTGCTTTTTGTTTGTTTATTTGTTTGTTTGTTTTGCTATTTCAAGACATGTGGAATTGTTCTTCTGTGATGTGCCTACTTATTTCCTCTATTTTCTTACTGAGTGGTCTTTTTGGTATAATTTAGTTGTTTGTATTTAATATGCCCTTTATCTATTACAGTTGACTCTTGAACATGTGGGGGCTGGGGGTGCTGACCACCATCCCCAACACAGTTGAAAATCCACATATAACTTTTGAGCCTCCTCCAAATTTTAACTACTAATAGGATACTGTTGACCAGAGTCTAACACAGTCAAGAGATAACACAGTCAATTAACATATTTTTTATATTATAGGTCTTATATACCATATTGTTATAATAAAATCAGCTAGAGAAAAGAAAATATTATTAAGAAAATCATAAGGGGGGGGCACCTGGGTGGCTCAGTTGTTAAGCATCTGCCTTGGGCTCAGGTCATGATCCCACCGTCCTGCTCAGTGGGAAGCCTGCTTCTTCTTCCTCTCCCACTTCCCCTGCTTGTATTCCCTCTCTCACTGTCTCTCTCTCTGTCAAATAAATAAATAAAATCTTTTTAAAAAAACCATAAGGGGGGAATGTTTGGGTGGCTCAGTTGGTTAAGTGTCTAACTCCTGATTTCAGCTCTGGTTGTGATCTCAGGGGCATGAGATTGAGCCCACGTCGTCAGACTCTGCACTCAGCATGGAGTCTGCTTGAGAGTCTCTCTTTCCCTCTTTCTCTGCCCCTCCTCCCAGTCCTCTCTCTCTCAAATAATACATAAAATCTTTTAAAAAATCATGTAGAGAAAACACATTTACAGTACTGTACTGTATTTATCTGAGAAACTCTGCCTACAGGTGGCTCTGTGCAGTTCAAACTTGAGTTGCTCAGGGGTGAATTGTATAAGCATTGCAAAAGCTTTGTTCAATCCATGGTTTGTAGGCTACTTTTAAATTTGTTATTTTTTAATTCTTTTTTTTTTTTTTAAAAGATTTTATTTATTTATTTGAGAGAGAGACAGTGAGAGAGAGCATGAGCAAGGAGAAGGTCAGAGGGAGAAGCAGACTCCCCATGGAGCTGGGAACCCCATGCAGGACTCGATCCCAGGACTCCGGGATCATGACCTGAGCCGAAGGCAGTCGTCCAACCAACTGAGCCACCCAGGCGTCCCTATATTTTACTTCTTAAGACGTTTTAATATTTATGAAACCAAAATAGTTTTAATTTTTCAATAGCTTATGTGTTTCCTGCCTCACCAACTTTTAGCTTGTGTATATGGTGTCTCACATTTCCTTCTAGATTTCATTGTTTCATTCTTTATGTTTAAGATTTCATTCCATCTGGAATTTAGTTTTGCATGAGAGACAGAAATAAAATTTATTCTTTGCCAATGCATTGCCAGTTTTGCCAGTATTATTCATTAAATAAACCATTGTTCCAATGTATTTTTCATATATCAGTTTCCCACAGGCAGTGGGAACTATTTAGGGCATCCTATTCTACTCAGTTCTGCTCATCTTACTGCCTATTTCTATGCTAATATCAAGTTGTTTTTATTTACAGAGGCTCCACTGGTTTTATTGTCTTACAAGGTCCCCCTTTTTCAAAGTTTTCTTGGCTTTTCTTGAACATTTATTCTTCCATTTGAACTTTCAGTTCATTTAATTCAAAAACCCACACACATACAAGGGTTCTAATTTGGATTGCACTCAATTCTATTTTAATGGGAGAATTCACATTTCGTGGTATGAAAATATCTCATTCAGGAACTCATACAACTTTCTGTTTATTCGTGTTTTCTTTTGTGCCCTCATATGGCACTGACCTCCAGAGGCCCTCCTATGAAGCCTTTGGGGGTAAGCTTGTCCAAATATTTACCCGAGTTAACCCAGCCATAGGAGGAATTCACTAACTACTTTTTGCATCTGCCCCTCATGTCCTTAATGGTGACTTTAGCTGATTTCATAACATACTCTTTACCTTCTAAGATGCTTTTATACATTCCCATCTTTTAAAGGGGCTCCTACTCCCAATTCCATTGTTTGTATGGGGGCAGGTCTGGGGTGAGTTCCCACATCACCAACAATGCTTCAGCTCCAGCTCAGTGTCCTGCAAATCAACCCACCTCTGACACTGTCTCCCCAGAGATAGCATCAGATTCCCAGAAGCCAATCAAATCCTCAGGTGGTCACCTGTGCTTCTGACCAACTGGCTACAAATCAGAGGTTCCCCCAAACCCGTCCTTGGGTTCAATTAATCAATTAATCATAGAACTCAGAGAAACATTTCACTTACTAGATTGCTGGTAAAAGGATAGGACTTGGGAAGAGCTAAATTGGAGAGATGCACAGGGCAAGCTATATGGAAAGGGGAGGCCAGAGCTTCCAAGTCCTCTCCAGGTGCGCCATTCTCCTCAAACCTCCATGTGTTCACTGACCCGGAATCTCTCCCAACCCTGTCCTCTTGGAGTATTGTGGAGACTTTTTACATAGTAATTATTGGTTAAATTATTGGCCATAGGTTATTGGCTTAACCTCCAGGCTCTCTCCCCTTCCCTGAGATGTTTGTAGGGGGAGGGTGGGACTGAAAGTTCCAACGTTGTATCCCATGGTTGGTTCTCCTGGCAACCAGCCCTCATCCATAGGTGAGGTCCAAAAGTCACCCCATTCAAACAACAATAGACACCTTTGTCATTCTCAATACTTAGGAAGTTCCAAGGGTTTGGCAATCTGTGAGTCAGTAACTGTGGAGGATGACCAACTATTTTTATTATATTTTTATTATAAATCACAACATCACATTTTCATAGTTTGGAGGGGCTTTGTCTCCATTTTTTGGCATATTCCCCAAACCCTTAGAACTCACTCAGCACTCTGCTGGTCCTTGTGTACGGTCACTACCCCCAACTTTTCCACAGCTTCCTTACAATGCTTGCCAGAGGACCTACAGTTGCCCAGATGCCCAGCACTCCCTGGAGAGTTAGGCAGCAGCCCTAGGCCTGTCCTAGGGTGACACTTCTAAAGGACCTCGCCCCAGATCCACCAGAGGCATGGGGAGTGGAATGGCTCGGACCCCGCAGACCTCCAAATGGATCCCCTTACTTGGGTGTTATTCCCACTGTCGTCCCCCAGTGATCTCATGGGAAGTTCTTATCTGGACCTCTGGGTTCCTGTTTCCTGGGCTGCGGTAGGACCCTTACAGTTGTCATTCACCGGTTCCAATGGCTTAAACATTTGTCCCTCAATTTTTCTGACACTGATGCATTTCCTGAGTGTATTTCTATTTTCACTAACACAGAGAACTCTGGCCTCTTGTCAAGCCTTTTCAGTTTTGGATCCCTCTGTCACTTGAGAAGTGAGTCAAGCTAAACTAAGAACGTCCTTACTTTTTCTCTGTGCACACGCTCTTTACAGAAAGGAGAATAATCTTCTATAATGTCATATTTTCTGAGACATACATAGCTGATGACCCAAATGGTCCTTGAACCTGAGCAAAATGCTAAGGACCCATGTACAAATGGATTAAGGAACTAGGTCACAATCTCCCCATGCTCCCAAGATTCAACTCTATCCCAACTTTTTGAAAATAAAAAAACTCAGTTCCACAAGGGTCCATCAGTTCTATAGGCTAAGAGGGATTTGGTTTATGTCTGTAATGTGTTCAGAAGAATCTGGAGAATGTCAAGACTTAGATAGACAAATATATTCATCCAAGAAGGAAGCAACAACCTTCAGAGGAGACAGATTTGCAAGCAACTGTGCCCCCCCCTCCTACCACCCAGCTAACACCTACTGCCCCAACTCTAAATCAACAGCCTTCCCATTAAGAATATTTTTTAATTCTGGGGGCGCCTGGGTGACTCAGTGGATTAAGCCGCTGCCTTTGGCTCAGGTCATGATCTCAGGGTCCTGGGATCGAGCCCCGCATTGGGCTCTCTGCTCAGCGGGGAGCCTGCTTCCCCTTCTCTCTCTGCCTACTTGTGATCTCTCTCTGTCCAATAAATAAATAAAATCTTTAAAAAAAAAAGAATATTTTTTAATTCTGGAAGCTTGCAGGCTTTCTCCTACCAGTTATCATTGTTTCTTTTATGGAGTCTAGTATGCTTTTTTTTTTTAATGTCTAAATTCATTTGCTATTGAAAATTTTGATAACAATGGCACAGCATTAATAATCTTGGGCAGGTTACTTAGCTCTTCTGCCAGTTTCCTCATCTCTAAAATTAGGATAAAAATAGTACTCCTTTCCTATGATTGTACTGAGGATTAAAATAGTTTATATAAAGCCCTTGGAACAGCGTCAGGACCATGATCAGTGCTATATAAATGAGGTTATCCTCATTCTGATGATCACAGAGTTTCACCCCTATTCTTGGCTCACAATGTAGAATAGTTTTCAGCCTCCCTGGTTTCAATTCCCCTCTTACCATTGCCAGCATACCTCTTTCCTGGTCTTCAAGGGGTCCTTTGAGAATAGATAGAAAAGAAAGATCTATCTGCTTGTAGAACCTTAGAATAATCTCATGGTCCTCAAAAGGGCCTTTTATATTCAGAAGAGCAGGCATTGCAACAATTAAAGCCTATATCTAAAGAAGAGATTTTCTCCTGAAGCTTATACAGATGAAGCTCCTTCTGTATTACAATGTTTCAGATACCTCCCTGACTTGTGTTTCCACAATAACTCATAGTGCATAACCTACTGTCAGCTTTTAACAAGAGCAGCTTCTAAGCAAGAGAGGAAGGTGGTGGGAGGCTTTTAATGCTCCTCTTCAGGAAAAGTTTTCTTAATATTCCTCCCATGTGCACCCAGCACCCCATCCTACAGGGCTATCCCAATTACAGGTCAGCAGAGTGTCCAGTGTGTCACCGAAGTCCACCTTTCTCTAGACTTTAGCCACACAACAAAATAGAAGCACAAAATACTACAATTCAGACCTCCAACTAAAACAAGCACCCAAATTACTTAACTGTTATAGAGGGGTTAAGTATATCACGCTACATGCTAATCAATTCATTTGTGATTATACACACATGCCTTAAACACACATATATTTTTAAAGACTTATTTACTTATTTTTAGAGAGAGATGGTGGGGGAAGGAAAGAAG
This sequence comes from Mustela erminea, assembly GCF_009829155.1. NCBI lineage: Eukaryota > Metazoa > Chordata > Mammalia > Carnivora > Mustelidae > Mustela > Mustela erminea. The sequence goes on along the minus strand of NC_045624.1, from coordinate 106,570,368 downwards.
GAGAGGGACAGACAGAATCTCGTGCAGACTCTGTGCTGGGCGTGGAGCCTGACGCAGTCCCGATCTCACAGCCCTGAGATCATGACCTGAGCTGAAACCAAGAGTCAGACTATTAACCAACTGAGCCACCCAGGTGGGTGTCAGGCACTCTACAGGCACCAGCGACATACTGGGGCCATTAACAAGTATAGTTCTGTGGGGGAGGCAGTTGAGAGTTTAGGGAGAGCCCCAAAGGTTTTCCAAGTAAGCACACTAATCAATAAATACATACTTTCAAGTTTAGATAAGTGCTCCAGGGAAAAGGAATGTACTATGGAAAACTGAGGGTCTCCTGGCTGGCTCAGTTGGAGGAGTATGCATCTCTTGTTCTTGGGGTCATGAGGTTAAACCCCACATTGGGTATAGATATTACTTAAAAACAAGAAGTCTTAAAAAAAAAAAAAGAAAGAAAACTGACCCAGATTTATGGGACATGATAGATTTCTCTGAGGAAGAGACCCTTGACATCTAAAGAATGTCTGGAGTTACGTGAAGAAAGAGAAGAAGGAAGAGCATTCCATGCAGCTAGATTGAGATGTACAAAGGTCCTATGGTGGGTGAGAAAATGGCCAGAGAAACAGGCATCAGGTGTCCCAGAGACAGGGACCACTGTCAGAAGACCAGAATTCTAGGGGGAAGAGCCTGGGTTTGGTCCTGAACATGAGGTGCTGACACACCAAAGGGCGATATTAAGTAGATTATGGGATATGTGCACCTGGAACTCAGGAAATGCATGAACCTGAGATATAACCGGATCTAAATAGCTTTGAGATATCAGCTAAAACTAATGATATTGGATACGATTGCCTAAAAAGAAAGCCTATATTGGAACAAAGACCTTGGCCTTGCAAAGCTCCAGATCTAATGGCTGAATGGAAGAAAGTCCACAAAGCAGGCTAGGAGAGGTAGAAGGGAAAGCAGGAGAAGGAGGCAATGTTGAAGGCCAGGGAAGAATTGCAAAGAATTGGAAGTGGTCGATAGCATTGAGGAACACTGCTGAATTGTGCAGTCAGATAGGGTCAGAACAATGTCCACTGTTTGCATACAGGGGCATCATTGTTGACCTTATCAGAGCCAGTTCAGAGGAGTGACTGGGGGTGGGGAGAGCGTGGGAGCAGGACATCCAGCCTGGAGTAGGTTAAGAAGACATTGGGAATTAAGACAATAAAGACAGAAGAGACAGACTTCTCATTTTCTCCAGAAAAATAGTGAAGAATAAAGCGTATTAATTCCATCACCAAAGGACAATATTATCAGTAATATATTCAAAACACAATTAGGATTCATAACACCTTACTTCCTTCTGGTTTTTATGCCATGCAAAGGTGAGAACATATTACCCCAAACAGCAGGATTTAAAATTACATGTTTAATGTAATGCAGATGTTATGAATCATTCAGAGGGGGAAAAATGTATGGTTGCTTATCTCTGAAGTTGAAGACCCCTTCAAACTCCCTAATGTCATGAATTACATGAAAAACACAATATCTGATATTCAAGTACTTTCTAGAAGAGGCTGTATTCAAAATTTTTACTGCCTAAAGAAGCAAAATATTCACAAACAAAAGAAAATACAGACTATTTTTTCCCAAGAAGCCTATTTATGAAAGAAAAGTGAAATATGGTGGTAGGATAATGATTTGTGATTGAGAAGTTTGGCTTTGTTTTGCCTTTTCAATTGTGAAGAATTTATGTACACAAAAGAACACATATAATATGTATGCATTCTAAGGAATAAAATAAATACCCACAGACCCACACCCAACTTCAAAAAAAGATCATTACCAGAAGTTTAGAAGTCTCTGGGCTTCCTCCCCAATCCACATCCAGCCCCAATCACATTTAAGACAGAAGAGACATTTAAATGGTGCTGGGAAAGGTCTAGTTGGAAGGGCTGGTTGGGTATGCAGAGGGAAAGGGGATATTTGATGACAGGAGCCTATAGAGTCCCAGGCCCAGGAGAAGGGGGCAGCCATCTGCAGGGGTTTGGTGGGGGGACCAACTCTTATGGGTGTAGATGGGCATAGCTTATATAGATTTTATATCAGGAAGTTGAAGGAATCCCTTTCCGGTGGCTTCATAGTTCCCAGTAAAATAGGGAATGGGCTTATCTGCTGAAATGAAAAGCCTTCTCAGAAGGATGAGAAATGATTTGAAATAGTCATTGCTGGGGTGCCTCTTTGGCTCAGTTAAGGGTCAACCTTTGGCTCAAGTCATGATCTCAGGGTCCTGGGATTGAGTCCCTGTCTAGCAGGGAGTCTCCTTCTCCCTCTCTCAATCTCCCCGTTTGTGCTCTCTTTCTTTTCTCTGTCAAATAAAGTAAAATATTTGAAATACTCATTATTGAGAGCAGGAGACTGGAATTGATCAGAGAAAGGGAAGAGTATTACTAATCAGTATTGAGGGCATCTTTGAGACACTTAAAGACTGCCTCAGAAGGCTGAGGAAGTCTTCTGGAAGAATCACACTTGCAGAGCTCTGTGGGCAAAAGCAAAGGAAGCAGGGAGAAGGATGCAGAGAACACATCCCCGGAGCTGGGCTGAGCACAAAGGCGATGCGGTTACATCTATATTTAGAATCAGTCTCAAATTTCAGGGAAGGATTTCTTTAGTTCCTTCTGGATTCCTTACAGAGGGCAAGACTAGCACATGACATTGCTCCCTCCCACTCCAGTGCTTTTTCCCAAACTTCCCCTCTTCCAGCTCTTCCAGCAGAACCTGTCTCAGGACAAGCCATTGCCAGCCTGTCACATAGTCATCTTAGTCCTTGCTTTTGCATGTCTCTGCATGGCTCCACATGTGTCTGTGTGCACACATGTACATGCATGACAGCAGTAGTCGTGGGGGAAAGGGACACAGGACTCCCTATTTTTGTCTCAGACTATCAGTTATTCATATTTTACCATAAAGCAGGAGTATCCCCCTTTAAAAGCCCATTACGTACTCCCTTTGTTCCAGTGTTGGCTTATTTTGGACCAGATTGCTGGCCAGGGCCTCATGCAAATGTGCCGTATTCCCTATAAGCTGGGGGATCCATTCTTCTGCTGTCCCTACATCCTATCACACCTGTCTTGGACAGCGCTCCAGCTGCACACTGCGTCCCTCTAGTTTGTTTGTCCATTCCTTCCTTCCTTCCTCTTTCTTTTTTTTTTTAAATATATTTTATTTATTTATTTGACACAGAGAGATCACAAGTAGGCAGAGAGGCAGATAGAGAGAGGGGGAAGCAGGCTTCCTGCTGAACAGAGAGCCCGACGCGGGACTTGATCCCAGGACCCTGAGATCATGACCTGAGCCGAAGGCAGAGGCTTTAACCCACTGAGTCACCCAGGCACCCCACCTCTTTCTTTTTTTAATATTGTATTCATTTAAGAGAGAGAGAGAGCAGGCAGAGGGAGAAACAAGCTCCCTACTGAGTAGGGAGCCTGAGGCAGGGTCTCTATCCCAGGACCCCAAGATCATGACCTGAGTTGAAGGCAGATGCTTAACCAACTGAGCCTCCCAGGTTCCCCTCTACTTAGTTACCTTCTTATTTCGTGAAAAACTACCTGTAGACACACCAGTCCCAGTGGTTGAGATATATTCTATTACATGCATGTTAGGAGTTAAATGGCAAGCTAAGGATCCCTGACATCCGCCCTGCTAGTCACAGCCCCTGCCCCCACAAACACTGCGTGCCAAATCAGTCCCCACCAGACAGAGCAGCAGGGGGAACACGGAAGCGCCTGCTGTGATAATAAATGTGGGGAGGGACATTAGCCGGGTTGGTTCCTGGGCCTCCCAGTAAGCTCTCATCCCTGGTCTTTATTGGGCCACCAGAAAGAGCAGAGTCATCACAGCAGAAACAAAAAAGCAAGGCAGGAGCTTCTTACTTCTAGTCTTCGAGTAGCTTGTATGCCTTCTGTAACAGGAGAAAACTGTCCTTCTGGTGCCTCTTGTCACATTGGGAGAAGCCTCTAGAGCTCTGTTTCCTGTTTCCTGCTGTCTTCGCCCAGCCCAGCCAAGACAGAGATCTCTCCCGCGCATGCACTGTCTGCTTCCCCGTTAGCACAGGCAGTGCTAACACTGTACAGCAGACTGGACGCTTTTTACTCCTTTTCTCTTTATTCTGCACTTACACATTTGCTTCCCCAACACAATCATCCATAACCTACCTTCTAAGGTTCTCCAATAAGAAAAGTGAAGGTACCAACTTCTGAGCCTTTAGAACTTCTATTTCTCAAACAAATCATGCCCACCTCTTCACCTCCATCTACCTAAATGAGGCAGTTTTAACCAGGAAACATCCCCTCCCACCCCCCGCTCCCCACCCTCCTAGCGTCTAAGTCCAGCTGGGACTAACTTACTGTGACCCTGCCTGGCTTGCCTCTCTGGGGCTTTTCATCCCCTTCTTTTTGTGCAGTCTTTTAACCAAAGTGTCTGGACACACTTAGATTTTTTTTTTTTCTAAACTTTGATTTATAAAATTTATGCATTAGTCAGGATATGTCGGGTTATGCTACAGTAACAAAAAACCTTCAAATCTTAGAGACTTAGGATGATTTTATTTTTCACTCACATTTCCTGTGTGTTGTGACAGGTTGCTAGGGGTTTGCTCTGTCATCTTCTTCCTGGAACCAGGCTAGCTGAGCAGCTTCTGCCTGAAATATTCTCAGTTGCTGTGGTAGAGAGAAAAGAAAGGTGGGGATCCACAGTGGCTCTTAAAGACTCTGCTTAGAAGTAACACACATTTCTTCTGCCCTCATTTCATTGGTCAATACAAGTCATGTGACCACTCCTGACCATCGCTGTGTGGAAATATATAAAGGTCCCCAAAGGCCCTGAGACATCTGATTCTACTTACTGATAAGTAAAGTTAAGACAAATAACTCACTGTAATTGAAGTCATAGTTTGGACCCTGAAAAACTGGTCACAATAAAGTATCTGTAATTAGGGGCATCTGAGTGGCTTAGTCAGTTAGGCATCTGCCTTCAGCTCAGGTCAGGATCTCAGGGTCCTGGGCTCAAGTCCCTCATCAGGCTCCCTGCTCAGCAGGGGCCTGCTTCTCCCTCTCCCTCTGCCACGCCCCCTGCTTATGCTCTTGCTCTCATTCTCTCTCAAATAAATAAATAAAGTATTTTCTAAAAAAGTATATGTAATTAACAATCCAAAGTTGCGTTTATCCTCAGGGAGAAGGAGGAGGTGATCCAAGAAACTGCTCCTACCACATGAAATCAGGACGTTGGTCTCACCCTGGTTCCCTTCTTTTTTTTTTTTTTTTTTTTTTCCCCTGGTTCCCTTCTTGCCTTGAGATAAGCAGTCTGGGAACCCTGTTCCAGGCCACCTGTTTGGGCCTGCAGCTAATGAACCAAGGCCGCGCACATCACACGGGAGAGCCCTAAGGCCGCCGTGTGATGTGGAGAGGAGATACTTCGCTGCCATTCAAGTTACTCTAGCCATCCTGCCTGAGAAACAGATTAAGGGGGAAAACAAGCTGTGACAGCAAAACAACATCCTCCCTCCTCCCCGCTCAGAGCCCAGCTGATGCTCTGCGTGTTTGAAGTCAGCCTTAAATGGAACTGAAAGAATCTCACTCCCCAATAATCCTATGCGTCCACAGTCACAGGATGAAGTGTAGCTTTCCCCCAAGGAATGTCCTGCCTTTGAATGCCAGCTCCCAACCGTGTCCTCACGAGGCTGGGTACCAGCCAGATAGGGATTAACAACCAACATGGGGAACATACGAACTTTATAAATAACAGCATTTAATTTATCATCAAAACAAGAATACTTTTGAGGTTGAAAAAGTTTGCTAAGAATAAATCATAAAATTAGAAATATTTATTTACTGATCCTTAACAGGTTTTATTATGTTGGTATGCTTATAAAATAGTTCTATAAAAATATTTTTAAAAATAAAATATTTGGGGGGCACCTGAGTGGCTCAGTCAGTTAAGCCTCTGCCTTCAGCTCAAGTCATGATCCCAGGGTCCTGGGATGGAACCGCACGTTGGCCTCTCTGCTCAGCGGGAAGCCTGCTTCATCCTCTCCCTCTGCCCCTCCCCACTGCTCATTTTCTCTCTCTCTCTCATTCTTCTCTAATAAATAAATAAAATCTTGACAAAAAGTAGAACTCAGCTCATGTCACCTTGCAAAACTGAAAACCCTGTTGCTAAACCCCAGACTTTAGCAACTACTCTTCCACTTTCTGGTTCTATGAATCTGACTACTGTAAGTTATATCATACAAGTGAGATCATACAGCATTTGTCCTTATAGGACTGGCTTATTTTGCTTAGGATTATGCCCTCCAGGTTCATTCATGTTGTAGCATTTGTCAGAATTTCTTTACTTTTTAAAACTGAAAGATATTCCATTGATTGTATGCTCCACATTCTGCTTATCCATTCATCTCTCAGTGGACATTTGGGTTGCTTCTACCTTTCGGCTATTGTGAAGAATGCTATTATGGCCATGAGGGTGTAAATATCTCCTGGAGTCCTTGCTTTAAATTCTTTGGGATATATCTCCAGAAGTGGAGTTGCTGGATCATATGGTAATTCATTGATTTTTTGAGGAACTGCCACTTTGTTTCCATAGAGGTTGTACATTTTGCGTTCCCACTAGTAGTGCACAACGGTTCCCATTTCTCCACATTCTTGCCAACACCTGTTATTTTCTGGTTTTTTTTTTTTTCTTTCTGTTTTTGATAACTATCCTAATGGATACGAGGTGGTATCTCATTGTGGTTTCAGTTTGCATTTCCCTAATGATGAGTGATGTTGAGCATCTTTTCATGGTCTTATGAGGCATTTTGCACATCTTTGAGGAAATGCCTATTACAGTTTTTTACCGACTTTTTAATTGGGTTGTTTGTTTATGTCATTCTTGTGTGTAGGAGTGCAAGTGTTGTTTCCAACTGTAATTTTTAAAAATTCCCTGAGATTTTGACTATGTCACACAGCCACACCAATTTTTTTTTTTAAGATTTTATTTATTTATTTGAGAGAGAGAGCAAGAGACTGAGTACAGTTGAGGGGAGACGCAGAGGGAGTAGCAGACTCCCCGCTGAGAAAGGAACCTGATGTGGGCTTGATCCCAGAACCCTGAGATCATGATCTGGACCAAAGGCAGATGCTTAACTCTCTGAGCCACCCAGGTGCCCCGGCCACACCAGTTCTCTTGTATATTAACGGTGGCCGCTCTCATGTACAACAGCAGGGGTGAGTAGTTGTCACAGAGATTGTATGGTCTCCAGAGTCTGAAATATTCACTTTTTGGTCCTTTAGAGCAAGTGTTTGCCTCTTCATGATTTAATATAAAGCATTATTAAATTATGATATGAGAGTAACTTTGAAGACTGCAAGAGAAATCTAAAGGACTGAGGGGAAATACATAAGGAAGCGCAAACTTGAAAAGGGCCCCATTCCCAAGGCTTGCCTCTGAATTCACTGAAGAAGGTAGGGGTGATGGAGAAGTTGCTGGGTTGCTCTGGACAGAGCTGTCCACAGTTGCTGGGCAAGCAGGAACAATCTTCTGAGCACACAAGTCAGGGGGGTGGACAGGTGGGCAGAGAGTCGGGTATCACTGTGGGAGCAAGGTCTGGAACACGTGGGGTTTGAATCAGGAGGACCACAGAGACCAGTCTTCAGGGCAAAGCGTAGCCATAGTGGGTGGTCTGGTCCACAGAGGGAGTCAGGGCTCTACTACAGTCACTGCTGTAACCGGGAGCAGACCCGGCCATGCTCTACAGGAATTCAGTGCGGCTATGTGTGTGGCTTGGGCTGGAGTTCATGCCTGCAAGGCTGGGGTAACCATCAGGCAGCCAGCTCACTGGATGACCAGGGAGCCCCACCGAAACCTGGAAGGAGAACCCCTGCCTCCTGCAGTGTCTCCCCAGGCTCCCTACTCTGCACGGAGTCTGCTGGTCCCTGTCCCTCTGACCCTCCCCCCTGCTCATATGCTCTCTCTCTCTCTCTCAGATGAATACACAAATAAAAATCTTTAAAACAGATTTAAGACACAAACTAAACTAGACAGGATGTAACATGTGTTCTTTAGGGCTTTCCAGAATAAATTGGGATGAATGGTTACCCTACTGATTCATCCTTAAAACCGGAATTGGAGACTGTGACTTAGACCAGGAGAGTCAAGCCAGACCTCTCCCATCTATTCTGTCCTGAGCTGAAGAGGCTCTTTACACCAAACAGAGCACAAAGAAAAGGACAGGTTTGCCTCACTCACCTAAGCTCAGGACATGGAGATTTGCAGCACTGCTCAGTGCAGGGACCTGATTCAGCAGCGAAGCATGGTTCAGAGAGTGTCAGACTGTGACCACTGAGATCAGCCCCTCTTCCCTGCACAGGGACAGGTAAGTAGAGATATGGAGAGAGATGCACGAATCACAGGATGAGATACTCCCTACAGGCATCTCTCCACCTCTGCTGAGCCAAGCTAGAACCCTCCAGCCTGTTCCTTCCCCGTTAGTGTACCCACACTTTACTCCACATCCAGTCAGCAAGTCCTGTCCCCGTCCTGCAAGATACACCTAGAATGTACCCCACTCTCCCTGTCCCTTTCCAGCCACTGTGGTTTCCGCCTTTCATCCCCTGCAGCCGGCACCCCACCAGCAAATCCCCCTCTTGTTTTTGGGTCCACAGTGGCCACCAGGTGTCTTTTCACAGATGTTTGAAGTCAGCTTCCTCTCAAGACCTCTCATTACTAATGGGATGAAGTTCAAACTTCTCTGCCGGGAGGACAGCGAAGCTAATTGTGTGTCGCGGTTATCTGGGGTAGTTCTTGAAACACGCAAATCGTGGTCTCCATCTCAGAGGCACCGAATTCCTGGTGGTGGTGACAGGGAGCTGTCCCGGCCCCCACGGTGGGACCCCAGCCCTACTTCCCCCTCCCTACAACCTGTCCACCCTGTGGCCACACAGATGCTTCTGTTTTCCTGCCGTGACATTTTCATGCGAGGTAGCTTTTCCTAGTATCTTCCCTGACACGTTGTTTCCTCCCTTCCCCATCCACATACTTGAACATCTAACCCCAAGAACATCCATGCTGTGAGGCTCTTATCTGTCCAGTGGAAAGAGATGGTCTGTCCTTAATGTGTCCTTTAACGCATACCCCGTTTTTCCTGGAGTTGTAAGGGGCACAAGTAAATAACATCACTCTTCCTTCCCTGGTTCAAACAGACACATAGGAATCATCAGATGGGGATCAAAATATCAGCTTTGTTATCCGCAGACTTTCCCTTGGAGTGTGTGTGGACATGTGGGCTGACGCCAATGACACTGCCCTCCCGTGGGAGGAAGCTGCACTCTCAGGCTTCCTGTAAGTAGATGGCGGAGAGCCCCCGGGCGGGAGCCAGGGAGGGACAGGGAGAGAGCAAAGAAGCAAGTCCAGTCCCCTCTTCCACACACTCCATCAGACAATCCACCACGAGCCTCGTTTGCTGTGAAGGGAAAGGAGAGAAGAGGGGAAGGGGGGTGGAGAAAAGCCCTGGGTTGTCGAACACAAGTTCTTCATGACAACAGAATTGGGGAAAAAATGCCCTTTTTGCAGTGGCATAATCATTTCTGTATGATCATCCCTCATTCTGCCTTTCCAGACTCCTAGATTTACATCAAAAGATGCTTTTGTGGATTTTTGCATTTCCGATGCCTGATACTCCATTCATTAAATAGCTGTTAGATGAATACTTAAGCTTGAAGACAGCTGTAGGGGTGCTGACAACCCCGAGTCCCACTTGGCTCTCCATCTTGCTCCATGCCCCCGTAGTGGCCTGCCCTGGGGCCACATGGTCCCGGCCCTGTGGAGGTTGATGTTGGCTCCGACCAGAATGTGGGAAGGCCTGTCCCCAGAGCAGTGGACGGAAGACCTCACTTTAATGAGGATAATGCGGAGCATGGACTGGTCCCCAGGTGGTGCCACTTTAGATAATTGCCCTGTGACCTTATCCACCATGCCCCTCGCTCTGTAAAAGCTGGGCATGAGGGTCTGGATGGAGCATGGCTGCCTATGACCTGGGGGTCCTTCTGCTCACTTTGCCCTGGCAGTGAGTTACCCTGAGTAATACTGAAAGTGGCATGGGGTGGCCAGCGCGGTCTTGCCGTCTTAAAGGGTCTCCTCCATTTGGAGGATACTTTGGTGACCCTCCCCCTCCTCTAAGGTGAGCGAGCCAGCCAAGAGGCTGGAAAGGAAGCCAGCTTGGGTGATGGGGACACGGGAGATGCCCCAGGCTGCCCCGCCACTGCTATGTGGGGAGACTTGGCCATTTTGAATGCTTCAGATCAGTGTGTGAATCCAAGGGCCCCCTGAAAATGCCCCGGGGGATATTCAGTATCTTCTCTGAAACTGTGGGGGGAGGAAGCGGAGGAGGGAAGGTGAGCAAGCTTTCGTGACCATGGCTGGGCCATCGATCTGTGCTCACCAGACTGCGTGACTGGAGACCCTCCAGGAAGGAGAGAATTGGGACAAACAGGAACAGTGGCTTTAGAGGGAAAAAAATAGTCTGCTGCTGACTGGAGACAGCTAACCAGCGGCTTCAAGTGGAGGTGTGGAGGTGTGGGAACAAGAAGGGCCGGCAGGCTGCGTGTTGCCCCCTGGGGAGACTGGGGGAGATGGTATTGTGTGGGACAGGTGTGGGAGGTTGGGGATGGCCTTGTGGCTGAGAATGATGGGTGCTTAGCTAATCTGATTATTTAGGTATGTGCTGACATTCAGACAACCTGGCCTGATGGCTGGAATGTCCCTCCTATCTGTTATGCTCGACCTCTAGAGAAGAACGACAAGGAATTGTGGGTGAATTGGGAATGAAATGTGCCATTTACGCCCAGCATTTTAGAGATGAGAAGCTGTTCTCCTCTGATGTGAAGGACCAGCTCTCACAGCCAGCCCTAAGGGCATGGTATAGGATTTCAGTGTCTGTCCTTGCTCCTGTGGTCACTCAGCCCACTGTGGTGGTGGACTTAAGTGAAACCCAAAACATTTGTCATAAGGGAAAGAAGTGGGTTGAAAAATGGGGAGAAGCCGAGGCTCCTGCCAACGTTAAAATGAGGAGGGAGTTTATTGGAATCTCTTGTAAACAAGTGTGGCAAGATCTAACATTATCTGCGACCCAAGAGGAAATACGGGCCAACAACCCAGTTTGGTCTGGCTAAGCCTATGAAAGGCATTGCCTAAGGGAGAGCAGTTCACCCCCTTGGGGGAAGGTTCAAAAACCCAGGTGTGTTGCTGGGTGCCCCTCCAATGGTACCAGGAATTTTGGGAGTGGATATCCCCTCCCCAAGGAATGGGATTAGACCTGTGCTGCCCTCTAGTGTGTGCAATAGGGGCCTCCCAGAGGGGGCCCCAGGTCTAATTAACCATCTATTGGTCTCACTCTCACCAACTCTGTTAACTCGACTAGATGCTGGAGCTGAATTAGACTTATCTGTGGAAACTCTTTAAATTTCAGGGAGAAAGAAAGGCTGTTGATGATTATGGGGGACGAATAATCAAGGTCAAATTAGTCTCTATCTAGGGCGCCTGGGTGGCTCAGTGGGTTAAGCCGCTGCCTTCGGCTCAGGTCATGATCTCAGGGTCCTGGGATCGAGTCCCGCATCGGGCTCTCTGCTCAGCAGGGAGCCTGCTTCCCTCTCTCTCTCTCTGCCTGCCTCTCCATCTACTTGTGATTTCTCTCTGTCAAATAAATAAATAAAATCTTAAAAAAAAAAATTAGTCTCTATCTATAGAATGGCAGGCTTCCTTCCTGCTGTTTTTTGGTGCATTGTGTTTATTGGCATAGATGTTTTACAGAACCTGGATCTAATTACAACTTTTTTGACAGGAGACTTCAGCTTTTGTATCCAAGTGACAAAACCCATCGTCGTGGGTCGTGGACACTGGGATCCTAGACAGCTTCCAGTTCCCTGAAAAGTAATACCTGTAAGGTGACATTACCCACCTGGAGGAAGGGCACATGAGATCACTGCCACCGTGAAAGAAGTAGAAAAGATTAAGCCTGGTCAAAACCCATTTGATAATCAGGTGTGGCCTATAAAGAAATCTAATGGGACCTGTTCAATGCAACAGATTATAAGGAACTCAATAGTTATAATAACGTGGGGATGGGGAGAGTCAGAAGAAATCCTGACACACAAGGCCTACTTGTGTCCTGGTTCTATTTATTGCCCTTTTCAGCATTCCACTAGGACTTGAATCCCAAGACCATTTTGCTTTCACATGGGATGGGAGACAGTGGTCCTTCTCAGGGTTGCACCAACAGTACCTCCACAGTCCCACAGTTTGTCAAGGTATAGGACCCAGGGGTTTGGAAAAATGGAAATTGCCGGAAAAGATGGTGATTTGTCATTTTGTAGATGTCTTCTAATCTGTGATTGACCTTTTCCATCTCTAGGAGCTGTCGTTACAGGCATAACTAAAGTCCTGAGGATGGCAGGTAAACACCAGCAACGTCTGGTGGCCGGGTCAAAGTACAGTTTCTGATCACCTAGGACAAAAGTGATGCCATTGGGTATCACTGATCAGATACAAGTCTTCCCAGTCCCTAAAATTGTAAGGAATTACAGCCTCTTATTGGTTTGTTGGGCTACTAGAAACGTTTTATTTGCCATCTAACACAGATCTTAAGACCTTTGTATGTCTTAGTTAAAAAGGGCATATGTTGGGATTGGGGTGCTAACTAACAAGGCTTTAACAGCAGAAATGCCAGTAAAACAAATACAGGACCTGGGGGGTTAATGTCCAATGTGAGTCGTGAATTAGAATAAGACTTAAGTTCATATCCAGGAGGGTTTCGCTGGGGCTTGTGGCAGGAACAAGGTAGGAAATCAATTATAGTTTTTTCCCATAAACTAAACGAGAATCTATTCTCCTCGGGCAACTGGGTGGCTCAGTTCACTGAGCCTTCGGCTAAGGTCCTGATCTCAGGATCCTGGGATCGAACCATGTATCGGGCTCCCTGCTCAACAGGGAGTCTGTCTCTCCCTCTCCTTCTGCTCATCCTCTCGCCTTCTCACTCTCTTAAATAAATGAAATCTTTAAAAAAAGTAATTTTAAAAACCTGCTCTACCTATAACACAATACCGTTGGAAACATTGGTTTTATTACTGAGGCTGTGACAAGATGTCCTATCTTTTAGAGACCCGGGCAGGTTCACATAGGTGCCAACAGCCTTTTAAGAGTTGGGAGCAGAGCAGAGGGAGAGAACCTCTCAAGCAGGTGAGCTTGAAGCCCAGTGCAGGGCTTGATCTCACGACCCTGAGATCACAACCTGAGCCAAAATCCAGAATCAGACACTCCACCAACAGTGCCACCCAGGCAAGCAGACAGCTTTAAGGAACTAAGGTTGACTTTATGGGGCAGATAGACCATGGCCAAAATCGGCCTGGTACCCTAATTGCGGAGTTCCAGGGAGCCTTACCAAGTGAATAAGGAAGGTCACTTCCTGGCAGTCTTCAGAACACCAAAGTCCTTGGGGACCTCTAGAAGAGGAATCAACCCTAGAAAATCTGTAAGTATTACAGGCAAGTTTGATGGGGCTCTTAGCCTTGAAAGGCTGTGGCTAGAGGGTCAATCTGAAATTCCTCATGAGCGGTTCTAACAGAGCAGATTTAAAAGAATCTAAATGGCCAGTCTTTATTCTTGCTGCATTTTATTTTTTTTAAAAGATTTTAGTTTTTTATTTACATGACAGAGAGAGGAAGATCACAAGTAGGCAGAGAGGCAGGCAGAGAGAGAGGGGGAAGCAGGCTCCCTGCTGAGCAGAGAGCCCGAAGTGGGACTCGATCCCAGGACCCTGAGATCATGATCTGAGCCGAAGGCAGAGGCTTAACCCACTGAGCCACTCAGGTGCCCTATATTCTTGCTGCATTTATATAAATAATTAGGCTAAGTTTGTTAAATCTGGGTTGGTTTCATAAACAGCGTAGTCTTAATTTGGCTACCTTTAGAAATGCTGATTTCAGAAAGGAAAAAAATTTCAGTAACACACCTTCATGGGCGTTAGATTCTAGTTATGATGAACTGTCCTTAAATGTTTACCTATAAAACTAGGCTGGATCCTGAATTTCTTCTGGTTTCCTTGCATAGCTGGCTAATTTTCTACCTGATGCACACTCTGGGCCTGACTTTGAAAGCCCATCGACAGGACCACTTCCTGAAATGAGCCCACTGTTTAACTGAGCTGACCTGATTGACCTTGTAATGAAATGTGGACTCAGCTATTAGCTCTATACCTGAGAGTTCTGAAATTATGGCTCTAGTGAAGGACGGGGGCTCAGCTTCGTACTAGGGAACATCTGCAGTAGGACATGAGGCTGTTCCTTTCCTCAAATCCCGACCTACACCCCTTTCTAGCGGGAAGTTAGCTCAAGCTGCTGATGTCCTTGCCTCTCAAGAATATGGAATGGCACAAAGCCAGGGGAGGGACGGGTTAACCTGTTGCTGCTTCTATTGCTGCTGCGGCACAGGGATGCAAGACCCCTCCTGGTATGTGGCTCCAGGGGCATCTTGGAACAGGGGCATGTTAAGATTGTATGGGTCACATAGATGGAGGGTGTAGCGTGTGGGAGGGCTGACAACAGTAGCTCCATCACTAGCCCATGCAGTAACCTCCTTTGGGACTGCATGTTCCAGGTCCTGTGGAGGGAGAGGTGAACGTGTGCCCTGCCCAGAATGTGAGCAGGCTCCTTCTGATGTTCACTAATGCTATTTCAGGTCTCTTAGGACAGGTACACAGGTGGTACTACTTGAACTACTCTGTGACCCATCACCAGTCCCTCCCCCCATAAAAGCTGGGGATTCAGGTCCAGACTGAATGGGGAATAGGGGTGGAAGGTGACTGTGTATTGCCTGGATCATCTCTCTTTCTGATCGTCCCCCTCCCGGGGTTTTAAGTTATGAAGAGTGAAGCTCTGTGAAAATGGTATAAAGTGACTGCTTCCTTTTTTCTGTCCTAAAGGACATCTTTAGTCTGGAGGACACTTTGCCGACCCTCTTCCACCTTCTAACAACAGTAACAGCTCACATTCTTAAATCAAATAGCTTCTAGTAGTTTCTAATACCCAGCAATCTCTCTAACGTAATTACATGTCTTGGTGGTTATATTTGGGCAGTCTCTACAAGTGTTATTTGTAGAATTTTCTCTCCAAATAGCTGAGTCTTCCATCTATTTATAGTTGCGTTCTTAATTTAAATTCAGGACAAAAGCCAGCAGCCAATGTCCTGCTGTAGTGAACAGTTTAAGAAGGACTTCTAAATATTTGTTGGCCTCTGTAAGGAAAAGAAGACCTTATGAGTCTCCCTTGTCTAGACTGCTTGGAACCAGATGAGAAGATCTGATGCTTATTTCCCGAATTTTTCACATGGGAGAGGGGTTGGCAGGTGACCGCTGGAAAATATCCTTCTGCATAGAAGGAGACCACTGGCAAGGTGGGCTGCAGCTAGGTCTGCCCAGTCAAGCTGTGGAAGAGTCTGGATGTCAGTAAAAGTGGGGAAAGGCTGAAGCCAACCCTGGGCATTGGAGAGTCCAATAGAAGAGCAAAGGCCTTGAAGCCAGAGACCCCCAGGTTGGAAGTTGGGCAAATCACATATTTCAGAATCTGTCTCTTCATCTCTGAGGAAGGGTAGTCCTCTCATTTCTTCAGAGTTGGCCAGGAGGGCAGAGGGTGGGCAGGTGCGGTGGCTGGGGCCAGTGGACCCCGATCATGGTCATTCGTGCATCAGGCTACAACCTGTCCCTGTTCCCCACAGACATGGGTGGACCTATTTTCTGAGCACAGTGACTTTTTTTTTTCTCTCTCCAAAAACAACTTCTGAGGCATGGGCCATATGTTCCGTGGTTGATTTCTTCTTTTCTTTTATTTGTGAAAATGTAAACATACGTTTGGGCACTTGCACCACATCGTTGTTGCCGTACTGTTTGCCTCTTTGGCTGAACACAAGCCGCGAGCTTCAGTGCTCATCTGGTCTGTTTGGCTGGGAAGACGACTTTCATGCCACTTTGAAGTGGCTGACATTTAAGTCTTAGCAGCAACTGTTGGCACACTTCCAGGTTACTTAGGAAAATTGACTTAAATTCAATTGTTTTTTTTTTTTTCCTTTTCCCTGAAAGGAATCAGAAGGCATTATTTACAGGGGCTACTTTGGGGTGACAGTGTGTGGGGGAGAGGAGGTGTGGTGGGAACCTCTGAGATGATCCTACCTCCCGGCACTCACACTCTTGTGTAAGCCCTGCCCCTGAGTGTGGGCTGCACTTACTAACTTGCCTCTAATGAGTAGAATTCAGAGGAAGTGGATGTCCCTTCCAGGATCATGTTCTAGAAAGACTGTGGCTTCCATCTTGAGTATCGTCCTTGGCCCTACACTGCTCTTTGGTCTGCTCACTTGGAGGGAATCTGGCTATTCTGTTGTGAGCTGCCCTGTTTAGGGTCTCAGGAGGCAAGGAATGGAGGGGGCCTGCCTCCCAGAGCCCACAAGCAGCTGGGACCCTCCCTGCAATTCCTGTGAGGGGTAAACCCTCCCAAGATCTCAGAAGGCAATCCCCCTGAGCCGAGCACTTACGGGAGACCAGTCCAGTCAACAGCTGAAGCCAGAGACAACCAGCTAAGCAGCCTAGATTTCTGAACCACAGAACAAGATTAAGTGTTTTGTTTCAAAAGCTGCCTCCGTTTAGGTTCATCTGTTATGCAGCGAGAGATTAACTCTTACAGGAAGAGGGTAGATAACAACTAGAAGCTGCTTTACCCTCCATGTGTTCGGAACTGGATGCACTTCCTATTCGCATACATGTATTTGTATTTAAAATACTGCCAACAGGTGTTATTTAGGCAAGCCGGGGGCAGCATTTTCTGCAAACTGGCTCTCTCCACACCAACTCCAACATCGCCTATTCCCTTCCTGTACTACAGAGGCTGGAAGTCCTTTTAAAAGGAAACCTACATTTTCCAGACTCTCTTGCAGCTGGAGATCCATATGGAACCTAGTTTTCACTGAGCAGACATACGGCCTGTTTTATAGAACTAGGAAGGAAAAAAAAATTTGCACTTTCAGATAGTGGCATCTTCTGGCAAATCTGTGGGTGGAAATGCGTATTTTGCACTAACTGGTGGAGGTTCTGTGGTCTAGGTCTAGTGTAGCCTCTGACCCTTAGCATCAGCGTGCCAAGCAACAGGGGGAGGGGCAGTGGAGCTTCTGGAAGAACAGCTCCCTGGAAGAGACAGTTTGATGCCAGTGTACCTGGTGGGCTACGTCCTATGCAAGCATTTGATTCACTTTAATGCTTGTCTCTCCTCTCCCTCTCTCCCTCTGCCTTTCCAACTTTTTTATTGTTACACTGTTTCGCTTTTGGTGTCTTCAAATCTTTAATATACAGAAAGCTTTACTTTTTTTGGTTCAGACACCTGTTTTTGACTTCCTTAAATAAACAAAATCTGTTTTGGGACGCCTGGGTGGCTCAGTGGATTGAGCATCTGCCTTTGCCTCAGGTCATGGTCTCTAGGTCCTGGGATTGAACTCCAAGTTGGGCTTCCTGCCCACTGCTGAGTCTGCTTTTCTCTCTCTCTCTGCCCCTCTCTGCTCCTTCCCACTGTGCATTCTCTCTTTAAAAATAAGTACAAAACAAAATCTTTTAAAACTCTTTTCTCTAACTTTCTTCACTTTTGCTTTACTGAGACACTAATAACAGTGAAAGAAGGCACTACTAGTAATTATGCTCGGGCAAAGGTGTAATCCAGTGTATCTTTAGTCACGCCATGGAAACAGGGTTATATATTCATATATATATATATAAACAAGAATATATATGTATATATTCCTGCCAGATCACTGCATCTGACCCGGAAAATATAGTTTTCTAATAAAAATATCAGATCAAAATTGAATTACATAATTTTTTCTCTCAGCAAGCTAAAATACATAGAAAAACATGGAAAGGAAGTGTGCAAAAATGCCAGCCTTGGTTACTTCCAGATGGTGAAATGATGGGCAATTTTTGTTTCCTATTTCTCTCTTTTCTGTGCATTCCTAGTTTTCTCCATTATGAGTGAGTTATTTTGAAACTAGGAAAGTTACTGGGAAATAAAAAAAGTAAAACCTTTCTGATAGCCTAAGTGAACAAAAATTGTAATAGTTCAGAAAACTTTGTATTCAGAAACCAAGTATGTTCCCCTTTAAACTCCCCTGATTGTAAAAAGTAGCCAATAGACCATTTTTATTTCGACCACGTCGAAGGAGGAGTCCTGTGGCAGGGAGCGAGGGGAGTGCAAGGGCAGGAATGGAGACGCTCGCACTAAGACCTCAAGTTGGGGGTGGAGGTGAAGTGCCAAGGGAGGAAACGGGGGCCAGTCCCTCAGCACAGAAGCACACTGGTGGCAGGATCGAGACGTCGTGGGTCCCCGTGTACCCCTTCTCATGATCTAGACCCTGGCTCTGTGAGAGGCCAGATCCATGGCTGGTCCTCCGTGGGTTGCGAGAGATCTGTGTGAAGAAAATGGAAGCACGAAGTTCCCAGATAGCCTACTTTCATTCCCAGTCCAGCAGTCCTCTGGGAAGATGAGACACTGGGCCTCGCAGGGCTTCCTACCAAACTGCAGGAAACCTGGAAGGGCCACGGGGGTGGGCGGTGGGGGGGTGGGGGGGGAGAGATCCGCCTCGGGGAGCCGATCTGTGGAAAATTTGCTGTTGCTGCCTGAAGTGGAACATAGAACAAAGGAGACAAATCTGTACTTAAATTTGATCAGGTTTTTTTTTCTAAAATGAACACGGTCCTCTTCAGGTGAGAAAAATTTAGTGTGTGGCCGATGCCATGATATCGTTCCAGTGAATCAGCTAAACTCCAGGGTTAAAGACAGAATCTTATAAATATGCACATTACGTATGAAGTTTGAAACTGAAGATAAACTCAGACCTCTTTTAAGTAGCATGAAATACTAGTAGATTTTGGAGCAGCTTTCAGAGCAGTGTTTGCCTGTGCGTCTGTAGGCTGGTGGCTTCATCACGGGGCATCTTAGAACAGCCTGTCCTAGAGCCCTACCATGGACACATGCATTTCAATTCTCTGGAGGTGGGGCCCAGAAATGTGTGTTTTTAATAAGTCCTCCAGGGGTTTCTGATGCATGGTAAAGTTTGTGAAACTCCGCTTTGGAGGTGCAGTTTTGTTTTTTGTTTTTGCTTTTTATATTTTGTCTTGTTTTGTTTTAATTGTTAAAATGTCTATACTACCCGAAGCAATGTTTTTGTTATGGTTTTTGAGGTAAGTACAGTACAACTCATGAATTCTATACCATGTTCAGTTGTCATTTACATGAGAAGGTAACAGACTACCATCACTTTGTACAGGCTCAGGACATTGATTTCTCAGGAGTATTTGAAATGGGGACTTGAATGAAGAAAATCAGTTTCACAGTTATTGGAGGAGTTAAGATCATGTAGGACAAGGAGACCCTTCATGATTAACAAAAGCAAGTCTCACAGCTGGTAGGACAGAGGAGCCCAGGGACCAGTCACCTGCAGGAAGCTGAAATCTGGCATGAAATGGAGCTGTTGCTTGAGGCCCATGGAGAGCGGGTACCAGGGATGCAACCTGAGCTGGACAGGGAGAGGGAGAAAATAGTCTGCTACCCTGTCCTCCAGCCTCCCAATTCCTCTCCTGCTGTCCAGACCTCGTTGAAAACAAGCTCATTCAACACGCTGATAAAACATCTTGTCCCTGTATGGTTCAGAAGGGAGAGGAAGACAGTTGAAGGCTGGTAGGTCCAGGACTGATGCAGAGTCCTAATCCAGTTGACTAAATGATAAAATAACATGGAATTGGCATAAAAACTCTACAGAAGGGTCTCCTTCATGGACTTTAGGATCTGTACCATGGCCCAGAGCTTTATGCCTAAGAATCCCACAGAGTTAAGCACTTTATGGTTGCCATTTTAGAAATCTTGATTTTGGACCAAAGAGCTCCATGTTTTCATCTTGCACTTGGCTCTACAAATTATGTAGCTGGCCTTGGCCGACAGTAAACATTAAACTCTCTAAGCACAGAATAATCATGCTCACAATACAGAGTGTTGTACCTATTGTTGTACAGGGTGTTATACCTATTTACAGAAAAGCCCCATGATGATAATAGCAATCATAGACAAAAATCCTAATATATCCCAATCAAAACTTGGAGCCAATATAAGAAGGAAGTCTAAGTGGGTGAATTCCCTCATCTTCCACAGGGAGAAGTAAAGAGAATTTATTCTGTTTGTGAAGTGGAGTAAAGCCGACTGGAAATATCCTCGTTTACATATGTTACTTAAAGTTGAGATAAGATCATTCTTAATAACTTTCAAACTACCACAGGGATAAGGGTGAGATGAACTCAAGGAAACCACAGGGTATATTGTGGAGATAGGAAATTGGAATGCATGTTCAAAAAAATACCAGTGAAGCTACAGTAATACTATATAATATCTTATCTATAATAATATAAAAATACAGTAATGATAGTAAAAACTACATTAATAAGCTATAGTGATAGTATAATAATAATGTACAAATGGTATTTGCTCACCTATTGGATCACAAATTTAAACCAATTGATGTCTACTAGAGATAAAATTAAGAAAGGTATATGAGGTCTATGAGACACTTTTAAAACAAGAGCAGTCAAAGTTTTTAATAAAAGGATAGGCACAATAGGTCAGGGTATTTCATTCCAAGAGAGCTAGACTATGGTACGATTCCTAACCATACCTTGCCTTCTAGAACTCTGCCTTCTGTTACACTAGCCACTTATCAGACGTGCATTTTGGAATGCTTGAAAATGTAGCTGGACTGAGGGGAGACTCGGAAAGTGTAAAGTAGCAGCTTTCTAAATCTTACCATAAATGCAGATCACCATATCAAGAATATTAATACGTGTTATATGTTGAAATATATACATTAAGCTAAAGAAACTATATTAATCTCATTTGTGTTTTTACCTTGATGTGGCTACTAGGAAACGTAAAATCAACCCAAGTAGCTTGTACTACATTCCATTGGACATTGTTCTTCTATACAATCATCTTTATTAATACAGTTTTGATATAATTCATGTAATTTTGCTTTATTTTCATTGTAACATGCCTGGCTGAAGCTGAGGTTTTGTTGCTTCAGATCTATCTGATGAATTCCTCCTTTATTACAATAGAATGAATTTATTACTAACACCAACCCATTTATGTTTCCATGTCTTAATTATGTTTATAAGGTCAAAATACAGTTAATATGCAGATAATTTCATAAGACAAAGTAGTAACAATAGCAAAAGTGAACCGTTGGCTGGCTGACAGGCACTACTACGGTGCCACAAATAACAGAGCCATCCCCTCACACCTGTCAGAATGGCTACAGTCAAAACCACAGACAGGTGTTGGTGAGGAGGTGGCAAAAAAGGAACCCTCCTGTGCTGTTGATGGGAATGCAAACTGGTGCAGCCACCGTGGAAACAGGGATGTTCCTCAAAAAATTAAAAAGAGAAATACCATATGATCTAGTAATTTCATTACTTGGTATTTACTTAGAGTATATGGAAACACAAATTTAAAAAGATGTATGCACCCTGATTTCTTTCAGGATTATTTACAATAGCCAAATTATGGAAGCAGCCCAAGTGTCCATTGAATAATGGATAAAGGTGCATGTGTGTATGTGTATATATTTATACATGCATACACAGGATGGGATGTTACTCAGCTGTTAACAAGAATGAAACCTTGCCATTTGCAAGGACATGGATGGAGCTAGAGAGTATCATGTTAAGTGAAATAAATCAGAGAAAGACAAATGCCATGTGATTTTGCTGCTATGTGGAATTTAAGAAAGTAATGAACAAAAAATACATCAAAAAACAGACTCTTAACTATAGAGAACAGACTGATAGTTACCAGAGGCAGGGAGTGGGGGAACAGGTGACGGGGACAAAGACTACACTTACGAGCACTGAGTAGTGGAGAAGTGTTGAATCACACTGTACACCTGAAACTAACATAACACCATTAACTATACTGGAATTAAATGTAAAAATCTCAGATCTTGAAAAAGCTCACATAGGATAGTCTGATCCAGCACATCAGAGCCAACGTAGAAGAACTGGTAAGCATTTAAAAATGTGCGAGTTCAACATTTATGAACATCAAAGTAAAAATAGCAGAGATTACCCTTAAGATAAAAACTGTCAAAACTATAACCTAATTGTAGAAACTTAAATCTTTCAGTCATTGGCAGATTATACAAATTGTTATACCTGAATAACAAATACATGCATTCTATCCTTTATTTTGGAAATATGCCTCCTGTAAGGAAACTATCAACTTCTCTTCTGATTGGGTCCAAAGAGTCAACATGGTAGAGATGTCACCTCTTCCCAAATATATCAACAAATTAAATGAGTCACACACCCCCAAAAAAAGAAAGAAAGAAAAAGAAACACTTTTTTTTGTAACTTGATGAAATAATTTAAAAGGTTCTATGAAAGAATATGTAACAGTAGCTGGGAGAAATTCTGGAAATAAAAAATCAGGTCTATTTGCCCTCTGCACATAAAAACGCATGAGACTACAGTGATTACGGTAGTGCAGGTAAAGAGCGAGACTGAATGAGTCCCAGGAAGCCGGCACACGAGAATTATTTGTAATCCATGTGGGCACTCAGTGATGATGAACTCCCTGGGAAAAACACTTAGTTTCTACCTCCTTAAAGCAAACAAAAATCCAAAATGCATCAAAGTATATGTTATAAAAATGAAATCACAATATATGGAATGACCTACATTATGTTGCATTACTGTTATGGTTTGTGTTTTGTGGTTTCTTTAGGCTTCTTGTGAATCCATTTAGAATCTACTCTACCTCAGTGATCAAGAGAATGATCCCTGTTATAACTTTATAATCTAATCTGGAAGGAACCATTTAAACTCACTACTTTCTTTTTCGAACATTTTCTGAATATTCTCACAGGTTTAGTCTATATTTTAGAATTTTCATCTAGTGTTACAAGTAATCTTTTGTGATTTTAACCAGAATCATGTTAAATACACAGATTACTGTAGGAAGAATTGGTATCTTTATAATTTTGAGTCTTCCTATCCAAATATCAAAGATGTCTCCAGTTATTTAATTATTCATAGGTTTCTGTATTCATCTTGTACTTTCTTTTTACTTCTGCTTGCAAGTATCTTACAATGTAAGTTAGTACTATGGTTTCATTCTTCCTCACACTTTAAGTGCAGAAGCTTGGGTGAATCATGCTCAGAAGTCCATTGATCTGCACCAGCTTCTTGATCATTTAAAAAATATATATTTTATTTGTTTATTTGACAGACAGAGACAGCAAGAGAGAGAACACAAGCAGCAGGAGTGGGATAGGAAGAGGCTGAGTAGGGAGCCCGATGCGGGGCTCGATCCCAGGACCCCCAGACCATAACCTGAGCCCAAGGCAGATGCCCAATGAGTGAGCCACCCAGGCGCCCCTGCTTGCTCATTTTTGTGCTGATTTCTTTCTTCCTCCATTCTTAGTCGCTGTACCATCAGGCATGCGTTCCTCTCATGGGAGCAGGCATTGCTCTCCAACCTGGCCGCATCAGCCCCATCCGTTGCGCTGTCCCACTCTGCAATGTGCACATCAGGCATCAGCAGGTCCTTCCACTGGAGGTTCCACGTGCAACGTGGGTCCCCTTTCTCTGCAGGTCCTTTTTTCCAGGATCTTGAGTCCTCCATTCCTAGTTGCCTCTGTCACCGCAAACTCCAGTGTAGATGTTCCCTGTCCAGTGTTGGACCGTGTTGGGCTGCACTGTGAATTAGCAAAGGCTCAGTGGGTGAAAACCTCTGGAGGAGATCCGGCTCCCCTCCCGAGTGACCCTTCTCTCTCCTAAGTCCTGAGTATCTTTGCTGCCCTCCGATAGCTTTCAACGGTTTTGTTTTGTTAGGGGTCAGTGGGTGGTGGTTGTTTTCTGGCTTTTATTGTTGGGTAGGTCAGATATGGGCCATTCTGCCAGCCAAGCCCAGGGTCCTCTAGTTAGCTTTTAATGAGGTTAAACTGCACTGGATCCTTTCACTGGGGGGTCCCACTTGTGATCACTTTTTTCTATCAAGTGGGAAGTTCAAGTTAGGGAAATAAAATGTCCTAAACCATGAACCCAGATAATGTGGTCAGGATTGCATAACCAGGCAGCATTTGTTTTAAGAACTTAGGATTTTGGAAGATATTTCTATTTTATTCTATTTATTTATTTGAGAGAGATAGCACGCATGTGTGGGGACAGAGGGAGAGGGACAGACTCCCCACTGAGCAGGGAGCCTGACACCGGAGCTCGATATCTGGAACCTACATCATGACCTAAGCTGAAGGCAGATGCTTAACCAACTGTGCCACCCAAGTGCCCCTGGAAGATAATTCTTTTTCTTTCTTTCTTTCTTTTTTTTAAAGATTTTATTTATTTATTTGACAGACATAGATCACAAGTAGGCAGAGAGGCAGGCAGAAAGAGAGGAAGGGAAGCAGGCTCCCTGCTGAGCAGAGAGCCCGATGTGGGGCTTGATCCCAGGACCCTGGGATCATGACCTGAGCCGAAAGCAGAGGCTTTAACCCACTGAGCCACCCAGGCACCCCTGGAGGATATTTTTTAATTGAAAATCTAGCATTGTGGGATGTGTTGCTACTCTCTTCTCCCTGGATCAAACCTACTTTTCTGTCCAGGGTCCTGGCAGGTACTATGACTTAGGTGACAGAAAAGGGCCTCTGACACTCAAGATGAAGAGAGGGACAAATGCTCTTTTTCACACAACAATCACAGAAGATATGCTTGGGGGGAGGTGATCGTGAAATACTGATATATCCCTTAGGCAGGCAGTCCCCTCCAATCTCTGGATCTGACGGGATTCCCCATCCTTTCTGGCTGATCCAAGTGGAGGCGAATCTGACAGACGCTGTGTTCAAGCCTGAGTGTGATGGTAGAGAAGAGGCTGAAATGAGCCCTCCGGGGCCAGGGAAGAAGGAGGTTGAGGTCAGTGTCCCTGCTGAGTGTGACAGGTGGCCATGTGTGTGACCCTGAGGGGATTAGTGTTAGCAAATTTGCTGGAAATTTCACTGCTGTAAGCCAACTGTTGGACCTGGGAAGATCAATCTGAGTAGAGAAGTGTGTCCGTATCTCCTCAGCAGTGCAAACTCTGAATGGGCTGGAATAAGCCAACTGAATTTTTTTTAAAGTTTATTTATTTTAAGGGACAGGAACAAGAAGACTCTGTCCTGAGTGTAGAGCCCAGCATGGGGCTCGATCTCATGGGCCAGAGATCACAACCTGAGCGGAAACTAAGAGTCGGACACTTAACCGACTGCACCACCCAGGTGCCCCAGGTCAACTGGATTCAAAGTAAAGGACTGTTCTCCATCTGTGTTCTGTATCTGCCTGACTGACTTTAGTGACCTTGGGGCTCCAGGCATCCTGGGCTCTTATCAGGCTGTCTCACAGGTGCATCTGATTGGCAGGCAATGGAGTTTTTCAGACCATCAGGCTTTTCTTTCCCACAATGGGAAACTCTCTAAACAGGGACAGGGCGCAGGAGATTTGGAGCAGTTGGAGGTCTGCTGGAATAGTGTTTGCCACCAGAAATTTCCAAGGAGTCCTGAGTGCCTGGTCTTTAAGACCGTGGATCCGTTGCTTTGTTTGAAAGATTTACAGTGGATTGAGTAGGAGAGAGTGGTTTGACAATAGTTCAGTCCTGTCACTATAAGACAAAACAGTCAGGATCACTAAATATAGGCCAGGAAAAGTGGAGAAATTTATTCAAAGTGTTAATGTTGTAACTATGTAAAAAATTTTAATGACTGTATAATAGCTTTTATAACAGAAAAAAAACCTCTATATAATAGAATTATATTGATATATATAATTATATGTGTATACATTATATTTGTCTTATGTATTATAATATATAATATACACAATATAATATTTCCTATTATATAATACATTTATATTTCTATATTTATATAATTTAATTTCTATTTGGTTATGGCTAGGACACTGGTCGAAGTAATAGATCCATTTCAGCCTAATGATGTTTTCAGGGAAAATGATATTAGAAGATAGGCAGATTTGACCTTTCATTTTTAAATAGCTGAGAGCAGATCAGGGAGAGGAAAGAGTTGGTGCTCCCACTTGAAGACTTGTCCCAATATTTGCCTGTGGTGATTCCAGAGGGTAAGCCGCCCTGAGAGAGGCTTAGAAGGGCTTTCTCCCCAGCACTGAGTGTATCCCCTAAAGGCACACGTTTACACACGTAGATGTCAGGTTGACCAGTTAGACCGTTTTTTACTAATTTTGCAGATCTAGCTCTGTCTGTGGTTTTACTTCAGTGAACAGCTGGAACCCCACCATGTGGGGAGTCCTCCTCCATGTACCCACTCTTGAGCCACACTGCTCACCATGGTGGGTTTTGCTTTCTTTTCTGGCCTTCCTCCTCCACATGAACAAACGGCTTCCCACGCCCCCCACCCCACCCCAAATAAGGAATGTTCTTGTTTTTTGGACTACTTCCTCCAAATGGACAGGAAGACACTTTGGTGACTGCAGCCCTGGGAACTGAAATGTGTTCTTCCGACTGACTTTCTTCAATGGAACCATCTCTCTGTGGCTTTCCTGTCACCCGGAGCTTGCACACCAAAGCACACCTCGCAGAGCAACCCACAGGGCAACTGGTGGAGCCCTCAACCTGCTTCTCACACCCCTCATGGAAACCCCAACCTGCTTTGCTCTTCCTTCCCCTTAACCGTCCTCTGCTTCAGGACTTCCTTTTGGGCATTCTTGAACCCCTACTCCATGACAAATAACGCTCCTCTAGCTCCTAGAACAAGTCCTTCCATGTTTCATCCACCTCCAATGCTGATCCATTCTCTCCTGGGCCACGTTCCCCGGAGTCCTCAGCAATCTCCGCAGGTCCTCTCCGCCAGCCCTCCCCGCCAGCAGGAAGAGTCCATGAGATCTCTACCCCGCCGTGCTGCCCGCCTCCTACTATCCTTATTCTTTCTGACGCAAAACCTTGTGCTCATTCTTTTGGGCACCGTCGTTTATGGTTCAGCCGCTGAAGCGCTGGGCCTGCCCACAGGTTGCAGACTCCGCCTCCTCGCAGTGCCCTGGGGCATGGCCAAAGCAACACCTGCGCTTGTGCAGGGACCGCCCTTCCGGCTCCCCACTGCCAAGGCCACGCTGTAACACCTGCGGTTACCTGGAATGCTTCCTCCTGGAAAACTATACTTCAAGACCCCTGCTGTCTGATCACAGCCTCCTATCCCCCTAGCCCGGCACTCTTTCATTCTCTTTCTCTTGCTTTGGCCCAGGGTCCCTATGTGTGTCAGCATGCTCTAGTTAGAACCATGTCCTCCCTCACGTGAGCTCCAGGAACGCATCTCTCTCGTTGAGGGCTCCTCTCCATTCAAGGTTCTGCCCTCCAGGCAGACTCTCACAGAGCTACACGTCCAGACTGTGTTCTTGGACCTCATAAGGCAGCTCCTGTCCATTCCTTGGCCGCAGATGGAAATTCTTACAACCTGAATCTGTCCTTGGCTGCCCTGTCTCCTGCCGTGTTTCTAATAAACAAGGTCTTCTCTGCTTTCCCAGAGATATCAGCAGTCATTGGACAGAACCCTCATTCCTGCATCTCCCTCCTTCTCCCCACCACCACCTTCCTGACCCCACCTGTCCCAGCCACACTCGCTGGCCCCTCCTGTTTGTATCTCTGTGTCCCCAGCTCCTCCCTCCACCTGGCTCTTTTATGAATGAAAGTACTAATGATGCCCTTGCCTTTTCCATCTGAAACTCAGGTCCGTGTTATCTGGTTATCTGTCTGTCCTTGTCCTAGTCTTTATATTTGAGACATGGTGAGATGTACATAGTAGCCATTTGTATATTTGAGTTTGAAGTTTCAGAGAGCTTCCTGGGCTAAAGGCATGAACCGAGAGGTAGAATTTAGCATAACTGACAACAAAAGTGATTCTTGAAGTCATAAGTGTGCAGGTGATTGTCCAGAGATGGAGTTTAGAGTGAGACAAGAGGTCCAAGGTAGAGGAACCCCTCAGATGCCAAAACATCTATGAAGCTTGGGACCCACTGGGGCCAGAGGTATCCTTTTTAAATCTCTAAGAACTGTAACCTATATGGAGCAAGACCTGTGTGCTAGTCATTGCTAGAAATGCTTCCTATTCCTAATGAAAGCAGGTACCACCTGCTTTCCCACTTTACAGAGGAGGAAAGTCCGGCTCAAGGAGGTCGCACGACTGGGAAAGCTGCGGCTGAGTGAATACTAGGCCCCAGCTTGTGCCTTCAGAAATCTATTAACTGTATCCTCTATCTTACTTTCTTGACAGGAAGCAGAGAAAGATGATATGAGAGCTCAAGAGAGCTTTTATTTGTGCAAGAAGCATATAAACAGTTAATAAGAAAAAATTGTTTTATAACTAGCCTAAGAACCCCATCAGTATACCAACTGTGAAGGGTCACAAGGTTATTTTAAAAATCGCTTACAAAGTTATTCAGTAACCATTGAGTTGTTTTCCTAGGCCAGGTATGATGCCGGACAGCAGGAATACAAAAATTGGTGAAAAACAGCCCCAGATTTCCAGGGCACATTGCCGTGTGAGGGATCAGGCCATAGAAGAAGTCACTGGAAAACGGTCTCAGGTTTGAACTCCAGAGGGTGGACTGAGCCTCCGTTATTGCTTCATGCAGTAACGGGAGAGCACTATGTGTCTCCCTGGGATGTGACAGCAGGCATGTGTGCCGCTTCTTGCACTGCCCCGAGCAGGACGGCAGCCCGTGGTGGAGCTGCTGCTGTAGGAGGATAATAAAAACAAGGATTAGTATTGTTCACCAACTCTTCTTAGAGAGAAGTAGCTTTCTTGGAAGAGGTAGTGATGAGGCTGTGACTTAAAACTGGAAAGACTTTCACCGAGCGAAATCAGAGACTGTCACTCTAGGCAGCAAGGAATAGGGAGGGCACAGAAGTGAGACTATTCCACGTACAAGCAATGTGCTCCGAGTACAGAGAGGTGTAAGGGTGGCCTGACCGTGAGGACAATTGCTAAGGAATTTGAATTCTTGTTCCTCAGATGCATGAACCCCAAAGTAAAGCCTGACTTCTTGAAAGTTACCCCAGATGATTCAGTCCCTGGCTTGCTGGGATATAAAATCATAATTTCTGTATTTTAAAAAATCACCCCTTTAAAAAATTGTTACATTTTGCATATTTGACGAATGTATTGGTTTTGTGCAGCAACACATCAGTGCAGTTTATAAACACATCTATATTGTGGTGGATGCTAAAAACTGTCACAATGTCTAACATTGTGAGAAGCTGGTGAGGAGTTCTAAGCAGGAGAGGGATGTGTGCAGCTCTGGGTTTCCCATGGGCCCTTCTGAGAACAGGAGGAGCACACACAGAACGTGATGAAGATGATGGCAAGGCCAGGTGGCAGGGAGCACGGTAGACCAGCCGTGTTTCCAGACTCCCGCCAGACCAATCTTTGAATCTTTGTGATTCATGAACAAGAAGGTGGAAGTCCCAGGAATGTTCATGAAATCCCCCAATTTTAAACTATTCTGCCTTTTAAAAAAAAAGATTTTATTTATTTATTTATTTATTTATTTATTTATTTATTTAACAGAGAAAGCAATCGCAAGTAGGCAGAGAGGCAGGGGTGGGGGGGGGAAGCAGGCTCCCCGCTGAGCAGAGAGCCTGATGTGGGGCTCGATCCCAGGACCCTGAGATCATGACCTGAGCCAAAGACAGAGGCTTAACCCACTGAGCCACCCAGGCGCCCCACTATTCTGCTTTTTAAAAACATGTTATTTAGTTTTTAAATAATGAGTGACCATAATAAATGATGAATAATTTTTCAGAGATGGGATTATAGACTTTTAATTTTCTGCTGAAAAGATATAATAATAGGTGGATAGTTTTTTAAAATTTATTTATTGCTGGCCTATATATTATGACAGGATATGTTTAAATAGCATGTAAAAATGATCTCTACCTATTAGAGACCTCTAATGATAAAAACATAGGTTGGGAATATGGGCATAAATGCCAACTGAAAAGCATTTTTTAAAACTTGAAATACCAGGACACCTGAGTGGCCCAGTCAGTTAAGCAGCTGCCTTTGGCTCAGGTCATGATTCCAGGGTCCTTGGATCCAGTCGGTGTCGGGTTCCCTGATCAGTGGGGAGCCTGATTCTCCATCTACCTGCTGCTCCCCCGCTTGTATACTCTTTCTCTCTGACAAGCAAATAAAATGTTTTTTTAAAAAACTTGAAATACTATATTTAGTATTTAAGTTATCCATTTTCCCACTTTTTTTTTTTTTAAGATTCGAGAGAGATTGGCCAGGGGTGAGGAGGAACAGAGGGAAAGGGAGAGAGAATCTCAAGCAGACTCCACACTGAGCGTGTGGCCCAATGTGGGGCTCGATCTCATGATGCTGAGATCACGACCTGAGCTGAAAGTAAGAGTTTCCTTTCCCACTCTTTATTTTTTTGGTAGTTGACATACAGTGTTGTATCAGTGTCAGGTCAGTTGTCCATTCTTAAAGTGAAAACTTAAAAATTCTAAAGCACCAACTGCCCCCATCCTACAGTCTTGATTTTCATTTCATAACAAATATCCCAGAAGTCAAAGCTTTCTTTTGCTTCACCTGGACAGTAGTCAGATTTCCAGGCGTGCTCCCAAAGCACCCTCACACTGGGCTTTAGGGTAGTTGCTGCTTCACAGAAGCCTATTCCTTTTTACCAATGCACACCTTGTGTCTACTTGCCCTGCCTTGAGATTTGCTGTCAAATTTATAATCTATCTGCTTTTGCTGATTGTTTTTCCATCAGTTTCTCATTCCCCATTGGAATATTTCACAACATTCGTATTTTCTTCTCTTTGTACTTCTGTCAAAATATTTACGATGCACTGGAGCTTATAGCACATAAATACTGGAAAACCATGAACATGATTGGGGAGTATTCAAATAAACACTTGGATCTCCTAGCAAAGCTGACACCACTAGACAGAATCATGTGTTGATGTTGAAATTGCCAAATTAAAGGACTGATTTTGCCTCTTAAACTTGTTACTTACTGGAATCCCTCTCGTAAAAATTATGGGAAATGTAGAACCTGTATAAACTTATTACCATTGCTTTGCTTACGAGAAGGATTCCTGATCAGCAGACAGTACTACAAATACATTAGTAACATGACAACTGCTTTAAATGAGACTGATCAGATGGTGACAACCCCTGCTCCATGCTCTAGCCCTGATGTCTGCAAATGCTATTCTGTATCTTTGATTCCCTCATCAGGGTTTCCTGCCTGTGACACCAATGGAGTCTCTCAACACAGTAACCTCTCTGTGTTGACTGTTGAGCTTTGAGTATCACTGAATTATAACATTTTTTCCATTTTCCCAATTTCTCAGCTGATTTTTTCCCCCTCAGGATTTGTGCAAACAAATTTTTCAGTCAGTACAGAGAAGGGATTCCTGCACGGAAATTGGAAGCCCAAGTACGAAGTTCCAAGGAACCGAACTAGAGCAGCGGTGGCCAGCTGGAGAGAAGAGCTGGATTTGAGCAATCTTTTAGAGGTGAGGCAACAGCATTAAACCTCTAAGAATGTGAAGAGGAGAGACTGCTCCAGAAAGACAGGAATAACAAGCTGTTTCTATACAGACAGGGCTGTCTATCTTGGGCAGTGCTCAGGAACAGTGTGATTGATCAATGTCCTGGTTATCTACTTCTGTGTAACTGATCATCCCCAACTTAGTAGCTCTCCAGAAGGAAATGCAAATGCAAAAACAGCAGTGAGTTACCACCCCACGCCCCTTAGGGTGGCTTCATAAAAAACAAACGTATAACAAGTGTTGACAAAGGATGTAGAGAAATTGGAACCCTTGTGTATTGTTGGTAGGAATGAAAAAAAGAAAAAAAAAAAAAACAAGACTACCCCTGATCTAGCAGTTCCACTGTTGGATATACAACAGAGAAGTTAAAGGAGGAACTTGCACTCCCAGTTCCTTGCACACCCATGTTCACAGGAGCATTATTCATAGTAGCCAAGAGGTGGAGACAACCGCTATGTCTGTTGACAGAGGAACGGATGAAGACTATGTGGTATCGTCATACACTAGAATAGTAATCAACCTTGAAAGAGAAGGAAATTCTGAAACGCGACAAAATAAACCTTGAGGGCGTGGTGATCAGTGAAATAAACCTGTCGCATAGGGACGACTCCTGCATGATTGCATTTCGATGAAGCACTTAGACTCATCAGATTTCGGGGACCGAAAGTGAAGGGTGGTTAGCCGGGACTGGGGGTGGGGAAGAAAAAGGGAAAGAAAAAGGGGGAAGAAAAAGCTCTAGAGCTGGGTGGTGGTGGTGGTTGCAAATCCGTGAATCCCGCCATGGGACCATCAGATGCACTCTGCCCAGTGACGTTTGAGAACATGAACATAATCCGTGGTTAGAGGGGCTGGAATAGAAAGCCAATGGGTTTGGAAAAGTCAGGGAAACCTTTTGGAATCGAGAAACGTTAGGTTCATTTTACCACACTGACACCAAAAAAGAGCACAAACTGCTGTTCGTGACCAGAGTGAGGACCCGGCATTGGGGTGCAGCCGTGGCCGGTGTCAGTCCCAAGTAACGAGCAGGAAGTTAGAGACGCAGCTGCTGTACCTCCTGCAGGTTTCTGCCAAGTGCTGGAGGGCAAAGCTGCACAGCTAGACAGGGTGCTGCCCATCTGGAAGCAGGGGTATGGATGGGATGGTCTCCTAGGAGCCTCCAGGGCATGCCTTGTGCCATCCGAGGGACAGGCCACTGTGAGGTAGAAAAGAGGTCGGGCTCTACCCTTCCCTGGATCTGAACCACAAACGGGCAGTTCCCGGGAGGGTGACCTCGGCAGCGTTCCTTGACTACTAGGCCTCCCCCACCTTCTCTTCAGCAGGACAATTGTAGAGTGTCAGTGACAAAATGTACAATATTTACAGGCTCTACAACAGAGTAATTGTTTAAGAAGTGTAATTCTCACTACTAAAAACAAACAAATACACAAAAACAACAACAACAAAACCCACCCTTTGGCTCAGGGTGCCTGGGTGGCTCAGTTGGTTAAGCATCTGCCTTCAGCTCAGGTCATGATCCCAGGGTCCTGGGATCAAGTCCTGCATCGGGCTCCCTGCTCAGTGGAGAGCCTGCTTCTCCCTCTCCCTCTCCCTTTGCCTCTCCCCCTGCCCATGCTCACTTGCTCTCTCTCTCTCAAATAAAATCTTAAAAATACAAAACAAAAATACCTATGGCTTAAAACAATAGAAAACAAATAATAGAAATATTATTATAAATAGAAAATAAAACAAACACCTGTGGCTTAAACACTTATGGCTAAGAACATTTTATTATCTCTGCCTGTACTGGGATTGAGTGGCCTGGGTTCAGCAAGGGCACTGGGGGGTGGCATTTGGGGGTGACTGATGGGAGTCCCTAGAGGCCTTCCTCATAGGTACGATGGCTGAGCTGGCTGTCTGTGGGACTTTAGCTGGAACTGTCACCTGAACCACCTATTCAGGACCTCTTCGTGTGCGTGCTTGGGACTTTCTCAGAGCATGGTTGGTAGAGTTCTGAGAGAAAAATGTGGAAGTGCTTGGCATTTTTATGACCCAGCCTTGTCCCCTCTGCCGTCCTCTAGTGGTTGAGGTAATTACATTGTAAGGAAAGTATGTGAGATAGTCTGGTAGCCATCTCAGTACACCATAGTAGGAATTCTCTTTTTCTTCCTCTATTTTTAAGTCCCCTTATCCACGAAGTGCTCAAAGAAGGCAGAGAACCAGGGCTTTTCCCGGATCACAAATTATCCCAAGGATGGTTCTGGAGACCATTTCTCTTCTCTGTGTATTTCAGTGTGCCTGTGTTTTAGCTGTCAGCAGTGGGGACATGTGTGTAGGGGGAAACACTGCAAATGGACAAAGTAACTTAGAATTTCTGCAGCTGGGGAGAATGAAAGACCTTAGATATACAAACCTCCTTCCATATGCTGAGACCAGCAGGCTGCCCTGAAGAGCTTCCTCTAAATCACTGCAAAATCCTCTTCCATCCAACACTTACTAATGATCAACATATTGGAATCATAGTTTTCTTCCTCCCTCCCCTTCATCTTTATGGATTTTCTGTAGATCTCTTTCAAAAAGTTAAGATCATGGTTCATATCATGATCTTGTCTGGCTGATGAAATTTTCTAGATCCTCTTCTTTATTAAAAAGGATGACAGAAACAGGATTTTACTTTTTCAAATGTAGCTTAAAATTAAATTTTTATCACTGATCCTAGTAATTTTCCCAACACTCGTCACAAGATACACAGATTGAGAAAATAAAAATCACGCCTTTCAAAAGAAAGCAAGCCAAGTTTTGCCGCCTTCTCAAAAAAAAGTACATCACCCACAAGCCTGATGATAAGGCAAACCCACAGCCTGAGTTGGCTCTGAGAAAATGCCATAGAAGATCCAATCTGGAAGGGTGTCTTGACCTTGCTAGGACCACCAAGTCACAGTAGTACCTACACACATCAAAACAATCGGTAGCCGATAGAACTGTTTTCCCGTGGCGTCATTAACACACTGACTAGTGTGGCATGCTATACAGAGTTCTTTGG
Source organism: Mustela erminea (assembly GCF_009829155.1). Classification (NCBI taxonomy): domain Eukaryota; kingdom Metazoa; phylum Chordata; class Mammalia; order Carnivora; family Mustelidae; genus Mustela; species Mustela erminea. The sequence continues at coordinate 106,535,649 of NC_045624.1, read as the reverse complement.
GTCAGAATGAACTTGGCATTGAACTGTTGGAAGAACCAGCAAAACCAATTCACTCCTTTTTCAAGGAAAACACTGAGGAACCTACCATACATTAGAAGATGTGAAACTATAAGGGGTCTTTAATTTCAAGGTCCAAGAGGCCCAAGAGATAACCCCTCCTTCCTGATGAAACTTGTGACTGTAGGAATCTCACCTTGCTGCTGATGATCCTTTGAAAATTTTGTATAAATCCTTCCTTAGCTACCCAAGTCATAGGTAAATATGTTCTTATGCAAACAATACAAAGCCAAAAAGCTCCCTTCCCCAAGTGATTTCCAGAGTGCCTCTCTCCAACTGAGAGGCAAATTATTGCTCTTATTTCTATGCATTTATGGTTATACACATACCCAAAAAACATGATTGTTTGCTTTATTATACATAAATAGAACCAGTTTGTGGATACTATTTTGCAACTTCTTTATTTACACTGTAATATATCCTAGAGCTCGGTCTCCTTTAGGGATTGGTCTACTGTAGTCTTGAGGTTGTTCTCTAGAATTCCAGAGCACGAGCCATGGCTTTGGCAGGACTTGACTGATAGATGACTTGACTGTGACCATCACCGATAGTGCTTTTTGTGCACAAGTATGAGAATTCTCGAAGGATAGACTCTACAAGTTGAATTACTGTGATGAGACTATGTTTTTAATTTTAATTAATGTTGCCAAATTACCTTCCAAAAAACTGTGACCAATTTACACCTCCAACCTACGGTATATAAATCTATCTGTTCTGAGTACCTTGCCAACAGCCTGGGCGTATTTTATTGCATTTCCCTACATATCAGTGAGGTTGAGCTTTTTCTGTGGTTTTGCCATTTGTTTTGCTTTTCCGTGAATTGTTTCTATCTTTTATCTGTTTCTTACTTGGGTTGTTTGACTCTTTTTCTTCTTAAAATTCATCTGAGTTGACTATATGCTCCTATATTCAGAGGAATTTCCAAATTTCTGGAAGGCAGGAATCCTGCTTTAATCCTTTTTAAGGACCTACCACTGTGCTGAATTATTTTTGTGATGTTTCCAAAATTAAAGACTGTTCTTGGGTAAGGCTCAGCTACTCATGAGTTTGCAAAGTCACACACACAAGTAGACATAACAGAAATCAGTAATCCTGAGGAGAATCAGAACTGTGCAGAAATACCTGGTCAGGAGATGAAACTGATTGGAGCAAAATTGCATGAAGAAATTGGCACATCCTTTTTATTAAACATTCAGACAGGAGTAGAGGGGAAACCGAAAAGCAAGCTGTGTTCAAGGACGGATGTATTTGGTCTGCACCCTCAGGAAGGCTGACTGAAGGCTGTAACTCTCGGTGTTCAGGACAACTCTGTTCCTATAGACCTGGTGAGCAGAATTCAACAGTTCTTGCCTTTCCACTGCTTACAGAGCTCCCTGCGGGACTGTGGACACCTCCTTGCTCAGTAGACTGTCTTCACATGTATGCATCGCAGGCTGGTGGCAGCCTACCCCCTGCCCGCTCTAGCTTCCAGAAGGCTTCCTTGATTTTTCCAAACCAAGCCATTTTCAAGTTCAGCCCCACCAACCATTGAAGATTGCTTGTGTTCTCAAACATTGCTGGTGAGAGAACACACTGGTAGTCTTTCTGGAGAGCAATCTGGTAATATGTTTCAGGAACCTTAAAGAATGGGCATAATGTAGGCGCTGAGGATTTATTTTAAGGACAGACACAGTGTAACAAAGATATCTATATCAACCTATATCTCTATATCTGTCTACTGATATATAGAGGTAGAGGCAGAGATATATCTATACACAGAGTGTAGGAAAAAGGAGTGGGATTATAGGAAAAGGCAGTGATAGGTCACTCTGTGATAGTGGTCTTATTTTTTCTGTTTAATTTTTACCTCAAACCATTCTAGGAAGGAGATAATACCAAAATGTTGACTCAGTTGGATACTGGGATTCAGGGCAATTTTTAAAAAATTATGCATTTTGGCATTTTCCAATTTTTTTCAGTGTAAATGTAAACTTTCTTTTATGATTGGAAGAAAAAATTATTAAACTACCAATAAACTTGTAGCAGGGATAAAAAAAGGGGGCAGGGGGGAACCTATAGATTAAAAAGGAATTAGGAAACCTGTCAATGTCATGGTTTGGTTCATGATGTGAACGAATTTAAAAAAAAATTATTTTTTATTTTTTTAAAGATTTTATTTATTCGTTTGACAGAGTGAGCACAAGGAGGGCGAATGACAGGCAGGGGGAGAAGGAGAAGCAGACTCCATGAGGAGCAGCGATTCCCCAGAAGGGCTTAAGTGCAGGACCTCAGGGTCATGACCTGAGCCAGAGGCAGATGCTGAACAGACTGAGCACCAGGTGCCCAAGAAATTATTTTTTAGCTATGAGACTGTAGTCTTGGTATAAAAATATTCAAGACATATATATAAATATTTAGAATGAAATAGGTAGGGGCCCCTACGGGCCCCTACCTATTTCAGTGGGTTAAAGCCTCTGCCTTCGGCTCAGTCATGATCCCAGGGTCCTGGAATGGAGCTCCACATTGGGCTCTCTGCTTAGCGGGGAGCCTGCTTCCCTTCTTCTCTCTGCCTGCCTCTCTGCCTACTTGTGATCTCTGTCTGTCAAATAAATGTGTGTCTGTCAAATAAATAAATGAAATCTTTAAAAAAAAAGAATGAGGGACGCCTGGGTGGCTCAGTTAGTTAAGCAGCTGCCTTTGGCTCAGGTCATGATTCCAGGTCATGATTCCAGGATCCAGTCCCACATCGGGCTACTTGCTCGGCAGGGAGCCTGCTTCTCCCTCTGCCTCTGCCTCCCATTCTGTCCGCCTGTGCTCGCTCTCTCTCCCTCTCTCTCTGACAAATAAATAAATTAAAAAAAAAATCTTTAAAAAAAAAAAGAATGAAATATGTATAATTGCTTTGAAATTACCTGGTGGTGTAGAGGGAAGGGGAGAGGGTATACAGAAGAAACAAGGGTGACTAAGAACTAAAAATGATTGAGGTTGGATAACGAGCACTTAAGGGTTATAAACTCCCGTCTTCTGTACCTGTGTGCAAAGTTCTGTGGTGGAATGTTTTGAAAAGACAACAACACTGGGGGACCAACTTAGACCACCCTGCAGCACAGGAGCGGCGCAGGGCAGGGGGCTGCGTCTTGCAATCAGTCCCTGAAGCCACTTGCATTCCCGTCGGTCCTGGCCCCTGGCCCCGGCTGTCCCTCTCATCCCGTCCTCCAGTCCACTTCCAAGTTGCGCCCCGCCCCATGGGCAGCAGTTTCACCTCCCGGTCCTCACTCTTCTTGCTCCTGTTACGGGCTTTCAAATGATGTCTCTCTCTTGGCCAGGGGCCCGCTGGCCGGATAACCCTTGATAACCCTTCACAGTGTTCCACATGGCCGAACGCGCCCCCCCACCCGCCCCCGTCACCTCTCGTCCCCTGGCCTCCCCCTGGCCTCGCAGACAGCCCCGGCCGGGTGGAGTCCTGGAAGGCCAGGCGGGACATCGTTGTCCGGGAATCCCGCGGGAGTGCTCGTGCCACCCTCTGCCCGCAGTCTCCTGCCCAGGGTCTGGGCGGGTTGCGGGGGTGGGGGGTGGTGCATGACCGATGAGCGGATGCACGCTGCCCTTACGGACCTTCTAAGGGGGCATGTTAGTTCCTGGGACAGGCTGCGGGTCCGTCTCCCGGCATCCATCCCAAGTGACCCCAGTGTTCCTGTTCACTTGAACAGATGACACAAGGACGCAGTATGTTTTCTTTACATACACCCCCCCCTCCCCATTTCGTTCCTATAAAAATCAGAACCGATTCCAGTAGACGACGGGTAGGTGTGGGGGCGTGGGGCCAGCGGGCGAGCTCACGTGCTTTGATGACATGCGTGTCGCCGGCAGTGTCGGCCTTGGAACTCTTTCCAAAGACCCATGTTTCTCTCTCAAGACCTGGAATTCTGTTTATAAAGGTCCTCGGGTGGCACATATTTATGACCTGTGCAGACTGAGGGGACCGCAGTTCCCCTGCATGCGGCGGGGAGCCTGCCGTGAAGGGCGCTGAGGGCCCCCGGGCGCCCCCTGCCTTGTTATCCCGAACCTCGTGGACCGGAGGGGCGGGGCGTTCTCCTCCCGGGCTAGTCCCTCCTAAAACACCTTCTCCAGACCCGGGGTTAGTCCGATCCCGTCACTCCCTGACTCAGGTCCTCCAGTGACGCCCCCCGCCCCCGCACGCGCTGAGGACCGACTCCAGACCCTGCGCGGGGTCCCCTTCTCCCCGCCCTTCGTGAACTTCGGTGATGGGACGGACGCTGCCCCTTCACACGAGCGGCTGCGGCCACCCCGAAGTCTGTCGCCCCTTTAGGCGGCGCGTGGAGGCGGTTGATGCTCGCGGGCCGGAGGGATGGACCAAGGGCTCCTTTGCGCGCATCTCTCCGGGGCTGGCTCCAGAGCTGGCTCCGGGGCCGTCCCGGGCCGTGGATGCATCGCGTGGTTTCCTCACACACAGCTGTCGCGTCCCAGGTTTGCCGCGTAGCTAACCGCCTGCGGCGCGGTAGGGCGGGGCGGGATCCTGTCCTCGCTCCGAGCGCCCCCTCCCGGTCTGTCCTCAGCTCCGTCGCCGTCTGGTGACTTGGGGCCACGTGGCGGGCCAGGTGCTTCCGTCCCCCCACAGAGCGCACAGCTGGGACATCAGGGGCAGGAGGAAGGGAGCGGCTTCTGACCTCTGGCGCCGACGCCCTGGCAGTTGGGGACAGTGGCTGGCATGTGCTGCGGTCGCCAGCGCGGTGGCCGCAGGGACAGCAGGTGTGCGTGACCGCGGACGCCCGCAGCGCGTTTCCGCCGCTCCCCCGGGTCGGTGCGGCGGGCTCCGGCAGACCCAGACAGAACCCGCCGCCACCCAGGGCCGCCAGCATCTTTCCCACGGGCATCGCCCTTCCTCCCTCCCGCTCATCGCCTCTCCAGTCTCCCTCACGCTTCCATCAGCGCCTGTTTGTCACACACTTCCCTGGGCCAAATGTCCTGTTTGAAACGGAGCAGGAGGTTTCTCTGTACCTGACCAGTTTCTGTCTGAAAGAAACTCTAATTCGTTTCTTGAGCGCAGAGACTGTTATTCATCCTTTATTTAAACCCGTCCACCCAGTAGAGTACACAGTGCACCAGTCTTGCAAGTGAGGGTGTAGTAGACTGTGGAAAATTCTTGGGGAGCTTATGGAGTTTTGTTTTGTTTTGTTTGTTTTTTAAGTTTCTACAGGTTATTTAAATGTATTAAAAATATATTCAGCTTAACACCTCCTCCTAGCCACAGCCTCCTCCCCACTCTCAATCTGTGTGGTTTGCATGGGACCGACTCCCATCCAGTGGCTCCGAGTATACCTGTAAACCAGTTTGTGCTAATCATGGCTAATAGAATTTTCTGGAAGGGTTGAAAGAGGGGACTCTCCCCACTTTGAGTCTCAGGTGGACTCTAAATGCGTTTCTGGGAAAGACCTTAGTTCAAGTCTCTTGAGATCAATTCTGTCTTTTCCACTCAGGAACTTCACCCTTTGTTCCTGGAAAAAAAAAATGACATTTCCATTATTTTTGTGGCCACAAAGAAAAATTATATTCATAAAACCCTAGCTCGGCTACTGCCAGTGACCAGGCTGTGGAGATTATTACAGTCATTTTTCTATATTAAATGAATATAAGAATTTGTAGGTGCTTTGGGAAGAAAACTGCAGTCCATTCCCAGTGATCTTGAAAGTCTCCTGACCGTGTGTGAAGGGTGCAGCCTTAAAAACAGGGTCATCTGAAGGTTCTATGGCAGAGAGACAAAGATATTTCAGAAAAGACTATTGTTCCTGTGGAAGTGTAACGAAGAAAGCAAGCTAAAAACCAAGCAGTTCCGTTCCTTGGTGGGTCTTCCATATTGTATAATCCTAGAAGATGGTGCCCCTTGGGAAGCTGCCAGTCTGATTAGTATTCTGGGTGACGATGAGGGTGAATCATTCTCCACCGTCTGGTTCTTCTTCTGGATTTGGTTAGCAAGATGATACTAGCAAGGGACAGCTCTTAGCTCTGATGGATCGCTCCCTTTGGAAGCATTTAAATCAAGAAATAGATGTTGAGAAGCTACTGCGTGCTAAATACTTTGTTAGGACTTTCTTCAGCTTTCATTCTTTATTTCATTCCTGCGACAGGATGCCATGTTGATAGAAATGAAGAGAAAAGCACAAGGTGAAAACAAAGAGCCTGGAGTGGTAGAGTCCCACAGATCTTACAGCTTCTGATTCTCACACTTTCCCTTGGGTCACTCTACCTTTCTGGGTATCTGCAACACATTATTAAGTCTTGGAACTGTGACAAGTTTTTTAAATAGGCCCTAGAGATGGATATATGTACATATGACATCATCTTTGCCTTCCAGAGCCCAGCCTACTCAAGCAGCTGGGACACATGATGATCACATGCTATGCCAGAGAAACATACAAGATGCCAGGTGAACACAGAAAGGGGAGAAGCAAATTCTGACTTATTTTGAATTTAGAAAAGCCAGAGCTTCTGGAAAATGGCAGCTTTAGGGAAAGGTGAGGGCCCCTTAGGAGTACTGCTCTGTCATCTAAGAGTTACAGCTCCCAAGATGCTGTTCTCTTCATTGGAAGCTAGAGATCTCTTTGACCTCCCAATTTTCCGACCAAAATTAATTTTCTTCTCTTCCTTTTTCTTCCTCACCTTCCTCCTCTTTCCTTCTCCTCCTTTTTTTTTTCATCTCCACAGCACAGAAAGATCATAGCCAATCCTTCAGACTATCTCAAAATCACAATGGCAATACTGTTTTACTTGACCACTTGAGCAAAACAGAAAGAGATGGATGAAGACCGGCCCGGGATGAGGCCAGTTAGGGGCTAGCATGCACTTGGCTATGTTGCCTTCAGCTACTGGATTTGGGCTGAGTAGATTGCAGTTAATACAGAATTAACTGTTTTCCCAGTAGTCAGCAAACATATTTGAGTGTCTTGTATGTAAATAAATGCCACTTAGTTAGGCATAGAGAATAGACAAAGAATTAATCTTATATCTGGGAATTAAGAGTCTAATGGGAATTAAGCAGGTACTTAGCTTCAGGAGTTCACAGGAGAAGTCCAGGTTCTATGAAGGCACTTAACAGGAAAGTAAAACTTACCTGGAGAAGCAGAGAAGACAACTCTAGCCAAGCGATGTTTAAGCTGACAAATGTGTAGGAATGGAGGCATCTGGGGACTGTTTCTCTTTTCTTCCTCTCAGCACTTTCTCCTCCAGTATTAAGAAGTTGAGCCCAGATGCTATCCTTGCTCAAGGAGTGGTCCCCACGCTTTAGCTGACATGACTCACAACTGACAAAGCATCAAGTGTTGGCTCAAACACCGGTGAGCTACCACTGCTGCTTCTGGGCTCATCAGTCTGATTCCCTGGGTCGTGCAAAGGAAGTCGATGGCAGGTGCCGCCTCCTTCAGGAAGTCCAACCTGTGTCCTCAGTCTGTGTGAGGGTGTGCTTTCCAGTTAAAGTACTGGCCTCACTGGAGTCCTGCATCCTGGGCACAACGCCAGCCCTGTTGTGATTCCATGACCCCACAACAAATTCTCCATTTTGACCAAGCTTGGCTTGAGTTTAGTTTCTCTCGCAACCAAGTGTCCCCACTGATGAATGTAGTTACGTTAGTGTTTGGAGAGGTCAAAGTACATGTCTTGAACCTAAATCTTAGTACAAACTTTTTCAAAAGTTGAAGCTAAAAAGAATCTTAAAGGAAGAGTTATGTTAAAACAAATTTTCAATTCAGGTAATATCATCTACAAATATTTTATCGAGCCCTTACAAGCAACTCTTCCACATTTTTGGAATTTGAAAATTTATGCTGTGGATTTTCACAGTGTTTGAATAAATGATTCCTGCTATACTTCCCTCCATACATTTTGGTGGAGAAGCTGGGCATCAAACCCTTAGACCCATGGTGTTCTGGAAGGTGAGCCAGCAGGTGAGGGGGCCCGGGTGGCATGTCTGGCATTGGGAAGTACAGGCAGTGGTCTCTTGGGCAGAGAGCGGGAACTGAGTTTCTGCAGCAACAGGCACCTTTCTAGAATGAGGAATTCTCATGTCATAGTCATTTGCTAGGGCTGCAAGAGCACAATACCACAGACTAGATGGCCTGACCCACAGAAATGTATTTTCTCACAGTCCTGGCGGCTAGAAGTCCAAGATGAGGATGTCAGCAGGGCTCTCCTTTGTCCCGACATGATCTCTCCTGTGTGTGTGCATATGGCTGTGTCCATTATTTCCTCTTCTTATAAGGATACCAGTCATTTTGGATTAGACCTCACCCCTATGACTTCATTTTACCTTAATTACCTCTTTAGAGACCCTATCTCCAGGTGGTCCTAGTCTCAGGTATGGGGGTTGGGGACTTGCAACATATACATTTCAAGGGGAAACAATTTGGCCTATAACACATGTGGAAATATAGTCATGTTCCTTTTCCTTTTAGGGAAAAAAAAACCAAACCCAACAACACTTAAGTAAAAGTAACATTGGCAGATAAGAACTGGCGTTATTATAAGCCAAAGAACATACATTAATCTGGCAAAAAGTAAAAGGAAGCTGCAAAGCGGTCAGATGGGAGAGGCAAGTGGGTCTTGCCTGGCAGGGAGGATGGGAGCGAGGGCCCTGTAGTGACACTGAATTCATCAGCCAGCCAAAGACGTGGGTATTTAGACACACGACAGATGGGCATTGAGTCTGAGTATAAAAATAACAGAGCGTGAGAGTAACTGATTAAATGTGCTGTTTCTAGAGGGATTTGGATATGCTTAGAGTGGGCAGGGGACTTAGAATCTAGCTATTGTAACGGGCAGCCCAGAGGTGAACCCACAGATTTGATGGATATTTACCAGCCTTAGCTGGAACACCACCCACCCCTCACCTCCAGGATGTGGCCAAGCGGGCACACACATCTGCTGCTGGACATCTCAGATGTTAGAAAGTTCTCGAGCTTACACCTTTCCTGATAGAACTTGTTTAACCTCAGCAACTGGACTTCTGAAACAAGAGCATACGTTTCCCCTTTGTACAGGACCTACTCGTAAGCCTTGCAAATGAGTAACCCCTGCGTTTTCATGTCTTTGAAGTAATGCCCTATCCAGTTCCTTCACTTCTTCCGCGGTAGGATTCCAAATTCTGTCCTCTCCTAGCTGCTCCTCTCTACTTTGTCAAAACCTCTCCTAAAAAGTGTCCTCAACAGGGGTGCCTGGGTGGCTCAGTGGGTTAAAGCCTCTGCTTTCGGCTCAGGTCATGATCTGAGGGTCCTGGGATCAAGCCCCACATCGGGCTCTCTGCTCTGCGGGGAGCCTGCTTCCTCCTCTCTTTCCCTGCCTACCTCTCTTGCCTACTTGTGACCTCTGTCTGTCAAATAAATAGATAAAATCTTTAAAAAAAAAAAAAAGAAAGGAAAAAAAATGTCCTGGGGCGCCTGGGTGGCTCAGTGGTTAAGCCGCTGCCTTCGGCTCAGGTCATGATCTCAGGGTCCTGGGATCGAGTCCCGCATCAGGCTCTCTGCTCAGCGGGGAGCCTGCTTCCCTCTCTCTCTCTCTGCCTGCCTCTCGGTCTGCTTGTGATCTCTCTCTGTCAAATAAATAAATAAAATCTTTAAAAAAAATGTGAATATTAAAAAAAAAAAATGTCCTCAACAAAGTGCCTTCACCGACCGAATGGAGGATTCTGCTTCCTGCGAACTAGCATGGCAGTCCATTCAAATTTTGCATTTGTTTTAGTCACCGATGTTCCCTCTTTGTGGTCAAGCAACAGCAACCTAGATTAACTTTGGGAAAATGCGAGCTAATGCTCAGGAGGCCCTTGCCACATTCGTTGTCTAGTGCCGCCTAGCAAATTACCCCCATATTTAGCCACTAAAACCAACAAACATTCATTCTCTCGGTTTCTGAGAATCAGGAATCCAAGGACGGCTGCGGTGGGCGGCTCTGGCTAAGCGGCTCCAGCTGAGCGCCTCCCAGGAGTCTGCAGTCGCGCTGTCGATGGGGGCTGCGGGCTCTTATCGGAGCTCCCTCACATGCTGCTGGCAGGGTTTCGGGTCCTTCCCACAGGGCCTCTCTTCATGGCCCGGATTCCTCCAGGGCAAATGATTCCAGGCCCCAGTGACTTTTAGGAGTGGACCTTGGAAGGGATGTACCATCAATTCCCATATTCTGTTGGTCACTGACCAACCCCAGTAAAGGGTAGGGATTATGGGGGCCACCTCAGAGGCTGACACTGACGAAGCATTTGCTACACGCTGGTTACTTTTCCTGTGCTCTGTACTAGCTAAGCACTTTCCACACAGCATCTTCAGGCTCTCAACCTACCGAAGCAGGTACAGTGATCACCCCGTCCTACATTTAAGGCAAGTGAGGCTTGGAAATACTAACTTACCCAAACAGTTTCGTAGTGACAGAGCATGGGTTAAAACTTAGGTCCACCTTAAGAGCAAAATGCTCCTCCTGTTTAGCTAAGGCCTCTGTGCGTATGGACTGCTAACCAGGTCCTTCCTGATCCATCTCTATGAATCATTTTTCTGAGCGTAACCGAAGCATTTTGCAGTTCATCTGTATTAAGTTTTCCACGCTTATTAAATATTACAAGGTGACTTTCATTCTCGATTCTGTCATTTGTGATTTCCTTCCACCATATCTGTGCCACCGACAGTGTCCGTTTACACGAGATGTGAGACAACCATGAAGAGATGAGCATGTACAGACGTGCCTGTAAAACTGGGTAAGCACTAGGATTACAATAAAAGCCCGGTGACCCTTACGTACATAGTTTCTAATGTAAAATCATCTAGAAAATTGAAGCTTTTATGGGGTCGCCTTGGTGGCTCAGTGGGTTAAGCCTCTGCCTTCAGCTCAGGTCATGATCCCAGGGTCTTGAGATGGAGCCCTGCATCGGGCTCTCTGTTCAGCAGGGACCCTGCTTCCTTCTCTCTCTCTGCCTGCTTCTCTGCCTACTTGTGATCTCTGTCAAAAAAAACAAATAAAATCTTTAAAAAAAAAAATTGAAGCTTAAGGAGCACACGGGTGGCTTAGTTGGTTGAGTGTCCAACACTTGATTTCGACTCAGGTCATGGTCTCAGGGTCTTAAGATCCAGTCCCAGGTCGGGCTCCATGCTCAGCAGGGAGTCTTCTTGGGATTATCTCTTCCTCTGCCCCTCCCCCGCTCTCTCTCAAATATACACACACACACACACACACACACACACACACTCTCTCTCTCTAATAAATTTTTAAAAAGATTTTATTTATTTGCAGAGAGAGACACAGCAATAGAGGGAACACAAGCAGGGGGAAAGGGAAAGGGAGTCTGATGGAGGGCTCAATCCCAGGACCCTGGCATCATGACCTGAGTCAAAGGCTGATGCTTAACGACTGAGTCACCCAGGCGCCCCATCTAATAAATCTTTTTTTTTTTTTTAAACTGAAGCTTAAGTTTAAACTCCATAGGCAGATGTCATCAATGAGGGCATGAACATTGTAACGCAATGGTAAATGAAGTCACCGAGTCAGTCCTTTGATATTTAGATAAAATTGGCTCAAGGCCTTTATCCATTTCCCTTTAGGAAGACCAGCCTTCTCCCAACATGCCAGGAAATTTGGGGTTTTCATGCTCTTATTGTCAGATGCAGGTCTATGCTCCTGCTCCCAGTCAACTCCAGCTCTTACCTCCTGCCACTGTTTTGTTTCCCTGCTCTTCAGGGTCCCGGATGTGGAGCACAGCTCCTCAGTGTCCCACAGAACCCACTCACAGATGACAGTTTTGACACTCTACTGAACCCTGGGGGGAGGTAGAAGGGTCCAGCATCAAGGTGACATACAGGCGTGAATACTCATCTTTCCTCAAAAACCCTTTGGTTATCCTGGTTGCTTGCATTCCCTAAAATCCTCCTCGCTCGGTTCCCCTTCCTTTAGGAAGCAGAACAACTCAGCTCTGTGCTACGAACATCGCAGATTCAAACCGCCCCAACCTGAGCTGCAGATTTCACACAGTGACGATCAGCTATGAGTCCAGGATAGGGGTCTGGGAAGCCCAAGTGATGGTTTTGTATCCAAGTTGCTGGAGTTTTCTGAGCCTGAGTCTTGGTCAGAGAAGCCAGAATGAGCTGGTCTGATACTTAGCCCAGAGAAATGTCTACTATGCACGTGTGTACACACATCATATTCCTTATTTGGTGTTACTGGGTGAACTTTAAAAGAAACTGAGGAACGTCTGTATTTTTATTTACAGTTTACTTAAAAGCAGGCTGCATGCTCTGTGCGGCTCGAACTCTGGTGGAGGTGGGCTGGGGGTGCTCTGGGCAGCCTGGTTCGGGGTCAGCTTTGTCAGGTGCTCCTGGAAGCTCTCCCTATTGTCTGCTTCCTCAGTCCTCTCGGTAACTCTGTAAGCCATTGGCTACTTTATAATAAATCCCCTTCTGTGATGACAGCAGATTTTGTTTTCTGTGCACTGACCACAACAGGTCAAATACATTAAAAAACCCCAAAGAATCAAATACACAGCAGTTAAGATCACAGACGCTGCAGGCCTGCTCCCGGACCTTACACGGATGGCTTGGCCCCGAGGTGCTCCAGCTTCCTCACCTGCAAGATGATGAGGGTGCGGGCTCCCATCTCACAGGTGGGGTGATAAGTAAACAAAGTGCTTCTAATGGCACCTGACACACAGTAACTGCTCAAATGTTTTGTTTTGTGAAATACATAGTTTAACACGATGACAACCAAATTAAAAATTTGTTAGGACCTTCTCGTTCTTAAACTAGTATAAAACCCTTGGGGCTAAAAGCAAAGGAAAACTGCTATCACAGAATAACTTTGAACTTGGCTGTTTCGCACTCAGAATGGCTTTCTGTAAGGAGGGGAGATGAATGTGCCTTTGCAACCACCGCCTCTCCTCCAACCCAAGCGCAGTGGTTTTGCTTCTTTTTTTTTTTTTTAGATTTTATTTATTTATTTGACAGAGGGAGACCACAAGTAGGCAGAGAGGCAGGCAGAGAGAGAGAGGAGGAAACAGGCTCCCTGAGAGCCTGATGCGGGACTCGATCCCAGGACCCCGGGACCATGACCTGAGCCGAAGGCAGGGGCTCAACCCACTGAGCCACCCAGGCGCCCAGTGGTTTTGCTTCTTACCAGTGTTTCAAGGTGGGCTCACTCGTGAGGCTTTTTTGTGAAGGATTTCTCTGGTTAGAAGAAGAGGGAAACAGAGCAGAAAGAGCACTAGCCTTGGAATAAGGGGATATGATGCTGAGGGGCTGAGAACTTTCCACTTTGGGATAATTTAAGACTAATGGGAAAAGCCTGTTGTTTGCTAGAGAACATTCTTTCAGACTCTATTGCAGAGATGTGCTGTGAATTTCCTCTGAATACCCCCAACCTCGGTTTCTTGAAGGGAGCCCTGCTCTGAAGCTCACCTTCACCCGTGACTGTGACAGCATCTCCACAATTCAGTCGCTTTGTCAGGAAATCAAGGGACACGGTATGTTGTTCCGCAGGCATAGGGAGCATGAGAGGAGATGCCAGGTTCACTGGTCAGTTTGTATTCAGAACTCATTAGCATCCCACCCTCTCCCCACGACAAAGCAGAAAGTTGTATTTATTCGCATTTGTGGGACTAAGAGTGGTGACAGTGTTTTCCATACATTTGCATCCACAGCAAGAGGATGGCAACCTATCCCAAGACAGATGAAGCCAGTAACTGTAAAACATTCCAAGTTTGAATTCTCTCCTTGCATTCTATGTTCTCTAGGTTCCACGAGGGCCAATGAGGCTCTGGAGAAGGCTCCAGGAAACTTGTCATGCCCACCTTCCCTCACCGGACAGTCTCACTTCTCCTGAGAATCCCTCTCAGACTCCGCAGCGTCCCTTTCTTCCACCCTGACGGCAACAGCTAACTACGACCCCTCACACTCTACGGTGTGGGAACCCTCCTCCACTCTCAGCGTGCCGGAGTCCTAGGAGGAAGCTGTTCAACCCACTCAAAGGGAGTCTTTCATGATGGGGAGAGCTAACATTTATTCAATCGACAGACACATGGAGCACGTGATCAGTCACCATACAACAGCATGACGTCGGCCTGCTCATGTGATTCCCAGATGTCCTTGAATAAGTGACAACTTACACAATGTTTCATTAAATGCCTATTAAGAAGACAATCACAGTTGATGACATAAACAACAACAACAAAAAGCCAAACCCAGAACATGAGGACTGACGGCAGCAGAGCCTGTGGAAACAGGTGCCAAGTTGCAGCAAGCGCCAGCGGGGCAGCTCCCTGGTGGTGCCTGTGGGCAGCAGGGCCACCCTCGGCAGGCCACTCAATGGCCAGACAGTTTGACTAGGATCTAGAAATTCATTTCTAACTTCCAGACTGACTTTTCTATTCCTAAGTGAAGAATGAGCCAAACAAATGATGAAATGTAGCCCGTGAGCCCAAATCTTTCGAGGCATGGATGGAGTAATCCCTCACTTCATCAAACACACAGAGCAAACTCTAGGGGACAGGCAAAGATGAAGAAATGTTTCTCTGAGCAGAACACAAACACGTACAAGTCTTGTAACAACAGTGGGGTCCACAAATGCTGCTGTTTTTGCAAAAACAGTCTTCAGAAGAGAGGTGAGGAAGAGGATGACGGAGCCGGGCTACTTTTTCATCTCCAAAATGGCGCTTCCTGGCCCGCGGTGCTTGGCGCTGCAGATGCCGCAGAACTGTGCAGGAGAGTTCTAGAAGGGTCATTAGAAGACACATATTTTAACAAGAAAGCTCCTTCTACTCTGCTATTCAGAAATACTTCACGGGAGCAGAGGTGGTGGTGGGGAGGAAGCTAGGAAACAGCACTCCTTTTCTCGCTGGCTCACGTAGGACTCCGTCTACACCAGCTGTTACTGTGGCGCAGAGGATACCCCACAGCAAAACAAGTGTCATGTGACCAAGGGGAACATGGGAACAGGACCCTAAACACAGCAGTCTTGCTACAGAAGCCAGGCTGAGAAAGTTCTACAAACTATAAAATGGTTCTCATTATACGTTGTGTCACTACAGTTTGAGTCATCGATTTTACCTCAAAGAATTCACCTCCTGAACGTGCTTTTCTGATGTTTAGCACAGAAACCCCCTTTATCTTCGGGAGTCAGTTCCAAGTCCCCCTGGTGGCTGTCTGAAACCACAGACAGTACCAAGCCCCAAATACACGAGGCTTCCTCTGTGCATCCCCACCTATGAGAACCGAGGCGCAGAGGAGGTTAGTAACGGACAGTGCTACCACCACACTGTCACGGAGGTCATGTGACTGGGGTCTCCCTGTCTTACACTGCCCTCACTCCTCCTGTGGTGACGACAGGTGAGGTGCCCGCATGCTGAAAGGAAGAGAGGCAGCGACAGAGGCCCTGTGGGCCAACATGAGGCCACTACCGACCTCCTGGCCATTCACCAAGAAGAGCACCTGCTTCCAGAGCACGACTGACTGTCACGGTAACTGACATCGCGGATAAGGGGGGACCACCATGTAGGCGATTCTGCACTTGATAAATAAATTCATTTTTCCCGTGTGATAGAAAGCCAATCCCGAGAAGCCACCGGAGGATGGGTAGACTTCAGAGCGCACCCTCCCGACCACATGGCTCTCTTGTCGGCGGCTGCCAAGGGGCCAACTCACCATGCTGGGCACGGGCAGGCACTCCTTGTGGAACATGTGGCGGCAGTGGAAGGCCACCACGCTGAAGGGCTTCGCAGCGTCTATGGGGAGACAGCGGCAGAGAGATGAGCACTCAGTGCAACAAGCCGGTGGAGAACTTGACCCCATCCTGCCTGAAAGTCCAGCTGCAGTTTAATTTTCCAGCAATAAGCTGCCTTAGGAGGATTATGTGTTCACAGATGCCCCCCAAGGGGCTGTGGTCTGATGAGAAGCAGCTACCAACGTGGGGGGCGGAGTCCCAGGTCATGTGCCTGGTCTCCCCATCAGTGGTGACTACAAACGAGGGACAACCTCACTGCGAATGCAAGCACATTCATTCTAATAATTAGGATCAGTATGTGCATGACCTCCTCCCTTCCCTAGACCCGAGAAACACACCCTATGCTGAATCCACTTTGTGGCTTTAGGAAAATCCTGCCAGTTCACCCACTGCTTCTTCTGAGCCCGCAGGGCGGCATCCGTCTGGGCACAGCGGGGCAAGCAGCCCCCACCACCGTCCCAGGCTGGGAGCCAGTCCTGCGGCGCCTGTGCTATGGCAGGAAATCGCCTCTGCATCCGCACTGCTGGTGACACACTACCAGCAACCACGACGGAAGCTCCCTTCTCCTCCTGCACCCACTGCAGTTTTCAACATGAACACTTAACCTCAACCTAGTTCCTCCAGCAAAGGCCCTGAGTGGAACGACTTGTCCTGTTCCTGTCCTATTCTCTAATCTCATAAAGCTAAGTACATTCCTACATCAGCTCTCTCAGTACCTCTCTATGCTGAATTCATAATAAAACGCTTTTTGCATCCCAATAACTCGGCTTTACTTTCTACTTTCAAATTAAGGAACTTCCTCTTCTCCTCTCCTTACGTAAGGTGCTCTGAGTACACATGACGACCCATGGATCTGCCAACTACAAACAAACACAGGCTTATGTCTGGATTGGATGGCAAGGAACAGGTTTCTGTTGAAATGTGGGCAAGTTAGGTGCCTCGAACCACAGAGCAGAGCCAAGTTTCAAGAAAAGGGGAGGCTACTTACTCACTTTCCCACCCAGATACACACGATTCTTCTACCTTGGAATTTAAACATTGTCGATGGTAGATTTTCATTTTGTTTTACTCTAAAGCCATGGTATCTCACACAATGGCCCCTGAAAGTAGCATCCACATCACGTGGGAATGTGTTAGAACTGCAAATTCTGGGATCCCGCACCTCTTGGGGTGGGACCAGCAATCTGGGCTTTACCTCCCAAGTAATGCAGACCCCCTGCCGGGTGAGCACCTCAGCTTTTAAGAATTGCAGCACTAGCCTGAGACCGAGGAGCGCTGTGGCCTGAAATTCTTCTCTAAAACGGATTATTCCAAAAGCTATGCAATTTAGGAATTAGTTAACATCAAAATTTAAATTCCACTCCTCATGAACCCACATTTGGGGATTCCCCCGCAACCACCTTACCTGATGGAAGAATAGGGGAAAGGCACGATTCACAGATGTTCTCCTCTGCAAGGGAACACACACACTTGGGATCATACAGGATTTCTATTTTGCCCTGTCTCTTCTGAAAGGAAAGCATATGATTCCAATAGGATTATTTCAGTTTTACCCACCATCGACCAGAACGCCTTTCATCTGAGTTCGGTGCATTTTCTTCAGTAAGGACAAAGAGTCTGCCACAAGGATCTTCTTGCAACCTTCACGAAGCAGGATCTAATGCATACATTGTAAAAAAAAAAAAAAAAAAAAAGCCGTTTTTAAAAGACTCAACTGCAGGGACAAACCCTCTTCCTGGGATTCAGAACATTGGTGTGTCTGAAATAATCCAATGAGGCACTCGCCCTTGCCTGTCCTCGGTATGCTTTTCCCTCCAAAGTGCTCAGACCAACCCTTCCAGCCTCCAGTCGGTCATCACTGCACGTATGTGCCGCTTGTGAAATTAAACAGAAACTGCAAAGGCTGGCAAGGAAGGCTGTGGTAACCAACCCCAACATCATCTTACAGAGCTTCCTAACGTGGACTCTGACAGTTTGGCCTCTACCTCTGCCCAGGATGGAAAACCTACTATCCCCAAATCCTCCATTTGACTGTATTAATTGCTCTATCCGCACAAGTATATACTGGGGCCCTATCATGTACAAGGAACTGGGCACAGAGAAACCAAACAGATGTGATTTCTGTCCCAAATGCCTTCCTGGCTGCAATCCCTCTTTTCCTTCCAATCCAAACTATTGAGCGTAGCGCTAAGAATGTAAAGTGACCCTGGTAACCATCAAATTTGGTGACTCTTAAGGGGCTGACAACTGAAAAATGACCATCGATATTAACATTGTTACAAGATTCATTTTCTTCACCCTAGTACCGCACTTTCTGTTCCTTTATGCATTTGCCCTGGGATGCTGTTGGCCTCATTACGAATTTTCGCGCTCTCTGCCTGGAGAATTAGGAGCGGTGGCAACACCACAGCAGCCTCAGAGAAGTTGGGATGCCGAGGGCAGGCCCCTGTTTCTGGCTAGTGCCCACTCTGTTCTGTGTTGCAGAGCCAGGGCAGGGTGCAGACAAAGATGGCCCACCAGCTTTCAGCAAGGACACAGCCCAAGAGGTAACCCACCCTACATTCCAACCCATTCTGCTGGCCCCAGAGTGGGCTTCCAGCCTGTTCTGAGTTTTCTCAGGTGTTTTATCAGAAACTGGGAGAGGCTGTGTGAGATGTGGTTAAGCTGGATGCCTTTTTCTTTTTTTTAAACTAGAATTAGTTGCTTTTTGAAGAGGGAGGTGCTCAAGGCCTGAAGGGCAGAGAGGCTCTCTGTCGCACTGTCTGTGGCCCGCTCTTCTGGCCTGATGGGTCCTAGTGCGAGTGTTTCTGGGTATTCCCATGTAACTGCCATGGAAGTCTCAGAGTGACGTCACCGCTGCATCACTGCGGACTGGCTCTGGGTCACAGCGCATGCTGCTCTCATGGCAGCAGGCTGCCTTTCTTCACACTGAAGTCACTCTCACCTCTAGAACCTATGTGGGTGTCCTGCTTTGAGGTTTTCGATTCGTGCCACAGAGAAGGGCAGTCAGGGAGCTGCCACCTGGAGCCTGCATCCCTGGGGCGTCTCCACACATGCTCCCTTCAAATCGCAGATAGCCCGGGCTGCGGGGGGAGGAATGCGGCCCAAGGGCTTTCTCCCAAATCACATGAAAGCAAATATTAAACAAACAAACAAACAAACAAGAAAACCCCAGAGCTGACAACCAGATTAAAGTTCTATACCTGCCATTTCTAGTACAGATGAGAAGGAAGTATCGAGACACCACCTGTGACTTTTTATTCCTTAAAATGCTACTAGAAACTGAATTTCTTTTTTTTTTTTTTTTTTAAAGATTTATTTATTTATTTGACAGAGAGAGATCACAAGTAGGCAGAGAGGCAGGCAGAGAGAAGGAGGAAGCAGGCTCCCTGCTGAGCAGAGAGCCCGATGCGGGACTCGATCCCAGGACCCTGAGATCATGACCTGAGCCGAAGGCAGCGGCTTAACCCACTGAGCCACCCAGGCGCCCCAGAAACTGAATTTCTGATTCCATTTAAAAAAGACATGAAAACTTTAACAGATGTCATTAACAGAAGTACCGAGAGCAGTAACATCAAGAAAATTTGTAAGCAAACCTATAAAGCTGCCCAACCTCCACCACCAAAATAAAAACTCAAGAAAACTACTGTCAAGCAGAATATGTTTGGTAAAATGTTTTAGCAAGTGTTGGCTCTGCCTCCCAGTGGGTATGTAGGGCCTACTGCATACGTAATACAGGAGGAAGAGCAGACCGCACAGGCCAGCCAGAGGCCTCGTGTCTGTAGACTAGGAAGTAAGCATCTCTTCAGCAGGAGTACGTTTGTTGAAACAGGTATGATCTGTCGCCCTTGGAAAGTATTTTCTAGGAAAAACTTGAGTATTCAGAGGCACACAGCCAGGAGAAGGGAAAATACAGAAATACTGCTTAGTATGGGACTTCCTACTTCATTTGATCAAAGTCCAAGGCCCCGAATCAGAAAAACACAAAAAACATTTTCATTTATGTGATGCCAGACAGGTAGTAGCTATACCAAAAAAAAGTAACTATGGAAAAGAGCCATTTCTTCCATAAAACCTGTAGTGATCTGAAGGCAATCAGAGTGAAAGACTGTCCATGAACAATCTACTATTATATCCAGGTATTGCTTTCAACATCAGATAAGGCGTTAGGTCGACTATGGGTTATTCCCTGAAGCAACGATCAGTGACTCATGAAAAACGTGCAGTAGTTACCATTTTATCACCAATTTCGCCCTTAAAAGTTCATACTTGGTACTTTCCACAAATGTCTTCTTTTCTTTTAAAGATTTAAGAGAGATAGAGAGAGAGAGTGTGTGTGTGTGCACACGGGAGGTGGGGAGAGGCACAGGAGAGAATCCCAAGCTTACTCCTGGCTTAGCACAGAGCCCAGTGCTTGATCTAACCACCTGGAGACCGTGACCTGAGCCAAAACCAAGAGTCCGACACTTGACCGGACTGAGCCGCCCAGGTATCCCTGACTGCCCTTATGACAACACTGATGGCGGAGTCAAAATCAGTCCTCTTCAACCCTCTCTGACCTTCAAATTCATGACTGCTGACAACTTCTGTCTTCTGAGGTCATAATACACGGCTTGTTACCCCTGTGGATGCTCACCTTCCATAGTCTGCTTTCCAGCCTTGCAAAACTTGCTGTCATTCCCAGACTTGGGACACATGAACGCTCTCCTGCCATCCACGTCTCTATGACCAGAATGGCACCAAATCACTGCCACTCACGTTCTGATACTATCTGCCATTACTTTGTGCTACATTTCATTCTAAAATATTGGGGTGCCCGGGTGGCTCAGTCGGTTAAGCGTCTAACTCTTGATTGCAGCTCAGGTCACGATCTCTGGGTTGTGAGATCAAGTCCCGTGTCAGGCTCCACACTCAGCACAGTGTCTGCTTGAAGTTCTCTCCCTCCCTCTATCCCTCCCCGCACTTGCAGGCACTCTCTAAACAAAATCTTTAAAAACAAATATGAAATACTGCAAACATAGAACACTTCAGTCTCTTCCACTCAGGTTGAACAGATCTATTAAGATTTTACCATATGCTTCAGAGTTATTTCAGAAGAAACAACAGCATAGACAGAGCTGACACTTTCTTGTGCCTTTCTTCCTCCTCCTTTACAAACACAACTTTAACTTTGTTCAGTGTGTGCCTAAACTAAAATAAACAGCTGGCTGGGGCTCCTGCAACAGATCTGGGCAACGAGAGAAGCCTGGGAGGCTGGAAAGCCATCCTTTGCAAAACTATTGGACAGTCCTAGAAATTAAGCATATACCTGCTCCACGACCCAGCAGTTTTACTTGTAGGTGCTTAACCAAGATGAGAAGAAGGTCATCAACAAACTGTACGACAATGTCCTCTGCAACTTTATCCTTAATAACTCTAGGCTGGAAAAAGCCTAAACATCCATCAACAGGAGAATATACCTTCAGGTTGCTGCCTCACAGCCACAAACTAGAGGCTGT
Organism: Mustela erminea; assembly: GCF_009829155.1. Lineage (NCBI taxonomy): Eukaryota > Metazoa > Chordata > Mammalia > Carnivora > Mustelidae > Mustela > Mustela erminea. The sequence continues at coordinate 106,514,365 of NC_045624.1, read as the reverse complement.
ATCTCTAGGCCTTACATCCACATTCCCAAGGCACAAGATGTGGGAAGCAAAGGGCCTTTTCCTGATGAGGCTTTGATTTATTGTTTGGGGAAGTAGTTATGCCATTTTACACTCCCACATATTAAAATTTAGTATCTAATAAATCTACCCTCCTTATTCTTCTTAGATAATCTTAAGCCATTTGCTTTTTACATAAATTTAAGCTGTAAAAAGTTCCTTGGGGGTTTTGATTAGAATTTTATCAAACACATAGATGATGATTACTTTAGAATTCATGACATTTATGATATACACATTCAATAATTACATGGGCAGATTCAGTTCTGCTAATGATTTATGTAGACTCTTTGCATTTGTGTTAAAGAAACAAGGCTCTAATTGTCTCAGGATGCAGGAAAGGTTAGACCAGCATCCCATGAGGAACCGAGGAGCTTTTCCATTCTGTTCCCTGGAAAAGTTGATGTAAAATAGGGGCTGCCTGGGTTTTGTTGTTGTTGTTGTTATTGTTTGTTTTTTAGGCTTTATTCTTTATTTGTTCAGATGAGCAGAAAAGCAGTTCTTCAAGATGCTGGTTTCTCTCTAATGAATGTTACTGCCCTTCCAGTCACTGAATCCAGAAGGCAGGGCTGGGACAGTAGCCAGCATCCTGGCGCTGGGATTTGCTGGCCACCTTCCAGCATCCTGGGACCTCAGGTGTCACCTGTTTCCATTGTATCCAGAGGAAAGACTGCATTTCTCACCCCCCGTGCAGGGTAAAGGTGTTGCTCCCCTTCCCCTCTCCGGGTCCTGGTTAAAGGTCAACTACAAAATATATTTGGGGATTGCCTGTTTTTTTTTGAAAAGTCTGATGAAACTAACCTCTGAAGTTGACTGTGGAATAGTACTTTTATTTTGGCTTTATGTTCTGACTGCTGATTTAATGACTACAGGTCTATTTGCTCTTGAGTAAATGCTGGTAATTTATATTTTCCTAGAAAATTGTTTGCATTTTCAAATATACTGATATAAAATTGTAGCACTTCCTTAGTTCTTAAATCTTGTCTGCACCTTTAGTTATATTCTCCCTTTTTTGTTCCCCAAATATGTAGGTCTTCTTTTCCCTGATCAACTTTGTTGAGGTTCTCCTATTAGTCTTTTTTTTTTTTCTTAAAGATTTTATTTATTTATTCAACAGCAATCACAAGTAGTCAGAGAAGCAGGCAGAGAGAGAGAGGAGGAAGCAGGCTCCCTGCTGAGCAGAGAGCCCAATGCGGGGCTCTATCCCAAGACCCTGGAATCATGACCTGAGCTGAAGGCAGAGGCTTTAACCCACTGAGCCACCCAGGCGCCCCCCCTATTAGTCTTTTGATTCTCTACTCCACAAGTCCTGTGGTTGAGGACATGTATATTCTAACCTGATGTCCCTGTTAGCCACTCTTATATTTTTTTTTTAAAGAATTTTACTTATTCATTTGACAGAGATCACAAGTAGGCAGAGAGGCAGACAGAGAGAGAGGAGGAAGCAGGCTCCCCGCTGAGCACAGAGCCCGATGTGGTACTCGATCCCAGGACCCTGAGATCGTGACCTGAGCCGAAGGCAGAGGCTTAACACTGAGGCGCCCAAGCGCCCACTCTTATTTATTAAAAGATTTTATTTATTTGAGAGAGTGAGTGAGTGAGCAAGCACACAGTGGGGGCAGAGGGAGAAGGAGAAGCAGACTGAACAGGGAGCTCGATGCCAGAACCCTGAGATCATGATCTGCGCTGAAGGCACACTGAGCACCCAGGTGCCCCTGTTAACCACTCCTGTATCTTCTATCTCTTCACTACTCTTCGCTGCGTATGAAACAATGTCATCAGGTTTTCCAGTTAATTCTTCCTTTCAGTTTCATCCAATCACTGGCCTAGCACTGAATATTGAAATTTCAAATGAATACACACATAATTTCAAAGAATTCTACTTGGTTACTTTTCAAATATTCCTATTTTCTATCATATTATTCTACTTTTTATTATCGGGTCTATTTTTTCTTTTCATGCCTTTGTTTTAAAAGGACTTACTAATAACACCTTTGGTACTGATCTTGTTTTCCAGTTTTTGGAAATATTAAGATTGTCATTTCATTTTTCATTCTTCCATATAATCTATAGCTCAAATTACAATCTATATCTCCTATTAGAATTTCACCAAGGTAAGTAAACCACTGGTATCTTCTTTGCTCAATTTCATAATGGCATCAAGTTCTCATCTCAAAAAGTACTTGAGGGCATTACAGGCAAATACAATATTATCTTTCAGAGATTCATTTCTTTTATGGAACTTTTTATTTTTTTCTTCCCACACATTCTTCTCAACAACTCTTGTTTTCTTATCATTACACTGTTTTTCAAAGCTTTTCAGCATTACCTTTATCCTTTTATTTCCATCATTTTCAAATCAGCCAGTTGTAGGGTCTATAATCAATCTGTTATAAGCATACCTTGCTGTACTGTAAATTTAAGAACGTATTTATAAGCTAGCTATTGAAAACCAACATGAGACTCTAGATTCTCCTCCTTTTTCCTTATTTCTCTGTAGTTCATCACCGATAATCATCCCAATGAAAAGCAAAAAGCACCAGACTTATAGATATTTTATAAAGCAATAAAAGAATTGTACATCGGTGAAGTTATTATTGTTCTTTAGAAACAGCTGCTGTGAGAAAAATGCCAAAAAAATTGCAGTTTCTGAAATGTTTATTTTAAAAGATTCTTTGAATGTTGAACTTTTTGCTGACATTACCTTGTTCATACTGCAATGCTTATCATTAGAATTGCAAATGACAGTTACCTGGGTTTATAAGCCCCAGTATGATATAAGAGCAAGCCTGGGAAACCATTTTACCTAATTTCAAATCTATCATATAGGCTATGATGCTATGGGATCTGAATTCTAATTGAAAAGTGTTGCTTTTTTTTGGGAATTATCATTGAAGATAATGAACTACAGAGAAATAAGGAAACGATAGAAAGGCTCTAAGGTCTCATGTTGGAGCTAAAAGCAATATTACAAATATCATATCTGGTTTTATGACAGCACAAAGTACACATGTGCTAGACTGATTAAAGAAGTTAGAGTTGGTTGTCACAGGCCACCTATGTCACCTAAAGGCAGTGATGAGGCCAAATGGAAACAACCTGAAAGGAAAAAAAATCTGTTTTAAAAGTTTATTTTAGGAATCTATGAATTTAAAAAGTCTCTCACCTCGTAGAAGAAATTAAGAGCTTATGTACTGTGAAAAAGAAGAAACCATCTGAGTCCAAAAAAGTGGGTAAGAAAGACCTCACTATCTCCTCTTAATTCATTTGTCTCTGGATTTCAAAGTAGAGAGATGAGGAACAATACAGAAATACGGCCTGACCTAAAGGCCTGTTTCTGAAAGAACTATATTAGGATCCTGAGAGACCCAGAAGATACTTTAGAGATCACCTAATCCTAAGTTCCTGAATGTCAAATGTCAGAGCACAGACTTGTGCCACGCTGAGCGTAAGAAATCTCAAGGTGATTCAAGGCTAAAGTCTCCTAGCTGCCCCCCAAAGATTCTAGTCTAGCCTCTCTGGGGTGGTACCTGAAACAAAGTAATTTTTAAAAGAATTTAGATAATTCTGGTATGGAGTCAGGCTTGACAAACACTGACTTGATATACTGGGGAAACTGATATCCAGAAAGGTTGGGTGCCCTCCAGGTCAGCAGTCTTGTTGGTGGGAAAACCGGGCCTAGAGTCCAACTCTGCACACATCGTGTCCACCGTTCTTTAGAGACAACCGGCCGCCTGTTCAACACCATGTCCTCCTCTGCTGTCGTAACCAGCCAGCACAAGGAAGGCTTCTCCAGAGACCAGGGAACCACCGGCGGTCCACACAAGATGTAGGCAGAGGACCTGGCCTCAAACCCAGTTCATCACCTTCCCAGATGGGCAAATAATTTTTATATCAAAACAACAAATGCTATCTGTCCTTGAAATCAGGCCTAGAAACATTTTAAGTTTATGAAGTATGATAAGGGCTACTTTTATCTTATTGACTTCATGAAGCTTTTCAAATTTGTTGAGTAATTATACTGACAGTGTAACAAATTATAAAAAATATATGAAAATAAACTCAACACTGAAATCACTGAGGACATATTTTCCTTCACTTTAATGATGTCACAGACCTCTAACACGCCTCATACTAAAAATGTCACTGAAGAAAGTTGGTGCATTTTAGGAAACATAAAATTTTAAAACCTGAAGAGATACTGATTTTAAGTTTTTTCCTACAACTTTTCCTGCCTTCTGTTTCCAATTGGCTATTAGCTAGTGAGGGAGCTCCCAAAGCCATTTCCAGTGGCCCAAACACATTTTACAGCAATGGATACTTTATCATAAATCTGCCCCTGAGAGAGTCCCAGTGCATATTAGCAAAAGATCCCAAGAAGCTCTTTCCCTGACATCTGACCATGAATCCTCAGGTTTCATGCTGAATGGTCCCTAACAGCCCTCCGGGGTGCTTCCCTGCTGCCCTGCCCAACAGAGAAGGTTCCAGGTTCTCACAAATTCATGAACCTGGAAAATTCCCCCTCAATTTTGGTAATTAACAGGCTAGCCATTTTTTATCCTGTGAGAACATGTGAAAATCGACTATACTTTTATGGGACAAACAAGAGACTACACAGAGTAAAAAACAAACTACACAGAGTAAAAACTACACAGAGTAAAAAATACATATGTGAAACCTTTCCAGAAACTTGAAGATGCTCTATAATTTTTTTTTTTAAGATTTTATTTATTTATTTAACAGAGAGAGGTCACAAGCAGGCAGAGAGAGAGGAGGAAGCAGGCTCCCCACCGAGCAGAGAGCCTGATGCGGGGCTCAATCCCAGGACCCTGGGATCATGACCTGAGCTGAAGCAGAGGCTTTAACCCACTGAGCCACCCAGGTGCCCTGACTATAAATTATTTTTACAGTGATCTCTGACAGGTGGCCACGGACAGAAAATAAATGGTCATTAATGTAACAGTAGTCTTTCCCATAGAAAAAACTTCTAAACTCTTTCTTCATATATAAGAAGGCAGCGCCCCTGGAACTGTTTGAACCACTTGCCCGAGGTGAGCAGTTTCTCTCTGCACCTCCAACAAGTCCTCTTAGCTGCACTGGAGACGACGAGGCCATTCCCACAGGTTCTGCCGCCTTCCCTGTGGGTCCCTCCTCTCCACCTGGAAGCCACTCCCTGGTCCAGGTTTAAGAGAGCCCCTGGCTGAGTAATCCCCAGCCTTCTCAACAGGTCACCAATAGCACACTTCCACATCTTAAGGGAAAGCTCTCAGTACATTAAAAAATATAATGAAGGGGAAAAAAAAATACTGATTTAGCAGCTGTTTTTGTGGATGAGTTTTTTTATATGGAATACATTTTGCATCTAATAATTTATTTTTATTCCGGGTTACTCAGAATATGCAAATTTATTCATAAAAAAATGAATAAGCAGTGAGACCCAGTGGTGCACATGAGCTTGGTTCTCTGGATTAAGAGCCTATTAAGAGGGATTTATTATGTGTTTCTGTAGGCACTGCAGAGGCTGGAAAAAAAGAAACATTTTCAAGCCAGAGGCCAAGCTTAATGCACTACTAAGCGGGAGGACAAAGGAGTGGCCATTTGGTCACCTTCCCTGAGGTAGAGATGCTCAGAGACACCACACCTAAATGACTTCTCGATACATCTGATCTGCAGCTTCACATGGGTCCTGGCACACACGGAGGAAGGCAGAGCCAGTGACAGATCATCAAGCTCACTCCTTCCCGGGGCTTTAGGAGGTTGGACACTGAAGCCATTTTCCCTGAAGCCTAATTCCCACTTCGGAAATAGGGAAACATTCCTACCTGGGCCACTCTGCTGCAACCCTTGGGTACTGCCCAAATCTCCAGAAGCTCCCCACCGGCCCTCTGCTTGCTTCTTCACCCATTCCGCTCCTACCTCCTCCTCCCTGCCCTGCTCATTCTCCCTCCCAGCACCCCTTTCGCAGGATTGTCTGCAGACCTACCAATTCCTCTGTCAATAAATACTTGCATATCGTGAAGCTTTGTGCAGGACAGACTCTCTACCTCTGCTTTAACCAAACATCTCTTTCTCTCCCAGTACCCCGACTTCCCGTGAGCCCACCTGAGAAAGGCTCTTGTCCTCTTCCACCCCGCCCGCAGGAAAACCTCTTCTCTTTCAGGTTGTGCTGCCCCAGTAATCCAGCCCCAGTGCTCGGGAGCCTCCCCTCCCAGTTCACAGAGGGTGCCAGAGCCTAGCTACGGCCCTCCTACCCCCGTCTCTCAGTGCCCACGGGGATGACGTGCTGCCCTCACTTTCTCAACCAGTTCCTCTCCAATGACCCTTATCTTCACCTGCTTCCTGAACAAGTTCATGAGGGCTCTGTCAGAAATGTTAATGTACCAACACTCCACTCCCAGAGCCCGCATTCTTGTTCCTCAGCTCTGTCGTTCCTTTACATCTCACTTCTCATCTTGATGCTCTCAATTTTCCTCAAGTCATGCTCCTTTTACCTTGCACCCCGAGTGCAGCACCCTCCCCCACACTGAACCCTCACAGTGGCCCAGGGGCCCCACAAATCCTCAACACGATGCTCCTCTCCTTTCTTAACCTGATAACCACGTCTCTCCCTACCATGTTATTTTCTGGCTCTATCTGCAAAATCTTTACATTTCCAGGACAGCGACTTCCTCTGTATTATAACAAAAACTCATTTTCAAATGAAGGTGAGAAAGAACAGTCCAAATAGTTCAAAAAATGCGATTTAAACAATTTCAAGTTCTATGGCAGCTACCATCTACCAGGAAAAGATTGGGATGCTGTGTAATTAGCATATTAATGATTTATATGAAAACAACGAGTTCCATTGCTTTTATCACAAATTCTGAATTATTACAGAAAACAAAGTTGTACTAGTCTAGAAAACAGACAAAAGTTAAATAAAATCATGTATTTCAACATGTTTCAGGCAATGGATTACAGAGTAGCTTCAAGGAAATAACTGAATTATTTGAAAACCTTTTTTTTTTTTTTTTTTAAGATTTTATTTATTTATTTGACAGAGAGAGAAAGAGAGCAGAAGTAGGGGGAAGAGCAGAAGGAGGGGGAAAAGCAGAATCTCTGCTGAGCAGGGACCCCGAGGCTGGGCTCAATTCCAGGTCCCTGGGATTATGACCTGAGCCAAAGGCAGATGCTTAAACCAACTGAGCCTCCTGGTAGCCCCTTGAAAAACTTTTTTTTAATTCCCAAAATGGACACAATACTCATGTTGCTTAAAACTGGCTTGAGGGCTCTGGCAGCCACTGTAAATACCCCTCACCCTTCCCAATGCCATGCTGTATCTATCACATAAACGTAGCCTGGGTGGCTCAGTGGGTCGGGTGTCTGTCTTTGGCTCAGGTCATGATCTCAAGGTTCTGGGATCAAGCCCCGTACCAGACTCCCTGCTTAGCAGAGAGCCTGTTTCTCCCTTTTCTTCTGCTGCTTTCTCTCCCCTGCTCAGGCAGGGTATCTGCTTCTGCCCCTCCTTCTTGCTTGTGTTATCTTTTGCTATCTCTGTCTCCCTCAAATAAATAAATAAAATATTAAAAAAAAAAAAGTGCCTGCTCATCAAGGAGAGAAAATCTGGAGATGGTTAAAAAACTGGATGGTTTCCTTAAAGGAAGAGATTTCTAGTTTCTCTACTTGATGAGCTTCCCATATATCTGGGGCCTAAATAAAATGTAACAATGCAACCGAATTCTGTTACCTAAAATAACCCTAGAGATGTTTATCCAGAAAGCAAATCAACTCCCTCCCCATGCTGATCTAAGAAAGAATACTTACTTGCAAATTGTAGTCTTGCAGAATTTTAACCAAGGAATCTCTCAAATTGGGGATCTCCATCCCTTCCTTAATACGGTGAATCAACAGAATTGGGTCTACATGTGTGCCGATGTTGTTCAACAAGCCAGTAATAAATGCTGCAAGATACCACATGGAACAATGAGCACATCAGCAATGTATATAAGGCAGTCAAAAGGAACTCAAGTAAAAAATTATTTCCTTGAATTTCCAAATTCTCAAAAACTAACTTTCTTTTTATTTCATGACATAAAGGGGAAGCTCTGTCAGTGAAAAGAGCCAGAGAGCACAATGATGACTCAGAACACAGCCTTCGATGACAAGGGGTACAACTGACATTTATTGAGAACTTACACTACAGCTCAGCTGTCACACACTTTTCTCCAGTTTTCTGCAAGGTATGAATGTATGTGTCCCCATTTTACAGGCAAGGGAAACATGTTGGTTAAGTAATTCATTCCGGGCCATAGAGCTAGCAAGTTAAATGCCCCAGTTCACTGGCAGGGCAGACCGCGGGTCCCAGTCATGACGTGTTCCATCTCACCCACCCTGTGTCCCTGGCGGTGCGTAAATTACAACTTCGTCATGCTAAGCTTGATTCTCAAAGATGCATGTGCATGTGACGGTCTACATCTGAATTTGACTTGAATAACATTATCCTCTTTGTAGCTCTTATAAAAAGAATCACAAGAGTCATTTCTAAAACTTGAACATCTTGAAACAGATAAATATTCTTCTTAAAAAATGAAGGGGGTGGGCGCAGACTTTTAAATCATAACTGCCGGTTTTGGAATCATTTCCAGATCTTCAAAAGAGGGCCTGGGTTACTGTCAGGTGACTGTGTATCTCCTTCTAAAATGCGGAGGCAGCCACAGGGAGGCAGCACACACACAGTCCTGGTGCCACACGAGGAAACGAGGTGGGACAGAGATTAGGTACTGTCACAACAAACATCTGAGTATGGCCAGTGTCTAATAACAGGCCTAGGTTTCCATGAAAAGAAACTGGTGAGAGCTTTACATTTTCAAAATTAATATCCCTATATCCAAACTGAAAAAAAAAAGAAACAAAACTAAACTATGTCAGGTGACATTCAGTAGGGGTACAGTGTGTCGGAACGAGCTTCATGGGGACTCAGAGAATGAGTTTCAAGAACTTAACCACCTGCTCGTTTGCACATTCAGGTACTGCTTCTCTACACAGGAGGACTGGAAATCGTTACAATGTACCTAGCCTGTTTTTGTTATAGATACTTCACCATATTTTTCACCCAATGTGTCTTGAGATAATTCCAGTTGTAGATGTAACTGGACGTATTGAAAGAAACAGGTCTGACTGCAGATGGCTTTTCTGCTTACGCGGTTTGTCGATGGAATATAAAATCAGATCTTCCCAGAGTTCTCCGTCGTCTTGCTCCTTGGCAAATTCAATGGCTTTATCAACATCATGTAATTCCTCCATGATCATCTTCAGGGCACTGCGGCTGTTACCCATTCGGCCTAGCAAAGATGTGAGAAATACTTTCAGAATGCTTTAATAAAACATTTTTGAAGAATCAGTGTATCTCTTGTTTACATATCTCTTGAAAGCTAAGACAAAAACACATTTTCTTATGGGACATTAGAATTTGCCATTTATAACCTAATGAAATAATGATTTCCTGGGTGTTTTCTTTGTGCTGTATACTCATTTAAGTGCGTCATATAAATTACATCATTTAGTCATCACTATAATCCTATGAGGTATGTTCTACTATTATTTCTTCTTTACGGAAGAGGATATGCAGCAACATTAGTAACTTGCCAAGATCATACAGCTGGAATCTGAACCCAAGTCTGTCAGATCCCTACTTCCTTCCTACTTCCCTATTTCTTTTGGACATCTTGATACCCAGATACAGTTAAGACTTTTAAAGGCCTTGGAGCCATTCTGCCTCTTTAAGTAGTTTTGGATTTACTCTTTTGACACACTCTGTGCCAAACACAAACTCAACTATCAGAGGGCTACCTCATTTCCTACTCTTCCAAGTTTGGGGGAAAGCCTTCCAATAACTCTCATTAAATGAGAGTATTTATCAACTATGCTTCTATCTGGCCAATTATCTTTACACACTTTGCTCATTGATCTACTGGCATTTTAATGGCTTTAACAGTTTCCCTGAGGTTTTAATACAGTACATATAAAAAGCTTTACTCAGGAGGGACAGCAACTCAATCCTTCTCATTCTGAGCAGCCCTTATCAAGTGAGAATAGTGGGCCTGTGAATAAAATGATGTCCGATTTGTTCTACCTTCTGTAGCATTTTGTTCTTCCAACAAGTATTATTCCTATGGTTTAGGTCCTAAAAATGGTTAATTTTTAAAATGTGTATAGGATTTTTAAATTTTCATAACTTCAGAAAAGGACATTATGGCTCCCTTGTAAGTTCTCCCCTTACTTGTCTACTGGGAAAACATGACATCATGACGAAAATGGACTCTTCTGGAGTATTTTCTGGGCAGAGACAAAGGAGAAACACCTCATGCTCGAACTCCATGTTTCTGCTATGAATACCTGCATAGAGCTTCCTTGGGAAACCTTCAGGCATCTACCCTGCTTTCACGTAAATGGTTCATTCTGGAGGAAGGTGAAAGATAGTAAGTACGACATAAACAGAGGCAGTGCCAGAGGCCCAGGGACAATGGAGAGCTAGATGATACCAAAGTTCTCCCCTCTCCAAAACGTCCATATTCAAGTGCATTTTCTCCAGTTACTTAAGGTGTGATGAGGGACAATGAACATTATTTTCTACCGGGATGATAGTAAAATAAACTGGTTTTTTTTTTTTTTTTTTTTTTTTTTTTTTTTTTTTGCAAATGAACCAACTCATCATCTCCTCTACAATTCATTTGTGAGGTGTGCGCTAATAGACTTACTATGCAATATTCAGATGTTAACTTCAACAGCATTTATTAAATAACGCTTCTTTCTCTACTGAGCTGCAAAGTCCCCTTTTCTACGCATTCCATTCTTAAAGAGAATAGGCTCTATACTTTGTGTGCCTTTGGTCTAAAACCTACGGCCATTGTCCATTCTTAGACCATGTACACCACTTTACCACAGTGTTTCCCAGCTCATGGGGACCAAAAGCTACTTACTCAGAAGATACACTGTCTCTTCTACGAAGTTTCTCTGTTGACAGATCTCAAGAGCCTTTAAGTAAAGCAGGGTAAAAATGTTACTGTGGATTAGCAGCCATGAATAAATATGAACAGATTCACTTAAACATACAAGTTAGAAAAAAGTTCCCATTGCCTTCCTTTACAAGCAAAACGAAGTAAACAAACAAAATGCAAATCTTGGGTTTTGCTGGTGGCTGTCCTCATTCACCTCTCAGACAGGTGCTGGGCCAAACACAGTTTAACCAATACTGTATTTGAGGCAACTCGGAACACTCTGTGAGCAAAGGCAGAAAGCCAGTGCTGAAGAGAAGGACTTTCCCGCCAAGCTTTCTCTGGACACTACTTCAGGTTTCCTCACAGCTATGCGCCCCACCTAACGCCCCATGACAGCTTTAAGCTCCCCATCCCTCCACTGGCATGTAAGCTGTTCTCCGCTGCGCGTTCCTAGTACTGGGCAGACCACGGCTCGGGAAACATCTGATGTTTAAATATAAACACATGGGTCAACAGAATATTTCTGTTCCCAGATCACAAGGTTTAAGAGAAAACTCTGTTCAAGCATCTATCAGAAGATGAGAGGGGGAAAATCGTATCTGACCATCAAGAAGGATCAAAAGGGAAGAGATCAAGTAAAGAAATGAGGAACCTCACAGGTGACTGCATTTCCTCGGGCGTAAGAAACAAGACGTTGTGTTTATATACAACTGAATAACTCTAAGCGAACCGGCACACATTCACTGCACACTCTGCTGGGCGCTGGAGGGTCAGGCTGGATAGAGATGCAAAGAAGAGTCACAAAGATGCCGCTGCTGACGACAGGCAAGAGGGGTGGAGGGAAGGTGTGGAAGCAGAACGAAGCCCCCAAGGAAGCGCAGGCGCCGGGGAAACTCGGAGAGCTGCACTAACTACCGATCCCATGACAGGGGTAAATGTGAATAGAGGGGCGCGTGCACAGACACGGGACATGGGCTGAGGTGTGGCCCTCCTCTAAAAGGCTTCACAGCACAGGCGGCATTTGAACTGGGTGCAGCAGGACGAGTATGAGATCCCCGGGAAACCGCATCTCCCACCCCAACTATGTGACCTCCCTGATGTGGGGCTCTGCTCTGACTCACAGCCCAGAATCTTCCCTGTGACATCTGTGACCTGCCCTGCCTTTCTGGGCAGCTACACCTCCCTCACAGTCTGCTCACCCCTCCACTGTGGTCCCTCCACCTGGACTATGGCCCTCACTCTACCCTCCAACCCTGACGAGTGCTTCAGGCACTTACTCCGTGGACCCCAACCAGGCCAGGTCGCAGGGAGTCACCCTGGTGACGGACCACACCCTTCTTCCCAACAGGCGCAGTTGAGGACTCCGAGGCCGGGGACCATGTGACTCCAGCCCTGTGCCCCACAGGGTGCTTGGCTACTCCTGGGTGTGCAGTATATATTTTTTTAAATAGATGAACGGGCAGAAAAGGTTTCAGGAGGAAGATCATTGGGTTGTGCAGTTATACCAACAAGCAGCCCATGGTTGTTTTGAAAACAAGAGCCAAAGAGCTAAAAAGAAGAGTATAATCTCAGCAGCTCTGCTGGCTCAATGATCTGTCCTGGGAAATAACAGCAGGAGCTGGTTTGAACATTTTGATTTTTGACTTAAAATTTTTATGTAAAAAAAAAAAAAATATATATATATATATATATATATATTTAAGTGTGTATCTCTTGTTGGAGAGTAATAGCTAAGAGGGAGGAAAAATGCTGAGCACAGAAATCAATGTTGGGGGTGGGTGGGTGGGGGATTCTGAAGCACACATTAAAAAAAAAGGAGAGAACACCTTTAGAATTACAGTGAAATTAGGGTGGAGTTTGAGGAACACAAATCATTTAAATGAGGAAGTGAGAAGGCAGAAAGGCCACATTGAAGAGGAAAATATTAATCTGATTATTCACAAGGCTCCTTTAATAGTTACGTGGCAGAAACAGCCAAATTATCCCCCAATATCCCTTACCCATTTCTAGAGTAGTAAGATTTTAGGTGGGTATGTGACTGCCCAGAATTTAAAGAACTATCTCCAAGCCTTCCCAGCCGCGGGAGAGCCATGTGACTGATATCGCCACAGGAAGGAAAAGGCAACATGGTAGCTTCTGGCGATATTCTTTAAGAAGCAAGGCCAGTCATCCCTTTGTTTTCTTATTTTTCGTTCTTTCACCCAATCTGCTCCTGGAAACAAGAACAATCTTATCTTACACTACAAGCTGAAGGTCATACAAGGTGAGGGAAGGAGAGAAAAGAGCCTGAGTCTCCAACCACATGGCTTGCCACCAGCACTTCCATGGGCCAGAGAACTCAACTGCTACTCTGTTGAAGACAGTGCTATTTTGGCATTTTTCTCACCCAGAGCTGAACCTAATCCTGATACTTGATTCGTTTTGATTAAAAGCATGATTTACCTTATCTCTATACTCTTATGCCTATCAATCAATCATGATCATAAACAATGGAATTTTCTTACCTACTCCTTACCCTTCTGGAATGATACCAGAGCAGAGACAGGATACCCATGTGAGAAGTAGACAGTGAAAGGAAACAACAAAAAATATGAAGTTCGGAGGACCTGAGACCATTCTAACAAAAAGTTACTAAGAAACCAACGGAGGGCCATGATTCATGCAAACTGTGAGAGATACAGATGGACAGTTTGTGGCCGAGTGGGCCCATGTCACGCACAGATGAACAAGAAAATATAATATGAGTAGATACATAGAATGTTTAGAGAGAGTGTGAATAAAGATGGAGTATATTGCCTAAATTAGTTTTTACTAAAAGGTATCTATATTTGTACTTGGAAATTTACTGACATTTTAAAGTACCATTCAGAAGTTTCCAACAAAACCATCCCCCCTTCTCTTGGAGATCTGCGAACATGCTTCCCTCCAAGCACACAGACGTTGTAGTCTGCAGGCTCACCTGTGCTAAGACAGGAGCCATTTGTTACATGAGGTCATTTAAATTTAAATTAAAAATGCAGTTCCCCACTAGACACTTCAACTACTTAATTGCCACATGTGGCTGCTGGCTATCTTGTAAGAGCAGTACATTTTCCTCACTGCAGAACATTTTACAGGATGGTGCTGCCGGAAGCTGTTAGGATTTCATCAAAAATGACAAGTCCTCTGAGAAGAAACGTCTAAAGAAAAGTCTGAAGTCAAGAAGGCTCTGAAATGCAAGCAGATGTGCAACGCCAAGCTCAAAGATAATCTGAGTCTCTGAAATTTGAGTTTCACAGATTTTAAATGTTTTATGTCTAATTTCTAACAGTACTGAAATTATTCTTTTCTCATATATGAGAAAGCAGAGAGTATAGAAATCTCTGGACGTTTTGAGTAAAAGGTAAAAAACATATTTCTGATACATACAATTTTTCTGTTCTTGACACAAGTACAAAACCATCTTTCCCTAGATTCTTGAATGTTCTGGAGACAGGTGCTCCCTCTAGAGGAAAGAGTAGCAAAACTAAGATTTTTAAAGTCCAGAGGAATGAAACAGAAACAGACACAGACACACACATGGAAAGGGAGAATCACAGTAAAAATAAATTGAAAAGACAGAATAATGACAGAAATTGAGTAAAAAACGATGCAAAAGTTATGTATAATTTTCCTTTTCCTGATTTAGTATAAAAGCAAGGAACAGAGTTAGAGATTTGGGGGTAACTAGCAAGAACTATAAATTAAATAAGGATTTCTTCTACCCCTTGACCCTGCCATCGTTTATCCAGCCTTCTTACATGGCATTAATGGAAATCGGTAAACGTTGCATCTTCTAGCTTTATTCCTGCAAATTCGTAACTACTGCCACCTTATAAATGCCATAAGATAGGAGAGAAATAATAAATTCAGGTACAAATTCCCAAATCTGCAGAGCCGATATTCTAGGCATAAGCAAATGAGATTTGTAAATGAAAACTAGCACCCGATGATCAAGCCTGGAAATAACATAACAAAGGACAGTTTAATAGTTTAAAAACAAATACCTTTCATGATTCTTACAATACTAAGGAATATTTTTAAAAGATTTATTTAGTTTTGTTTTTTATTTATCATTATTTTTTTAATAAGAGGGAGAGAGAGAGAGCACAAGGAGGGGGCGTAGCAAGCAGAGAGAAAGGGAGCAGTAGGCTCCCCACTGAGCAAGAAGCCCGACTGCGGGGGGGCTTGATCCTAGGACCTTAGGATCACGACCTGAACTGAGGGCAGCTGCTTAATGGCTGAGCCACCCAGGCATCCCAAGACTTATTTATTTTAGAGAGACAGAAAGGAAGAGAGAAGGAGAGTGAGAGTACACGAGTTGAGGAAGGGGCAGAGAGCAAGAATTTCAAGCAGCAGCCCATGGGGCAGGATCCCAGACTCTTAGGTCGTGACCCAAGCTGAAACCAAGAGTCAGATGCTTAACGCACTGAGTCACCCAGGTGCCCTTTAATTCACATCTTAAACCTGAAAAATGATTCCTCACCATAGTGGAAAGAATAGGGGACCTGACTTAAGAGATCCAGGTTCTAAGTCTTGGCCCTCTGCCTTATTAGTGCTACACTCTGGGCTGTTTCTTTCAACTCCTGAAGACTTAGCTTGTTGTGGATAAAATGACTTTATCCACCTACCTATTCTACTATGATTAAATAAAAATAAGGTACATGAAAGCATAGCCCATGTTATAAAGCACAGTGGAAACTTCATAAATGATTTTTATTGTCTTTTTAAATGGCTGTCAGAGTTATACATTCGTACTACCTCTGTATCTCCTTTAGAAGGAACAATTTCATAGAAGCTTATGACTAATTTGGGGACTTATGCATTGTGGTGATTTTCAGTCCTGAACTCCAGTCTGATAAATACTGCCAATCTTGGGAATACCACTTTCTTAAAGGGCTTCTGATATGATGGCAGGGTCTCCACAAAGTTTTTGACCAAATATTGATTGTGGGATTTCAATCAATTTAAACTAAGTTTGACTGGAAACCCTGAAGATTTCAGCCAGCTGTCATTTGAAATCACCTCTCCTTTCAACAATTACCCAAAACTCTGCCAAGGCAGACAACCAGAGAAAGACAGAGCTGCTATTCTGCCGGAAGTGAATCATCAACAAGGGGGGAGGGGGAGGGAGCCAACATGCTCTGAATAAAGCTGTGAAACCTTAAACACTTCCCATTTAAAAGAAAACAAACACCAAATTATCACTGAAGCATCTATAGGATTAAACATCTATATACTCTTCTGAACCAGAGATTTCTTTGGTGGGCATTAAAATTTTAAGCTCTTAACTTTATATTTCGTACCAAATTTTCTCAGTCTCTAGACAAAACAGGTGAACCTGTAACTCATGACCTTCACTTCACGAACTGTGAAGTTATGCCTGGCATGCCTG
Source organism: Mustela erminea (assembly GCF_009829155.1). NCBI lineage: Eukaryota > Metazoa > Chordata > Mammalia > Carnivora > Mustelidae > Mustela > Mustela erminea. The sequence goes on along the minus strand of NC_045624.1, from coordinate 106,497,919 downwards.
GCACATCTACTTTGCTTTTTATGAATTGCTAGCTTTTTCAGGGTGTAAGTAATACCCTCTTTAGCATGGTTTTACATACTTGAGCAAGGATAAGAATACATTTTTTTGCAAACATACACATGGATATACACACTGGATCCTAATGAGAACCTCTTATGAAGAAATCGCAATGATCTGTAACATGACAGCTCATTTACAAAGTTCTAAAAAGGTAGATTACTAACTTGATTATTTTTAATGGCATGTTTCTACCATTACCAGCTCTAATTCATTAGTTTCAAAATTCTCTCTCAGTGAAAAACAAAAGATAACCTAAAAAAACAAAACAAAAAACTATTTAAAACATAATGGGTTTTGGGATGCCTGGGTGGCTCAGTCGGTTAAACGTCTGCCTTTGGCTCCAGTTATGAACCCAGAGTCCTGGGATCGAGTCCCTCACTGGGCTCCCTGCTTTTCCTTCCTCTGCCGCCCCCCGGCTTGTGCTCTCTCTCTCTGTCAAATAAATAAATACATCTTAAAAAAATACTTGGTTTCACTATGCTTCTGTTGAACTCTTTTACGTGCAACTGGTTCTTCTCAGTGGATCACAGAGAAGAATTCTGGAGGTTTTACATGACATGCTAAGCAAGTTCTATGTACTAGACATGCCATGTGTAGCTGTGCGGTTTTCTGATGCTTCTCTTTTAGATAGAACAGTGTGTCTTCTGAACATACTAGACTGGAAAACTATAAACAAGATGGGTTGAAAGTGTGGAAGAAGCACAAACATACTAGAATCTGGGTGGTGCCTCTGCACCCGAGTTTCATGAAAGGGAAGGAGCCCAGGGTGGCTGGTGGTCATAGCTGTGCAGCTCTGAGGGGTCATCAAAAGACACCTGGAAATGAATGATGTTTCAATGAAGAGTGAGATACAAATGAAGGGGTACTGTTCAAAGAATAAGATTCTCACTTTTCCCCCCAGGTTATAGATTCTGTAATGAGAAGATGGAAACCTTTGCTTTTATTTTTAGAGGAAGATGATGAATTTCCAAATTTAGCCTTGAGAAAATGTCTTAAGACCCAAATTTAAAATGTTAGTTTTTCATAAATTAATATGCAGGCAAGATACTTTTTCATTAACTTCAGATTTCAAAAATCCACTGATCTGAAATTGGTTCGTAACACATCTGATACCTGTATCAACGTGGCTGAAGAAGCAACTATGAAAGCTGTCAGTGTGCAGAAACAGCATGTTCTCCGTCAACTGCTTTTTGTTTTTTTTTAAGACTTTGTTTATTTATTTTGAAGAGCGTGTGTGAGTGGGGAGGGGCCAAGTGGGAGGGAGGGGGAGAAAGAATCCGAAGTACACTCGACCCTGAGTCACAGAAGCCCACCTGGACCTGGAGATCATGTCAGAGCCAAGACCAAGAGTCAAAGGCCCAGCAGGCTGGCCACCCAGGTGCAGTCAACTTTGTAATACATATCTCTAAGGGGTCGGACCCTTTTTTTTTTTTTTTTTTGTTCTGTGGATACACAGAGCTGACTACAAAGTGCTTGCTCTCTGGCTATCTGAATTTAGTAAGATACCTGTAGCTGTCAGATGGCATTCCAAACCATAAGAACCACAGGAAACAACACTGGGGGCCATAGATTGCCCAGTTTCTAGTATATACGTTCAAACAGCAGGCTCATAAAACTTACTAGTTCATACGCAGCCCTGACTACAATCTGGTCTAGGTATTCATTTACATTCACTCCCTCACTCACGATGCAACAAACATTTAGCAGGTGTCTAATGAGTGCTGCTCCTGGGCTTACCAAAATGAGTGACACAAACCACCTGTCTTTTAAGAATATATAAGATAATGTGAAAGAGATTAGTAATTTCTTACAATTATAATGAAATGCAGTATAATAGAGAAATGGAACGTAATGTGAGAGAGAAATAACAGAAATACACAATGTGGATGTGGAGAGCAGACAAGGGACAGCACTTAAGTTACTGACCTTGAGTCTGGGGCCACCGCCTCTGGCATGGTCTAGCCTGGGGGTCCCTCCCAGGCTGACCTTTGGCCCCACTCTGGCTCAGGAAAACTGACTCAGACACCTGACACTGTTTTTGCTTGATGGTTGATTGAGTCCCACACCCCGAATTAAACCTTTATTCTAATTAAACCTGGCACAGAAATGGTCTAGCTCCTCAACAAAATCTCAGCTGAAAGCACCTCCAGTCCTCATCAGAAGGCCCAGCAAAACCTCCTGCTTTGCTTGGAGAGCAGCAGTCACGCCCTGGGTGGCAGGAAGAGGAGAATGACCCACAGCTTACCAAAAAGGAAAACTTCTTCGCCTGAAGTGTGTGGGGCAAGTCTGTGACTTACCTTTTCCAGTGGGCAATGGGTACTATCTCGGAGAAAGGGAAGTAAGTTTGGACGATCATATTCAGCATAAAGGCTGATCTGTTTTTCATGGTAGCGCTGTCCCTTATGATGGTCTCTCTTGAAAAGCTTATGCAGATACTAAAAAGAACAAAGAAGTAAACCATAATTATAAAAATAAGAAAAGCAAGACTTGTTGAAGGTTGCTATACTCAGTTCTAAACAGTCTCCATGGAGAGCCTGGGGGGGAAGCGGTTTTCAGGAAAATGTCTCAGTGAAGGAAAAGTGGAAAGAAGACCTTCAGGAGACAAGGGCGATCTCACACTCTCTCTTGAATGGCCTGGCTCTGCTACTGACCAGCCATACGACAAGAACAAGTCACTAACCTCTTTGTGACTGAGTTTCTTCATCTGCCAAAAATCTCACTGGGTCACTGTGAGGACTGGATGTATTACCATCTGTAAAACACTCAGATCTGTGCTGATGCACGCGGCATACACTGAGCTCCAGGGAAATGTTAACGAGAGCTAATATCCTCACCATCGTTTGCGTGGCTTCAGAAATAAAATGCTTGATTAGTGGCCTTCCTGAATCCTAAAAATTCTCATTTTTTTAATATAAAAGGGATATAGTTATGAGATAAAAGAATGTTCTTAAAAAATCAAGCAGCAAGTGCTAAATTATTTCTCATACATTCTACATCTGCTCTCTGTTAAGTCTTTTTTTTTTTTTTAAATTTTATTTATTTGAGAGAGAGTGAGAGCGAGAGCAAGAGAGAGTGTGAGCCAGAGAGAGCGTGAGAGGAGAGAGGGTCAGAGGGAGAAGCAGCCTCCCTACTGAGCTGGGAGCCTGACATGGGACTTGATCCTGAGACTCCAGTCAAAGGCAGTCACCCAACCAACTGAGCACCCAAGGCGCCCCTGCTCTTTGTTAAGTCTTGTTGAGATCTGTGCTATGAAATGCTGCCTTTCCTGGTGACATCAAAGGTAAAAATCAAGATAGATACAGATCTTCTGAACCCATTTTCAAAACTGATTCCTTTCCCTAGCTGTCTGAAAAAGTTAATGGACCTCAAAAAAAGTGAGTAATTTGCTTTCTACTCAGAGGCAAGATTAAGTCTATCAATATATGATGCAAGTTAGAAATCGATGTCCAAAGGGTAGTTACTGCTAACTATAAATAAACACCCATCACCCACGAGAGGTGGAAAGCCCGGACTGCAGCAATCAAAGTACATTCACACCTTGAGTGAGGGACCGAGCAGCAGTCTGTCCCTGAGGTTAGCTGCAGTCTGCCAGCCACTGTCGTGAACGGTCACTAAACAAGTCTAACTAGGCCACATGCACACAGAGAAAAGGCTCCTTTGGTCAACTGGTCATGTCTCCTCAAGGCCAAGAGGGGGCGAAGGGGTCAGCCCTCCATGGTGCTCAGACCAGGGTCAGCGTGTGAGCCATACACGCACTGCCGTTTCCTAGATGGGCACACAGGCTTGGGAGGCTCTGTCCCAACTGCCAAGGCCAAGTTTCAGATACATTCTGCTGCCCTACAGGGAAGATGACCCGTCTGAGTGGGGGCTCTCAGTTTCAGCACTGCACAGGTGACACCGGCGCACAGACGCCTGCTGCTATGATCCCGCTCACGCCTTCCATGGGCCGGAAGTCACTGCTTCAGCAGCAAGTCCGGAGGGGACCAGCAGAATGGTGCCCCGCTTGGCTAAGCTCACCATCTTGAGACACCCAATCTCGAGGCACAATCTGCACAACTGCTGACCAAAACAAAGCAGAACAAAGGAGCTTCCATTCCTATCCTGGGGTCTTCAGAAGCTTCTGGCATCAAACTGACTTCTGAAGGAAAACTCTACTCCTTGATTCTCCTCTTGGGGTGCAGAGAGGTGGGCAAACATATGAGAGCCCCCACTGAATTTGAGGCCCACAGTCCTACTGGACCCACCTATTTTTCCCTGCAGCCTCTTTTTGTAGGACACAGAAACCATGCGCTCTTGCTTTACTCCCACAGTGCCAGCAACACAGGGAATCAAAGCAGCCTTCCAAGGCAGTCTGGAGCAGTAGGCCTTAACAGTACTACCACCGAGACCAGATGAGAGAGTGGGATTCGCTAGTGGGAGGGGGAGGACAGAAGAATGAGGCTCTGCTCCTGGATCCTTCTGTAATTCATGGTGCAATTATATTCAGTGTGGACTACACATGCAAGGTACTTACTCCTAGACACAGTTTGGGGCCACAAACGTGAATGTGACAACTCTTTTCTTAAACCACAATTCCAAGGTAAGTCCAAGTTAAAGTACCTGGTCTGTAATTAGTCCTTAGCCAGCATGAGAGGCTCTGCCACATTTGACTGATTACGGACTACTGTTTGTGGTCAAACTTCCACACAGAGGAGTGACCTGAGCGAGCTCACCCAGTAACCAGTACACCCAGTCCTGAAAGGCGGCTCGCCCCCGACACAGTCAAAAGGGCAAATGAAGATGGTCACACTCACCACGTGCTGCAACTCCGGTCTGTCTTCCAGTTCTTCCACTACCTTTTTAATCTAGAGAGAAAAGACATATTTAACCACTGATTTATGAGGACACGAACATGGCTGCAAGATTATTGGACCAAAGGCTCTTCCCTTTATAGCTTGGGTGTTCCCAGACACCCGTCTAGTAACACATAAAAAACAAAAGACACTCACTGAAATTTTGTCTTCGTTGTCCAAAAGCATGTCGACAGCTTTCTGAATAAAGAAAAAAAAGCCACAGTCACTGATACCTGCTGTGTCAGAAGAGAACCCACAGCCACGTTGTACGTGCTGTCACAGTTACAGGTGGATGGCCTCTTTCCACACACAAGGGGCCCGTCGCTTTGCAGTAGCCCTTAAGGGAGAGCTCTGTAAAAGAATGCATTTTAACATGGGTCTCGGTCTGAGACCTCCATGCTTTGCCTACCACTAAAACAGCATCCTGCTACCACTCCCTAAACACAAGACACCTTGTCTACACATACTGTAGCCTCCATGTTGTTGGATAGATCACCACAGCACTTCTGGGACTCTTACTGGTCACGGGGAGTGTGTTGGTCCCCAGACCACAAAAATGAGCTTGGCTTCCTGCCACCCGCACCCTCAATGAAGCCCTCTACAGATTTCCCAGATGTCGGAGGAGAGGGTGAGAACCAGAAAAAAACCAAGACAGCTGACGTTTTATGATGATATAAAGCTTACGGACTTGTGGCATTTATTTATCATGAACATTCATGAAACACAAAGGAGATGGTGTCTGCAGCGACAGGTGGTGAGCAGACAGCCCACCAGGCTGACCGTCCTCCTCACACCTGGGTACTGTTCCTGACTCTGCTACCACCTAGTTAGCCACTCCATTTTTTCTTCCCTCTAAAATAGGAAGATGTTAGAAGAGATTATCCTTAAGGTATCTTCTAATTAGAAAACTACGAGTCCCTAACTTTGGTTCATACTCTTGAACAGCAATCAGTTTCAGCTCGTTCATTTTTTCTACAGCTACGTAAGCTAAACTCAGCTCTTGAGACACATGGCACGGAGAGCGGGTAGGCATAAGGGGAAAATGGATGTAGGGAAAAGTAATTAATTTTTGTAGAAGCACTCCATCCTCTTAATCATCTTTTGCAGAGAAGCAGAACCTCTGCACCTGAACTTCTTCAGAACTGCACTAATTCTTTTTAGATCAGTAGTCCCTAAGGACTTAAATCATTCACTATGAAAAAAGGGCTAAAAGCAGAAAGAAGTAGATTTAGCTCCTATTTAAATTAAGTTTAAGTGTATGATGACTAAAGCACATAATATAGATACAGTATGCATATATATATATATATGTATATATATATATATAAATAATATAGTGCAGAATACCCTTAAATGTAATAAAATATAATAGGAAAATCCAAGCAATCCTTTTGGAGGCTTTCAAGTTCTACTCTTTAACTAATCTTTCAATTTTCTGAATGAGAAGTACTAGGTTCATATAAACTAAGTTCATAAAACTTCTTTATTTCCATCACTGTCACTTGTTAAAAGTGCACGGATACACACACACACACACGCACGCACATGCACATGCACATCTATGAGCTACTGGGAGCTGTGGAGTCTGGCGGCCCTCATTAGTCAAGCAATCCACTGTTTGAATTTGTTGTAAATAAAATAACACATCCCACATGGCTGAGACCAGTGGAAATGCCATGTGCTAAATTTGTGAATGCCGATGAATAAACTCACGATAAATGGATCAAAATAGAAATTTCCCTAAAATTTTAATCCTGAGACATACAATTAGGAGAGGTGAATGAGCCAAAGTGTATGGCTATTTTCTTTCTTTCTATGGATTTTGTGAATTGTTTCACTAAAAAATTACTTCATATACACACACACACACACACACACACACACACACACACTTTCAAAGTTCCATATCAAATTATGATTGCTTTTATAAAGTAACCACATCAAGTGAAGGATTCAGAACATCTAGTATGGGTCAGTGTTCCGAACATGATCAGCACCCAGCCGAGCTCTGTGTGTACTAACTTCTCCAGCATCTGAATAGATGTCTAAATATTAAAAATTTGGAACAGTAAAAATAAAGGGTATTAAAATAAGAAACACATTACCTCAGAATCAAAGTCCATTAATAAAACAATTTTATCCTTGATAGAACTGAAAAGATTATGCTTGTGGATCAACTGGAAAACATCTTTGTGTCTTAATGTTAGGTATATTTCCAGAGCATTGCCATAGTTTTTGTCATAGGTGTACCTGGTAATACAAAATTTTTTATATTAAAGTTCATCAGCACTTTTAATAAAACACACAAATACACATACACTTAGTTTTGCAATATGAAAAACTGAAAAATTTGTTTAAATAGACAAGTCAACTTTATTTGGAAGACTATTCCTTGGGACTTAACTGTATGTGACCCGTACGTACTTCTTTCTCAGAGCCTTGCTTCCCATCTCCCTTGAATTTCTGAAAATTGACAATGTTCAAGTAATAAAAATGTTCCTTTATAGACATTCTCAAAACTTCTTCATAGAACCCCATATACCACACAAAGAAACTATGATCCAGAAAAAAGGAAATTCTTATTCCAGTAATAAAAAATGCAGTTAAAATTTTAACAAGCGGTGTGCAGCTGCCAAACAGGTTTTATCTCCAAAGCTTATTTGTGAGGGGAGTTTATAAAACTGACATATTTTCCCACTGAAGCACTGTTTTTCACATTGATTCCCAAGCCAGCTCCTGAAAACCAAATTGTTTTGTGACCCCATTAGTAGTATGAATAATTATCAGTATAGTTAGTACTACAGAGCCCAAGGAATATCTAGGTTTCCAGAAGAAAATGGTCAGTGTTTCAACTCAGAGGGGGACAAACAGCCCTGAACTCTAGGCCACTTTGGTGCACCTTTCTTGGTCTTGGCAAAAGCTGTAAGAAGATGGGGGACAGGTGGTGTGAGGTGATGGGAATGCCAGTGAGGGTCTGAGGCAGGAACCACCTTCCTGAGCTTACCTGCGGTGTGCTTCTGTTTTTACTAGACCAAAGCTCTTCCAGGACATGAGTGTATCTTATCTATCTCTGAATCCCAGGCCTACAGGAGAAAGCCTGGGTCACCAAAAGTGCCCAATAAATATGAAAAATATTAACTAAGCTTCATTTCCTGAGCTCCGACTTAGTGCCAGGCATAGTGCTTAATTAGTTTTTAATTATGACCTCTCCTTTGAGCCTTGAAATCATCCCATAAGGAATGTATACACCTCAAGAATGATCAGGTTTGAGACACTATGTGACATGCAAATCCAAGAATGACAGAATCCAGAGCCTCCCTGGGAAGCTGATTTCCTTGCGTAGTCTGAGCCCCAGCACTCTTCCCTCCCTGCCCTATGTAGTGCTACTGACTAGGGTTCCTCTCCTGTGGGAACCACACTGCACCACAACTTCAGTCTTGCACATTTTCCTCACCTGCTAGTTGTTCACTGGAGGTTTACGAGAGGACATTCCTAAGGGTGAATATAGGAAAATGGTATACAAGCTTCGCTCTTCTGTGTCCTCATGAAAAACTCCCCTGGAAAACTCTTCACGTAGATTGAATTGGAAAAAAGCAGCACTAAATTCTACTCACAATTCTGCCAGGGTTTTGAGTAAGGTCCTATTCTGACTATCTTTCTTCAGGTGATCTCGAACTGCTTGGACGATTACTGAATTGTTGTACAGATCTCCAGGCCATTCTCGGATCAGAGTGGCAAAACCCTTAACAGAACAAGAGAACATTCCTGAAATAGATTAAATGATCCAAACAGTTTAAACAATGCATAAAAATATTAATGTAAATAGACAAAATAATTTTATGATTAAAACTCTGGCATGAACCTATCACCATTTTCAGACTCTGGGTTTGGGGGTGGCGAGGAAGGCCGAGAAGCACTGCACTCAACTATCCAGTTACCATTCCTGGAAGTGGGTGGTGCTCTTACCTATTTGATGAAATGTACCTGTAAGTAAGGCCCCCCTAGTTCTTCCATAAAACAACACTGCACACACAGACTTTGGCTTTCACTTGCTGTAACCTCAGTCCGGACTAACTATAACATTCAGATGATACTCCGAATATCCTGAAGATACTGTCCAAGTTGGTCGCTTCCCCCACCATCTCCACCGAACTTCTGTGCCCTTCGGGTCTGTCCTCCCATGTGCAAAACTCTACACAATGGCTGGTTTCCACAGTCATTGGAGTCACTGGAATCCCCACCTTCAACAAGTTACCACCTTGGTCCTCTTTCTTCTTTTTGGTCCTCTTTCCATTCTTGCCTCTGAACCTAGTTTTGTTTGGAGGATTTGAGACTTTGGCTCAAGTCTTATCCCCTAGTTGGATCTCAAATTTTGCCATTCTGATAGAAAACTCTAGATCCTTCAATTGGATCCTGTTTCTTTCCTACTGTTGATTTTTGGCCAGGGTCCTGATTCCTGACATTAGAGCTTGTGTTTTGTAACTCAGAGTATGGTAGAGCAGTTTACTTACTGATCCTTGGCAGCTGGTAGAGTAAAAACCTTAGATGTAATCAAGACAGCAAAAAGAAGTAAAAATCTTCATGTTATCGAAAAAAATTGTATTATTCATATTAAGCATCTCAACTAATGCTTTAATAAACTACTATGAATTTACTTAAGTGACACTTAGAAATGAAACTGGTGGGCGCCTGGGTGGCTCAGTGGGTTAAGCCACTGCCTTCGGCTCAGGTCATGATCTCAGGGTCCTGGGATCGAGTCCCGCATCGGGCTCTCTGCTCAGCAGGGAGCCTGTTTCCCTCTCTCTCTCTGCCTGCCTCTCCGACTACTTGTGATTTCTCTCTGTCAAATAAATAAATAAAATCTTTAAAAAAAAAAAAAAAAAAAAAAAAAAAAGAAATGAAACTGGTATGGTGGAATGTGCTTCTGTAAAGTACCAAGGTTTGGTAAAAAGAAAATCACAAAGAATCAGGATACAGTCTCTATTAAAGTCCTACCCAAGTAGCCCTGGGAAGGATGGCAAGAGACCAGAACAACAGGCAACACATTTTCCATTCAAACTGCAACCTTCCCACATAAGTGCATGGTTGCAGTTTCATGTGAGAAATGTGGGGAGAGGCGTCACCAGGTAAAGATGATGTATTTTATAAAACCACTGAATCAGAACATTAAAATGTTCTTTGAGCCAAAACGACACTTTGGATCGGGTTTCTATTTTAAGACTCAGGAATGTATAAGATAAAAATGTCTGAAAAGATTCCCATCCAAACACTGGCAGCTCTCAGTGGCCCTGAGACCAGGAATCATACTGTATGGAAGGAGGAGGCTTGGCTCCGATTTCTGTTTTCCCTAATTCATGCGACAGCCTGGCAGTATGGCCGACTCCTAATACAAAATAAGACAAAATGGGGCACCTGGGTGGCTAGGTCATTAAGCGTCTGCCTTTGGCTCAGGTCATGATCCCAGGGTCCTGGGATCGAGCCCTGCATTGGGCTTCATGCTTGGTGGGGAGCCTGCTTCTCTCCCTCTCCCCACTTCCTCTGCTTGTGTTCCCTCTCTCACTGTGTCTCTGTCAAATAAATGAAAAAAGTCTTCAAAAAAAAAAAAAAAAAAAAAGACAAAACAACCAGTCATGCCGTGTAACAAAAACATGATGCCTCCAACGTCAACTGACATAAACACCACATTCCACATCAGGTTTTTCTCCACTAAACTGGCTCCATATGCCCTTGAATTAATGTGCTGAGGAATACTGATGCCATCAGCCCCGTGGCCCTGATTATTCTTCAGAGGATACAGTTTATCAGGGAGCTGTTATGATTGAGCAGGTGAAGTCAGAGAATATCTCAGCGCCCATCATAGTTAAGTACAAGGTTAAAGGTACTCACTGAATGAAATGCCATGGCAAATGGCTCACTTTTAATATGCTTACATAAGCATAACTCTCTGTGGAGCTCTGGGGCTATGATCAGTTAGTGCATGGTACTTATAAAATAATTCTGCTAGGTTGTAAATAAAAAGACAAAGCTGTATGCATTTCAGTAGAAGCCCCACACCAACAAGTCAGGAAGCATCATTACCTCCAAGTAAATACTGTCACTTCATATCTTTTTAGGAAGAAAAGAAAACTGAGAAGGCAATATTCTACAGAAGTACAGCTGTTTTTCTAGTGCTGTTTAGTAGGACAGATGATATGTGATCAAAAGTATCGCTACAGAACAGTGCTCCCCAGTCAATTATGTGACAATTTAATTCAAAATTAAACATGAAACTAAGAAAGATGGAAGCGAAACTATTTGTAAGAGCTTATGGCAACAAGTTACTTATACCTTTCTTAACAGTACTGACCAGGCAAACACTGAAACATTCAGGAAAAAGTATTTATAAGCACTGAGCTTAAGTCATGCATAGTCCTTTCTGTCTCTGTCAATAATCTTCCAGACATGAATCAAAAGGATAACTTTAATGATACAGAATCTAAGATAATTTCTAGAAAAAAAGAGTTGAATCATGTGAAAGAATTATAATAGAATCATAAAAAAACAGAACTGCTTTCTCATGGTTAAATTGCATTACTTTAAAAAGAGGACAAGTAAACCAAGCTTCAGTATTTTGCAATAAAATTCATACTTTTCCCCATCATTTTCACAAAACACTCATAATTCTCTTTCTTTTGGGAAGATGTACAAAGACAGAATAGTTATAAGAGCCACTCTATGTACTCAGAACAGATTGGAAAGACATAGGACAAGTCCATTACAAGTCTTTATTCACTGAAGAAACCTTTTCCAATAACTATGGCCAATAACGGCCTCTCATCAGAGCTTTTACAGAACAATCACTTTGCCCTTGTCACTTATGTTCTAGTTGCTTAAAGCTTATCAATATCATCTCTCCTCTCAGCCTATAAATCTACTGAAGACAAGACTGTGTTTTTTAACTTTCTCTTGGGTCTAACTGAGTACTCACCCAGTTCTAGGCCATGGTACGTTCTAAATAAAGCTATGTTCAACTGAACTGACTAGGAAAGGAATAGGAAGCATGCTGCTAGCCTCCATCAGCTGGCACCCAACACAAACAACAGAAACTATTACCATAGCTCTTCTAGAAGACGTACATTTATTCTAGAAAGAAAGAAATCCCTGCTGTTAGAGCAGATTGGATTACAATACACAGTAATAAGAGAAAATGAGAAAATGCTGTTTTCATTAGTATGCACAATTATTAAGGAAGTAATTTGTTCAAGTTTAATTCATCCTGAAGCACTTGATCCCTTCCTATGATAAGAACACAGGAACTCTACAGACCACTCGTGCTTTAGGCTGCCTGAATCATCCACATCCAGGAACAACTGGCTGACGGTGACTGACCAATCATCCAAGGTATCCAGGTATGGATCATTATCATAAAGGACTATTATAGATCTTTTGATCTAAAATTCACCTCCATCCATTAGATTGGGGTCAGTAGCACAAATTACCTAGTCACGACAACCCAAAAATGTCTCCAGACACTACCCAATGTCCCCGGAGGGCATATTCAGCCCCTGTTGAGAAGCAGCGGTTTACACACTTGCATGTGACTCAGGCCATGAGCTCCTGCAGAACACGCGTCATTTTGTTCACACCTGCACACCTGATGCCTACCACGTGCTACAATATAGTAGATACCACACCGGTATTTTCTGAATAAATTCATCTTAAATCAACCAACTTTAAAAATTATAATCCATTTTGGGTGCATACGAACACCAAATTTAAATTCAAACCAGGCAGGCCTATTTTTTAAATGTATGCTTATGAACAAATTATTTATCTTTAGTTTCCTTATCTATAAAATTGGATATTACCACTTATAATGTCAGGAGTACGAAATCGTAACATGCGCACGAGAGTAGGGAGCACACAGCAGACGAACGATGTTAACTTCTGCCTTTCTCCCTCATCAGTAAGCAAACAGATCCCATCCAAGCCCCCTCCCCATTCCTGCCGCCCCAGTCCTCCTCAGGCAAACTGAGATCTGAGTCTCAGGCTTTAAGCAGCAGCAGCACCTGCTCTTCTATGTACAAAATCACCACACAGCACTTGTCCTTTTTCTTCAGCTTTCTCAAGGAGCCAAACTAAGTGGCTTTAGGAAACTATAAACGAATTAAGAATTCTCCAAAATGTGCATGGATGAGAGGTTTTCACTGTCCACAGAGACATGAGCTATCATGAGCGCTTCACCTCAGTTTCCTCCATCTCCCACAACCTGCAAATCTGCTCCCTCTCAACCGCCTGATCCACTGCATTATTTTTCTTGATTTCTTACCATTTTCCCATCTAGAGCAAGTAAATATGACTATGTTGGAAGGCCATACCTCATAATCACTTTCCAAAAATTCATGTAAGATCATTTCATAGATGAGTGGTTTCAGAACTGGATCTCCTCTTGGCAAGTACGGACTAATAGCCTAAGGAAGAAGGAAAAAGAGGTCATTTCAGAAGGAGCAAAACAAAACCAGACTCCAATTATGCAGAAAATATGAAGTACAGAACTTCCTCAACCTACTATAGGGTTACATTCTGACAGACCCATAGAAATTGAAAATATTTTAAGTCAGAAATGCACTGAAACAGCCCCCCTACTGAATTCCACAGCTTAGCCAAGCCTAACTTATATACGCTCACACCACGTATGTGAGCCTACAGTTGGGCAAAGTCCTCTAATACCTGGCCTATTTTAGAATCAAGTGTTGAGTATCTCATTTAGGTTATTGAATATTGTACTGAAAATGAAAAAGAGAATGACCGTGGGGGTAGAGATTGGTGTGAATGTGCGGCTCGAAACCCAGCCCGGCATCCCGAAAGAGGATCATCCCGGGTGTCATTCCCCCCGGGAAAGACCCAAGTTCAATGTGCGGTTTCTACTGAATGTGTAACGCCTTTGCACCCCTCTAAAGTTGAAAAGTCATAAGCTGAACTACTATAAGTAGGAGACCATCTGCATATTCCTACTTTTAAAATGTAAGGCACCAGAGTGTTTAGGAAAATTATTATTATTTTTTTTTTTTTTTAAAGATTTTATTTATTTATTTGACAGAGAGAGATCACAAGTAGTTGGAGAGGCAGGCAGAGAGAGAGAGAGGAGGAAGCAGGCTCCCTGCTGAGCAGAGAGCCCCATGCGGGACTCGATCCCAGGACCCCGAGATCATGACCTGAGCCGAAGGCAGCGGCTTAACCCACTGAGCCACCCAGGCGCCCTAGGAAAATTATTATAAAAAGAAGAATTCAAATCAACTCTACCTTCTTATGACACATTACACTATATTTTCAAAAGTATATATGAGGTGTACATATGTATGAACGAGGAATAAAACAACTGCCTCAGTTAAGTTAAACTTTCTCTCTCTGTTCTTCCAAAGGAATTAAAGAAAATCTATATAGGAGGGAGAATGTCACAGAGATAAAAGCTACCTTAAGGAGTCAAGGAGTTACAGTTCATCTATTCATATATTTTTCCCTTAAAATGGAATATATCATTCTTTAAAAACTCATAATCATAGTTTGAAATTAAGGGAAAATACACACCTTGCATTCATTAGCTGTTTCAGTGCATGTTAAGTGTTGAATTCACGAATACTGTAGAATGACTTGGCAAATTATATGTACCAATTGCTACACTTTGTTCTGGGGACACAAAACTAGGGGGCTCAGAGCCTCAGGGGAACACTATGCAGACATCTAAACAGCCAACCAGAACACTGGCTACTAAGTGTTACATAAGCAAGGTGTTAACCAGGGGCTGCGATGAGCAGGGGCCCATTTTGTATCCTGAGGCAGAAATGACAAATGCCAGGAATCTATCAGGCAAAGACAGACAGAGCAGGGCACCCTGGCAGAAGGAATAATGTGAGGAAGGGCACAGAGCCATGGATGTGCACTGTGTATTCAGGGAGATCAGAGTGGCCCCGAGATGTGGGAGAGCGGTCCCCAGAAGGGGAGAAAAGTGAGGCGGGGCAATGAAAACTATTTGGATTTTATACTTTGAGAAGAAGGGAAGTGAGAATAGCAGATTGATTTTTTAAGCAGCTAACTCTAGGGTAGGGTTGTTCACCGATCTGTCAGAAGGCCCCTGCAACAGCATAGACAAGGGTTGAGGCCATGGCCCCCCAGGGGAGGAGAGGCCTGGTATGGACAAGGAAGGACTGATGAGAACCAAAGACGAAACATCATGAGGACGTGAATCAGAGTTCTCATGTGGGCAGTGGCTGTGAGCTCTTAAGCATGGAGGAATAGGTACACCATGAGGTCACAGATACAGACTGGAATTGGGAAAGAAATGGATTGACAATGATTTGAGTGATCACTATCAGTAGTTCCTACAAGGAAAAAGAGCCATCACACATTTCCAGCACAGATACTGAATTTAATAAAAAGGTCTGGGTCATAAAGCCATCATGGTCATAGGACTGGGTAAGATCCTCCAGGAGCAGCCAAACAAATAAGATGAGAAGATTCCCTGGGGCAAGTGCACTATTCATAGCGCAGGCAACCTAACTGGGAAATTTTTTTTTTAAAAAGATGTTATTTACTTATTTATTTGAGAAAGTGAGTGAGAGAGAGCATTCACAAGTGGGGAGGAGGGAGAGTGAGAAGCAGATTCCCCAGGGAGCCTGATGTGGGGCTTGATCCCAGGACCTTGAGATCATGACCTGAGCTGAAGGCAGAAACTTAACCAACTGAGCCATCTAGGTGCCCTATAACTGGGAATTTTTAAAAACATATTCATAATTTCAAGAGAATATTGCAAAGGCTCATAAATATTGCATGGAGCACTGGCTGTTATATGCAATAATGAATCATGGAACATTATAAAAAACTAATGATGTACCTACCATACGGTGGCTAATGTAACATAATAAAATTTAAAAAAAAAGAAAAAAATTTAAATGTTTTAAACAAACATAGGAATACTTTATTGTTTACTTTGAAGGTCATGCATTAAGTTGAAAGGTAAATTGCTTCCTTTGAAGGACATAATCAACGCAACTAAGAGGCAAACTTTGGAATGGGAGAAGATATTTGCAAATGACATGTCTTGGAAAGGGCAGTATCTAAAATATACAAAGAATTTATATAAAAAAAAGAATTTATAAAACTGAACACTCAAAACACAAATAAACCAGTTAAAAAATGGGCAGAAGACACGAAGAGACATTTTTCTATAGAAGATGTACAAATGGCCAACAGACATGAAAAGATGCTCAGCATCAATCATCTTCAGGGAAACATAAATCAGAACCACAATGAGATACCACCTCACACCAGTAAGAATGGCTAAAATTAACACCACAGGAAACAACAGGTGTTTGTGAGAATGTGGAGAAAGAAGAACCTTCTTACACTGCTGGTGGGAAACACATACTGGTATAGCCACTGTGGAAAACAGTACGGAGGGTACTCAAGAAGTTAAAAATAGAACTACCCTATGATCCAGCAATTGCATGACTAGGTATTTACCCAAAGAATACAAAAATACCGATTCGGCGGCGGGGGTGGGAGGTTAGGGGAACCAGGTGGTGGGTATTAGAGAGGGCACGGATTGCAGGGAGCATGGGTATGGTGCAAAAATAATGAATACTGTTATGCTGAAAATAAATAAAAAATAAATTAAAAAAAAAAAACGATTCAGAAGGATATTATAACAGCCTTATCAACAATAGCCAAATTATGGAAAGAGCCCTAATGAATGGATCAAGAAGATAGTATATACATATATACAAAAGAGTATTTCCCATCCATAAAAAAGAATGAAATTGTGCCATTTGCAATGATGTGGACAGAGCTAGAAAGTATTATGCTAAGCAAGGTAAGTCAGAGAAAGTCAAACGCCTATGATTTCACTCAATTTAAGGAACAAAACAGATGAATATGAGGGGGGAAAGAAAAAAGCAAATCGGAAAACAGACTCTTAACTATACAAAACAATCTCCCCTCCAGAGGGGAGATGGGTAGGGGAGGGATTAAATAGGTGACAGGTATTAAGGAGGCACCTGTGATGAGCACTGGGTGTTGTATGCAAGTGACGGAGCACTAAATCTGACACCTGAACTATTATTACACGGTATGTTAACCAACTCTAAATTAATAGGGAACTTGAAAAGGAAAAAAAAAAGGTAAAATAAAAACATGAAGTATCAAATTATTTGTTATTGCTACATGGCCAAACTTTTCCATCTGCCTTTCAGCAAATAAAATATTATTTGAAAAATGCATTAATTCTTCAGCGCATTCTAAAAAAGTCTCATTTTATAACCTGCAGAATGAGACTCTACCTGTTTTCCATATTCACTAAAAAGAACAAAAAACTTCAGGGGCACCTGGGTGGCTCAGTCAGTTAAGCATCTGACTCTTGGTTTCAGCTCAGGCCATGATCTTGGGGTTGTGGAATCAAGCCCTACATCGGGCTCTGAGCCTGAGTCTGCTTGAGATTCTGTTCTCCTGCTCTTTCTCTCCCTCATTAAATAATTCCTTTAAAAAAAATCCATAAAAACGTTATATAAACACAGAATTGGTGGAATATGAGGATATAACACATATATATATACATTTTACACACATAAACTATAAAACAGATCTATATTCTGGTTTTCCTTCCTAGTTAACACTTGCTTCCCAGGAAAGAACTGATTACTAGTGTCTTAATTTTATTTCCATCTCAATCTCAATATACTACATACATAAATTCAGAGTTAAAAATACGGCTGTGCTTACCTTAAGCTGTCCAATTTCTTTAAATTTATAAACTTCATATTCCCAGAGTGCTGCATTTTTCCCAAGAATTTTCTGGCATTTGCTGGCAGTAAAAACATCCCAGGGAGAAAGAAAAAAAAAAAAGTAAGTAGACATTTCCTCTGTTGGTTTCGATAAATCTCTCGAACCAGAGTTCTGACAAATTTCTATCTCAGGTGCCAATGCACATAAAGGTATTACTAGATAACCAATTGATTGCATATACAAGGTGGACAGAAATCATAAAAATTATTACAAAACACTTATAAATAAAGATGAACCCCTTTCTGAAGATGATGGTTAGGGGCTTTCCCAATGATTATCCTGTTCTGAGTTTCCTACTTATCCGGATGAGCCCTGCTGGTTTTGGGACCTTTCTCACCTTGAAGAAATGTCATCATATCCCAAAATACCAATTTAAATCACTTCTTAAAGAACTTTAAATAATGGACTACAAAATCAGACTTCAGAAATTTACAATCCTATCATAGTATATAATCTGGAGAAATACTTATATATGAATAAAAACTTAATTTACACATCAAAGAAACAGGTCTCCCTAAACCTCAGGAAATAAGAGGTCGGCCTGAAGGCTACGTTCCCAGGCTGTCCTGAGGTACTAGAAGGGAGCACCATGAAGCTCCAGGGGGAGCCACTCACACAACCCACATGGCCACTACGTAACATTTACACTCTTGTCTACCACAGACCCCTGCGACCTGAAGCCTGAAATCTGGTCAGTTCCACTGAATTGCCACCCTCTTGCTGGGAGACAACTCTCCTTGAATTACAAGCAGTGGCACTGATTGCCTTCTAGAGGATGCTTGTAGAACAGCAATGGAAATGAGACGCAGAGATGATGTTTCCCTCCAGAGCAAAGGGCAGGACTGTTTAGTGTTCGGTGTAATAAATGTATCAGGTTCCTCTGAAGGCAGGCACGATCACTGTCCATTTAAAGGAGTCAGAGATCCTAAGCTCAGAGTTCCTTTCCTGTCCTACGAGCGATGGTCTGTGCAATGTCACCTGGCTGGCCCTGTATGTCGTGCTGTGGGAACTGGAGCTGTGGGATCTGGCACAAATGCCAATATGCCGGCTACTACCACTGCTGAGTTAGCCCTGTATCTCTGACCTGGGAGTCTCATGTCTTATGCCAGGACCCATGTGCTAACTTGTTAGCTTACAAAAAGGGTAACCTCTCCGACTCTTCATGACTTTTGACATCTATTAAATTCTCTTGTTTGGGGCACCTGGGTGGTTCAGTGGGTTAAAGCCTCTGCCTTCGGCTCAGGTCATGATCTCAGGGTCCTGGGATTGAGCCTCGAATCAGGCTCTCTGCTTGGCGGGGAGCCTGCTTCCTCTTCTCTCTCTGCCTGCCTCTCTGCCTACTTGTGATCTTTCTCTCTGTCAAATAAATAAATAAAATCTTCTAAAAAAATATAAATTCTCTTGTTTGGTGAAAATGAGACAGTAGGTGGTTAACTCACAAATCCATTCTGTGGTTATAGCCACCAATACTCAAAAATTACCCCTGCAAGAACGACCCCCCCCCCCCAAAAAAAGGTTACCTCAGAGAATGGCTTATCTTCGTGTTAAAATTTATTTCTCAATTCTATTTATAGTAACAAATAATTGTGAAAATATCAGTTATTACCGTGCTGCTATGTCATACTCTCCTTTCTCCACCAGGTGGTTTATGTATGCCAAGCCAATATCCTAGGGAAAATTAAATGAAGGAATTTCATAATTAACCAGAACAACCGCAAAATTGAGCCTCATTTCCTGAGCAGCCCACGACATCAGGGTCTTACTGGCACTATGGGCTAGAACCTGTTTTATACACCGTAGGGTGCTATATGTAATTATGCTCATTTCCTTCCTAAGCAGATTTAAATGCACTTATAGTTATATTTTCACAAATTTTAGAATTCACACAAAAATAACGTTCCTATGGTAAAGGCTCCTAACTTGCCCCCGATTAGGAGATTTTCTACAGAAGAAATCTGTAATATTAGAAACATGATTCAACAATTTCATGCTGTCACTGGATATAAAGTGGTTTTTCATGCTTTCATCTGCAAGACGTGAGCTACTGGTTTCCTCTGTATCACGTCTGAAGAAATGCTGTAAGAAATACATGACAACAGAACAATCATATTAAAGGGAAATACTGAATCTTAAGGTTAACATTAATGTGAAAATGATGTCCAAAAACATGTGATTCACACCCATGAGTTTACAGATGAGGAAAACAGGATTGCAGCTTGGGCTGGCTTCTGAGTAAAATTCATTTTCTTACACCATCTTCATTCTGAAAGGATCTGAGGTGGCCTGAGTCACCAAAGATGTGAGAGCTCTTGCTTGATCTCCCCCCAGGACTATTGTGAAATATTATTTCTGACTAAAAGCATTTTCATAAGAAGCTTAAACTTATTATATAACAAAACTTGGATTTTAAGTTCTAGTTTATGTACAAAAAAAGGTGTTGTGGAATTTCTTCCCGGATGGCAGAAATGGCAGCGGCCCATTTCTGTCTCTGCCTGTATGGTATGAAATTATGCTGTGCTAGGAGGAAAAAAAAAAAGGCCACGCATAACTAATATATAGGACGGGTCCGTGTCAAGGCTGTGGGAAAATACTAATAGTTCCTACTTTATTAAATTTTATCCCAATAATGACTATATGGGAAATCCTATTTCAAATCTGTAGAAACTAAAGAGTAAAAAAAAAAGGGGTGCCTAAGTTTATTTTTCTGCAAAAAGACCATAATCACAGCACTATGGAGTCTTTCTGTCCAGGGTCAGAGAAGAGAATGTGTCCTTTGCAGAGCCCATTTCTCCTCATGCCAGGCCCTTACCCTACTGTGCCACTCATCCTCTTTCTCTGTCCTCCTTTAACCTCAATCCTATTTTCTCTCTTCTCCTTAGCGTAAGCATGTTCAGTGTCTCTCTCACACAAAATATCCGCCATCACCAATGACCTTTTTGTGATGGCCCGGCCCCAGCCACAGTCTGCACCCCCTTCCACTTCAGAGCCAACATGCAACTCTACTTCATCATCTCCTCCTCACTTCTCCCTCCTTCCAGCACATTGAGAAGGAGTAATTCAGAGAAAATTCACTCGTCACTTTCATATTGCCACACCCAGAGTACCACCGACTGGCTGAGCTTGTTTTACCTTTGACCTGCTCTCCCAGCTCCCACGAAAACCTTCCTCTGGCCATTCCAAACTATTTTGGGCACTTCTCCTTTGAATACTGGCAGTCCCAATGGTTCCATTCAAGTTCTGTTTTCTGAGGCTAGATACTCACCCCGTGTGGACTGCTTCAAACTCATGCCTTCCACTGACGCCTGTTTGCTGACAAATCTCTGGGTCCAGATCTCTTCCCTGAGCTCCACTAGGATGTCCCAGAGATGGCCCAAATCCAATGTGTCAAAACCAGTATTAATCCTCCCACACTCCCTCCTCCCAGCCTGTTCCCCCTCACATAGTCTCCCTCTCTTAGGGAATGGCAACACCAACCACCATTCCCCAAAACTGGGCGTCAACCACCGAAGACTGGGCGTCAGCCTAGATTTCTCTCCTGTGCATGAGGAGCCAGTCACCGTATCCCACAGAGTCCAGCTGAATGTATCCTCTGCCTGTCTTCACCTCCCCATTCCTACTGACTCTGTAGGTCTCATCCTACCACTTCTCTACCAAGAAGGAAGCTGTTCTGTTGATTCCTATTTTAGCTGCCTCTAGCCTCTTTCTCCATTGGAGAATCTTTCTAACAAGCAGATCTAATGAGGCACTGAAAGCATAAACTGTCTTGTACAGGATCTCAAGATGGAGCCAAGCTCCCACTTACACATGGCCCTTCAGAATCTGGCTCTTGCTACCCATATATACACTCTGCAACTGCCCCCCACATAACGAAGCAGGCCAAAAGGTGTCACTTCTCTGCACTGTCCCATATACTATTCTATTGGGCAGAATACCTTCTGCTCCATTTCTAGATAATCTTTGTTTAATCTCCACACTTTTGAATGGGGGGGGAGGGATATGATCTGGTTCTCTCTCTTCTTTTGGGTTCCTGAGTTATTTTGCTTGTTTACTCTCTAGACATTTTATGTGGAGTTTTAGGGAAGTTTAAGGTGAGGAATTTGTGCCACAAACCCAAATAGCCATAAATGCAGTTTTCATCTAGAAATAAGGGTCTTGGACTCACTGATCTCTAAGGACCCTTCACACTCTCTCCGGTTTTCTGTATGCCCATCCACTGTCACAGTTAGTAAAGAAATGTGCTTTTGGTCACTAAACTTTTCCGGAGTCCAAAATGTAATGAAAACATATCTAAGGTCCTAGATTAGTCTCTATAACACAAATGACTCTTACTACGGAGACAATGAAGGAATCTGGTTTTATGAAACTACTCTTGATAAATTTTGTGATAATGTGGTTTTACCTATGATTTAAAGAAACTTCCCCACACATAACTGGAAAGCTTTGTATTTAAAGTACATTTCACAAATTCAAGTCCCAAATTACCTAAAACTGCCTCCTAGCTGGTGTTCAAGTCTCTTGTTTACAAGCAGAAACAGATTCAATAAACTGAAATATTTTGACCTTGCAGGTTGGAGAATTAGTCTGAAATAAAGTCTCAAAAACATAGGAAAAATCTGTTCTTTTCAAATTACTTTCAGTCTCATTATAACTTATTGAAAGGTAAAGTTATGCTTCAAATAATAAAATTACATACTTACTAGAATCTTATGTCTTTTAATGTTCTTCTGGCTGATTTCAGCTGCCATCAAAGCTTCCTATATTTACAGAAGCATGATAAAAGGAGTCAGAAAAGAAGGGAGGGAAAATGAGAGAGAGTGGGAAAGAAAGATATTGAGGTTATAAACACTATATTTATTATGTTTTAAAGTTCTGGACTACATAAATAAAGCCCCATTTCCCTGTGGCTTTTGCTTCAAGCACGGGCATTTTTAATGTTATGGTTGAATGAACCCCACCGCATTCATACTCGAACAAAAGCAGTCAACCAAAATGAAGACTTCTCTTATTTCCATTTGAATGCATTTCCACATTAGGATATTGGAATCACATTTCAGGCACAAATCAAAATACGACACAATCTCCTCAATTCAAACAACAAAAAAAATTCATCTGTCATTCTAAATCTGCATGACATACATCGACAAAGTGGCACTTTTCCTTTATGAAATGCAAAAAAATAAACCATATGGATACATTTAGGTGTATCTGCAATTAAGATTTTGAAAATCCTTGATTTTATTTTTATTTTGGAAAGTTCATTATTATTACTATAACACAAACGTCAAAACATAAAATTATTGGGGTGCTTGGGTGGCTCAGTCAGTTAAGCATCTGACTCTTGGTTTTAGCTCAGATCGTGATCTCTGGGTCAAGCCAGGCATTAGGGCTCAGTGCAGAGTTGGCTTGTCCTTCTCTTTCTCTCTTCCTTCCTAAAATCTTTTTAAAAGATTTCATTTTTTATTTGAGAGAGATAAAGAGATGACAAGCAGGGGGCAGGAACAGTGGGAGAAGCAGACCTCCCGCTGAGCAGGAAGTCCAACAGAGGACTCAATCCCAAGACCCTGGGATCATGACCTGAGCTGAAGGCAGATGCTTAACTGACTGAGCCACCCAGGAAAGAAAATCTTTAAAAATCACATAAAATTATTTAGGGAACTACTGGATCTGAAGCAATACAGTAATAACCGAAATAGAAACTTTTTGTGTCAATTCCTGGACTCTAGTTTATCCATGAAAAACATTTTTCCCCCAAATCCTTTCAGGTGGTCACAAACTTAAAAGCAACATACAGTGGATTTTGATTACAAAAACAAAGTTTTTGTTTGTTTTTAGCTAATTAGCATAGAAGCCCAACCAGAGAATTTCTCTAACCAAACCAACATAATATTTGCCTTTTAGCTTTTAAAGTCAGAAAGGTTTCTGCTTTTGAAAAAGAGAAACTCATTATGGGACAGTCTTCTGCTCATATCAGTCTGATTCAAGACTCAATGAAGTGGACCACATCATTCTGTCTGCAAAGTGTTCAAACCATCCTCAGTGAACAGTAAATTAACAGCTTGACTTTACATATGAAATAAGCACAAATAAACAGTACCACTAAAATATAGAAGACAATTCTGAAATACTAGCTCCATTTTATTTTCCTCGAAAAGCCACAAAACAAACACTTGCATAGGCTGGATCGAACCCACCTGTTCCCTCTACTACCACCTTCTCCTCCTCCACTGAACAGTGAAGCCAGTTAACCTCCTTGTAATCCTTTCCCCCCTAATTTCTGAAAAGAGTATTGGAAAGTTATTAGTCTCTTACATATTTTTAGCTTAGGGCATTCTAATTCACTTACACAAAAGATTTATTACAAAAACCTTTTGTCCTCTCCCTGTTACAGATGTGTCAATACTTTAAAGAAAGGAAAATCAAAACTACCTCATATTTCTTCTTTTCAAGGAGCCAGTCAATGTGGTCATCTTGGTCTCGTTCCTTGGCCACTACAACATCTCTTGGACTCACGATGTAAAAGAGCGATTCCCCTTCAGAGTACTCTAGAGGTGAGGGAAGAAAGACACAGTGTGGGCGACTCAGCAGTAGAAACCGTGGCTGTAGTTTCAGAGACTTGGTTGGGTAACCCAACTCCAGAGGGAACAGAAAACTTGCCTACCTTTGGAGCAAGTGTGTTTGGCTCTGTTTGAAGGTGCAAGTACTTTAAAAAACATTTACATGTAAAATTATTTGAAAGAAAAAAGAAGGGAGGAATACAAAAAAGGAAGGAAGGAAGGAATACAAAAAAACTTCAAAAAAGTAAGGTAGTTTATAATTCTGTGTTTAACACATTAACATTGTGACCTTGACTGAAAGATAGTGATCAAAATTCTCCAGGTCTATGGTGTATCAGAATTCATCTTCTGTATATAAACTTAATTTATGGCTATTTACAGCACTGTTCTATTTTAACAGAACAATTACACCCCACAGTTGGCGATAAATGTCTCCTGCTCATCAAGGTCAAGGCCATCTACAGCGTAAATGACAGATGCCCCAAGCCCTGAGGACATAATCTATCATTTCGGCATGTTGTGCAGAATGCCGATTGTGAGGGTTTCCTGCAGAATTCAATTATACAACCTGTTCTGAAGGGTTTCTAAGAGTGCAACAGAGTTTTCTCTGAGCACAATACCTAGCTCAGACACTTCTAGTTTGAGTCACATTTGCATTTTGCCAAGTCTGGAATAGACTCTCACGCTTCTCAACTGACTAGGGGCCACATATAAGAAAGCTCCAACTGTATAGACTATTTCTTTGTTTCCTTTGACCAAAATGAGAACTGAAAACATGTCAATTGTTTTTGAAGCAGGAAAGAATTTTTTAAAAAATAAAAAAAATCTTAGGCTGTTCTACTTTCATCAATGTATTTTTAAAGGATAGGAGGACAACTGAGCACAGAGGCTCCAGTATGACCAAAGAACAGTGGTTCGGTCTTTATTTCTGAGCAGTTGACCAGTGTATGCATTCATCCACTCTGCAAATACTCGGAGAACATCTAGTAGTTGTGAGGCTCTTTTCCAGGCTCTGCGCATTTGGTCACAAACAGAAAGATGAATTCTTGGCCAACCCACAGCACACTTTCCAGATACATGAGGTTGGGAGTCATATGGCAACCATAGAACCATGCTGCCTGACGTCAATGTAAATGTTACACTAATTATGACAACAGACATAAGAACAAAGACCATGGAGCCTACTCACCTCAGTCCTGGCCCCAAGCCTACCCCTCCCACCTACTGTGCTAGCTCAGACACATTCTGCAATATGTCTGGGCCTCGTGCCCTCATTTTCAACATGAGAGGTCTGTCCAGGTAGTCTCTATGACCCTTGCAGCACCTCAATTTAAATTACTGGTGTGTTAATCACATGAAAGGGAAAAAACCCACAAGTATAAGAAATAGCATGAGCCAGAGCCTTGGTCTCTCACCTAAATGATAATCTCTACACTCGTTCTCCTGAAAGCCTCTCACGGTCAGAGCATCAGAAGAGATCTCTTCACAGGTCTCAGAGAGCGGCTGGATGATATCCAGTCTTGGCCTGGCACAGTATTCTCTTTCCTGGGGGGAAAAGAGAGGGAAGGGTGTGTTTTCAATATGTTTCTAGAAACTGTACAAATTCATTCCAGTCAGTCATGATTAAATGCACAGGACTTCATAATTTCAGCAGATGTGAGCCCCTCTATCCAACTGCACCAACAGCCTCATCACACCATGTTACTTCCTGACCTTCTGTGTGACATCAACATGACAGAAGCTACTGGGCCCCTACAGCCATCCGTCACTCATCTCCAAGGGCACAGCCACCACACACTTCCCCGATCAGCTTATGTCTCTTCCTCACCAATGTGAGAAAGGGTAAAAATAATATTACCAACTGCCAAAACACTGCCACTACTGGTAAGCTTACTGGTGATGCTGAAAAGCCACAGAGACGGAGAACTAGGTCGAAAACAGAACACGCTAAGAAGGCAATGGTCACCAAGAGCACAGGCCCAGGGCGGGGGTGTGTGCCAAGGGCAGGAGTCACTGGTGGCTAGCCGCGACCAAAAAACCGAGTTTTTCATTTTATTTCATTTTCATTAGTTAAAATTTAGATAGCCACATAAGGTTTGTGACGACACTTTTGAACAGTGCAGTTGTAGGTCAAGAAAGAAGTGGGGGGCACCTGGGTGGCTCAGTGGGTGAAGCCTCTGCCTTCGGCTTAGGTCATGGTCTCCGGGTCCTGGGATTGAGCCCCACATCCGGCTCTCTGCTTGGCAGGGAGCCTGCCTGCCCCTACACCTCCTGCCTGCCTCTCTGCCTACTTGTGATCTCTCTCTCTCTGTCAAATAAATAAATAAAATTGAAAAAAAAAAAGGAAGAAAGAAGGGGGAAGGAGAGTTTTTTAGACTGATGCAGTTCCACTAACCTAGAAGGTGATGAGATGCATTAACCTAGAAGGTGATGGGGTCTTAAATGACTGCTCCGAATATCACAGAAGAAGGAAATGGGGATCAAAAACTCTACTAAGGTCTACTAAGGTCAAAGTCACACAAGTAAATGGTGAGACAGCAACTTGTTGAAAAAGTGGGACTTACAGTGAATCTTGAAGTCAAGGTTGTTTTACATGGGAAGTCTGAGCTTTCTGAGCATTCAGCATGCAGGCAAAAAACACACAGTTGAGCATTTTCCAAAGCAGTAAGACCTGTAGCCATGTGACACCACCGCAGAAAACCCAGATGAAGGGGACAGTGTGAGATAAGTCGGGGCCTCTCCAACTCCCCAAGTTCCCCTAGGAACACTGTAAGCCTCACAGAATACTCTGGTCCATTTTGTTAGGTGAATTGAGAAGCAACTGCATTAGTTTTGTGTCTCATACATTTTAAAACCCTCCAAAAAGGGCGCCTGGGTGGCTCAGTGGGTTAAACCGCTGCCTTTGGCTCAGGTCATGATCTCAGGGTCCTGGGATTGAGTCCCGCATCAGGCTCTCTGCTCAGCAGGGAGCCTGTTCCCTCTCTCTCTCTTTCTGCCTGTCTCTCTGCCTACTTGTGATTTCTCTCTGTCAAATAAATAAATAAAATCTTTAAAAAAAAAAACCTCCAAAAATAAAACAGCAACTATAAAAGATCTAGTAGAGGGAAACTAGTAGAGGGAAAAAAATAGCGAATATACAGCATAATTTTTCACATCTGGAAAAATGAGAATTATCTCAATTTTGAAACAATGAGAAAAAATGTAAAGACCTGAATATTTAAAAAATGAACTCTAAAAATGCCAAAAAATAACAAAATTAGAATAGCAAGAATAGAAAAAACATTTGAAGCAAATAATAAAATAAAGGGCCTTGCCTGGTCACATAAACAGCTCCCTGAGAGGCATAAGGAAAACATCCGTGATGTGATTCATCTTGTTACTTTATAACCTTTGCTCAATGGTCAAGCAGCCCCGCTTACTAACTTCCCAGGAGTCAGAATTTGGTCTTGTTGGGTCTCTGATCTCCAATGCTTAGCATGACTCTGGATACATATATGCTTTATTAGTGGATGAAAGAGAAACATATGATAGGGGAGAGCTTACTAAATCCAGATGAAATAGTTCCTAACCACAATAAATGACAATGATGGGGAATACAGAGCTGCACAGAGAGAGGCAGAATAAGGTTCATAAAAATCAGCAGAGTGTCACCATGATGGCAAGGTGAGGACACACTCATGATGTGACAGGTATAAGGGAGAACATTCCGGGGGAGGATATGCAGGATATAAAGGCAAGTTTTATTTAATGTTGCAGTTCCACTGTCTTTCCCATACAAAAAAAAGAGAAAAAAGGGGAGGGACTCAGCCCCATGCTTGCTTTACTCCTTTTGTCAGTAATAATAATTTTATCAGTTTACTCTGTGTTTAAGGATCGAAGGTGTACTCTCGTGTCATATAAAATAGCTACATGAACTGGCACACACACTTGTGAGTCCTCTCTGAGTCTCTCACACTTCTCCCTCTGAAAAAATGCCTTCTTCTTCTCTTTCCAATTTCATTTTCTAATTTGCTCTAAGAGGTTGGCCTTTCTTTGGTCTTTACTCCTTTGTAATACTCCCTTTTATCAACAAAGGTTTCCCTGCTTCCTTTCTTTTTTTGCTCGGTTGTTTATGAGGCTTTCCCTTTTTCATTTTACTGCTGCTTTCCTATGTCTTTCAATCACATTTTCAATCTGCCCCACCTCCCTCATCAGAAAGCACTATATTTAGTCCCTTGGGAGCCACTGCTTTTCTTTATCTTCAAAAAAATAAATAAAATAATAAAGTGATGTCCTGCAACAGGGCTAGAAGCCAGTCCTATTGATTTTAGTCGCTCTGAGTATTCACTTAAGTCTCCAGCATCCCATTGCCTAGCAACATGGGCGCCCAGAGTCTCGGGTTACTATAGCGATGACTTCCCATACAAGTGCTTGCTCACAGAAATGCTCAAGAGCAGGTACCACTTCAAAACTGGGGCTCCCAGGGTTCCCCCCCATTTTATTCCTAGTCAATTGAAAAGGGGGGAAAAAAGGAGAGGATACAGACAAGGAGAGCCCTACTTTAAAGGGCTAGACAATCAATTTGTAATTTCTTTTATATACAGCACCTAAGAGAAAATCCTTTACAATAAGCTCTCCTTGTTTATGCCTTGAAGCCACCCCTAGCGTCCCCCTTCCTGGCAGAACCCCTGGACTCTAACACTGAAGACAAGCTGGGAATGGGGCCCACCCAGGCTTCAAAGGAAGACCAAGTGTCTCTACTGGGCATGCCCTCCACTAGATCACAAATATAGGCTTTCCTCCAAAGTCACAAAATTAACAAAATTTGGGTTCTCTGCTGCTTTCTATTGGCCATGCATTTCATACTCTCATTTGCATTGATGATTAAGACATCGCCACAACCATTTCAAAGCAAAAATCAAGCTACTGAGACTCAGTCGGCCACTAAGAAGTAAGCAAATCTGTCTGGACCACAGGAAATGAAGTGCCCTTTCCATAATTCCCTCTGACCACAGGGGCCCCTCTTGTTGCGGCAGATCAACTTCATTGCTGTCATTTCTGCTAATGCACAGTGTCAGCTTAGTTTCTTTGCCCTCCAGCAAAAGAAATCCTTCATTCCTTTCGACGAAAATACCAAGAGATGGAAAAAAAGAGAAAAAAAAAAAATGACTTCCCTTGGCTCGGCAAAGGGAACAAAGGCAGGCAATGAGTGAAGCTTCTGAAAGGTAAATACATAATCTCCACCAACCTTCTTTTATAGGTCAGGAAGTTCTGCTCAGACTACAGCATGGCCCTTTCAATGGGCAACCTGATCTGGCTACAAGGCTAAAAAATGAACCCACACTTCCCTCTGCATTTGGGGTATTAAAAAAAAATTACCGTTTTTTCTGACACCTCCTTCACATAGGAAAGAACAACAAGCTGATCACAGAGAGGTGCAAGTCCACTGATGTAAAATTCAGTTTCAAACTGAGACACTGCAAACAAAAGGGATAAAAGATTCAGTGTTAACAGGAACAAAAAGCAGCCCACCAAGGAAAGGACACATCGACTATGAATGCTACGTGGATTTACCGTAGAAATCTAACATAAAGGGGGTGTGGACAAACACACTTTTTCGACAATAATGAAAGGCCAGAAAAGGATATCCAGAAACTCAAACTTAAAAATTTTCTAGCATCATCAAAAGGAAACCTGACAATAACAGCATGAACGGTCACACGTGACACTGGGACCAGCTAGTTTAAAAATGACATAGTTAAACCCCATGAAGACACTTGTAAACCCAGGAAACCCGATGAAAAATAATATTAACGACAGTAATACTTTAAAAAAAAAAACAACAACAACCTGAATTTAGGTTTTTCACAATTAGGGCATTATAGTGATCCAAAGGTCACAAGGAATGCTTCTTGTAATTATGAAACTATTGTTCCTTTTTTTTTTAAAAAAATAATAAACATTTTATTTGAGGAATCAGAAGTAAAAAAAAAAAAAAAAAGAAAAAGGGTGTGTTAATGTAGATTATATTGTGATAAAAGATCACTATTTCCTAACTGGAATAAAGGTCAGAGAAAATAAATTTCTATCTTCTTAAAGGCATTTAAAATGTAAAACCAGTGCATCACTTGAGAAGTATACGGATTTAATTACACTGGAGTTCACAGACCCAACAGGAAAGCTCAGTTGTAGAAGTATTAATATTGCTAACACTGTGATTCTAATAATTAGCTACTGTAAAATATTTATAATAAGTGACTTTTACTTTAAACAACTAAGTTTGGGGGTGGTTCGCTACACAGCTGACACAGTGGTGATGGGGACAGAGCCCCTTCTAGGAGTCATGCATTGTACTTACAGATTCATTCTGAAGCAGACTCTCATTTGGACCACCATATTTTCTAAGACTTTCCCGACTCAGACCTTCTCCACAGTTTGTGGTATTAGCTTTGGGTTAAGTTTTGTGGTTTTTTTTTTTGTTTTTTTAAAGATTTTATTCATTTATGAAAAAGTGCAGGCAAAGCAGGAAGACCAGAGGAGGAGGGAGAAAAGGAGGGGGAAAGAATCTCAAACAGACTCCATGCTGAGCGTGGAGCCCAGTGTGGGGCCTTGATCTCACAACCCTAAGATCACAA
This sequence comes from Mustela erminea, assembly GCF_009829155.1. Taxonomy (NCBI): domain Eukaryota; kingdom Metazoa; phylum Chordata; class Mammalia; order Carnivora; family Mustelidae; genus Mustela; species Mustela erminea. The sequence goes on along the minus strand of NC_045624.1, from coordinate 106,467,043 downwards.
CATGAGCTGAAACCAAGAGTTGGATGCTTAACCAACTGAGCCACTGGGCGCCCCAGATTCAGTTGAGTTCTATGATGAAACTGCTCTTTTCTCCAAACTAGGGGAAGTCAGTATAGTGTATCAGAAATAATATTTAATGTAGCAGCAGCTGGGTGGCTCAGTCAGTTAAGCATCTGCCTTCGACTCAGATCATGATCCCAGGGACCTAGGATCAAGCCACACATCAGGCCACCAGCTCAGTGAGGGAGTCTGCTTCTCCCTCTGTAAAAAAGAAACAATATTTAATGTAGAGTCAGGAAATCTGGGTTATAACTTCCAGTAAATTGAACTTGGAAAAAACATTTAACTTTTGCAGGTATAATTTTTCCCATCTATAAAATCATGTACTCAGAGTAGAAATAAAATCCCCAACACAGATGAAATGAGGGGCTACTGAATTTTTCTTCTGCCTCTTCACTTTCCTTACAGATCCCTTAATGTTGTCTTTTATCTTTAATGTCAACTTCTTACACAACTGTTTTCACAATTTTCACACCAAAATGAAATTGAGGTTGACAAAAAAAAATACTAACTAGTTAGTAACATAAACATTAAAAAGGTAATATTTCTTATGCTTTGTCCTTGGTTAGATCACATAGGTGACGATGGTGCCCTGTTAAGAACCAAAGAGTGGAGCTCCAAAGACAGGTGCTGTGGTCCCAGCACTGCCACTAACACTTTTCCTCAGTCTTTGTGACTCGAACTCAGTATTTTTCTTCAGGCACTTAAAACTACTTTTGGTAAAATGGTAATGTGATACACGTTCACATGAAGTGCATATGCAGAGAACCACTGCCACCATGACCTCATGTACAGATAAGCACATCCAGGGTAGCCAGGCATGGAAGGTTCTAGAGAAGCTCCCACAGGGGGAGCTGTACACAGGAGTAGGGGGTAGGGAAGGGACAGGGGAGGGCTGGAATATATAGATGCTACTGGACAGTATGCAGCCATGTAGGCCCAGTGATCAAAGAGGTGGCAATTTCACATTATAGAAGGCATTCGGGTACATTAACCAGAGGTTCTGATTGCCATCACTCTTGAGGTGGTTAAACCCCATTTGGTAGAAACTTGAGTTTTCTTTTACTAAATAACATTTCATCATTGAAATGCTACACAAGCAGTTCAATCAGTCAACCAGCCAGAGATGCCACAGATTCTTGGGAATTATCAGGAAGCTTTCATGTAGCCAGTGGTGGGTGAACAAGGTACTCTCCCTATTCAGGACGCCAAATATGCCTAGGCTCACAGTGACGGAGAGTATCAGTGTCTCTCCTACAGGTAACCAAATATACATCAAGCCTTGGTTTCAATGAATGCACTGTAAGGAACAGAACAGAGAAGCTAGAAAAATAATTCTATCCAAATCTTCCCTGCTCCACATACTTACTTCCCAGTCCTCAAAAGCTTCCATTTGTAAGACAGAAAAGTTCCTGTTAAGAACGATAGAAAATCTAATGTGTTCTTAAAGAAAATAAGGGAAAATGTGCAGAGCCACATAGCTATTTCACTTCTCAATTTCAGACACTGTAATAAATGCTTTTGTTAAGTACTAGATCTTACCAGACTTCACTGAGAATCAGTAATAATTTAGGCAGACAATGCAAAGTGGCTAAATTACAAACTAACTGGAAAAATGTTATTTACAAAGACAAGATGTCACATATAAAAGTAGTGTCAAGATTAGTGTCAAGAGAAGGAAATGTGGAATGGCAATGTTTATTCTCCTGAAGAACGTTCATAAACGATGTAAAAGTTTATGGGCTGATTTTGTAGAATACCTTCAAGTAATTATGGGGTTTTCTATTTCAAAATTTTAAAGGACCGGTGGATGTTCTGGTTAATTATTTTCCCGGAAATTCTCTTCTTTTACACATACCAGTGATTTTAATCATTTTAATGAAGATTACTTGTTTTTCCCTAAAGGAGAGCTAGTTTAAATACAGATAGTTTATGGGTCTATTACCACAGAAGCTCATCTTTAAACTGGTTATCTGGAAAAGATAAATCACAAAGACAATAAAGACAAATTTGGTTGGAGAGCACTAAAACACACCAGAAGGTAAAAGCTGAAGAGGGAAGAAAAAGGAGAGAATGCCTTTTCTGGAGAAAGCCCAAGCCAGCAGCTCTACCTCAGGAGATGATCTACAGAGTGCGGTGATGGTGCCCCAGCCCTGCAGGGGGCGCTGTGCTCACTCTGAGTAGGAAGGACATGGCAAGGGGGTACTGGTCAGGACTGAGGCACAGCTTTCATTTTCTGCCTCCACAGATGCAAGCGCTGCTGTGCTCTGGCTTTTTCTGGAGTAGCCATTCCGTGAAACGCAAGAAGAAAGAATTCAAGGAAAAAGACAAAAGTAAAGATTCCAAGCATACTGACAGAAAATTTCAAAAGGACTATTCACAGGAAATTTCTATTCAGGGAGGTCCTCTGGATGAAGAATGAGGACACTGATGCAGAAGGGAGGTTAGAGTTCTAAATCCACACTGTCCAGTATTATATTAATGCAAGCCAAAGAGACAACTTGCACATGCAATTTTAAATGATCTAGTAGCCATATTAAAGAGTAAAAAGAGGTAAATTTAAAAAAAAAAGATTTTATTTATTTATTTGACACAGAGAGAGAGAGAGAGAGAGAGAGAGAGAGAGAGATCACAAGTAGGCAAAGAGGCAGGCAGAGAGAGAGAAGCAGGCTCCCCACTGAGCAGGGAGCCTGATGCGGGGCTTGATCCCAGGACCCTGAGATCATGACCTGAGCTGAAGGCAGAGGCTTAACCCACTGAGCCACCCGGGTGCCCCGAAAGAGGTAGAATTTTAAAAATATATTTTATTTAGCACAACATATCTAAAATGTTTTCAACACATGACAACATAAAAAATTAATGGGGCCATTTATTTATTTTCATACTAGGCCTTTAGAATCCTGTATGCTGCGCAGCTCAACCCACACCTGCCGCTCTTCAAGGATTCCATGTGGCCAGTGGCTTTTGTAGCACAGATCGAGATGCCCAACAGACTGTTTGTCTTAGAAGTCCAGTAATTGTACTCAAATATATCTTGATGGTGCTCATCGTGGGTCACTCGCTTAGATACACAAGGGTGTATTTTTAATTTATAGCTTTCAGTTTTGTTTCTTTGTAGTTTTAAGAAACTTTTCTTGAATTATTGTTTTCTCATATCTGCTCCTTTCCTTTGCTTTGTTTTGTTCTTTTCTTCAGGGACTCTTATTTGTAGGCTGAATCATCTTTGCCAGTCTTCAGTATTTACCATGTCACTGCAGACCTTTTTTTCTTATTGCTTTGTGATTTTTAAAATTGTCCTATTATTTATAAATATTTGAGGTCTGTCATCTCATTTGAGATTTTCAAAAATTCTGAACTTTGTTTTTTCATGTCTTGCTATTACTTTAAAAGAAATGTCTTATAGCTTGTTGTGGGTGTCTCTTTCTGGTTTCTTGTTTTCATTGCCAACAATGTCCTTCTGCTTCTTATTTACTTTTCCTTAACCCTCAGTATGAGATCTGACCTTGGTACCTTTCCAGTCCTCATCCGTGGGTGATGTCATGGTCCCCCGATCTCTTAGAAAGAGACAGGGACTGGGAAGCTCTTCAATTTACAGAGTTCCCTCCTATGCTGTATTCATTTAGTGTTAAAAACCTGGCCTTTTGTTTTCTGAGTCTTCCTGGCATTGCCCCTGCCCCTGCCCTACTTCTGTCTCTTCTCTTCTGTTTCTACAGTCCATATCCTGATTTCAGGGTTGTTTTTTTTTTTTTTAAGATTTTTATTTATTTATTTGACAGAGAGAGATCACAAGTAGGCAGAGAGGCAGGCAGAGAGGCAGGCAGAGAGGCAGGCAGAGAGAGAGAGAGAGGAGGAAGCAGGCTCCCTGCCGAGCAGAGAGCCCGATGCGGGACTCGATCCCATGACCCTGAGATCATGACCTGAGCCGAAGGCAGTGGCTTAACCCACTGAGCCACCCAGGCGCCCCTGATTTCAGGTTTTATCCTCCTCCAGCCTCAGCACACAGGACTAGGTGCTCAACGGCTAAGGGTTCAAAGAGGCCAGTGGGCTGTGAGCCCCTTACCTAACCTGTGCCCACTGACGAGTGGTCTTCCCCAGGGAATACGCACCTGCTGACTGGAAGTTCTTCTGATCTCAAATTCACCAGATGCCCCCTTGACCCCCTCTACTTTCTCTCACACAGACATTGACACCATCACCCATCTTGTGGCTGTCGGTGCCTTCTCCCACTCACCTATATCTGGGGTTCTCAGGACTACTCTGTCGTTCAGTTGTGTTGTACATGTTGTTGATGAGTCCTTGGTTATAGGATCTAGTTGTTCCATTTTTAGGTGATGACTCAGGCAGGCTGAAAAATTATGCTACCCCTACCACCATCTTCTGAGAATCCTCTAAGCACAAAATGTTAAGCTATCCATGAGATACACCAACTTTATCATCAACTGGGGCAACAGGGTCGGGGTTACAGTCACAGATACACAGGTACTGTTGGGCCTACCACTGCATACCCACTCTCTGTTTCAGAACGATTGCCAAAAGAAATTAACAACAACTTTCTTGTACCTTGGGTCTTACATCTTTGAAGGTCATCAGCTACTTAATAAAGCATTACTGAGCACCAATTTGGCATAAAACATTCTTTCAGAAGCATCAGAATGCAAAAGACCCTGCCTGACTTAAAAGGCACTGTGAATCTAGAAGCAAATAATAATGAATAACAATAATAATAATAATAATAATAATAATAATAATAGTAATAACACATGCTATGCAAAAATGGAAATAAAACAAGATACAGTACAAGGCAGGTTAACTTATTTCCAGGGGTAGGGATAAGGGTGAAAACAGCAATAATCATGACTATAAGCTCCCTAAGGGCAGGCGTGGTATTTATAACATAAGAGAAAACATTTCGTTTCATGTAAATTAAAAAATTTTCATTTTAAAAACATACTTACAATGTACTTTAGATTTTTTTTAAATTTTTTATTTTTTAGAAACATATATTTTTATCCCCAGGGGTACAGGTCTGTGAATCACCAGGTTTACACACTTCACAGCACTCAATTGTAAAGGGCAAAAATCAAGATTTTAGGTCTGAATATAAAGACCATTCTCATAAAGAAGATGTGGTATATATACACAATGGAATACTATGCAGCCATCAAAAGAAATGAAATCTTGCCATTTGCGACACCGTGGATGGAACTAGAGCGTATCATGCTTAGCAAAATAAGTCAAGCGGAGAAAAACAACTATCATATGATCTCCCTGATATGAGGAAGTGGTGATGCAATATGGGGGCTTAAGTGGGTAGGAGAAGAATAAATGAAACAAGATGGGACTGGGAGGGAAACAAACCGTAAGTGACTCTTAATCTCACAAAACAAACTGAGGGTTGCTGGGGGGAGGGGGGTTGGGAGAAGGGGGTGGGATTATGGACACTGGGGAGGGTATGTGCTTTGGTGAGTGCTGTGAAGTGTGTAAACCGGGCGATTCACAGACCTGTACCCCTGGGGATAAAAATATGTTATATGTTTATAAAAAATAAAAAATAAAAAAATAAAAAAAAATAAAACTACTATTAAAGGAGAAAAAAAATTAACTATATCTATAAAATGCACTTTTGTAAAAGAGGCATGCAGACTTAATTAAGAATTTCACTGTGAATGTTAATATAAAATAATTACAATTGTGAAAAAAAAAATAAAGACCATTCTCCAAATAATTCACAAGTAGATTATGTCACTATCAGTATATTCAGACCTATAAGTGATAATCAATATTTTTGATTACTTGCACCTGTATCATAGGTTTATAGATACATTTTATTGAAAAATGTAGCTATGAAATATGTTAATTTCTTCAGGATAATTCAATCAAAGCTTATTTACACCTTTCCCCCAATTCTTATTCAGTTGACTTTATGGACAATGGTATTTTTGTCTTCCGATTGTTAAAAAAAGACAGTTGTTAAAAGAAACCAGTTTTTCTCTCTCACAATGTAACTGAAAATGATAGTAATATTACTAACAGCTCCTATTTAAGGAATATTCCCCATTCAAGGGGCAATGCGTACAATACTGAACACACAGGATTTCAACCCTAATACTTCCTTCACGGCAGAACACTGAAGCTCAGTGCGCTTAGGTAACTTGACTAAAGTCACCTGAGCGGAAGGCAGCACAAGCAGGAATTTGAAGTCTTCCTTTTCTCAGATGGTGGTCGCATGGAGCTGCTCAGGTTAGAAGTGTGCTACAGGTACCAGGATCGCAAGCTATGGCCTTGACCGCTCTCTGTGGGGGAGGGTTCTGTGGCGGCAGATGCTTTTGTTTTGGTCCTTGTTTACCCTTTGTGGGTTTCAAAATGCCCATTAGATGGGACCTGGAGGATCTGATGTCTTCACTGGAGCTAAATAAAATAATATGCTATAGATCTGGACCTCTAAGATTCTTAAGAGAGCAAACAAACAAGAATTTCTCAAGCAAATATAAACAGGAATGAATATCTTTCACTTACGAGAAAGCACCCAGGCCCCTTTGTGATAGCACATTCCTCTCTAGAGAATCCAACCCTTAAGTCACCAGATGCTAGTATTTCTTAATGGACTGGATATACTATCCACAGGATTTTTAGGAAGTTTGGACACTCTGTCAGTCTGATCACTGATCTAAGAAAATGCATTTGGAAACCACAACAGGCCAACATCTTCAGGGCTGTGCTATGAAGCAGATGCATGACCATGCTTTATATCAGCAAACTGTGGAGAGGACCTAACAGACAGGAGTAAGAGAGAAGAGATGCCTATTAGGCAAGATAACAAACACATGCAAGCCAGGAGCCCATAGTACACATAGGAAAAAAGCATTTAAAGCAAGTTTAGCCTGCAATTTAATTACATCTCTTCTAGTTGATACTCTCAGCACAGTACTGGGCTAAACGACAGAGCTAAGCTGATAAGATCAGCTCATCCGCTCAACTTTCGCGCTCAGGAAGCGGCACGGATGAGCAGTGATCCAGCGAGCAGCTTAGGACACACTGCTCACATGACAGAAAAGGTAATGGGGACGGACCTGCTGGGTCAAAAGGGTCAAACCAAGCAGTTATACTTTAAGTTGTAAATAGGCTATTGTCAAAAGAGAAAAGACAAATGTTGGTGAGGATGTGGAGAAACCTGAACTCCCCCACATGGCTGGTAGGAATGCAGACTGGCATCGCACTATGAAAAACAGCATAAGGGGTCCACAAAAAAACTAAAAATACAACTATCACATGACCCAGCAGTCCTCCTTCTGGTATGTATCCAAATAATTGAAATCAGGATCTTAAAATGACATTAGCATCTCACGTTCACTGCAGCACTCTTCACAATAGCCAAGATATAGAAAGCAAGCTAGATACCCATCAACAGAGGAAGGTGAAGGAAAATGTGGACCCAGGCACTGGAACATTACTGAGTCTTAAAAAGGGAGGAAAACCACGCAACAGGCAACAATATGGATGAACCCCGAGGACATTACACTAAATGAAACAAGCCAAAGACAAATACTGCATGATGCCATTCCTAACGTATTTAGAAAAGTCAAGAGTCAAAGAGCAGAATGGTGGTTGCCAAGGGTGGAAGGAAGGGGAAAATGGGAAATTGCTGAGCGATGGGCCTAAGGTCTCAGGTAGGTAAGATGAATGAGATCTAGCGATCTGCCATATGACAGTGTGCCTACAGTCAACAATAATGTATTGTACATTTACAAATTTCAGAGGGTAGATCTCAACTTACGTGTTCTTCCCAGAATAAAATAAACTTAAAAAACAACTTTGGAGACCAAAAACACCCCCAAAACTACCCTGATGCATCAACTACAAGCACTAAAAAATAGCAATTTCTTCTTTCTCAGACAATTGAAAGAATCACATCATAATCTGGACTTGGTTCCCTTTCCTTAGAAACCATTTTGTTAGTCACCCAAAGCAACTATAGTCTAGATATTCCCTAGCAATTTGGAGGAAGAACAAGGAAGGGCTATCAGCCCTAGAATAAAACAAGGGAAACTAAATTCTCTACTCTAAAGGAGATACTTTGCTGAACCAAAATAAAGAAAAAACAATTCCACTTCATCTGGCTATTTGAAGAACAGGTGAGCAGACACGATTGCTGTCATATTAAAATGGGTGTTTGGATTCTAGGCAGTTTCTACCCTATAGCTTTTATCTGAATGCCCAGAGTAAGCCTCTATCCTTCTCATCAGTTCCTCTGGCTGTAACGAAGGACAGGTTTAGAGAGAGGAACGCATGGAAGAACATATAGTACAGGGTTGAGAGCAACACCTTTGAAACTCAGTCTATCCTGAGTTCAAATGCTGCCTTCTTTGCTTAAGAATGGAATGATCTTGAGCAGGTTACCTGACCCTTCTGAACCTCAGCTTCTTCAGATAGAAGAATGGGATAAAATGGGATGACAGCCCCTACTCATCTGGATCACTGTGAAGATCAAATGAAATTCTACTTGGCATGTGCTTGGTGGTCATTTTCAAAAAAGGAACAAAACATATTTGTTACATCAGGTGTTTCAGATCTCTTGCCAATACTTGTTACTGAGAAAATTTATGAATTTAACACACAACAACAAACATTTGAGTCTCCCATACTGAGTGGGAGGAGTGGCTACAGGAATAGGCATGTCATAAAGCAAGTACAATAAAATCCTCATTGCAGGACCTAAGGGCTGAGTATGTGGGTGCTCACTATTTTTGTGAAAATTCTTCACCTGTCTGTATGTTTTCATTTTTTCATAATAAAATGTCAGGGAAAAAATTTAATGCATAACAGAAGAATTAAGAGATTACAGAGTCAAACTGAATTATAACAGAACACCATTCAAAGCTAGATCCTTAAGCAAAAACACTGTGAAGGATGCCAGCGATGTCCCAATTCCTGCTGAGCCTCAGGCTATGGGATGAGCCACGTGACTCAAGGCAGGACACTGTCTCCTGCTGGAACCTGCATGACTGGGTCAGCCCAATAGGTGGATGGTGAGGCACGCTTAGATCCAGAAAAGACATCCACCTCACAGCTCGCCTCCACCACTACACAGATGTCTCATTTCCAGGTCACTGTTTTCCCAATCAATCAAGAGGCTAAAAATAGAACAATGTGCTAAATTCTAAGAGCTACAGCATAAAACCAACTGAAGATATGAACACTGCTTAATTAAAGAGAAAAAGATGTCCCTTCCCCTTCCGCCCTCTCTTTCTTCCTGGCTTCTGCCATTTTAAATAGATTCCCATATAGTCTTTTTCCCTTTATTAGTTTTTTTCGAAATAAGCTTCCAAATGAAATCAAGACTGGGAAGTCGTTCATGAATTCCTTGCATGTAAGTCCTCTATCCCTGGAAGGAGACACCCAGAAAATGACCCACAAACACTGGCTTCATTTCTCCACACTGTCTAACTGCCCCATGAAGCCCATGGAAGACTTTGGTGAAAGTCTTTGGACTCCTATGGTGAAAGACTTTGGCCAAAGAGAGAGGGAGTCCTGTAATACCACAAGAGACCCAAGTTCAAATAAGTATGCCAGGCTTAGAACCATAACCCACTTTTAACGATGTAGTTTGGAAAAAGAAGTGCCACCCTAAAAACCTTACGTACCGAGAATGTCTTCATGGGTTGGTGACTGCCCAGTAAGCTTAATCCTTATTATCATTATTATTTTTCATTTATAAGAATCAACTAATATCCTATGGAGAGCGAAAGCTCTTGTGTATTTCTCAAGATTCAGACTTATAAATAAAGAGTTACAAACATCTGGCTTCTAAGAAATGTACAGCCACCAATAGTTCTTTAACCTCAATGCCATTTTCACCTCATTTACTAAAGAACAGTGGCTCACACTGTTCAGGGCTAAAGCAAATTGTAATCCAGACCTCCTAATATTTCTCTTTTCCTCTATCCTCATCAAGGACTCTTATCTAAACCACTTTGCCTCCTGCTGTGGAAATGGTTTATATTCTTAAAGGTTTGCTCTCAAGAGGGGGAAAAATGGTACTTAACCACTAACCATAGTAGTAAAACGCCAGTAATGTGATATTGCCAGGACCCACACACAGTCTATTTCACGTAAATTGTAGGACAGATGAACTATACTTCAATAACGTGATCCCAGGGCTCTGGGGCCACCACTGGGCCAGCTATTAGCAGTCACAGAACTGGGCTGGAAGTCTGCACAGTGATAATCACTACCATGATTCAGTGAGTGCCTACTGTATGCCAAGCACTGTGATAAAGGTGTTATTTCAGTTTCATTCTCACAACCGACTGCAAAGGTAGATACTATCACCTCCACTTTACAGTGGGGAAAGCCTGACTCAGGAAAGCGAAGCAAGTTCATCAAGGTCATACAGGAATTCGGCAAACTGCCTTGTGTCTCCAGAAGCTGGTGGTGGTTCTGCAGTTAGATCCTGTCCATTTCTAACGCTACTAGAGTAAGATCTGACACCGGATGTTTACATCCCTGAGCCCCCACGGTCACAGGGGCTGTGATAGGGTGAAGTGAACCAATACTCGTTAAAGCACACAGGGGAATGGCCCACGCCTCGTGTGTTAGCGACCAACATCAGCTAAGGAGGGGACACCTGCGACACTTTTATTCCTGGTAAGTCTTCCATCCTTAAAAACTCCCAGAGTTTAAACCCCCCCCCCCCCATCTGTATTTAAGAAACTGGAACACTTCTCTATCAGGACACTATGCTGGGAGGTATTCAGAGGATTTTGCTGGGAGGCAGAAAAGAAGATAGACACTGAAGTAATGATCGTGACCTGGTAGTTTCCAGTCTTCTCCAGTCTTGTTCCTCAGTTCTTCTCAAACCATTATATCCTACATAGGCCTGCTTTGTCCATACTCTGAGCAATCCCAACTATGCACTTATTTCTCTTTCTAAGGCAAAAAATTGTTAAAACCCTACCATCCACTTCTGTCTTCAAGTACAAAATATCCCAGACTGAAATGCTCTGACCACATGAGCCATGGGAGTAATACACACCATTCTGGTTTTAGAATCACAGTCATATGCAAATGATTTCGCTTCACCTTGTTACAAAAACCCCTCAAAGTGATACTCCCCACCCATCATCCAAATAGGTAAAGGAACTTCTCAGCTGACTTATGTGGCAAAAACTTCTTTGTCACACAACTCTGTCTCCTACTGCTTTGTTCTAAACAGTCCCCAAACAGCTTATACTATATCTGTTTAATTGGCAAAAGTCATTCTCCTCTCATCCTTTCTGTTTGTATCACTTTTACACTAAGTTATAAGACCAAGATGTAAAAAGTAGTGGTAGCTCCTTCTTGGCATCCTTCTCCCGAATAGGTGCTTCCCTGAATCACGGATCCCTTCAATACCCGGTATTACTTCGGACATACATTGGGCCACGCCCCGGAGATACAAACAGTGAGCAAGAACAGACCCAGCGCGAGCTCTCGGGGACCTTACAGTGTGGGGGAAGGGACCTACTGCCCTGAACAACGCACAATCACACCCATGCTTCACAGGGGAGGGTCTGACCTCATTGTCAAGGTCCCGAGGGCTCTCCCGGTGGGCTTTCTCAAGCAATATTTGAGCTGAGGAATGATTAAGGGTCAAGGAAGTGCCAAGAGGCAAGAAGGGCCTTCTACAGAGACCTGAAGAGGGAGCATGGCTGGGTGAACGGTGGCCAGTGTGGCCGCAGTGCAGACACCAAGGAGAAGCCTTGTCTCGGCCAACACTGTGGAGGCTGGGGAGGCCAGCACAGACCCCTGCGCTCAAACCAAGAGTCTCCTCTCCATGCCACGAACAATGGGGACAGGCTGAAGGGTGGGGACACGATCTGGTTTGTATGCTGACTGCAGTGGGGAGACCAGATCACTGTAATTCACAGTGGTAGGGGACAGCCCCATCAGGAGGCTGCTGCAGGGATCCAGAGAAAAGGTGACAGCAGTTGGGCCCGGACCAGTGATGATGAAAATTTCTATTCAGAGGGTACAGGTGGACAGGAACAGGTGTCAGCTCCGTGTGATGAGCTGCACGTGCACAAGTGCTCTGAACTCCCAGCCACAACCTGTGGGAAAGATGTTCCGCCTCACCTTTTCCAGATGAGAGTGCACGGAGCAACTGTCCTAAGTCCAGGCAGGAAACAACAGAACCCGAACCCACAGTTACTTACCTTCAAAGCCGGCTACAAAAATACCATGTAAAAATTGGAAATACAGTTAGAAAAGAGGGACTCTACAGCAAAGTTTCAAAACTTAAAAGTTCTTGACCTGCTTCACTCAGGTCCCAAGTGATGAGCCCTGAAGACACACGTGATTTTAGGTTTCACTTTACTAAAATGGATTCTCTTTGGACGTTCTTCACTCCTAGAAGGCTTACCTATTTCAACATATCGACTTGGCAAGTCCCTCAATTCACTGGCATGCCGCTCCTTCACTGAGCAGATCTAGAAAATAAATTCACAGGTTATTTTACTCAGGTGATGGAAAACTCTTTGTAACATTTCATTCAATATATGATACTTTTGTTAAATTAGCCATGTAGTGCTGAGAGGGAGTGCACATAATCTACTCAATGACTTAAATGATAGAAATTAATTTCAACGCCATTACTCATGTTCTCCAACATTATTCTTCAATAAAGTCTTATTCAAGGACAAAGAATGGAAACTGTAATATCGTTTTAACATGTTTCCAGTGACCCATTCTCTGCAACTCTACTTAGGGACGAAGTACTACTTAGGGCCTAGTTCTATCATCGTCCAAACAAAGCTCTGGCGGAAGCACATAACCAAAAGCTCAGTGGCTAATCTGCACAACATTCACATTAGGGCTTGTGTTTCTGACTACATATCCATCATTTATTTCACTCTTGCTAAGTAATACTTTGCATAAGTGGCATCAAACTCTTCTCTCAAGTGTTTTAAAATTTTTTTAAAAAAGTGTTTTGTAATCAGTGTATTATATACTTTTAATCAGAGTTAGGCAATCTACAGCCTGTCCTTGACTGGTCTTTTTATGACCTGTAAACTACAAAGAGTTTTTTACATTTTGAAAGACTAGAAAAGGAAGGAAGACAGAAAAATATTCAGCAGAAACAGTATATAGTCCACAAAGTCTAAAATACTTACTACTTGCTACAGAAAAAGTTTGCCAATCTCTCTTTTAAGTTATATGGATACAGTTTGGATATATATGTGTGTTGGTATATTTAGCACGCGCACGTGCGCGCACACACACACACACACACACACCCCAAACAACACATGTGTATTAACCATGGCTATTTTAGTGTGACAAGACTATGGATAATTTGTTTTCTTTATTATATTTTCTAAAATGAATATATTCTTTTTTTTTTTTAATAAGACAACAAAAATTTACGTTAAGTTCTGCCATCAAGGTAAGACAATCTGAAGTTAAATACTGATTCTATACAACTTTCATCAGGGATCAGGTTTTTTCCTTTTTCTTTAGGTAACTATAAAACAACACAATAAATACCACTACCCTAAATTTAGCTACAATATAGGAAATTCTAAAATACAGAAAAACCCAAAGAGAAAAAACAAACATTACCTACTGTCCCAGTACAAAGTGAACACATTAATAATTGTTTTTGTTTGGAAGCTACTTTTTTTTGTTGTTTTTTGGAAGCTACTTTTATTAACCCAACAATTACCATAAGTAACTTAATGTATTATTTAAATATTTTTCCACAGCACAATTCTTTAACGTATACAGAATTTCACTGTCTGAGTGTACTGTAATTTTCTTACAATACCCTTTTAGACATCCAGTTTTTGCTTCTAACCAACCTGAAGGCATGATTCACATACTTGGATAGAAGATGTTTGGACTTTTGTTTCCCTAGGATAAATTCCTAGAAGCCGAACTAACGATGGATGGGGATGTGACCTCACGTTCGGTCTGTTCTGGTTTGGTTGGTACGCATGCCCAAACTGCTGTCCAGCAGTGTGGGGACTACAAGACAGGTCCTGCTCTAACACAGGACTCGAACCCAATGCCGGGGGCGGGGTGGGTAGGAACACTTGCTTAGAAGTGATTGGCAATTTTCTCCCAATATTGTTTTTTGTCTCCTATCCATCTCAGACAATGTCCTGTCCGCTTCCCCAATTTCCTTCTCCTTTTGTTAGACTTTTGATTCTTCTGTCCACATTTGCTAGGGAAACTAGACTGTCTATCGGCCATGCCCCACAGTGCCCAAGGGACAACTGTCTTAACATGCTGATAAAACCACATGAATAACGTCTCAAATTGTTTGAAGCAGAGTAACAGAAAGTAAGTGAAAAATATTAAGCAGAACTCTGAGCAACTACTGGGCACCAATCCTGAGCTTTGGGAGAAACAGACATAGCTCTTTCCTTAGAAAGAGTATGGGGGCAGTGAGGAAGACACACAAAGAGTCCTTTTACTCAAGTGGGAAGGGCAAGTACAGAAGTACAAAGCAGTGGTGTCTACCAGCAGAGGAGGAAGGCTCCTTGGGAGAAGGGAACTCAGGCTGAGGCTGGACTGTTTCTCTGGCCCCGTGATAAGCTCTCTGAAGACTGGGACGTGTGGAAGTTCTGGCAGCTGGGCTCTCCTCTCCATCCCCTGCCCCTCCCCAGTTCTGTGGTCTGAGCTCTATCTCACACCTACTTCTCCACTGACCTAATGGGCATCTCAAGTGGACCCACATAAAAATATCTCCTGACTTGCCATCTTAAGTGTTACCCATGTCAGGAAAAAGCAGCTTCGGTTCCCAGCTTCTCGGGTTAAAAGAGTCACCATTGTCTTCTGTCTTCTTCTTACATCCCACATTGAACCATCAATAAATATGACAGGGTCTACCCTCAAAATACACCCAGAATCCAGTGATTCCCCACCAGCTCCATGAGGCTGACCAACATGCCAGGATTTTTAGGGAGGTTCCTGCAGTAGCCTCCTACCCTATCTCCCATCTTTACGAACCCTTCATTGTTTGGCTCTATGCAAAATCCAAGTTTGATTGTTTAAGTCTGCTGTTCAAAACCCCTCTGCTGGCTTCCCACCTCACTCAAATTAAAAGCCCAAATTGGGGAGCGCTTGGGTGGCTCAGTTGGTTAGGTGACTGCTTTCGGCTTGGGTCATGATCCCAGAGTCCCAGGATAGAGTCCTGCCTTGAGCTCCCAGCTCGTTGGGGAGTCTACTTCTCCCTCTGACCTTCACCCCTCATATGCTCTCTCTCAAATAAATAAATAAAATCTTAAAAAAAAAAAAAAAAGCCAAAATTGGCACCAAGGCCAGTGAGCCCCTCCACAATGCATCCCCTCCTACCCTCCTCCTCCCTCAGGACTTCTAGCTCTCTCCTCCACACTTGCTTCATCCACTCTGGTGATAACGGCTTTATACTCCACAAAGACATGCCAATCACACTGCTGCCTCAAGGATTTTGCCCTGGCCGCTACCCTTGTCAACATCCCTCTGGCACAGATCTCCCTCCAGATCTCTACCAAAGCACACGTACCTTATGACAGAAGTCTTCCCTTGATTGCTCTATATTACATGGCACCCACCCCTGGCCCTTTCCCCATTTCCCTCTTTAACTACCCTCCTTGCTATTTACCTCCATCAACGTGGCATACTCACTTGCGTGTCTGTCTTGCCCCACTAGAACATCACGGGAACTCGGTAAGTGGTTGCTGGCCGAGTGAATGAATGAATGAACGGCTCAGACTGCACACTCTGCTACACCCTGTGGCTGTCTCCCCAATAAGGCTGCTCTCTGAGAGGAAAGATTATGTCCTACCTTCTCTTCCCTCAGCAGAACACAGGGATTCTCAACTGAGAAGAAGTACCCAACGTACTACTAATTGAGTCCAAAGAAGAGGAATCCCCAATAAATACAAAGAAACATTTGACATGAAAAAATTTTCACACATGAGTTGGATCATAATCTGGGCACAGTGAAAGCATATTAGTTTCCCACAGCTGCTCTAATAGATTACCACAAACTTGGCAGTTTAAAATAAAGAAAATTTATCCTTTCCAACTTCTGAAGGCTAGAGGTCTAAAACCAGTTTCACGGGGCCCAAATCAAGGTGTTGGCAGGGCTGTACTCCCCGCAGAGGCTCTAGAGAATCTGTCTGTGACATGCCACCTCCGGCTTCCGGTGGCTGCAGAACAGCCTTGGCTGTGTGTGACGCTCCAGTGTCGGCCTCTCTGCTCACGCTGCCTTCCCCTTTCCTGTGGCGGTGCTCCTTCTTTAAGAATACTCGGGAGTGCATTTAGGGCCAACCCAGATACTGCAGGACAATCTTCCCATCTCAAGATCCTCATTAATTGTATTTTGTGCCATATAAAGAAACATTTATGGGCCGTGGGATTAGGATGTGCTAACTTCGTGGGCCACTATTCAGCTTAAGAAAGAAGGTATTTCCGGTAGCATTCAATAAACTTCTGTGTCCCTAAAGCTTAATTTTCCTTGTCTTTCACCAAAAGAAAAGAAAATCATAACTTTAAACAACAAAAAGCCACTTGGTCCATTTAAGGAAATTTTAAAAAGTATCAAGAACCATTTATTGGATGAGTAACCACACAAATGGGATAAGGAGACTAGAGAATCACTTTTCGTTTTTGTTTTGTTTTGTTTTGTTTTGTTTTTTTAAAAACCCTAGACTATTGGGCATGCCTTCTCTTCTGCTATCCTAAATATGAATCAGGTTATGTTCACTTGATACATGAAAACAATTAAAGAAAGGAGAACTAGAATGATAGCAACCTAAGGGCCAGGAGGACCTTACCTCAAGTTAACAATGCTTGTTTTGGTTAGTAAGCAGCACCGCATTAGTAATTTTTGAGCGTTCCTTTTCCAGAGAAGAGTACATTTTAAATAACCATGTCTCTTTCAAGACTATTCTAGAATTTTGCGGCAAAATAATGACAATGAGGTTTACGAAGCACTTACAACATGTCAGATTATGCTAAACTCTTGGTAGGCATTACCTCACTCAACCCTCCCCAGAGCTCAGGACGAGAGAACAATCCATACTCCCATTTGTGGATGAGGAGAGTCAGGCTTAGGTCACACAGGAAGTACGTGTCAGACCTGTTGGACTCTAAAGCCTGGCTGTGCCACCAGACTGTCGCTGGGATATGGTCTTGTACCATTCGTAGCCATTTTTTGGTTTATTTTGTTTAGATTAAGCTATATATTTTTAAAGGGAAGTCAACAACTTTGGGTTCTGAAATGCCTAATACAAGACTAACACTGGTACACGAAAAATAAATGTGAGTGAGCTTTGGGCCCTCTTTTGTACAATGGCTGAATTTCATTTACCCAGGCACACAAGGAGCAGAAGGCTGCATGCCACAAAACAGCCCCTAATCTTATCAATAATAAGTCTGGGCCTCTGCTCCACCCAACTATGACCAAGCAAGTGGGATGATTCAGTTTTAACATTCTCTTCCCACGATCATCAACTCTAATGAAGAAACTAAGGGGAATGGAGAGAACAATAAAGGATGGGAAACCTGACAAACCAACGAAAACAACTACAACCACACCTTCCATAAATAGCTAAGGTCGACCAGGCAGGGAGATTTAAAGATCACAGGTGGCAGCAAGGAAGAGCTCACAGTGCGTTTAGCACGCAAAAGGGAAAGAAAGAAAGACTGTATCTCCAAATTTCTGCGTATGAAAAGATTTCAGCATAAATATCACACAACGTGAATATTCAGGGGAAAATATTCAGTGGCTTCCGAGAAGCCACTCAAGACCTCATATTCCTTCAGACCCTCCTCAGTGGATCTTTTAACAACATGGACTTATTATCAAGACAAGCAAACCACCTTGACCGAAGTCCCCCAGCCGATAATCAGCGTCACGCTGTCCTTCCAGCAGAGGCTGCACGGATACATATCTGGGCGAAGACTTATGTCATCCCGGGGCACATTGGTGATTCTCTGCTTGGAAGTGATGTCAAAAATCTTCACACCCTGAAAAATACAAGAGCATTAAGTATCCTCTACTCAGGAGAAGGAAAGGAGAGGAGAACTTATTAACAGCCCCTGCCACACACCACCAATAACCAGCACCGGGAAATATTGACAGTGTTTATTGAGCACCGCTGGGAGCCATGTGAAAGAAAATGCTTCACTCCACACAAACCCTGTGAGAACCCACAACAAAAGAAAACCTCTACCCTTCCTTGGGGACAAAAGAGATTTTATTAGTAGATGGCATCAGGGACTCAAACACAACACAAATGGGAAATGGGACAGATATCCACCACCGCATTTCCAAAATGACGGACAAGTAACATTTCTAATTGTATTGTTCCACTAAAAAAAAAATGGAGCTTTTTTTTTTTTTAGAAAAGCTTTGAATGCGACAAACCACTATGTGTAAAGAAAACTATACCTGACATTTTAAAGCACTGAAATGGAAACACCAAGCAAGCAGCTAACTAAAAATAAACCAAGAGGCCACAGGTTTGTTTACCCTTAACTGTGACCTGGGAGAAGTTTAAGAAAAGTCCTGAATAGCAAGGTGAATTCTGGGAGAGTTCTACCATTAAAACTGAATAGGACAAGTTTACTAAATTATACCTTGAAATTTCAAAGGATAAGCCAGATGTCAAAAGCTAATTTTTAAAGTTTCTACTCAGCCTTTCTCATATTGAGTAAACTTTAAATAGAATGCAACACCAAAAATTACAATCTACTTTTTAAAAGGCAGGCCTCTTTTTCACCTGTGATTATATGGGGAGTAAAATGAAATCAGCAATATCCTGTACTTGTTCCACAGCAACATACTTGCCCTTGGCTAACAGGCAAATGGTATTTTCAATATCGCATTCCCAATGCAACCCTTCAATTATTAAGATGCCTTTTCATTTTCTTGGCTATTCTCCATGCCTCGGGTTTCTTACTCCAAGATAAAGTCCAGAATATGTTGGGAATTACTCTATTATGAAAGCCAAAAGCAATCTAATCTCTTTAACCTTCCAGGTATGAGAGCAGTTGCCACTTGTATGTCTTAGAAAAGACCAGTGGCTTCTTTCCCTTTGTCACAGCTCTCCCAATGTGTCCACTTTTCTGGCTCTGAAGAAGGATCAGGAAGATGAAGATGTGATTTTACCATATTATTGGCCCAAGCAATCAGGTGGCCTCTCCACTTCACGCTCCTTATGTTCCCTTCTCCTTCGTGCAGAACAGAAGACTTCCATCGGCTCATCCAAGATCGTTCAAATAGCAGCAACTAGGGACAAATACAAAGGATGTTTAGAAACTGAGATGCATATATTAGGTTTCTTACCTTTTTTTTTTTTTTTTGGCTGGCCCTCGGAATGTTGAAGTTACTACAAAGTCAAGCCACAAGATGGCACCAAAATACCAAAATTCATGGAGAAAAATCGTCAGTCAAGATTTGTGTCACAGAAAGTTCTTTAAATGATTGCCCAGAAATTAATTTATTTTGTAACTGGGGATATCAAAACTTTGTAATTTTTTTCCTTAAAAATAAAATACTAGTCACAGCTTAAACTGTAATAGTCAGAAGAAGCCTGTTTTTCATTTAACCCGAGAAAAATAATTTTACAATCATGTTTGAACAGTAATTCATGTCATGAAATAAGATAAACTTGCTTTAGGATTAAACTTCTTTAAAAAGTTCATAGTTATCCAGGGTCTTTATTTTAAAAGGAAGAATCTATTTAAAAAAAAAAAAAAATCTGCTGGGGAGCCTGGCTGGCCCGGTCAGTTGTACATATGACTCATGATCTCAGGGTTTTAAGTTTGAGCCTCACACTGGGTGTAGAGACGGATTATAAACAAAATATTTTTAAAAAAAAAATCTGCCAGATAAATTTTATTACCAAATATAACTGGTTAAAATCTCTAAGACTGGTGAAGATGTAGTTCTAGTAATTCATGCATTATTAAGGACACAGTATTTTTTTCTTGATGTACCCAATTTAAATCCCTTAAGACATTTATATAACATAACATATAAAATTTATATATATATAATTTACAATATATAACTTCATGTGTCCTTTCCCACCCCTAAAGGGGAAAAACAGGTACCAGGAGAAAGAGAATAAATTCACATTTTATTTATATTTCTCAGTAACTAGGCTCCCATAGCCAAAAGGGGCAAACACAAGACAAATAAACACCAAAACCCTAAAATTCAGTAAGTGTCCACATTCACAAATACACCGAGAATGGTCACTTTAAAATGACATAAACATCTGAAGTTCTCTATTATCCATGAAAGGAAAGGTGGCTTCACTGGGTCCATAGTGGTGCTACTGACCATGCGGTATCCCATCTTCCCATCAGACAGATACAGGATATCCTCTTTGCTCTCAAAGATCTTCCCACCCATCTTGTCCCTTTCCAATCCAGGTTCTAAGTAAGAAATCACCACCACCACGCTTCCCTATTCCCAGTTAAAGACCCTTAGGTCCATCCTCTGTGATTTTTCCTCTCCCTCCACCAAGATGCAAAAAACAGAGCCAAGGAGGTCGCTGAATAGGTTCACTATTTTGTGACAGGGTAAGTTTGAAATCTGGGGAAGGAGGAGAAAGCCTCAGATTATCCTTCCTGCTACACATTCCACTAGAGATGGGTAACTAGAAACAATTATATTAAACATGAGGAATTGATAAGATCACAATGTCTATCTTCCACCTGTGGCTTGGATCCGAGGGAGGGGATTTTCAGAAGTGGGCTGGGCCCCAGAAGCACCCCATAACCACCTGCTAGGAGGAATGGCTGACTGGGTAGTGAGGAGGAAAGTGTGGTGTCGCATGGCATCAAATTCCTCTCCGTCCGATCCCATCTAGAGATGACCAATGCTGTGTGAGAGGGGAACATTCCACACTTGTGCTAAGAAAACTAAATATGCCCCCAATTCTAAATGAAGATGTCTATAAAATACGACAGAAACAAGACCTCAGTGAAGGCCACGATTTAACTCATTACAAGAGCCCATCTGGGAAGTGAGTGATAGGACAGATGCCAGCAAGCCCAAACACCTCCCGCTCAGCATCATGGCGGTGGAGGTAAGGGGCGGCATGGGAAAATTGCACTCAGGGACACAGAGGAAGTGGTCAGCACTGGTAGTTCAACCTGAGTAGCCACTCACGCTGTCGCTGGGCCACACAGCTTGGAAGGAGAAAAGAGGTCTGGGGGCACTGTGGTGGGTGCCCATCAGTGGCAGGCTGTGCCCTACAAGAGAACCTCAAACTGCCTCAGTGGATACAGCAAGTAGGCTCTTAACACAAACACCAATATTTACACCCTTTGGAAGCCACTTCCCCAACAGGCAATTGTGTTCCAATTCAGGCAGGAAGGAAAACACAGAACTTCCTTCTCCTACCGTGTCCAGAATAAAAGATTTGGACAAATCCTCACAAAATCTATGACATATTCACAGCAACTACAACTGTGAATACTGAATATAGACTTCTCCCAGTAAACAGGAACAAGAAAAAACACCAGCCATATGGAAGAATCCAGTATTTGAAAACAACAGGACTTATCTAGGGAATAAGGGAAATCTCCTACTCCTGATTCTACATGAATGAGACCTTCCATCAAACAGACAAGAACTTTAAAAAATAATTATTCTTCTCAGGTGACAACAAAATTAAGCAAACGAACACCAAAGGATAAGAAACACAGAGTAAAGCTGAAACTAAAGAACAAAACAAAACAAACAAAAAAACTCTATATTCTCGAGTAAGAGAGGAAATCAAACTGTGACCAGAGCACTTTGAAAATGAGAACACAAATACTGCACATCTAAACTTTAGGGGATGAAGTCAAAGTTGTAAACAGGATAAATCCATAGCTCTAAAAGTCAGTAATGAGCAGAAACAGATGTGGGTGCACTAGCTACATGACAAAAACAAACATTTCTTATTGAGAGATATAAAAGGAGAGCTACATAAATGTACATTATGTTCCTGGATAATAAGACTCAAAATTCTCACTGATGACCCAAGTTTTAGTAGTTAATCTGTGATTTTAATGGGAGCATAAAGAAAACCCCAAAGGAATTATTTATAGAACTTCCCAAAATGTTTTCAATTCATTTGAAGATATGTGAGAATAATAGGAATTTTTTTAAATGAAGCGATTTGTGGCTGGAAGGCTGGGTGTTTAGTAAAATTGTTATTCAGAACAGTACAGCAATGGTCCTACGCAGGGAAGCTGGTGCCCTCAACTCACAGCCTTTCTGGAGAATCCTTTAGCACTGGGGAGTCAAAGCTTTAAAAATGACCTCAGAAGTCTGTGCCTAGATATTTATGCTCAGAAGTTATCAGACAAGTGAGTAAAGAAGTATGTAAAGTTATTGTAACAGCTAGAAATGGACTAATGACTGGGAAATGATCGACTAAAGCGTGGCAGAGCTAGATCACCCAAGAAGAGGATGCATCCATTTATAAATAATTTTATACACCTACGTTTATTTAATGTAAAAATATGTTCAGGGCCATTAAATAAAAAAGCAGATTGCAAAATAGTATTAAATATGATGATCTTTAAATAAAATATGTGTATCCATATAGAAAAATCTGAAGGATACCTTTTAAAGTAATTATAATTCTAGAAACAGGTGGTAGGAGATTTATATATTATTTCTATTTCATGATTATTCTGCTTGGAACATGTGAATTATTTTTATGTTCACACATAGAGAGCTGAAAATCCATTCTCCAATTTTGATAATCAACATAACTTAAGAGAACAGCTGAAATAAAACAGTATCAGCAATTCAATGAAACCTAGAGAAAGAAGGAATGTTTCAGTCATAATAACTATGTGTTAGAATTAATTCGCATAAATTGTACCTACTTTTTAAATAAAACGTTAACTTTATAAAAATGTTAGTGAAGTCTTGCTGCAATTCCAACCAAGACCCAAACTCAGTCCCACTGAGCCTTTCTGCTGACGGTGGCTGGGCCCGCCTCCTTTGTCTCCAGCTCTAGCTCCAAGGAAAACTTCCAGCAGGGGGCAGGAAGAAAAGGAGGGAGAGAATTCTGAATTCGCTGGTCTCAGGGTTGAGTCTGACCTTCCAGAGTTCTATTACAAAACACCCTGTGTACCCTGCTCTGACATGGGATCAAGGAAGCTTCTTCCTTAATATTTTTCTAGTACAGACAGCACACATCATCCTGTGGCACTGAGGAGTGCTCAAAAAAAAAAAAAAAAAAAAGGATGGGGGGAAGCTGATATACTGTCTTCTGGAAAGGAAAACAAATTTTAACGAATTTACATTACAGTTTTGGACATGATTTGTGTTATTTTCTGATGTTTCTCAAATAGCAGCAGATTCAATCATTTTCCCTTCATATTTTATGGATGACAAAGAAGAAATGATGCGTACATAAATGGCCTTCAATATATTAGGGAAGCAAATTCTTTTTTAAGTCCTCCTAATTTCTCGGTTCTGTATACATTTTAGGGTCATGCTGGTTCTATCACGGGATAACAAACACCACCCTGTATCTTGCTCACTGGCACTCATGTATACTTTTCAGACCCCAACAGGCTGCAAATGCTTGGGGGAAAGAAACCACATTGACTTTGCTAGACGCACAAGGCACGATGAACAGGAGATACTGAATAGGCTTCCCTGGCCCTACCAGTCTACTCCTTTCTTCCCTTGTCTATGCACACAGTGTGCTTGATGCAGGAGGAGCTACATCACACACCCAAGCCCATCAGTTACTCAGCCCATCTTCAGTTAGTGATGTCCCGAAAGCTATACTGGCATCTGCCCTGATCTCAAAAACCTAAGGGAAGGAACCCTGTGGACTGACTGGTCCACAGTTACTACATCTTCGATGTAACAACATCCCTTGAGAAAGGGCTCATTTATATTGACTCCCTGTCCTACACCTGAAATGTCGGTCCAGTTCCCTTTGCTCAGCAGCAGAAGAGATAATCTGTGCATAACAGATCACAGATCTGGGAAGTGCTTTTAGGATTAGTCTTCCTCTATTCAGTTTAGCTGACTGTAGTTCCCTCATTTCAGGAATGCCACCTGGCCTCCCACTTGGCCCAAATGGTGATGATTTAAACTGGGTTTGTGCGCTGCTGACACGCCCCCCATCACTGCCATGCCCTCTTCTCCTGGTGGTCTAGCCCTCGCCTGCTTTTCTCCTCTCTGGTACCTCCCCTGGTCCTTAAGGCACTTATTTCTGCCTTCCCTTTCCACTCTACTTTCTTCCTTACTCATGAGTCCTACTTCCCAATCCATACATAGCAGAAAACCTTAAATGTCAGCAAGTAATTATGGAAGCATCGCCATTACTGTTCTTTCAAACTCTTCAAATACAACTAGGCAGCACCTCAGGATTTGATTTGCAGCATTGTGTGGGGACCCACGGTTTCACCCAGGAGGGAAAAGGACCAGATAATCACTCCCCATCTGC
This sequence comes from Mustela erminea, assembly GCF_009829155.1. Lineage (NCBI taxonomy): Eukaryota > Metazoa > Chordata > Mammalia > Carnivora > Mustelidae > Mustela > Mustela erminea. Next base: position 106,442,534 of record NC_045624.1, on the reverse strand, counting down.
TTTTTTAATCCTAATCTACGGGAAATTCAAGCAGAAACAAACTGTCTGGCAGGAATGCCAAGGAAAGTTCCACTTCAGTGATTTAAGAAATGATAAGCTGCTCTTCTTACAAACAGTTTACACTAATTTAACTACAGCAGAACTATCTGCCTGTATTTTCACTGATATTTAATAAAATCCATTTCTTTCTTCTAGTCATAAAACTGCCTAGAGACCTACTGAGCACGAATGTTCTACAAAGCATTTTAGAGGGTAAGTCATTGAGTGAACTACCTTTAAAAGCAACTGGTTAATTTATTTGGTTCATCTTCCACATCCCATAATATTGAATTGTCATTATCACAATACTGAGAGCAATTTAAGCTCAATGGGAGCTAAGTACATAGAGAGGAAAAACTGTTTCCAAGAGGTCTATTTTTTGTTGGAGAAAGTATTCTAAGGCTTTATTTCCCATAAATCCACATTCTGGCAGTCAGCACTCTTGGTACTTATATTTCAATAGGAGCCCTCACATCCTCAGCAATATACTTCATTCTCCTATGTTTTGTGCTGATAAATCTATCTAGTACTTTGTTACGTTACCGAGTGGGAAGGATGCACATCCTAGAATCTTCCCCACACAGGGCGGGATTCCTTTTGGGCTGTAATAAAGCCACCAATTCTGGCAACATAACACCCATCATTACCCATCGCCCATTCTTCCCTGATGGAGGAAAGGGAGGATGATTGGCCCCTTTTTAATCATCTTGTGATCTTTCAAGTATATAAATCACTTGAGTCTTTCAGTCTTCCTACACACTGGCGGCACCGCTCTCTCTGAAGCAGACAACGGTGTGGGGAAAAATGGCAGGGGTGGAGGAGCCCACAGGCGAGTCCTGGACAGCAGATGCGTTACTGTAGGAAGGACCGAGGGGCTTGGAGAAAACAGACTCCATAAAGACAAAATACCAAATCCCAGAAGATGCTGGAGCTCGAGATAATAAAACTGAGAGAAGAAAGAAAAGGAAAACCCAGCACATTAGAACATGCCAAAGAGATGAAGGACATAAGGATGGGCAGGACCTGACACAGAAGAATTTAAACATCCAGAGTATATATAAAATTTATACATATATATTTATATATAAATATATAATATATAAATTATAATAAATATATAATTATATATAAATATATATATTTATATATAACTTATATATATAAATTTTTATATATAAATTTATATGTATATATATCTTTTATATATAAAAGATTAGAAATGAAATCCAAGAAGTCAAGAAAGCAAGTAAGAAAAAATGAGCGAGCACAGAGAAGAGCTGGGATAGTGTTGGGGGCTGCTGACAACAGGCAGGAGTCCTCGATCTGGATGAAGGCAGAAGTGACCACAAAGAGGGAATGGCAGGTGCCTCTGTCTTGCTTCCTGCTTTAGCTCAGTACCAAACTTTAACACACACAGCTTTTCCAAACACCATCCAGAAAGAACATAAAGCATGTAGGAAAAGAAAGAGAGTTTTCTGAATGCAGTATTGCTTAAATTCAGTGGTGATTTGCGGGATGAGTTATAATCCTTCAATCTCCTTTCCCTAGAGGTAATTTAGTGTGTTTAAAAGAGGTTAAATACGGGTCCAAAACTGCTACCACAGGAAGTCTCTGTACCCAGATGTATTTCCAGGGCTTGCGTGACAGACCACTTGCTTCCGAGCAATGTCTGAGTAAACACAACACAACACCAGTGCAACGTAGCTTTTGGACAAAAGCCCTTGAAGTTAACCAATCCCGTGAAAATGCTTTGAAATTTGAGAAACACCCTACTGACATCAGGTAGCAGTCAATTCAGTGACCAAGAATTCCAAGCTACAGGTTCAATGAAAACAAAAAGAAGCTAAACACTAGAGGTGACATGTAGGAGCACTCTCCTTTATATTAAAAACTAGTGATGACAGGTAGACAGAGATCTGTGTATCCACCTCCCCATCAATATGGGTTTAGCAGTTACCTGTGGCTACATGTGAGGGAGGCTCCTACTTAAACCAGCAATCTGCAATTTCTGCATATGCAAATGCACAACTGCAACTATGATTTAATTTAAAAGTAAATAAGGTATTCTGAAATAAATTTACCAGTTAAAAAAAAAAAACTTCCATTATGGTCCCACAGACTTAGCAGTGCTGGTGGTCAAGCCAAACACTTTGGGTCTGTTTTTTAGTTTGCAGCTGTTTAAGGATACATTTCCTGGGGCTGGTGTTAAGGTTGAAGCCATTTAGCAGCAGCATAAACACAAAAGTCATCCACTGGGTGATTAAACTTGAGTTAATGCTCTGTGCGATGCATAAGGATCTCTAATTTTAAATACGCATAATCTTAATCACAGACAACTGGAAGCATATCTTCACCTGGTGGCGATTATGAAAAATATAAAAACTGCCAAGTCTTGAGGAATGGAAAAAGTCACCTGATCACACACCTGATTTACGTGTTAGAACAAGCACTTAACTCAATTGAAAGTAAAGCAGAAGGGGAAAAAATAAAGAAAAGGGCACTGTCTGCAGAATAAACCAAGTCTCCTGAACTTGCCCTTCAGAGGGCACACTGCTCTGTCTTGACAGCCTCCATGCAAGTGGGAGAGCTGATGGTTTGAGAGCAGACTCACATGTATGTAGGAGCTTCTTTGTGCCCTCTTTTTACAGACTTCAGTGTCTACTCTAAGTCTCATTATGTCTCCTATATAATGCCTCCCTGGGAACAAGAATAATTATTCCAGATTTAGCCAAAATTGGAGAAAAGGCTGCAGGCTATTCAGTAAGCAGCAATAATTTGTGCTCAAACTGACAATAAATATCAAATGGACAGTCTTCATTGTCCTGGCTTCTATGCTAATATTAAAAGCTGCCCCAAGCAAAGAATACAATCAGACAAACCACAAAGGAAGATATATGAGTGGCCAGTAAATAAAAATGTTTGAAATAGCTAACAATTCAAAGAAGTTACAAAACAGAACAATGGACTATCTTTCTTTGTATATCAAAACTGGCAAAGAAAATGTGGAGAAACAGGTAGCCTCATACACAGCTGGTGTAAACTGGTATGCTTCCTCAAATGCAGCTTATGTGGTGGTATGCATCTAAATCCTGAAAAATAATCAGGACCTCTGACTCAGTAATCCCAAACCTGGGAATCAGAGCTAGTGTCAGTTCATGTCCAAAGATTTCTAGCTTCAGTACAGCATGATTTATGATAACCAAAACCAGGATACAACTTAATGGTCTTAACTAGGAGTTAAGAAAAAATAAATAGATTATGGGGCGCCTGGGTGGCTCAGTGGGTTAAGCCGCTGCCTTCGGCTCAGGTCATGATCTCAATGTCCTGGGATCGAGTCCCGCATCAGGCTCTCTGCTCAGCAGGGAGCCTGCTTCCTCCTCTCTCTCTATCTCTCTCTCTCTCTGCCTGCCTCTCTGCCTACTTGTGAACTCTCTCTGTCAAATAAACAAATAAAATCTTTAAAAAAAAAAAAGAAAAAATAAATAGATTAATAGGATGGAATATTATATAACCATTAAAAATGCTTGAATTAAGTTAGACGTCAACAGTGTAGATAATTTCATGTGATTTACAATGTTAAGTTAAGCAGAGATCCAAAATATTGAGGTTACTTTATATATTCTTTTATTATTGCCTTTTCTTACAAAAGTAATGCAAGTATCTTTTTTTTTTTTTTTAAAGGAGTTATTCATGTATTTGATAGCATGCATGCTGCAAACACAAGCAGACTCAAGGTGGGGTTCCATCCCAGGACCCTAGGATCATGACCGGAACTGAATGCAGAGGCTCAGCCAACTGAACCATCCAGGTGCCCCAGTAATGCCTGTTTTCTTAAAAAAATAAAAAATTTAAAAAAAGGGGGGCAGTAAATGCCATGGAAATGCCACTCATTATCCTGCCCATTGTTAAAGTTAATATTACTAATATTGCCAATAATTTCAGAGGTAGCCTTTCACGAACATTTCAATATACACAATTACATTTCTACAAAAAACAAAAACAAAACAAAACAAAACAAAAAAACCCAAAAAAGAAATCAGAGTACATACACACTTTTGTAAAGTACCTCCACACAAACAATCTAGCAAATGTCGGGCATTTTATTCATTGCAACTGAGAAAGAGAAAAGCGGACAGCCAGGAGTTGGCCAGGCACTCACAGCTAGCCTTGGTGCTCTCTGGGTGAACATAAACAATTTTACAGAACACCAACATCAGACAAAGCCTCGTGACCATGAAAGAGCAGGACAAAAACAAGACCACTCCATAAGCATGTCTGAACACAGACAAAATATGAACATTTTCCAAGCCACATAAACGATCAAATATCTCCCTATCCTGGCTAAAATGAGAGACTGCTGCTTCTTTACCAATGATATATATTTTTAAAGATTTTATGTATTTATTTGACAGAGAGAAATCACAAGTAGATGGAGAGGCAGGCAGAGAGAGGGAAGCAGGATTCCTGCTGAGCAGAGAGCCCGATGTGGGGCTCGATCCCAGGACCCTGGGATCATGACCTGAGCCGAAGGCAGCAGCTTAACCCACTGAAACACCCAGGCACCCCTACCAATGATATTTTTAGCCTTGATTCTTTCCTCCTCCTAGACAAGATTTATTAACATACCCAACTGTAGCATTACTCTTACTTCCTGAAAACTGAAAGGAAACAAACAACAGGGGAGCAACTGCAAAGGCAAAGGAGGGCAAAATTATCCCACAGGGATACATAAATATATATACACATACACATTCTTCCCCCTCAAAAGGCTTGGTAATATTTTATCTCATTTTCCTGTAAAATCACCATTCTGATTCATAGTCTAATGGATCAACTGCTTTCCACCAACAGCATGCCACCCATCTACTTTTGGAAATATGCTGTATGCCATTCCTAAAATCCAGGCACTGTGTGTTCACAGCTCCTAGCGTGGACCCTGACACAAAGTTGTGTTCAAGAAGCAGAGATTTGGGCAAAACAGTCCTGTGAAAAGCCTGTGATTCAGCTTTTATCGGTGACGACAACCTACAATACTTGCAGCTAAGATGCCTTTGTTTTAATAGCTATATCTTAAAAAAAGAAAAAAAACCTCCCAAAGTTAATGACAGTATTTACACATCTTTTATATAGGTAGACAACACCTCTTAGTGTTCATGACCATCAAGGTATTAAACCTTACAAGAAAACAATGAGCAATCTGAAGCAGGCAATTATGCTTACACAGTCACTAACTACTCAAAATACTTAAGAAAAACCACAGCACTCTCAGCACGCAAAGGAAGATAGTTTCAGTAAGGAGCAAAGGATGGTTTGATTGCTCCAGGAAGACAGATGGCAAACTGACGTCAGAATTAGGGGGAAGCTGCAAACAATATGGAAATATTACGTATGGAAAAGTGAGCTGAACTCATGAAAGAAAAAAGCTTCTATTGTCAAAAGGTTTTTGATGGATATGAAACAAGAGAGATCCCTGAAGAAAACAAAGCTTCCATGACTCCATCTCAAAGACTCTGGGAATCTGACATGTTGATATCAAAAAAGCAATGAATATTTGAAACAAGTGAACCTGATTTTGAAAGCAGTGAAGAATGCCTATCGACACTGAAATGATTTCTACTTTAAGAACTGGATTTCTGGGGCGCCTGGGTGGCTCAGTGGGTTAAAGCCTCTGCCTTTGGCTCAGGTCATGATCCCAGGGTCCTGGGATCGAGCCCCGCATTGGGCTCTCTGCTCAGCAGGGAGCCTGCTTCCTCCTCTCCCTCTGCCTGCCTCTCTGCCTACTTGTGATCTCTGTCTGTCAAATAAATAAATAAAATCTTTAAAAAAAAAAAAAAGAACTGGGTTTCTATTTTTAGCTTCAGCAAGTTCAGTAGGGTACAGAAAAAGCCTGCCAAAATATACTTTTACGACACAGCTATTTCATGATTTGGTTTTTACATACCTAAAAAAAAATGTTTGTGAAGGGTATACTTGTGTAGTACTTCTTATTAATATTTTTTAAATCAATTTTGGTATGTGTAGAACATGAAATGAATTTCTAGTAATGGCACCACAATTTATAACATAGTACTTGAAGAAATGAAGGTATTTATTATGATGGCTCAACATCCAACTGTAAATCTGGACGTAAATTTGGTAGCCACCTACGGAGTAACGCATGACAAACGTTTGCACGTATAAAGCTGCCATGTGACCATTTGCAGAAACATCACCCCCTGAGATTCACTGGACAACAAACCGAGCAGGATAACTGATAGTCAAATCCCTTTTGGCCCCAAGAATACTAGCTCCAACATCAGCAGAAGATAGCAAACACGGAAGGAAGCACCTTTCCATGTTATGTTTAGTGGATCACTGGGCTGTCGGGATTCTAGAAAGATCCATATTAGTACAAAAAGGCACTCTATTGAATCCCATTCCAGAAAGGATGCAGAAGGCAATCTGGAAAGAGGAAAAAAAAAAAAAAAGTATGTACTCTGAATTTGCAGATCACTGTTGGAAACTTACAGAAGTTAGCTACTGCTACCACCTCTGTCCTTTGGGAAAAATCTGCCATGAGCCTTCAGCAAAGTGTTTCTCCTCATTTCATGCACACAGACCCCTTCCTTGTTCTCTGACTGACATTTTCTAGCTTACAAAGCAACCTGTCCCTGCGGCCAGGTCCCCTCATTCTATCCCACCACAACACCAACCAGCTGACTATCTCGTTTCTAAAAATGAACTTGGCTGCAAACAGCATTGTGACAATTTAATAATTTGTCAGAGTGGTAGAACCAACTATTATGAAGTGTATTTCAGAGTTCAAAGGTAAAGGTTGTAGGAAGTGGAAGTTTATCTGCTGACAGAGAAAACTGAGCAATTAAAAAAAAAATCCAGGTGAGAACTGCTTGGCAGACTTATTTCTAAAATAGAAACCTCATTGTTATGTTCATGTATTAGAATTTTTGCCACACAAGAGGTTACACTTTAAAAAAAAATCCATAGGGTCACACGTTTGAAAGCTCTCTCCAATAGCACTTTTAAGAGATGTGCTTTTTCTTTCTTTTTTTCCCTCCAACATGGAAACAAAACAGAATTTGGAATAAGCTTTTTATGCTCATGTGTCAAGCAGGGGAGTCCATAAATCCAGCTCTGGCATTCAACTACTGAGAAGTTACCTTGAAAACCTAAAATAAAAGTTTATGCCACACAGAACTACACCTCCTCCGCCTAGTCCCTGATGGATAAGGAGCTATCTCTAAAGACCTAAAAAGCCGGAACCTTAAAAAGGAAATAATGACAAATGTGTCAAACTGCAGTCTCCGAGTTTTTTCTGCTATGTTGCTGTTTTGCAGGGCTATTCTGAACTGTATGTTGTAATGACTTGAAAAAATGTTTTCACAAAAATCACATTTTTAATAAAGTCAAACAACTAAAATATTAAATTAGACATCTCTTTTTTATTTTTTCTTATAAATATCCCCCTGTAGGACTTCCATTTTCCTCATTTCGCTGCTTAGTCTCTGTGCTCTTTTCACCATTGTTTACAGAAGTTGACATATAATTCAAAGACTCATTTAGCATCAGTCTAGGGAAGATCAGTGTTCTTAAGGGTTAAAAATGCCTTTACTCCATATTGCACCTTCATCTGGCTAGAATAATTTCTCTTTCAAAGGCGGAAGGTCATAACCTCTCAGTGACACGATATTTGTTTTTTTATTTTTTTATTTTTTTTTTATTTGACAGAGAGAGATCACAAGTAGATGGAGAGGCAGGCAGAGAGAGAGAGAGAGAGAGGGAAGCAGGCTCCCCGCTGAGCAGAGAGCCCGATATGGGACTCGATCCCAGGACCCTGAGACCATGACCCAAGCCGAAGGCAGCGGCTTTAACCCACTGAGCCACCCAGGTGCCCCAGACACGATATTTGTTTTTACTCTCTCTTCTCCCTATAGGATCCACCATCTGCTCTAAACAGAGAGGTCTTGATATATCTACAATATATGATTATCGCAACGTTATCACCATTTGCTAAATGCTAGACTCTTCAAACTTGCTCAGCTTAGTTTATGGTGCTAGTTGAAAACTGCAGTTGGAAAGATCAGAGCTGCGGCTGGGCCGGTGTCATTTTGTTTTTCTCATTTTTCAAACATATAAAATGCCAGAACTTTGTTATAAAAAGGCAGATCCTCCTAAAAACTTGCCAACATTTTCAAAATGAAAATGATCATTTCACAGTAGTGTCCCCCTTTTATTGTCACCCTCTCAAAGCCTTTTTCTTAGTTTTTAAAATCAAAGATACATTCCTTAATGAAATCAGGAATATTTCCTGAAATATTTTCAACTAAATAAATGTATTTCACAACAAACAAAACACACTAATGCCAAAATCATGCAGCATAAGTGATCTTTAAAAGTGTACACCAGGGGCACCTGGGTGGCTCAGGGGTTAAGCCTCTGCCGCTGGCTCAGGTCATGATCTCAGGGTCCTGGGATCAAGGCCCACATTGGGCTCTCTGCTCAGCGGGGAGCCTGCTTCTCCCCTCTCTCTCTCTCTCTGCCTGCCTCTCTGCCCATTTGTGATCTCTCTGTCAAATAAATAAATAAAATCTGAAAAAAAAAAGTATACATTATACAAACACAGAAGGAAGAAATTGCTCTGGGGATTTCTGCAAACCACACCAAACTGGTGCACATTTTGGAAATCTCCAGCTAGTTAATTGCATACAAAGAGGTCATTACAGTTTATTGAATAAACACTGCTTTTTTACTGCTTAATATATACATATTTATATAAGACACTTAATGGATCCAGAGAAATCAGTCGATAGTTTGCATGTTCTAAGTCCCTGAATGGAAGACACATTTACATAGCAATGTTTCTTAAGTCTCTAACGTAGATAAGAGAAATTATGATGGCTTTTTAAAGAGAAAGAACTCAAAATCAAAATGTTTTAGGAGTAGCTAATTTGTTCGTCACCCCATAAATAATTACAGCAAAACTAGTGACTCTAAAATCTAAAAAGGGTATTGGTGCAAGTACAAGTATACACAGATCTAGAAAACTGAAGTCCAGAAATAAATGCTAACATTTACGATTAACTGATACTTGACAAAGAGGGCAAGACAATGGCAAAAGAATAATTTTTTCAAGGAGGCTGGAGCAACTGGATATCCATATGTAAAAGAATGAGCTTGGACTTCTTCCTCACACCATACACAAAATTAACTCAAAAAAATTCTAGACCTAAAATTAACGGAACTACATAACTCTTAGAAAAAACACAGGCATAAATCTTCATGACCTTGAATTAAGCAATGATTTCTTAGATAAGACACCAAAAGGAAAGTGTCAAAACAAAGGGAGGGGGTTAATGTGACTTTATCAAAATCTAATACCTTGATACCTCACAGGATACCATCAGTAAATTGAGACGACAGGTCATAGACTGGGAGAAAATATCTGCAAATCATATATTGACAAGGGACATGTATACACAATATCTAAACAATTTTTCATTAGTGTGTAATAGAAAGGCAAATAACCCAATCAAAAAATGAGCAAAGAATCGAAAGAGACATTTCTCCAAAGATATACAAATGGCCAAGAATCACATGAAAAGATGTTCAACATCATTAATCATTAGAATCAAAACAATGAGATACTACTTCACACCCACATGGCATAATCAAAAAGACAGATAAAAATGTTGGTGGGGTGACTGGGTAGCTCAGTTGGTTAAGCATCTACGAAGGTCATGGTCATGAACCCAGGGTCCTGGGACTGAGCCCCACATCAGGCTCCCTGTGCAGCAGGGGGAGTCTGCTTCTCCCTCTGCACCCCCACCCGCTTGCTCTCTCTCTCCCCGCCAAATAAAATCTTTAAAAAAATGAATGTTGTGAGAATATGGAGAAACTGAAACCTCCATATATTGCTAATGGGAATGTAAAATAGTGCAGCCACTTTGGAAACAACTGACAACTGAATTGTATACTTTAAACTGGTAACTTTATGATAAGCAAATTATGTATCAATAAAGCTATTAAAAATCTTAAAAAATTAAAAATAAAAAATCTTAAAAATGATTTTATATCACTTACAAGGACATGTAATCATGATTCTTCACATCAAAATAGCACACATAAACACTTTTATCAATCCCAATATACTTAGCCCTTTATATAATACATTAGACCTTTAATGTGTTTTTTTAAATTATTTTAATCCAGAAATTCTAACTTAATATCATTTTTTAAGAGTCTTTCACCAGATGACCTGAATTGTTTTTATTTTACTTTCATCTTATATACACATAATTAAATATCTTTTTGTGCTTGAGAAGAAATGTCTACAGATGCATTTCTGAAGAACTGAATAGGAAAAAAAGGAGAAATCACAATGCTCTCTCATAAAACAATGAACATAGAACACACTATTACGTAGTCAATGATAACCAAAGAGATGAACCAAAGCCCTGACATTCTTGTCCGTTCAGCATTTGGTACTTCTACTTACTATACCACCTATCGCAATGTTTATCTTTATATGAATTCCAATGCTTCCCATATTCGCTCACCCACACTTGGACTACTTGGTTGTCTACACAATGCTCATGAATCTACTCAATGAGCTCTGGCCCAAACAGCCACATCCACACTCTCCTTCCTACAGATGTCTGTAAATGTAAACGCTAAGTCGAAGGATGAAGAATACATAATTGACACAGTTCACCCAGGTATCCTGCAGGTGGACAAGACATCCATGTAGTAATACTACTATGGCAAACTTGATGAGGCTCCAGGTAGCCCCACAGTACAACAGCTATTACTAAACTTCAAGAATAACCAGGTCACTAAGAATGCAAATTAACACGGAAAATTTCCAAGTTCAGAGTCTGAGTCCTACCATTTGGACATCACTAGTCGTATTAGTTCCATGTTCTTCACACAATACCTTCAAGAAAGAGGGGACAACTGTAAGATTTCTAACTCCTAAAATTGGAAACTGGAATACAGAACTGGCACCCTACACTAGGAAAATACTTAAACCAGAATGATTTATCAATTTTAAGTATATGAAGGATTATTATTAAGAAGGCATCTGAGGGTGCCTGGGTGGCTCAGTCGGTTAAGCATCTGCCTTTGGCTTAGGTCAGGAGTGTTGGGCTCCCTGCCTAGCAACTTCTCCCTCTCCCTCTGCTGATCCCCCTGCTTGTGTTCTCCGATATAAAATTAAAAAACACACACACACACAAAAAAACAAAGAAGGCAACTGAAGCAGATTCTTCAGCCCCAGTCAAGTCTTCAGATGACCATAGCCCCAGCCAAAATGTAGGCTGGAGCCTAGGGAGAAACTCTGAGGCAGTGCTACAGAAGTAAATCACTCCATAATTTCTGAACTGAGATAGTAAAGTTTATTTTTTTTAACCACTTAAAAACGCAAACATACAAAAACCACTCAGCAATTTTCATCTCCACGCCGTCTTAAGTAAAAATGCAAGGATTTAAATTATAGCAGAGTGAATTTATGCTGTATCTCACCTAATATTTAACTAGAAAAGCATTTAATGAATAAATACTTTAGTAAGAGGAATTTTAAAGCTACTCCTTCCTGAGGTCAACAAAAACAAGTGAGATAGTTGGTTTTATATTTGTTTTTTTTCCCCCAGTAGTGAATCAGCTGCAGATCTAAGCTAGAGAATATTAGATTAAATCTGTAATTCCTACTGACTGATCACACAGACATTTTTTAAGTGAGGCTGATGAGGCTACAGCTTAAGGATAACCATAAGCTGGGCTGTAGGAAGGAAGACGCTGCCTGGCTCCCAACCAGAAATCAGAGCTGGGGGAATGTGGTCTTCATGCTGTGGAACAGAATCGGGATCTATAGCACCTGCAATGGGCTCCCATCACAATGAGCTAAAACCAGTGTTCGATAAATACAAAGTAATGACCAGTATGCTCTCCTGCCCCATCAGTCTATGAGGCAGCAAACCAAAGGAAAGCAACAGATAACTACCATAAAACATTCAAAAACCATTTGGTAGCTGAACCTCTGAGTAGCCATTTGAAAGGCATACACTGCTACAGAAATAACCACAGACCACCTCATTTTCAGTTTGGAACCTGATCCAAACTGGATATGAAGTAATATTCAACGTTCCAGTAAACTAACAGTATTTTTGTTATAAAAATGGTTTTAAAATATCACTGGTTAATAAAAGTAGAAAAAAAATTAACTTGACTTATCCTATAAGCAGGAAGAGTCTTTAATTTTACAATTTACTGTATCGATACATAAACATGTAAATGTACAAAAGAATTACTTTCCTCTCAATTTTTAAGTAGCACTAAGACAATGAAAACACGCCAGAAATAGGTCAGTAAAAAAAGCCAAAATTGTTCCAAACTTTATCAAGGCCTGCAAGAGACTTCTACAATGCAAGCTAAAAATGTGAGTTTAATTGTTCTATTATTTTTAAATGCTATTTTTTTGTTTGTGGAAGGGACATTTCAAAGCGCTAGATGTTAGTTCTAGTGACAGCTCTGTTTTTCTTGCTCTGTATCTACTTCAAAGAAACACATGAGGTGAGAAGCACTGAGGTCTCAGCTTCCCCAAAAGATGATGGTCTTACAATTTCACCACATTGGTCTTTCTCAAAATTTCTCTTAATAGTCAAACATTAAAAATATTATGGATAAATTAAAAACCAAACCGAACCTCCACGTCCACCCCAAGTCACTATGTAATGGCAGACACAGAGCGTTTACCTTCTTCCCTCCAGTCACAAACTGCTTGCAGCTGGATCTCACGAAATGCGGGTGCACGGCAATGATCTACAAAGAAATGAGGACCTATCATTGGTTTAGGAGTTACAGTTAAAGAACAGAATGAAAATTCTATATACATGACAGGAGGCAATAATCTAAAAATTATCCTGATAGCTAGGGAAGAAGTAATCTATTCAGGTAGTAGTCTGCAACTGAAGACATCTTGAGTTTTTGCTCTTTTGTAAAAAGATCTCTCCTGTGAAGCCAGGTCAAAGCTAAACGTTCAGAGTGAATTAGTTCTAGTTTCTGGCTGAGTGAGGTTTCTCTGAGGGGGCATCCCCTCTCTAGGCTCAACTGAGGCAACAAGATGCCACAAATGTTTGTAACTGAGCAGGATTCATAGAATAAACCCAGAGAAAGTACCCAGCCATCTCCTTGTCCCGGATGCCTTCCAATGATTTGAGGGCACCAACTGGAATATCTTATTCAACTGTGGTTATCAACTTTGTGTTTTTAGGGCCAATCTCTTTCCGGAGCTCCACATTCATGTTTCTGAAACATCCATACCGTTTTCACCAGATGTACAAGTTATCTGAAGTCAAGACATAATTAGCAACGTCCTGACTCAAAACATCACTTCCTGCAACTGACGGCATCCCCATATACCAGCACCAGAGCAGGAGCCAGCTCCTGCCTCCTCCCTCACCCCATCCAACCCTTCACAATGGCTTGCAGTCAAGTCGACCTCCTATCGACTTTCTACATTCCTGTCTTCGACTTCCCCTTGAATACTCCCGATGCTCTTGTTACTGAGGTCCTGTGATGCCCTGCCTCGAGGACATCACTAGCCTCCTAAATTGCCTTCGGCCTGCAGTCCCTCTCCTGCTTAAATCACCCTCCACGCTGCTGGAGATGCCTTTGGAAAACACATATCAGATCCTATCTCTCCTTTACCTGTTGATCAATAAGGGTTTGAATAAACAAGTGAAAACAATGAATGACCTCTCCCTTCAACAACTCTAATCGTCACTTTACTGACCATAACTGTTATCTAAGACCGCTCTTCCTGCCGCACAGCTATCAGCCCTCCAATCTATACGGTATATAGTCGCCATATTCATTTTCCTTAAGCGTAGCTCAGTTTATGTCACTTCTCTGCTCTTAAACATTCAATAATTTCTCCTTATCTACCACATGGAGCCTAAATTTCTTAGCCTGAAAACAAAAGCAGCCCCAATCTGCCTGTACGGCTCTCCTGCCAAGTCAGTGTTTTATGTGCCATCTAAACTAGGCTTTTTTTGCCACTTCCTGAACACAATTTGAACTTTCTGGCCTCTCCGTTTATATTACATTGTTCTTCCACATGGAAGCCAGTTTCTCTGTCTGCCCTGTCCATTTATTAAAGCCCACCCAAATATCACTCCTGCTGTGAAGCCATCAGTAATACAGACAACTAAAAGTAACTCCTCTCGGCTTTGGACTCCTCAATATTGTTTGTACCTCTTTGAGTCTTTAATCGCAGACTGTGTATACGTATCCTCTCACTCTCTACAAGAAAAGATTCCTGGGGCAGACTGACAGCACAGTCGTATAACAAACATCCTGTGCTTTTTTATGCCATCAAATGGTATCTAGTGCTTCCTTAAGTGTTGAAGAGATGCTTACTGACCAAATTAATGCAACACTGGTAGGGCTCAAAGTGCTGTAATCCCTACTGCCTCCACTGAGAAAGCCCTTAGAAAAATTAAAACTTACTGTATACTTACTTTAATGGGACAGTCAAAAGTCTCATGAAATTCTTCTCCAGAATACAGTCCAAAGACCTGCACCTGAAAAGTAAAATGGATCCTGTCAGTTCACCCTGACAGCAACAAAGAAGGCTGCTGATTCAGTAAGAATATAAACTATTGATTAAAAAAAAGCAGAATATGTAATAATCTAAGGTCCCTGTGATCTCTATTAACTACCAATGAAAACAATTCTATCAGGGCGAGAGTACTCCACTGCAATTAAGGTTTTATTAGCATCTCATGGATAGAGTTCCCTTTACTCACCACAAATTTGTTTTATTAAATGGATGCCAGCTTTTAAAAACGAACTAGATACGAATAGGTTATTAATATCCTTTTATGAACTTCCCATAGGCTCCCCTAAAGGAATTACTTTTTCCCTCCCTTGAAGGAAAAAGGTCCTTCTTTTTTGAGTCATATATATATAATCAACCATGCAGATCAATGTGGCAAGAGATTAGGTGAACTGCACTTCATTTATCATCTTACACTGAATCTAGTGCGAGTGTATAACTTAAGATTTAAGTTTCTACTTACCATCTAACAACCTTAAAGTTGTTCCAGACTACTTTATCCATACTAAATCTCTGAGTGGTTTACTTAAAAATGGAATAATACACATTATTGCAGAGGGTACAAATCATAAATTTACAGCTTGATAAACTTTCATGACCTAACCACATCCCTGCAGACACCATCCAGATCAAGAACTAGAACCCAAGAAGCACCTCTGTGTTTCTTCGCATTCTTCGTCCACCTAACAAACGAGCCACTACTCTAAAGTCTATCACCACAGATGAACTGTGCTGGTGTCTGAATTTTACATACACAGGAACATGAATTACTTCACTGGTTTCTTTCACTCACCATCTTCCTTACAAGATTTACCCAACTGTTATGTATAGCAGTAGCTGGTTCTTTGCCATTGTTGTATAGTATTCCAGTGTATGAATGTACCATAATTCATGTGTCTGCCTTTTGTTGATCGTTTGGATTGTTTCCAAATTGGGGCTATTATAAATAATGCTGCTATGTACACTCTTTACAAATCTTTTGGGGCACTAAGATACATATTTGTGAAGAGTAAGTAAGTAGGAGTGGAACTGTTGTCATAGGTTATGCATCTGTTCACATTTAATAAACAGCCAAAGCATTTCGCAAAGGGGTTTTGATTAATTTTCACTCTCATCAGCAGAGCTTAAGATTCCAGGGGCTCTCAGATACTTGGAGATATTAGGGGCACCTAGAATTACTTCCCAGCACTTGGGAAACTCTTCTAGTCTCTAGAAGAGGGGTATTATTTCTTCCTTAATTTTGTAAGAATTCACTAGTGAAGCCATCCAGGGTGGGGTCTATGTGAGAAAGTTTTCATTACAAATTCAAATTTTTAAGTAGTTATAAAACTAGTCAGACTTTTGATTTCTTCTTGTTTTCATCTTAGTAAGTTGTGAGTGGTTCATTTTTGCGAGTTCGAAGAAGAAAATTTACTTGTGATACAATTTTTAGAGACAAATTCATTCATGAAGAGATAAAATTGTAAGGGCAACCATTTTGTGACTACTATTTTTTTACATCCTGTGCCAAGTATGTTTTCTGGGTTCCAACAACAGCACATGGTATACTGTGTATACATGTAACAAAGAGGGTATAAGATTTTCCCCAAGGAGGTCTGCTGAAGGTATTCTTGATGTGATCCCTGGATACTAATGGCCAGACTCTAGTTCTGGTGGGATGGAATGGTATTTTAATTCATTTAAAATTTACTTAAATTGGGGTGCCTGGGTGGCTCAGTAGGTTAAGCCTCTGCCTTCGGCTCAGGTCACGATCTCAGGGTCCTGGGATTGAGCCCAGCAACGGGCTCTCTGCACAGCAGGGAGCCTGCTTCTCCCCGACACTGCCTCTCTGCCTACTTATGATCTCTCTCTCTTGAACAAATAAATAAAATCTTAAAAAAATAAAATGTATTTAAATTATTTATTAAATTTATTTAAAACTTACTTAATTATAAATATTTAAATATTTAATTATACCTGGCTATCACTGAAAATCCTGCCCTGCCTCATGCAGTCCTTATAGCAACACTGGTAGGTATGATAGCAAACACCATTATGCCTACTAACCAGGTGATACTGCAGAAAAATAAAGGACTTGGCCAAGGTTGTAAGAAGCAAGAAGAGTTTTCCAAGCCCCTATTCTCTTACACACTAACGTTATATGAGACAGTTTAAAATATGGAAATAAGGTATCTTTTTACAGAAAGTGTAGGAAAAGTGGAACCAGAAAGGGAATGATGGAATGATAGAGGATTTTTGAATGTTTTATCAAAAACCTCAAATATTTACCAAAATAAAGGGAAGGTGAATGTCAGACTCTGTATTAGGCAACTCTGTGATCAAAGCTGAAACTAAATGAAGCAGACCATTCATTCCAAAGGATAAGATTTCTTCTGGCTACAAGAGGGTAAAGGTGATTTTAAGAACAAAAGCTACGTGATTTTTATGGTGGGGAAAAGTATATGAGATGTAAATAAATGGAAGTATAAGCCCTCTGAAAAAGACTGAGGCATCAGTAATCAGAAGATAAATATTAGGACTGTGATTCGAATGGTGAAATTAAATTACAAATTACCAGGGATAAGTGCCCCTTTAAAAACTATGAACCCACATTAAAAAAAAAAAAAAAAAAAAAAACCCATACTGGAGATGTAATAGTAGAGTAAGGCGGAATCAAAAGAAAAGTGAACAGACTAGGTTCTTGGTTCTGGGTTCATACCCTACTGCTACATTTGACTGAATAACCTCTTCTTTAAATATTCCTGTTTCTTCCATCAGTATGGAAAACACTAGAAGCTCCACCACAAGACAGCTCTCATAAACTTGATTGGTACAACCAGGGTGATTTGTAAAATCTTCACTGTTTTGGTTCATTTCACTAATGTGACAGGCCAAACGAGCTGGTTGTAAGTTATATCACCATAGCTAATAAAATCCAAAACAGTTTTTATTTATTTCTTCTCCCTCCCTCTTTATTTATTTTGCCATTTTTGTCAGTGAATATCATACTCGTCTGTGAAAGGAATCTGCTGAATGTCTGCCTAGAGAGTTCTGGCTTTAAGGAAGATCTCATCCCAGGTAAGAACCTGTAATTAAAGGCTAAAACAGAAGGGGTCTTTTTGAAAATGGTATCCTCTAACCACCTCCCCCAACTAGTCACAAAAATACCTAATGAAGAAAAAGAGAAAATTCAGAGCAGGAGCCCTTATAGCCAATCTATGGCAGTCCTGGCAAATTTCTCATTAACACCAGACCCATAGGGCCATGTGAGGGCCACGGAAGGCATGTGATATGTTTTACTGCTTGAAGTAAAGAAAACCTGCTCTCAGGGAACCATAAGGAAGGTGTAGATCTTCTCCAAGTGAGCATGGAGTTCTATGTATTTGCCAACCAGAAAACCGGGCGATGTAGCCCATCTGATGGAAAGGAACCATGAGCGAGGTGGCCAGAGGCTCAGACAACCTCCCCGGCTGTACTTCCCTCGAAAAGGCCATTCTTTCAAACCCCAGTCTCCAACAGAAACAAGGGCAAGTAGGAACAGGAATGAACATGGAAGCTGCCGTTCCATCTGGGGTGGGAGCTGAACAGACCCTCCCAGAGGAGACTGGATTTCCTTTTCTCCACCCATGAAGAGTGTCAGAGACCCAGGAGCAGCACCAGAGGCTCCCATGTCACTGGGGGAGCTGTCTTAACCGATGAGCTCTGGTCAGAGGGAATCAAGCTCATTTCCCAGGGCCCTTGTGTGGAGAGAAGAAAGTGATTCCACAACACCCAAAATGCTAACAGGTAGGGCCAAGAGCAATCAGATGCAGACTCTGTTTGCTAACCTGGATTCAGAAAGAGCTCTCTCTTCTCCTTGTTCTAGAATGGATAAAAAAGCAACAAAACACACACACAGGTCGGTAAAAATGATATTGCAGAATACAATTCCGATGACTCAGAGGGAAAAAAAGCACACTTTTAAAAATGTTTACTAGTAGCCAGAAAAGAAAGAAAACTGGAAAACTGTTCAGTGACTTCACTAAGAAAAGACGTCTGTGAGCCTGGAGCCGAAAGATGACCTGATGATCGCTAGCAATTACTACATGTTTCTTCTGTTCCTCTACTACTCCAAACAATTTATAAATATTAACTCATTTATTTCTAATAATTAATGAGGCAGGTACCATCATTATCCCCAGTTTATAGAGGAGGAAACAGACTGAGGCACAGAGAGATAGGAATAATGTACCTGACATCACACAGCTAAAATGTGGCAGCATGATTCCATTCCTAACCTTTAGACTATATACTACATGGCACTCTAACACACAAAAGGGACACTGGCTGCTCTAGTCGGTTGAGCATCTGCCTTCGGCTCAGGTCATGATGCCAGAGTCCCGGGATGGAGCCCCACATCGGGCTCCCTGCTTGGTGGGAAGCCTGCTTCTCCCTCTCCCTCTGCATGCAGCTCCCCCTGCTTGTGCTCGCTCACTCTCCCTCCATGAAATAAATAAATAAAATCTTAAAAAAAAAAAGAAAGAAATACAAGAAGTTGTAAATTTTTAAAATTAAATATATATCTGGCTGATATGAAAATAGAGCCAGGAGCAAGAGAAAAACTTCAGGAAAATTAAACATCCAAGATGGAATAAAACGCTATTCCATGAGGCAACATGGAGACTGGAAAAAGGCAAATCAGCAAAGGGAACAAACAAGAGACTCCCTAACTACAGAGAAAGGAGGAGCAGAAAATGAGAAAGAAAAGCACATACAGTGTGTGTGCCCACGTGTGCGTCACACATGCAGTATGACAGGTTTTCCTAACAATATACATACTTTAGAAAGGAGAAGGGTTAACGGTGCTTATCCATTCACCCTCTTTCCTTGGAAAGTTTAGCTACAATAATGCAGGACGGAGGAAAGGCCAGTTTGCGATGGGTTAAGAAGTGAATGGTGAGCAGTGAAAACGGCTGACATAAACCCAGAGCACTCACCATACACCCAGCACCTGGCAATGTTCCCAGGCAGCCCCCCAGCATGCCCAGGGCCCAGTGGAGGAAGCAGCGGAAATCCCGCCCAGGCAGGCGGAATACAGAGCCAGTATAAGCCTCTGCTCCATAACTGCCTCCAGCCTAAGTATTATTGGGTTTCTTTGAAGAAATGAAAATAAATGGAAGTGATGCAATAATCAAAATCAGAACTGAAGTAAACTTTCCTGAAATGAAAACAATACTTCAGTATATGGATCAAAAGGACTTACTGTGTTCCAGACAAAATTAATGAAAATAGACCTGAACAAGACATAACTTAGCAAACTGAACTACAAGGGCTGTATATTGTTGTTTTATTGTTGTTATTATTATTACTCTAAGCTCCAAGGCAGGACCAAAAAAAAAATTTTTTTTTAAAAGGTTTTGTGAAAGAACAGAAGTATGCTGGCCTCAGACGTGTTTACAAAAATAAAGGTCAGACAAAAGGAAGCAACATCTCCCAAATTTTAAGAGAAAATATCTCCACCCTGAACTCTACACTAAATTGATTCTAGTTTATGTATGAAGGTGACATATATTATCTAGGGGTCTTAATACACTAAAAAAAGAAAAATCACAACAGCCATTTAAAGATGCATTAGATCTAAATATCTGGAGTTTATCTTTGTAATAATCTTTGTGTTTTTATCATTACTGACCACTTTGCCAGATCATTCTATACTAGCTACTCATTTTCCCAATACTGCTAGCTTACATAAATTATGGGCACCAAAATATCTATTTTCAGTTCTATCAATGCTAATAAAACATATGTGAAAACTGTTTTAAAAAATGTACCACAAGGGGTGCCTGGGTGGTTCAGTCATTAAGCATCTGCCTTCTACTCAAGTCATGATCCCAGGGTTACGGGAGCACCCCCCCACCCCGTCCCCTGCTCTGTGGGAAGACTGTTTCTCCCTCTTCTGCTCCCCCTGCTTGTGTTCCCTCTCTCCTTGTGTCTTCCTCTGTCGAATAAATAAAATCTAAAAAACAAAAACAAAAAGTATCACAGGTATACACCAAAATATGGCAGTTAAAAATCTGCCTAAATTGGAAAACAGGTATTTGCCAAGAAGTATACCAGGTGATATCTGAGGGTCATTATACACTAGACACAATTAAAATATCCCACTTTGCCACATCAAATATTAATTATTCAACATTTAAAGTTCTGAAAATTCACTGATGAAGTTATTTCAGTAAAAATTATTTTCCAATTTGAAAAATGAATATTCTCTTCCAACAATTTAGTTCAACTAAATTGGTTGTCAGCCCAGAACAAATTCCTCACCTTTAAGGACAAAAATAAATAAATAAAGATGACCTTCCTTTACAAATTCGTAAATACTAAAAGGTTTCAATTGTTCGGATAATTCTCAATTTCCATATGTACCAGGCTCCTCCCTCACCTTCCTGATAGTCTGGTCCACCTCAGGATTTTAGAAAATACTGTAAAATTTGACAGTGATCTTTGGAAAGCACAGGGTTCCAACTACCATTTCAAAGGACCTTTTGGGCAACATTAAGCTTAGATATGTAAAATGCATTCTTGTGTGTCAAGAGGACTTCATTTTTCTTTTGTTAATAGATCAAATGGGTATAAATCTTTTACACAGAGCACACTGTTTTTCATTTACTCATCTTAATGACCCAGTGAATTTAGATCATGTAAAAATACAAAATCAGATTAGGAAATGTGCTCTCTTCAGTCAGGAATATGTAAGATTGTGTAATGATTTTTTTTTTTTAAAGACTTTATTTATTTATTTGAGAGAGAGACAGTGAGAGAGAGCATGAGCGAGGAGAAGGTCAGAGGGAGAAGCAGACTCCCCATGGAGCTGGGAGCCCGATGTGGGACTCGATCCCGGGACTCCAGGATCATGACCTGAGCTGAAGGCAGTCGTCCAACCAACTGAGCCACCCAGACGCCCCTGTGTAATGATTCTTAATGCACTTTTCTCGAACTGTTATTTTAGAAAAGTAGCTTAAATACACTGTGTATCAGAATTTTATCATTGCAAACCAACATCAGAAAAGACTTCCATCGACTGAAAAACAAAAAAGACATTCTTATAAGTGGAAAATCAATCACCACAACCACTAAATGTCACAGCTCAACATCAGCAAGAAGCACTGATAATTGTTAGTTATACACTGCACAAGTGATGTATGTCCTCGGTTGAGGAAGTGGGTGCCAGGTTTTTAGAAAACTGTACATATATTGATTTTACATTTATTTAATGTGGCCATTGTAAGACACTTTATTCTTCTGATAAACTATGATTGCTTATCAAAAGATTCTATAATTCAAGAGAAACATTCATAACTTGTGTGAAAATGAAAACCACCGGCCCACAGAAATCATGCCCACAAAATCCAATTTTGTGGATTTATGGCAGAAAGGCATTAAACTACTTGTCTTGCAGGGACTGCAGACTAGTCACTGAAGTACAAGTGGCACAGCAGTAATGATTAAGGTGACACGTCCCCCTGCCACAGCTGTTAATCAGCTTAATACTAGTTACTTTATTGACATTCTTGTAATTACTTTTCCTAAGGCACATTTGTGCGACATATATTTTACTTTAATTATGAGCAATCGGAAGCGAGTCCAATACCCAAAAAAGAATAATCAAGGTTCTCCTAAAGCAGGTATACAGTAAGCCGGGTGTGTTTCCAAGCCCCTGGAGTTGGAGACCATCCCAGGCCTCAGAACCAGATCGTGTTTTCCACATGCCCATATCATTGCCATACCTTGCCATCCTCCGAACACACGCCCATGTGCTCTCCACTCTCATCCAGGCTAATCTGATTTATCTTCACGGGACTCTAGTCAAACAAACAAACAGGCAAACATGTAAAACTTCAGGAAAATATATACATCAACAACCAAATGCTTTGGCTCTTTGTAATATTTCAGTGAGAAAAATGTCTATTAGTTTGGATGTGTGAGTTTAAGACATATTTGGTTTTTGGAAATGAAAATGGTAAAGTACAGCTTTGCTCTCACACACGTAATAAACCTGGAAACCTAAGACTTCCCACCAAATTACGTATTGCACAAGCTTCAAGTCCCACCTAAAATGTTATTTTTGTTACAGGTTATATTCCTTTTTATGTATTCTCTTCTATTTATTCCCCATTCCTAAAACTCCTTCCAAACCAAATCCATTAAAGAACATAACAAACGCCAAAAATAAAAAATCACGAGGCAAAGAAAAATTTTGACTGTTCCAGTTTGGTACATTCTTCTCTCATAAATCACTAAATTGACGTTGAATTTAAACTTTATGCTTAGTACTTTCTGGGGGAAAATGTACAGGGCGTGGTTGATATTCACTAATTTGTTATCCCTCTTCTTTTTAGTAATATCAAATTTTAAAAATCTGTCAAGACTGGGGCACCTGGGTGACTCAGTGGGTTAAAGCCTCTGCCTTTGGCTCAGGTCATGGTCTGAGGGTCCTGGGATCGAGCCCCGCATTGGTCTCTCTGCTCGGCGGGGAGCCTGCTTCCTCCTCTCTCTCTCTGCCTGCCTCTCTGCCTACTTGTGATCTCTCTCTCTCTCTCTCTCTCTGTGTCAAATAAATAAATAGATGTTTAAAAAAAAAAGTCTGTCAAGACCGAAACCAGGCATTCTACTTTGAATGTATTTTCCCAAGCATAAATGAACAACAGGACTTTTATTATTTTTCACAGCTTTCTCGTTTTCTATGTAGCCAACTGTTTACCTACTAAAACATTCAAATAGGTGGATTTTCCAATAGAAGTCAAGACCGGCAAATGATGACAACACTAAAAAATGACAAGCTTTTATTCTCTTCCTAAATAATGGCGCTTTCCTGCTCTTTTACACAAAACATGATAGAACTAAGCATGGAAAAGAAAAGCCTTCATCAATTATGGCATGAGTCTGCAAATTAGTTTTTTAAAGTATCTAACTTTAGGGGCGCCTGGGTGGCTCAGTGGGTTAAGCCTCTGCCTTTGGCTCAAGTCGTGATCTCAGGGTCCTGGGATCGAGCCCCACATCAGGCTCTCTGCTCAGTGGGGAGCCTGCTTCCTCCTCTCTCTCTGCCTGCCTCTCTGCCTACTTGTGATCTCTCTCTCTGTCCAATAAATAAATAAAATCTTTTAAAAAAATAAAATAAAGTATCTAACTTTAAGATAATTTGGCTTGTTGATAAGGATTAATGGAAAAATACAAAATGGAATGTTCCTTTCTCAGTGGAAAGTATCTCAGAGCTAGTAACCAAAGGTTAGGGCAGACCAAGACTCCCAGACCTCAGAAGGCCACCCACGGACATGCTGTTGAGAGAAATTCCTCCATTGCAGGGTAAGACAGCTGACCCCAGAGCCCTTCCTCATGTTGGTCATTGCACCAGCAACACTCCTGAAATGCTGTCTATGAAAAGAAACCTTATCTCCTTAAAAGTTCCTAGAATGTTGAGGTGCCTGGGTGGCTCATTGGTTTAAGTGTTTGTCTTTGGCTCAGGTCTTGATCCCGGGGTCCTGGGGTTCTGGAATCCAGCCTCGAATGTGGCTCCCTGCTCAGCGGGGAGTCTGCTTCTCCCTCTCCTCCTGCCCCCACTCATGCTCTCCCTTGCTCTCAAATAAGTAAAAAAAAAATTTAAAAGTTTCTAGAACGTTAAAAGGGGAAAGGACCTTGTAGATAGATATTTGATCCCTTTTACAGGGGAATAAACCAAAGTCCAGGGATGAGAATAACAAAAGAGAAAGTACCAGGGATCCAACCTAGAGAGCAGGGGACAGCGCCTAGCACAGGGAGCGTGATGGACGATGGGTGGCAAGGAATACGCAAAACAAAATACAAGCTGAACTGGGAGAGCAGTGAGGCCAGCGCGTCTGGACTCCTGGCTGAGAAGCCTGAATGCTCAGCTTTTGTGTCTTCTTTGGATAAATGCTTTCCTCACTGAGTATCCTCTGGGACCAGTTTCCTAATGTTCATCATTTTGTTCATCAAATAACATTTTAATACCCATTTACTCTAGCAAATATAACCCCCTGACTGTAATTTAACTATTTATATAGATTACATAAGCATAGATTATGGCTATAAGGTATCTTGGTTATATTTGGGGTGTGTGTGTGTATGGTTATATGTAATATATAACATATCTATCTCAAATTACATTTTAATAGGGATACGTAGCCTGTCAATGCTGAGTTTTCCTGTCCTGTCTAACATGGCAGTCTCTGCGTATGAATCAAAAACTGAAGAAAATCAAAGTACGCCACATGTGACCAGCATCTGGTATCAGACAGCACATGAATCAGAACATTTTCCCCATTGCAGGAAGTTCTACTGGACAGTGCTGTTCCAGGCCTACAAAACTGAGCCCCACCTCTGAATGCAGTCCTTCTTTATCATTACAACGAATTCCTCCCTCAGTAGAATCTGTACCGCCACATTAGCAATGTTACAGGGAAAAGCATATCTACAAGGTTTGAGAGTCCTCTTTCCCTCACATCTCTGTGAGCAACAGAATTTTTTCTTCTTTACTTTTTTTTCTGCCAAAGATCAATATTCATTGATTTATTTCCCTGACTACTAATAAACATAAGCATTTCTCTTAAGTCTGTTGGTCAATTAATCTGCTCAAGCAGTTGAGCTTATTTGCAGACAGCTCATACTCATTTTTCTATGGACATGTTTGTCATTTTCTTGTTAATTTCCTTTTTATTTTTAGGGTATGAGGTCTTGGTACAATACCTCACCCGGACATTGTATGTGGTCTTTTTTTTTTTTTTTTTTTTTTTAAATTGGAAGACGGCTATTGCTTTATTTCTAATGTTAAAGTCTTTAATACTTTTGGGACTTATTTTTTTCCAAATAATCCATCCTTCTTCTGAAGAGAACTGTTTGTCATATAATAAGTATTCACCTCAGATATCTTTCTGGGTTTTCAACTGTGGTCTCTTTGTCCGTTGCTGTATCAATTCATCATTGACTTAATTATAATACACATGGTATGTTCTCTTTCTGGTAAAAGGCAAGACCAAGCCATAGTTCTCCACACTTTCCTTGGGTTTTCTCAGGATTTGTATGGTTCTGTGTGAAGTTAAAGATGAAATAACCCTCATGTTGCTAAATAGAGTGGTCAGTGTTCAAGCCTAACTTGCTTTAACTAACAGGAGGATGTAACACTGCGGGTAACTCTCCCCTTCTCTTGGCTTCCAGGATACCACACTTGTCTGGTTTTTCTTTGACATTTCCAGCTCCCCTTTCTGTGTCTTTGGTCAGATTCTCCCAATCTCCTGATTTCTATATTTCATGGTTCAGTCTAACATCTGTGTTTTCTCCTTTGGTTATTTTCTTCCAAGCCATGAACTGACTGCTAAATTTTATCTCTAGACTGGGCCTCTCCCTCTTTCAGACCAATATTTAGAACTGCCTATTTTACAGATGTACTTGGATGCCTACCAAGCATCTCAGCTAAAGTGTATCCCAACCCAAGATCCCAATGCTCCCTTATGAAAGAGCCCTTCTTAATGTTTCCCTGATCCCAGTTACAGACGACTACATTCTTCTGGCTGCTCAGGGCAAAAAACCTTGGAGCCATCCTTGACTTCTGTTTTTCCTTCACACTCTACTGTGTTTCTGCCAGCAATTCTTACCATCACGTAAACCAAATTTATCCAGACTTTGACCACTTTCACCAGCTCTAGAGCTGCCATCCAAGCCACCATCATTCTTGTCTGGATCATCCTAATAGTTTCATAACTAGTGGACCCTGCTTCTGCTGTCACTCTCCAAGAAGTGTGTTCCCAAAAAATCAGCAGAAAGATACTGTTAACAGACTGACCGGACAATGCCATTGCTTGAAAATCTGTCAATGGTCTCCCAACTCAGAAGCAAACCCCAAGTTCTTACTATGAGCTGAGAGTCCTCAACAATTTGGTTCTAGCCCTCCCGCCAACTTCTCCCCTCATCTACACTCTGCCTTGTTCTCTCTCCTCCAGCCATGATGACCTCCCTGCTGTCTTCCTGCCTTAGAGCCTTTGCACCCGTTTGCCCAAGATGCATTTCTGCCAAATCTTCACAGGTAGTCATCTTAGCAATGCTCTCTGGCCACCAACCTACAATTTCAACATTTACCCAAACATCACAACTCCTTTACTGGCTTATTTTTCCCCTGCAGCACTTACCACTACTTACCTTACTATGTATTTTACTTATTTAACTTTTTCACTGCCAAATTCACTCACTACAATACTAAATTCATGACAGTTCAAAGAATAAAAAATTCCCATCACACACAAATTCATCCAGAGAACAGAACAGAAAGGATATGTTTCCCAAATCTTTTTAGCAAGCCAGCATACTCTTATAATAACAAAGCTCAACAAGGATATTATGAGAAACGAAAAGTACAAGTGAATCTTGGTCATGAGCATAAATGGAAACATCCTAAAGAAAATATTAATAAAGTCAGCATATACAGAAAAGCCTAGTTTATTCCAGAAATCCTAAGTTGGTATAATATAGGGAAATGAACTAATATAATTCTCTGCATTAAGAAAATAAATGAAGAATATCCAAAGATCATCTCATTAGTTGCAGAAAGCTATCAAATTCAACACCATTCCCGGTAAAAAAAAAAAAACAAAAAAACAAAAACAAAAAAAAACAACCTCTTGGCATTCCTGGTAAAAACTCTTGGGATGAAAAGTCCTCATTTTCACTTAATGGTGAAATGTTGAAAGCTTTTCCTTCAATATCTCTACAATATTGACTCTTCTAATCCATTTCTCCATGTATTAGACCTTCTTTAACATCTCCAAATAAAATTTGATAATTTTCCCCTTAGCGGTCTTACCCTTTATTTTATTCCAGTAGTGGCAATGTCTGCAAGTACCCTTTTCTCCTTCCTGGTATGTATAACAGGATTCTGTTTATACAACATACAAAAATAGGCAAAATTCTATGACAGCGCAGAGGGGGCACACAGAGAAGGCAGAAAATGAAAAAGAAAAGCCAAGCACTTTCAGTTATAAAGGTCAGTGCAGTGGGGTCCCTTTAAGGTGACTTTGAGCAGAGGGGGATTTCACACCATCTATTCTCAATAGAATGCTAGTTACATGATGGTTTGCATCATAACCACTGTTTCACTGAATATTTTATGTGCCTTGTCAAGTTGTACTTCACAATAAAAATAAACATTAAAAAACTTAAGGTAAAATTAAAAAGAGCGTGTGCATGAAATCGTCTGGGGTTAATACCTTCGGTGGCTTATTTCTTAGATCACATTTTTTCCCTCCATGACTGTCTAGGAACTCAAAGGTTCTCATTCTGTTCTGGTCATCTTGGTTTTCCCAGAAAATACTGCATTTCATATTTTTGAGATGAAAAAAAATTTTTTTAATCTTTTTTTTTTTTTAAGATTTTTATTTATTTATTTGACAGATAGAGCTCACAAGTAGGCAGAGAAGCAGGCAGCGAGAGAGGAAGGGAAGCAGGCTCCCTGGTGATCCCACGACCCTGGGATCATGACCTGAGCCGAAGGCAGAGGCTTTAACCCACTGAGCCACCCAGGTGCCCCTGAAAATTCATTTTTAATGTTTTCTATTTTATTAATTTCTTATTGTATATTAATTTTCCCTTTCTGGCTTAGAACAATTTTGATGATCTTATTCTAACTTCCTGACATTAATATAGTGTGCATTAGTTGTTACTGCTCATCTAGTAACCATAAAATAATCAAGTGCCTGGCATTTACCTTTAATTATGTAAACTGGTCATAAATTAGAGGCCAAAAAATAATGTATAATACAATAATTATTTCCTCTTTGAGAAAAGTAGAATTTGGTTTTATTTCTAAGAATGGTGACAGCATTATTTGGTTACTTATCTAGTTATTAATAAAATTCTAGTGTAACTACAATTGTGGTCCGAAATGTGGTTCGTATATTTTAAAAAAATTGTTCATTGAAATCTAAGCTATTCATTTCCAACTAACACATATTCTCTGGTTCAAAATACACATATTTTTAATGTTATTTTTATTATCTAGTTTCTATTGGTTCAAAATACATATATTTTTAATGTTATTTTTATTATCTAGTTTTTACATATCCTTTCTATATATCCTGCTCTCTTCTTCACTTAGCACAGACTGATAGAAACATGTTTCAAAAACTTCCCATTACAACTGCGGTTTTGC
Source organism: Mustela erminea (assembly GCF_009829155.1). Taxonomy (NCBI): domain Eukaryota; kingdom Metazoa; phylum Chordata; class Mammalia; order Carnivora; family Mustelidae; genus Mustela; species Mustela erminea. The sequence goes on along the minus strand of NC_045624.1, from coordinate 106,413,714 downwards.
CCATTTCTTCCTGCATTTCAAGTAAGTTTTGGTCTAGATATTAGATCCCCTATAATTGGGTACATCAAAGGTATGAAAAAGTTTCCTTTTACCCCTAAATGTAATCAATATAATATGTGGTCTGCTGGCTAATTCTCTTTTGCTTTAAGTTCTACTTTTTCTTGCATTTTTATTGCCAATATGCTTAATATTTATTTCATATCAAAGCTGAGGATATTTTTCTTTTAGTAACAGTAAAGTATTTTATACTTTTTAGAATAATGTTTCCTTATTCCATTATTGTCTTTTTGCTATATTACTCAACTTCTTTTGTCTATCTAGGGACAATTTAAATGCTGTTCATTCTATTTGTATTCTATTAGTATCACTTAAAAATTTTCAGGAATTATACTTGAATTATCTCTCGCTCCAAATCAGTGCAATGGCATACACGGACTCATTTAGAAGATGAGGTATTTAGCCCATGTTTATTTGCTACCTCTTTCCTTTCCCTATCTTAATGCGAAAGTACAAATATTTTATATTTCATAAGTTACACCAAATAAAATTGGAGAGAAAATCCAGTTAATACGTCAGTAAAAATAACAACCTTAAACTATAAGTTCTAAGCATGAATCCAGCTAGAGGAAGAAACTATTTAGCTATTGGGATGTCCATAATTTTAAAACTGATTCATGAGAGATCAATCAAAGATTAGGGATATTTACCTCTTGTTATGTACATTGCAAAGAACTTTACAGCTTATTCTTCTTTAGTTTTTGAAAATATTTGGTCTTCATATTCATGTAACTCAAACCAAGTAAAACAGTCAACTCCCAAAAGAAATAGTACAAATTATAGTTAAAACAAGAACAGGAGTCAATCTTAGTAATAACAAATAACATATAAATAAACAAGAGATTTTACCTATGGAATTGGCAAAGATTGTTTAAGTATCTAGTTTTGGCAAAGAAGTCCCCAAAGAGATACTCCTTGTCCCCTACTGGTGGGAATTCAAATATGGAGAAACTTTCCTAAGGATCATTTGGCCATGTGTATCAAAAATCTTTAAAATATGTATTTTCTGGGGCGCCTAGATGGTAGAGTCGGTTAAGCAGGGCTGTGAGACTGGCCCTGCTTTGGGCTCTGCACTCAGTGTGGAGTCTGTTTAAGATTCTCTCTCCCTCTTCCCCCTTCTACCCCCAGTGCTCTCTCTCTGAGATAAAAAATTAAATCTTTCAAAAGACATACGTATTGCCTATTTTACACAAGAAGAAGAGGGGTGCCTGGAGAGCTCAGTTGGTCTGCCTTCGGCTCAGGTCATCATCTTGTGGTCCTGGGACTGGGTCCTGCACAAAGCTCCCTGATCAGCAGGGAGTCTGCTTCTCCTTCTGCCTATCCCCAACTCATTCACTTGTTCTCTCTCTCTGAAATAAATAAAATCTTTAAAATAACAAAAAAAAAAAAAGAAAGAAAAAGAAAAAAATTGGGGCTCCTGGGTGGCTCAGTGGGTTAAAGCCTCTGCCTTCCGCTCAGGTCATGATCCCAGGGTCCTGGGATCAAGCCCTGCATTGGGCTCTCTGCTCAGGAGGAAGCCTGCTTCTTCCCCTCTCTCTGCCTGCTTGTGATTTCTGTCAAATAAATAAATAAAATCTCAAAAAAAAATTATTTTGCAAAGATGCTTTCCACAGCAGGTTTCTTTTGTAAGATACTAAGAAACAGAAATTACTTAAATTTCTAAAAGCAAATATAAATGATGAAAATGAAAAGAACAAAAATATTAAGTTTAAAAAATGTATTATATAATAAAGAATCTGACTTTGGGGCACCTGGGTACCTCAGCTGATTTGATGTCCAACTCCTGATTTTGGTTCAGGTCATGGTTTCAGGGTCACGGGATGGAGCCCAAGTCAGGCTCTACACTCTTTGGGAAGTCTCCTTGAAATTCTTTCCCTCTCCTTCTGTCCTCCCCCTGCTCATGTGTGTGCACACATACTCTCTCTCTCTCTCAAATAAATCTTAAAAAAATAAAGAGTCTGACTTAATCCAAGAGAAGTCAGGTCTTTACCCTTGGTTTCCGGGAGATAATCTATCCTGATAGGAATGTCTGTTAAAGGTGAAAGACCTCACAGTCTTTCAATGGGCCATGCCAGAAAGACTAAACCCTGTGATTGCAGGTGGGGGCTTTGGGTCATGCATATCGACCAACCTGTCAACCAATCATTCCTACATAACAGATCCCCTGTAAAAATCCTGAACGGCAATGGGAGCTTCCTGCGTTGTCACACATATAGGCCCGGTGGTAATGCGTCCTGAGGACAATGGAATTTTGCATCCCAGGGTCTGCCCTATGTGGTCTCTTCCTTTAGCTGATTTGTTGACTGTATCACTTCCTTGTAATAAACTGTAATTTTGAGTATAATAACTTTTGGTGAGTTCTCTGAGGTCTCTAACTAATTATCAACCACGAGAGTGTATCTGGGAACTTGCAGATCTTGTAGTTGGTGTTGGAAGTCTTCAGCAAACTCAATCCTCTGGAAGACTGTGCCTTCAACTCTCACAATTCGGCTAGCTCTCAGTAAACCCCACCTAGGATTTATAAATACAACTGTATTTACAGGCACCTGTACATAACATATGTGGCTGGAAGCAGATACTCTAACATATTAGCACTGGTTTTATCTGGATGCTGAGATACTATTATTGTTTAGATTGTACTTTTCTATGTTTTGCTCATTTTCTAAAGCATATATTTATTTTGTTTTTAATCCAAAGATAAATATTTTTACATGATTATGTAGTCAGCTTTTTAATTTAAAACCAAAAGATAGCAAAATTTATCTTAATTGTCAAAGCCATCACTCTGGGGACGCGCAGCACCCATTTTTACCTCAAGTGACAACTGAGTGTCATCACTACGCACATCAGTTTCTATTATTAGTTCTGTAATATTTGATAAAAAACAAATAAAGAACAGGATTTCAGCATGGCAGCTGTCAATGGCACAAGAAGCAGGTCTGGCACAGGTCCTCACAGAAAAAGGAAGAAATGCCTTATGCATTTCTGCCATTTCTGCATACTTGAAATGAATGGGAAAAAGAGAAAGGGTAAGGAGGGAAACTGTAGTGCAGGAGTCCATCTTTCTTCCATGTGGAATCTAATTGCCTGTTCTACACACAGAATTTACGGGGTGTATCTGCCAAGCTGGGATACTGGAGTAGATGTAAACAAGAAAAGGGACCCGAGGAAAAAAAAAAAAGACCCAAGAAAAATGGCCTCAGCTGTATTTTCCATTAGCTACAATTTTATTCCTAATGGAGACATGTTTGGAATTCTGGACAATATAAGTGAGTTTGTTCAAAAATCAATAATGTCAAGCTGACACTATAGAACATACAAAAATGTTTCCTTAATGGAACAAAAAAAGAGGCCTGACTAAGCAGGAGGGGGTGCGGACTGGCCCATACCTTCTAAGCCCAAGTCCACCACAGGTGGTCTCAAGTTCTTAAATTTAAAGAAAAGGCAAAATTACCAACATGTACACCTCATGTGATAATCAATTACCTAATGTAAAATGCCTGAAATAAATACACTTAGTATGGATTATGTCAGCTCTTCAATTAGGAATAAATTCACGGTCATTTCGAAAGCTGCTTTTAATGGTGTTCTTTGTGGCAACTTCTTTTCCCCCGACGCTCCTCATCATCCCACCTTAAGCTATCGGTCCCCCAACAGCGAACCTAAGGAATCAATCTGCTAATGTATAATTTGTAAGGCTCCTCTGACTAACAAATGGATAATTGATTCCTTCACAAATGCTGCATCCCCATGGACACGGAGCGGAATGAATAAGAAGGAAGATGGATTTCACTTTCGTTCTCTGAGATCCGCTAGTTAGCAATCCCAACATGCACATGGCCGCCCAGGCAGCCTCATGCTCTGTAGTCACACTTAGAGAGCAAGCTGCACTGACATTACACGTGTGAAAAGCAAACGCCTGTTCTTTCATACTTGGGAAAAGCTCTTTTTACTGCTTATTTTACTCTCCCCAGATGATACACCCCGAGGTGAGCAAGACCTCCAGCTGGATGTAAGAAGTCTCTGAAAAATACATCTACTTGAGGGGTTTCTACACATCTACAAAACAAACCCTTATTTTCTCTCAGACTTACTCTATGGCCAGAACAACCTAACCTTTAGCTATAAACTCCCAAATTGTCTCCGTTGCTCTCAGATTTCATCTCAGGGTTTCAATACTCAGTACCAGGCTTGAATAGCTGAAGAAGAACTGACAGTCCCCATCTGGCACTCATTGCCCCACGATACTAACTATGCAGCATTCCATTGTTAAAACAGAGTATGCAAGGAAAGTGTATGCTTGCGAGGTTTTAAAGATGATCCTACCTCTCTAAGATTTAATAACTACATTAATTCGAGCTTCTTGATGTGATAATCCAGCTGCTGTTTCTGCGGGTGGAAGAAAAACGCATTGTCAGCAGCAAATTCATTCCAATTTGGGAAATAATTGGAAAATTTAAAAAGCTACAAAGTCCTTGTTTTCCACTCTGAAGAAATGGAAGGAGTAATGGAGAAAGGAGGCACAACCTCATAGAAGTTATGTTTCAAATTTTGTATGATAATGTGGCTGAAATATTCTTTATTCTACAAACAACTACTGACCAATTATAAATCTATACTTTCAAAAAAAATTCTTTTTCACAGAAATAGAAAAAAAATCCTAAAATTCATAGGAAACCACAAGTTTCCAAATAATCAAATTAATCCTAAGAAAGAAAAAGCTGAGGCCTCACACTTCCTGATTTCAAGCTTTATTACAAAACTACATTGATCAGAACAGTATAGGACTGACATAAACGTGGACACTGAATCAAGGGCCCAGAAATAAACCCATGCTATCACTTAGTATTTCAAGAATAGTCAATGATGAAAGGACAGTCCCCTTAATAAATGGTGGGAAAACTGGATACTCCTATGTAAATAATACAAGAGGACCCCTATCTTATACCACTTACAAAAATTAACTCAAAATGGATTAAGAACTTAAAGGTAAGATATGAAGTCATAAAACTCCTAGAAGAAAACATAGGGGGAAATCTCCTATGACAGTCTGGGCAATGATTTTTTTGGACATGACACCAAAAGCACCAAGTAACAAAACCAAAACTCAGCAAGTGGAATGACATCAAACTAAAAGCCTTCTGTACAGCAGAGAAAACGATCAATAAAATGAAAAAGGCAGCCTACAGAACAGAGGGGACTACGTGCAAACCATGTATCTAATCCAGGGTTAATATGCAAAATATACAAGGAATTCATACCACTCAACAGCACGAAAACAATCTGATTTAAAAATGGGCAGAGGGGGTGCCTGGGTGGCTCAGTTGGTTAAGCAACTGCTTCAGCTCAGGAGTCCTAGGGATCCCACATCAGGCTCCCAGCTCCACAGGGAGTCTGCTTCTCCCTCTGATCGTCTACCCTCTCAGGCTCACTCTCTTTCTCTCTCTCTCTCTCTCTCAAATAAATAAAATCTTAAAAAAAAGTGGGCAGAGGACTTGAACTGACATTTCTCCAAAGAACAGAGACAAATCGCTGACAAGTACAGGAAAGGTGCTCCATGTCACTCATCACCATGAAAATGCAAATCAAAACCACAATGAGTTATCACATCACACCTGTTAGGAAAGCTATTATAATAGCTAACAAATGCTGGTGAGGATGTGGAAAAAAGGGAACCCTGGTGCACTGCTGCTGGGAATGTACAGCTACTATGGACAAGAGTGTTGGGACTCCTCAAAAAAATCAACACTCAAACTATCACATGACCCAGCAATCTCAATTCTGGGTATAAATCCAAAGGTAATAATGCATGATCTCAAAGAGATCTGTACTCCCATGTTCACTGCACCATTATTCATAACAGCCAAGATATGGGAACAACCTTACTATCCACTGACAGATGAATGGATAAAGAAAATGTGTGTGACACACACACACAAACACACACACAGAGGGGATGTGTATATATGCACATACACACATATATACACATTTTTATGTATGTGTACATATATGTGTATATATACATTCATGTGTGTATATTATATATTATTATATATTCCATATATATATAGAATATTATTCAGCTATTAAAAAAAAAATCCTGCCGTTCACAACCCCACAGATGGACCTTGACGGCATGATGCTAAGTAAGTCACACCAAAAAGGACAAATACTTATATGTGGAATCTGAAAACACCCAAATTCCTAGAAATTGAGTAAAATGGCGGTTGCAGGGATGAGGGGGTGAGGAAATAGGGAGATGTTGGTCAAAGGTACAAAGTTATAAGATGAGGAAGTTCAGGGGCTCTCTGGTACACTATGGTGACTGTAGTAAACAATACTGTGTTCTATACAGTTGCTGTATAGTTGCTGTGAGAGAAGAGCTTTAATGTCCTCACCATAACAACATCAAATGGTAATTATAGGAGGCAGAAGTTAGCCTGACTGTGGTAAACATTTTGAAATATGTGTGTGTCAGTTCATTAACACTGTACACCTTAAACTTACATATTATACATCAATTATATTGCAATAAAGCTTGAAAAAATGAAACTGCATACTCTAAAAACAAAGTACTAACCTATTATGTAAACAAGGTTGATTTCTGAGCAAAAAGTATTTTAAACAACTTATATGCTAGTTAAAATATTAAGCACAGTTATTTTAATGTGAAACAATTACATGTCTGCTATTTGAGGTAGTGTCCATTGTATTTCTAATGCAAGAATTCCAAAATACCCTCCCAGCATCACAGCCTACTGAACGACAGAACATTTCCTTCCATGATTCAAGTAGCTTTATGGTTCATCAAAGCTTTTTTCTGATGCTGCAAAACTCTGAGTAAATATTAAATTACCTTAAGAGAGAGTACATTGTCTACATCTCCTGAGAGCCTTAATAAATATTCTGTAACTTCCACAAAAATACTGTTTGAGGGGCGCCTGGGTGGCTCAGTGGGTTAAGCCGCTGCCTTCTGCTCAGGTCATGATCAGGGTCCTGGGATCGAGCCCCACATCGGGCTCCTTGCTCAGCGGGGAGCCTGCTTCTCTCTCTGCCTCTGCCTGCCTCTCTGCCTGCTTGTGATCTCTGTCTCTCTCTCTCTGTCAAATAAATAAATAAAACCTTTAAAAAAAAATTAAAAAAAATACTGTTTGGTAGGAAAAAACAAATGTATTAAATATCTCTAATTTGCCACTTAAATTTAACTTGTATTTTAATGATCAAAACCTGAAATTACCCTGTTAGAAAATCAATGTCCCAGAAAATGATTTAAACTCTAACTAGTGTCTTGAAAATCATCTAAAAGAAGTAAAAACTTCTTTTTTTTTTTTTTTTTTTTTTTTTTTAGATTTTATTTATTTGACAGAGAGAGAGATCATAAGTAGGCAGAGATCACAAGCAGGCAGAAAAAGAGGGAAGCAGGCTTCCTGCTGAGCAGAGAGCCTGATGTGGGGCTCGATCCCAGGACCCTGGGATCATGACCTGAGCTGAAGGCAGAGGCTTTAACCCACTGAGCCACCCAGGCACCTCAAGAAGTAAAAAATCCTTGACAGTCTTGGGAATGAGAAGAATGGAAAGAAGTTCTCAGGAAGAGTCACCTTGTTGGGAAAGAAAAGAATTCTGTCCATTCATTGTGTCATGGCGGTTTTAACTTGAGCTTAAATTTTCTGCATTTTTAAGACTGCTTATCAGTCAGTCTTTGCAAGCCACTGAAACATTCCTAAATACTTTGACCTTTTAAGAGTATCCTCTGGGGCACCTGGGTAGCTCAGTCAGTTAAGCATCTTACTCTTGATTCCTACTCAGGTCAGGGGATTAGAGCCCCCCATCGGGCTCCATGCTCAGAAAGGAGTCTGCTTCTCCTTCCCCCTATCCCTACCCTCCCTCCTTTCCTCCCCTCCCTTCCTTCCTTCCTTCCTTCCTCTCTCTCTCTCAAATAAATAAAAATCTTAAAGAAAGAATTAAATAGTATCCCCTAATCAAGCGTTTTCACCACCTCCCCAAGAGCACAGTGGGGGTGACTTTGATGCTGGAAAAAGGGACAGTAGCATTTACCACCTCATCTGACTTATCAGAGCCCAGACTGCTGCATCTGCCAGCACCCAGACCCCACAGACCTCGGGGACTGCCAGCTGGTGACAGACTCAGACCTCTCGCCCATAGCCATACCCTACGGTCAGGACAACGGAGGCAGGAGCAGAGAATGGCCTTACAGCCTGCAGAAGACTTATTACATGGATGTTCGTGTTCTAAATCCTGACAACCTTTAAAAGCGCAGGGAGGATTTGGAAGGGATTGCCTCCTAAGAAGCCGGTACACTGCTGATTCCTAGAGCTGACTGCATCTTCTGTCCGCACCGGCTACGTCCCCACCAACAAGAGGCAGGAGGCAGGCTTGCACAGGATATCTGCTCAACACAAGGCCTCACCAACCTGGGCATGGATGAAAACACGGCTTCAATCTAAGGCCAAGTCAGGCTTTTGGTCTACTGTTATTTAGGTATTTATTTAGTCCTCTTTCATTCACACTCCAGGGACGGTGCTGGATGCCAGGTGAACACGGTAAATGTGGGCCTTGCCCTTATGAGGCTGGCAGCCCACGGAAGAGCTGTTCCTATTTAGGACTATAACCTTTCAGGGCCACTACAGACCTGCAGCCGTCCCCAAGCTCGTTCTCCCCAGAGCCTGCAATGCCCATCTGCTGAACAATTCAGAGGGGGCATTTTGGCTAAGTCTCCTTCTGATGCCTCGGGTACTAACTTTGGCAGTTGAGTGAGGAAAACTTTAATAGGAAATCAGTCTGAGCAACAGCATAAGGAGCAAGCCAAGTGTCTTTTGCTAGTATCCACCCCAGAATTACTGAGCACTGACCCACGACCCAACACGGTGCCGAGTTCATGATGCCATTTATGTGAAACAGTCTGTTTTGCTGGAAAACCACTGTTAAAAGAATAAACATGTGTTACATACATAAATGACCTGGAAAGAAATACAACTGACAGTTTTCAAAATGGTGAAACATAATAATATGTGAAGTATGACAGAAAATGATGTGTTCTTAAACTGAGTTATTTGTCCCTACTTATACATGAATCCAACAAAGACACAGAAAAAGAGTGACAAAGGAAAGCAGAGCTGCCAGAGAAATTCAAAGTCATCAGCCTAGCGAGGGAATAGTGCAGAAGAGAAATTTACTAATAAATGCATTTCACAAAGGAGCAACCAATATTACCAGACACCCTCCATGATACAAAGCAGATTAAAGAAAAAGTGGACAAACAGCACCTGCCTTCAACGTGTCTGTGTACACAGGCTCTGGGAATCCAGCACTTTGTGACATTCTATTTTATCATTTAACCGTATTACAGATCATTATTTATATGACTAGCTCCACAACCTATTCGACCTGAGAACAGGGGCTGTGTTTTGTCATTCTTTATAATCCATGGACCTACTTACAAAATGTTGACTGAAGGAGTAAGAAGCAATCAGTGAATGAATATGAAAAAGGCGCTCTTCTGTGTGGGGTCATCCAGAAAGCTGTCATAAAGAAGGTGGGACACGGAGCATTTCCATAGGCAAAGACAGGAAAGCACATGGCAGCAAGAGCTAAAGCACAACGTCTGGATACACCTCAGGCCACAATGACGGACAATCCTGTCGCCGAGACAGCGGAAGCCTGGGGGCTGCAGAGAGGAGCTCTGTTTTATTCCTCAGGCATCAAGGGGGCACACAAGTGTTTTCGGGGACAGGAGTAACAGAATCCCAGCTTTCCCCTGGGAAGACTGCTTGGGCAGCTGCGTGAAGGATGGATTTGGTGGGGGGGATGTTGGGGGGTAAGAGGCAGGGAGATCAGCTGGGTTTCACTGCAATAACCCAAGTGAGTTTCAATAAATACTTGACCAAGAGTGGTGGTGATATAAAGAGGGAGCAAAAGAAAGAACGAGCTCAGAAAAGAATCTCAGGGGATATACAAGGTATGGAGGCACATGGAGGATAAACATCCCAGAGATGGAAGCAAATCCGGAGGAGAAAAGAATGGAGCCTTCTAAAGACATGACATCCAGCAGGGGCCTGGAAAAGCCTAGTCTTTGTGATAAGGCAAAGATGAGCTTCTTCTTGGCTATAGTGTTTAGATTCAAAAAGAGACTATACCTTGTCTGACCCACTCCACCCGCTGATAAAGAAACAAGGACCTTCAAAAGATACTGGGTCGAGGGCGCCTGGGTGGGTCAGTTGGTTAAGCGACTGCCTTCAGCTCGGGTCATGATCTCAGAGTCCTGGGATCGAGTCCCACATCAGGCTCCCTGCTCTTTGGAGAGTCTGCTTCTCCCTCTGACTTTCTCCCCTCTCATGCTCTCTCTCACTGTCTCTCTCTCAAATAAATAAATAAAATCTTTAAAAAACAAACAAACAAACATGAATAAAAAAAAAAAAAAGAAAAGATACAGGGTCAAATTCTAGAGCAGGACCTCGCTGGGGGGGGGGGGGGCATTTGAGTGCAGTCGGGCGGGGGAGCCAGGACTCAGCAGAGAAGGACAGAGCAGTCCCTTCTATTCTAGTGGTAATTCCCAACACAGATGTCTCCATGCATCACATAACCCAACTCATCTAAATTATTTCAAATGATACTTTAGCACAGAAATAAATACTGATGTTTTAATACCCAAAGAAATTCAACTGAAGGGGGGCACCATGAACAAGGTATCCTCTATAGGCAGCCCTGAAGTTCCTAGACTACAGGGTTCTAATGCTACAATTCCAGAAAATATAATTCATTTTTTCTCAGAGAATGCTGCCCTAGAGCACATAAGTTTTTTCTAGAAGAGTTAATACAATAGAAATGGGACTGTCAGCCCCACAACCACGTAACTAGAAAAGAAACAAGCATATTACTATTCTTTTTTTTTTTTTTTTTTAAGATTTTGTTTATTTGACAGAGAGAGAGAGACTGCGAGAGAGGGAATACAAGAGGGAGAAGCAGGTTTCCTATTAATCCAGGAGCCTGATATGGGGCTTGATCCCAGGACCCTAGGCTCATGACCTGACCAGAGCCACCCAGATGCCCATATTCTTTAAAATTAAGTCTTAGAGGGATACCCCTTAGACTGGACAAGCCCTATGCGTCTCCTACGTACACCTTGAAGAACAAACTTCATCACCAAAAGCAGGTCCAGAAAGACCAACAGAGTGCAAATCCATGATGATGGCAGAGCTAACATGAACATCCCACTGGGGCCCACAGATAACCCTGCATAATTCTCAATATGCACACTGATGATACCATCAGTGCTTAATGCAAAATCTATAAGGAATAAAGATGTTCTTACTTTTCTCTCATTTATAACTGAATAATAGCAACAGCGCTAATGCATTCTCCTTACCTAAAAACATTTGAGAAAGGCTTTGTGCTTCCACAGGTTGAGGGGAAAAAAAAAAATCACTTCTCTTAAAAAGGTCAACATATCATTTAAATGACAGAGACCAAGTTATTAATCAAATAGAAAACGCCTTATTTTTCAGACATAAGATGAAGAAAGACCACTTGAAATTTCACCAATGCAGCTGTACTTTCACCACAGAGATTGTTATAAGGCTCTCCAGTGTAAAAACATTGGTTTATCAATTCTCCGCTAAGGCATTTCCCAAGCAGATGGTCATCTCTCCACAGTTCTCAAAAGAAGCACCTTGTAAATGAACTTGGAATGCCTCTACACTAAAAAGAAATTCCTGGAGTCAGCTCACCAGACCTGCACCGGGAACATTAGACAGAGCATCAGTACCCAAGTAAGCGTGTTCCCACAACACCAGAGAAATAAACCTCTTTGTGACAAGCTATAAAAGGGACCCACGCCCCAAATAAACAATGGATGAGATGAAGCAGGCAGCAAGATTAGTCTATAAAAATGAGTATGTTGAGGAAGTTTCTCTTTTTTCTTCCCTTTTCCCTTTTTTCTCCTTTTCTTTGTCCCTCCTTCTTCTAACTTTGCAAGTCCTATACACAATGAACACAGTTAAGGTGAATCCTATCAATGAATTAAAAGAAGTAATGGCTCTCTTTCGGAAGTGTCATAAATGCCTGCGGACAGATGCTTGGCTTGATCTGGTTCCTCGTGATGCGATACTGAGCTTTGCACTAAATATTTTACACCAGTATCTCAAATAATCCTCAAATTAATCATACTGCTCCAGGGTGGGATATGCTCTACATTTCACGAGAAACTGCCAGGATAAATAACCTGCCCAAACTACTGAACATGGGGAGACAGAACCCATGCCTGGCCAGCAGCCACAGTGCCATACAGCCTGTCTCCCACCTCAGGACCACATCCTGCCAACCCAGCCTCCCTTCTGCTGGGCTTCGCTGCCCTGTCTGCCTTCATCTCCAACCATCCAGTCAGTGCTTCTCTTCCCACATCTGTTGCGGGCTAGCTGCATTTCCAATAATGCATCTGAGTCAAGGTCCAAAGGGGAAAGAAAATGGAAACCAGCAGGTTCAGGGGGTTGCAAATTTTTGTGTAACCCCCACCCCTACCCCCTGCCCCCAGCAAGGACTGCAGACTCCATCTTGATGCCAAGGAATAAATTCTTGTCTTCACAGAACAGTGAGGATTTTTTTTTCTTGAGGAAGAACAAAAAGTTAAAAGTAAAAAGGAAAACTTTATACAGAAGATATCTTTATGACTTAGTAAGGGCAAAATATTTTTCCCCCAGAAGACTAAAAAACACTAACTGTAAGTGATTAGATTAATACATATTTACTGCATTCATATGAAAAGTTTCTGAACTGAAAATATCACAAATATGGAATTAAAAAAGATAAACCACAGACGAGAAGGCATCTGCCATGCTTCTGACAAGGAGATGTGTCCAGACTCTTTTTTTTTAGCCACCCGAAGAGAGCGCCCAATTCCCTGGCCCCCGACCCGTGTCTGGTATCTGGTACTCATCAGACTTTTAAGGGTTTGGCCAAACTGATGAGTGTGAAATGGTTATCTTATGGTTCAGAAAATTTCACATTTCCCTGACTATTCTCCCTGCAGAGAAACTGGGCATCCTGTCATGTGGTTATTGGAGACACATGGGGTTCTCCATCTGAGAACTTCCTGTTCATCTCTTTGTCCAGTTTCAGTTTCTTTCTGGGTTGTGTTTTCCTCACCAATGTCTAAGAGCTCATTGTAGAAGGAATATTTTAACAAAAATATGTGGTTAACATTTGCTACAAACACCCTATGATTATAGCTTCTATAGAACGTAAAAAAACAAGTAAATGAACAAAAACAATAAAAAAAAGCTGAGATTTAAAGTATTAATTTAGTGTGAAGATTGAAGTCCTAAATGCAAATCATCAGTTTCATTTAATAGAAAGACTTATTGGCAAGTATTAAATTTGACTTGCGACTTCTGATTTCGAGCCTTCACACAATCCACCCTGATCAATGTTGTTATTTTTCCTTGTAAACAGTGAACTTTGTAATTACAAATCAATTTAGAACTTTACACACATACTCACAAAGTATATGAACTAACAATTCCCAAAAGAGTAAAGAGTCTCATTAGTAACCAGAAAAATACAAAGTGAATCAATAAATTCCCATTTTCTAGAAATCTAAGTGGCAGAGAATTTCTTTTTTTCTTTTTTTTTTAAGATTTTATTTATTTATTTGTCAGAGAGAGAGAGAGTACACACAAGCAGGCTGAGTGGCAGGCGGAGGCAGAGAGAGAAGCAGGCTCCCCACTGAGCAAGGAGCCCGATATGGGACTCGATCCCAGGACCCTGGGATCACGACCTGAGCCGAAGGCAGTGGCTTAACCAACTGAGCCACCCAGACGTCTCCTGGCAGAGAATTTCTGAATGATAACAGCTAATGCTGGTGACAAGATACAGCGACGTATACACATACAGGGCTGGCAGGAGTACAATTTGGTATAATCTAAATATACTGAAATGCAAAACCTTCAAAGTGTTCATAGCATCTAAACGAGTGATTTCACCTCAAAGATGTGTTCAAAGACTCAGTCACCAGAGTCTTCAGCCCACCCAAGGCTGTTCACCCCAGTATCACTCCTAGATTGAGCATTGGGCAGTAAGCGGATTAGGCTGGGAAGTTGGCTCCTGGACAGCTCTGGGCAGTAACAGACCAGCTTTTTACTTCAAGAAATGGATTGTGTTAGAATGGGGCTCCCTCCTTCCCCCATCCAATACCTCCTCCCAACTCAAGCTTGGCCAGAGCTTCCTATTAAATACCTGTAGCGACTGCTTCAGATAGAATTATATACCCAACCAGGCCCATCAAACCTGCCAGAGTTACTGAGGAAGGAGTCCTATTTCGCTTATGAGGATGATAGTGCCCTAACATCAGTCTTGGACTGTGGGCTAACCGTGATGCTCACGAGATGAAGAGAGCCTATCCCAGGGATGGGTACCATATGGGTCTTCTCAGATGGGTACCTCTGAGCCTGGCATCCCCACTTCAACTTGATTTACAACAGGAGCCAATATTTCCCACTGTCCATTAAGCCTGGAGGAATTGGGTTTCTATCACAGAGTAAGGAAAGTGCCCTAATGTATTCAATTTTTTTCCACTAAAGGAAAATGGAATTAGATTTTTAGACTACCTCACTACCTCACAGGGCATTTAATTCTGAGATGAAACTCTTCTAAAAAATTAACAAAATACTGGTTGCCTTTCTGCTAACTAGGTACGCCCCAACAAGATACTTAGCACAGAAGGTGCTCACTCCATTATTTCAAAGAAACCTATTTTTATCTCACCTGAAAGAGAGTACCCATGCTATGCAGAAACAGAAAACAAATCCTTACCTGCCCAGTGACTGCACCCTCACTCACTATATCATTTCTGTAAAAGGTGATGCTCCTCCCAAAAAGGAATATGCAATACAGAACACATAGTACTTACATAAAACAGACCAAAACAGGAAAAAGACATTGATAATATTGGTAAAATTCTTCTACCTCTCATGGAAGCTAAACTTTTGGTATTTTTCCCCGCCACACATCATTGGTTGGAAATAAAGAAGTTATATATAAAAATTTATAGAAGACAGTATTTGTCTTTTGACTCATAATTTAAAGAAAAACCAAAGAAGCCAGCAATTAAATAATCTAGATCCCATTCTATGGGGTGCCATTTATAAATGTCAAGTGCCTTAAAGAATACCCAATGATTTGGGCTTACATAAATGGAAATAAATATTTTGATGTGTAAACATCACCTCCTGGAACACATTATTCCATTTTTTTCTGTAGCTTGTCTTTCTATAGTTATGATTTTTTAACAGCTTTCCTCAGATACAACTGACATACAATAAGCTGCACATATTTAAAGTGCAAATGTGATAAGTCCTGACGTATATACAAACTCGTGAAACCCTCCCCAAAATCAATACAATAAATACATCTATCACCCCTCAAAGTTCCCTTATGCCACTTTATAAGCCCTCTGCTTCTCTCAAAGCAATCACTGATCTTGTTGTCACTCTAGATTTGTTTGCATTTTCCAGCATTTTCTATAAATGGAACCATATAATAGATAAGCTTTTCAGTCTGACTTCTTTCACTTAACATTACAGATCTGAGATTCTTCCATGTGGTAGCATGTATCAATAGTTCATTCCTTTTTTACTGATAAGCAAAATGCCACTGTATGGTTAAACCACATTTTGGTTATCCACTCCCCTGTCCATCTACATGTGAACTTTCACACACAAGTCATTGTACAAGTGTATGCTTTCATTTCCTCAGGGTCAAGGGACTAGATCACAGGGTAGGTCTATGTTTAATGTTTCTGAAAACTGCTAAACTGCCTTCCCAAGCTGGTTCTACCATTTTCCACTTCCACCAGTAATGTAAGTGAGTTTCAGTTTTTCCACATGCTTACCAACACCTGGTACTGATGGTCAGTCTTTGTCATTTTAGCCGATCTAAGAGGTTGTTAGTGGTATATATTCTTCCATTTTACTTTGTTTTGTTGCTATCAACTAACAAAACCTAAAGTGTTCTGACCTAAGAGCTGCCCTCAGAAGCGATACACTTCCTCTTCCTGGAGGTATAGAAGAAGGACTGAACAAGCAAATGACAAGAACACTTTTGAAAAATTTCCTGTCTTGGGTGGGGAGGTGACTAAATACTCTTTAGGTTCCCAATTATCAGAATATATCATGATTCCATCAAATGAAAAATACTTGGGAATTTAGGCAAATAAGTAATTTCTAGAAAAGGCTAATAAAGCAAAGCTGTTCAAACAGAAAATGAGAACTTGTTTAAGGAAAAAGTAATATACCACTAACTCAAGGTATAAATTATCTGTTATCACAGATTATCTGTGATATTATCTGTTATACACGGACACATATATAAAAGCCCCGGCCTTCTGGTCCATGTCATCTGATTTAACATCACTCTAATGGTTTCATTTAGCTCCCTAAACACTCTCAACCCCAAAGCCAGTAACCATGAAGACACTCTCATGAAAACACTCCCTTCCTTTCCCCTTTGGTCCTTCTGCTAAACCTGCTGAAGAAGTCTCTCTCACTGCATCTCACCATTTTCCCCTGTCTATTCCCCTACTCAAAAGCCACTAGTGGAAAGACAAAATACATATGTAGATAAAAAGGCTGTGATAAATGTTCCTTGCCCTTCCAGATTCCCTGTTGTGTATGAAGGCATCATCCTATCCAGACCCACTTCAACAACTGAGAAATTCTCATTCACCTGTCAAGATTCACCTTAACTTATCGCTTTTCCCACTTGCCATGTTAACCACATCTTCTGAGTCTCCACATTGTTTATAATCCTTCCAATGTGCTCACTTTCGACAGGTGCCCGACTTCCAAAGCAAGAAGCACCAGACGGCGGATCCATTCTACTACAGAACGGAGTCTAGGGGTTTTCCGCCAGGCTCCAGTCTGAGTCATGGTCATGTTCCAAAAAGTTCAAATCACTACAACTCTGACTTTGAAATGTGTGGAGTACCAGGGTGATTTCGTTCAGTGAAGAAATACTTTCAATTTCAGCTATTTAGGGGATATTTGTCCAAATGCAGTTACCACTAAGAAGTCCTATATTACCACGTGTTGTAAGCATAACACTTCAACTGTTCTAAGTGACAGAAGCATCCTTTAAGATGAGTATGTTTTCTTAGTCACCTCTGTGCATAGAAGCTACCAAAGTTACAAAGCTATCTATAAATAATCCACAAACTGGAGATGATTTAATACAAAAATGTAGAAAATTGGAAATAAGATTTTCCTTGGCATCAGTTAGAATGAGTTCCACTTAAGTAATTCTCAACTCATTTGACACATTTCTTATCATTCGAAATACAGAGTCCAAATATAGAAGACAGATTCTTCTAATACCTAAGAATCCGAGGTCTGTCAATTAGTCTTCAACAGATATTACAGACACTGACACATTTGAGCCAACAATGCACCGCTCTGATATTATCAAAAGATAAATGCCATGCTTCCCAAGTAATGATGCCAAGTCTGGCAGAGCCTACTATAGATGGGGTTTACTTCAGGTTGGTGAATGTCATGAGACCCAGACAAGAGCAGAGTTTCTCTGTTCAATGATAGCTTCCAATTTTTATTTTAGATCTGCTCCAACGGCTCTTTTAATGAACAGTCACCCCGATATTATCCTGTCCACATTTTGAATGAGCCCAAAATTGCTGGGCTCCTCAGGGTAATATCTAGTGTATGGTATCTGTACTAACTCTAAAGAAATGGTCATGTCTGTCTGATCTCCCATAATGTATACACAATAATCTGGCTGTGGCAAAGGAAGGTGTAAACCCCTGTTTATCTGGAAAACCGTCCAGATAGAAGGAACTTTACAGATTTGGAACTGTTAGCGTTCAGCCAATTTGTATCAATGCCTCACTATCTTTCACTTTTAATGCTGAGCACTAAGGATGCAGAGCTAAATCAGACACAGAAACTGCCCTCAGGAAGCTCACATTCTATGGGGAGAATGACAGATGCAAATAATCTCAACAAAAATACTGCATATTCGAGATGTGGCAATAATGCGAAGGAGGAGGAGGTCAAATCATGTGAATGATAAAAGGTGTTTGTGAATATTACAAATGCAGTCTAAGAAGTTTAAAGGAACACTAAATTTTCAGGATTACATTAGCAAAGAGATGAGAGGGCAGATAAGTACTTCTTTTCCCTGAGACATGAAATAAAGATGGATGATCCTGCAAACAATGTTTACGTCTCAATACACAGGAAAGAGGAGCTGATCTGTAATAGAAATGAATTCTTCTAAGCCAAAGAAAGCAGAAGGCCAGGAGTACAATCCAAAAGATGGCCCGGAGACAGAAATGACACCATGCTCATTCAGAGGCCCAGGAAGCAGTCACAGAAACATCTTTTCAAAGCTGGAGAGGGAAATGACCTGTCAGAATGTCTAGGTATGTGAGGGAGGCCTACACTAAACCAGACAAAGCAAGGGAGTACAGGGGCAGGGAATACAGAATCAAAGCAGCCCCGGCCCAATTTCCTTCAGGCTTCCTTACCTGGCACCTTTTATATCTAGAACGATCGAAGTCTCCTCAGCTTCTAAACTCTGATGACTTTCTGAATCACCCAGAGCAACTAGGAAAAATCTGAGTATATGTTAAATACTTGGTAAGTACTATTGAATAAAAGGGTTACTTTCTAAAAGCAGGAGTTAAGGTTCAAATCTCAAAAGGAAGAATGGAACCAACGGAAGAAGGGCATTCCAGAAAGATGTGATGAAAAGCCTGGACACAAGCATGCAGGTCCGAGACAATCCTCAGGCAATGGTGAGTGGATCAGATGACTGGAGGAGAAAGGAAGGAAAAGGGAGCTTTGGCCACATGACCAACCAGGATCTTGAGATCTGATGCACCTGGGAAGTCCTAAGGAGCCATCCACTGTTCTCAGAAGCTGTGATTAGACTGACGGTGGGAGATTAAACAGAAACGAAGACCCCCTAGAAGAAGGGATGTTCAGATACCGTCCTGTAAAGCTACTTAAATTCTGATAGAGATCTGGGATTTTATTAGCATATGAACATGAGGAAGTACAAAAGATTAGCAGTAAGAAATACAGTGTTGGTATAATCCCTAACCAAAAAAAAAAAAAAAAAAAAAAGAAAGAAAAGAAAAGAAAAGGAAAAAAAAAAAAAGAACAGGAATAGAAACATCAATAAACTGCTATCAGGAGTTTATGAAGAATTCTGAACCTACCGCTTAAGAGATTCAGTTGAAAAATTGGTATTTATCTTAATGCAAAATGCCCAATAAACCCCTGTTCTCTTTTGTTTTGTTTTCTTATACTTTTCCTTTTGTAACCATCCATTTGTGGGTATTTATCTGATGTCTCCTGCCATGGCACCATGACAGCAAAGCTGTATCATTTTCTATTTCAGGCAAAGGAAGAAAAACACATGAAGGTAAAGAGCAAAAAATTTATGTTTGGTCAGTGGAGCTCTCTGCTCTCCCTCTAGCACACTTAAGAGAACAAAGATTTAAAACATATAGAACAATGCTCCAAAATAATTTGCTTGTTACTTCCAAGTAATACTCCTAATTAGTAAGCCTTAAATTAATAAGCTTAAGGAAAGTGGATGCTATTGAAGGGAAAGTAACTACAATGATTTAAAGGCATGATAGGGGCATAGATACCATAGGGAAATTTAGAAGGTATCTGAGATCCCCGAAGAATTCTGAAGCCCTATGTCATATACTGTGTAAGTTCATGAAGACAGCCATTTTTCAGGGTAATATGGCCTGACCCATATTAAAGGTAATTTTCCTAGCAACCTGAGCATTTTACATGGGAAACTAGGCCCACTTTCATTTTACTCTGAGTTCAAAGAGAAGTGAACTTTATCAATTAAATCTGAATTAACATAAGGTCATATCTAGAAATAACCTCTAAAAAACATGTTAAAACATTAGCATATCTGAATATTCTTATAAGTACTGTGAAATAGGAGTATCCACATGCAAAACAAAGCATCATTTCGGTGGTTTTCACTCTCAACCAACAAAAGAACAGTCACAGATGGCTGGGTACCACAGAATCCTCTTTATCTACATTTTAGGTAATTGTAGAAGAATATACAGGGGTAGGAATCACCTCAGTGGTGTGATCCATTCATATAAAGATCCCTGAACAGGAAACCGACTTAACAAATTTGATGGTATTTAGAAATGAGGAGAAGAAAGGACTGCTTCAACAGACAAAGGATAATCTGAATTTTGAATTTTGCTCAAGGGCAAAGATACAAAAAAGTGTACAGGTACCTGTGCGCGTGTGTGTGTGTGTGTGTGTGTGTGTGTGTGTGTATGTGTGTGTTACTGAGGTATTAATACAGACTAAAGACCACAAATCTCCAATTCATAGTTCAGTGATTTTTACATGTGTGTGTATATGGGAAGCCATAATGATAGAGAATATTATCAGCATTCCAGAAGATTCTCCTGTGCTCTCTCCCAGGCCAAAAAATAATATCTGATTTCTATCACCAGTGTTTGATTTCACCTTTTCTTGACCATCATATAAAAGGAATCATACAATGTGTACACATTTGTGTCCGGCTTCTTTGGCTGAATGTTAAATCTGTGAAATTCATCTATGTTATTATGTGTATAGACAGTCTGTTCTTAATTGCTCAGAATATACCACAATTTACTTATCCATTCGACAAATGATGAATATTTGGGTTGTTTCTAGTTTGGAGCTATTATGAATTAAGCTACTTTAACACTCCCCTATGTATCTTTTGTATTGTGTGTGTGTGAGTGTGTGTGTGTGTGTGTGTGGACATAAACACTGCACTCATTTGTCTTGAATATATACCTACAAGTGGAACTGTGCACCACATAGTATTTCTCCTGAAATATTAATGGGAAAACAAATATCTTTCTTCAACATGCAGAATGATTTGTTTGGTTATTTCTTTTACCTCATATGTTTTTAAAGTAAAGTCAGACAGCCTCTAGTGCAATGATTCCACCCTAGTTCAAATAGCAGACTCCCTTGGGAAACTTCGTTAGAGATTCCTCTGTGTTCCCCGCCCCCTGCCAAACAAAACTACCACAATCAAAACTAGAAATGCAGTGAATGGGGTAAAGAGATACTGCTTGAGGAAATAAACACTGTGCAAACCTAAGATCTTTTTATCTTATCTAATTTTAATTTGCTTAAATTATTCCCACTTAGAAGTGAAAACTAAAGCCAGGAGTGTTTATTCATTACTTCTTAAAAATATTTGTTCAATCTCCCTGCATTTCTAATGAAGAATAAAGTTTTGGGTTAAAATGGCAACCATTACATTGAAAGAAAAGCAGCAAATTCAACTCATAATAGTATTTTAGAACCAAAAGAATCCTTTATTAAAAGGAGCGATAGAGAGCCCCACAAAGCAATCACATCATCAGAAACAGGAAAATAAAATAATAGAGGAAAAAACTTGGAGATGAGAAGCTGTAGACTAAAGCTCCTTTCAAAAGAGGACAATGTGTGTTACCCGAAAGTCAAATGCCTAATATGGTAATGTTCACAAAAAAGCCAGGGTCTCCTGAAAAACCTTTCTACAGAAGACTATCAAATTCTTTGATAAACAAAATACCATCAGAATGTTTTCCTCTCCTGCCAGAAAAAATAAGAAAAAAGGTAAGGGGGCAGGCAAGGCTCCAGAGAACTTATTTTTGAAGATGTCACATGGGCAGATTGAAAAAAAAAGGAAAAAGGTGTGGGCAAATTTAGGGAGGATGATACCATAACTTATCTGCAAGAGGACATGGGATATACTTGACATAAAACTGACATCAGAAAGAATATAAGTGAAGGGTTATACTGTGTAGACAAAGACTGAATGAATGAATGAGTGACCAAAGACACGAATAAACTCCTACAACATTTGTCTTGGTTTCTCCTTTGGCAATGGAGTCAGCAGACAGGTGCGTGAACCTCAGTAAAGAAGCACTGCAATTTCTATACAATATTCAGAGGACATTTTTAGAAACAGAGTGTCACATAATCCTCTACCTAGAGCAGGAAGTTCAAGAGAACAGACAGGTGAGATTTTACTGGGTTGTTTTTTGTTTGTTGTTTTTGTTTTGTTTTGTTTTAATGGTGAGGAGCTACAGGTAACACCGCGAAAAAGAACTCTTCCCAGCATCAGCTACACGTCTGAACAGATGGCAACTGAAAGAACACACATTTAAGTCACCAAGATGGGTGTCCGGGACGTAGATGGAGGTCCAACATATATTCCTCTTGTCTGAAAGATGCTGAAGCAAAACAAGAACCTGCAATTTGCCTGATGTATTAGTACGATTCGTGCGCGTTAAGTCCCTTCCTGGACTGTTACCTAGATTCTGTCAACATTTAGCGGTTCAGTTTCTTTTAAGTAAAACGAAGCAACCTACTTCTTTCCTACACAATGTGCCAGCTTCAGAAACTGTGGTCTCCTTTATAAACTATACCAACCCCTTGTAATAGATCTTTCAACAAGTGCTGATGTAATACCTGTCCCTAATATGAGTGTCCTGCTCACTCCGAATGTTCACACACACGCAACCACAGATGCTCCTGAACCTTTCAAGGAACATCTCAAACACCATAACCAAGCTTTAAATTCCACATTTTCTTCATCCTCAGTGATTCCAAATCACAACCAAAAAATTAAAAAGCTTAGCTCTTCACTTTCAATCAACAGAATCCCCCCAAAATCCAAGCACCAAAACATTCACGTAAAACATTAGCTTTCTCTATTTAGATGAGATAAACTGAACCAGCAAGGTGATCAATCTTCCATTACACTTGGGATCTAGAGAAGACAGTGGGGCACATACTTACAACTGACGAAATGAGGGAGCTTCACACTTTAAGGATTTCACAACTTCCCCTGTATATGTAAATTAGGACCAGTATTCACTAATAAAAGCAGTACTTTTTCTTTTAGTATTACAATTCCCCTAGATATTCCACACTGTTCTATTTTGAAAAGAACACATGTAGAAGTATTTTAAATACTTCATTTAAAGTCAAATGGATGACCATAATAAAGTCTTTTATTTATTTAACTAAAAAAACCTATTTAACCTTAATTAACAAAGAATTATAATTCAACAGATTTATAAAAATAAACTTTTTAATGGGGTTTATATATAAAGGTACAAAGTCAAAATATAAAATGTATATATATGCTTATTTATGTATTTATAGACCTCTTTCGTTTTACATTCACATTTATAATTTTTAGCATATACTATAAAATTCAGAGTTACACACTAAGCACTCTGATTGAATTGATAAAGGCCCTTTCTTTAGATTATTACAACAAACTGCTAAAGCTAATACTGTAAAGCATAAATTTTCAGTACAAAGTCTAATTCATACATTATTTGATACTGTATACTTACTACATCAAACTTCTGAGTGATGTTCCCCTGGATATCAAGTAAATAAACCTTGCCATAATGGGTGCCCAGTGCCAAAAACTGCAAGAGGAACAGAGGGGTCAGTTTATTAATGTACATTAATACACATTTAGTAATCAAACCATTTTTGAAGTCAAGACCGAAGGCATAAGCCATGAGCAACGCCTTGCAAGGGATGCTTGGAGAAGGCTTGATTCCGGCTTCAGGGAAATGACAGAGCAGGGCCTACTTTATTGTGAGAGTGCAAGTCGGCTGTCAGAATGACTCATGAGGACCCTCATCTGCTGACAACTAATGGTGTGGATGCAGTCCGTACACAATGCCTGATGGACTGAGGCTGCAGATTCCAGTGCAGCTGGGAAAATACGACCAACCTATGGTTGAGCTCCAAGTCAGAAGGGAATGATTAACCCCCGTGTAATTTATGGCAAATGTGTAAATCTGTGCTATCATTTAAGTTGAACAAATATATATACATGCACAAATGCCAAAGTATGTATTTTTTTTTTAAAGAAAGGAAAATCTAAGTCATGCTGAGAGATGAAAAAGCTTGGAAGTATTCATATTATCAGTTAGCATTTAGATGCTGCTATAAAAATTAATGTACAATACTGAGTGCTGTATTCTAATGCAAAAAAAAAAATCCTTTTCTGTCACAAAGTAACTGCTGAGCTACATACTTATTTTACAGTATGAAAGAGTTCATACCTCCCACTGTTCCTTTAATTCTTTGAACTAACCCTAAACAAACATGGAGAAACTTTAGGACTACTTGAAATATGACATGAGATTTTTCTTCTTTTTTACTTCTTGTGGCATTACTCAAATAGTTCCAAATTCTATGTATTTCATTGCATGGGAGCATGCTTCATTGCAACCTATAATGAAATGCTCAAATTTACAGGCACTACTAAGCGTTTCAGTCAAGCAGCACAATCTTTATAAAAATAACCTTACAGAAAGTCAAGATTTAAAAGGATTTTATCAAAATGGAATTGCTTAAAATGAAATTTCAGTTCAGGCACTTAAAATATGAAGGTACATTAAAGAGAAGTCACAAAAAGGGAAAGAAGGGGTTCATTAGAAATTCATCCCCTGCAATGCCTTTCACTCCTGCAAGGTTGCCTTTTTTCAGGAAGAAAAAAGTCCCCCGGGTAAAAAAATCAATACTGGTTAATAAAACATCAGGTGTGCAGACATAACTAGGTATGACGATTCTAGCGCACAGGCCTGCCTGAATGCACCGGGTGCCACGCCGATTACTCATCCAGGGCAGACAGCAAACCTGCTGGAAACGGGAAGCCTAGGCCCCATGAAGGAAGGGGCAAGAGGTAATTCTAGGGGGAAATTAGTCTGAATATTTAAATCAAACCGGGACCCAAAGCAAAAAAACATTCTAATGTTGCATTCAAAGCAAAAGAACATTCTAATCAGAAACAGAGGACTCAGATGGCTCAGATGGTTGTAATTTTCTTTTGACAGTGAGGCTGACAATGTCTGAATTTTAAAAAAGAAAAGAAACCTGCATAATACTAACTAAAAACAAATACTCTGCCTCTTTCTGAGGCTATGATAAAACAATGTGTCTTAAAAGCTCACCACACCCCAAGTATTCAACAGTATTGATTCTCCTCATAAATACTGCATTTAGTTTGTTAGAAAAGTAAAGGGGCTTGGATCCTAAAGGTGCTTCAGTACTGGGTGATTCTCCAATGCCTCTGTGAAGGCCATTCTTGAGCTTCCAGTGACACTTTATTTTATCAGAAGTTTCAAAGGTTCTATGCAGAGTACCCAAATATTAATTCCTTCCTTTTCCCTTTTTTGAAATTAGGAAAGAAAACATAAAGTAATTATTTTGAATTTATAGTTTCAACCTGAAACTGTAATTACTTCACTTCTGAACAAAAAAATCTAGTGGTTTCAGGGTGCATGGGTAGCTCAGTCAGTTAAGTGTCCAACTCCTGACTTTGACTCAGGTCATGATCTTCGCAGGGATGTGAGATCCATGTGGCAGGTGTGGAGCCTGCTTAAGATTTTCCTTCCTGGGGTGTCTGGGAGCCTCAGTACCTTTGGCTCAGGTCATGATCTCAGGGTCCTGGGATCGAGCCCCACATAGGCTCTTTGCTCAGCGGGGAGCCTGTTTCCCCCTCTCTCGCCTCCTGCCTCTCTGCCTACTTGTGATCTCTCTCTCTGTCAAATTGAAGGGAAAAAAAAAGGAAAAAGATTCTCCTTCCTTCTGCTCTTCCCTGCCCCAAAGTTAAAATTAAAATTAAAAAATGCAGTGGTTTCTATGACTAGCTACCTTTTGTTTACTAAAACGTTTCATCATTTGGATTAAATTGTTGCTGCTGCCTTTTCAAAATAAATAACTTCACTGCTCTTTAAAAAAAAGTCTGATAAGACAAGTGTATAGGTCTTAGAAAACTTATTTAACTACTGAAATTATTGATGCTTTCACCTGCTAGTGTTTTTGATAACTCGAAAATTCAACAAAAAATGCAAAATTGGCCACAAATCACAAAAGTATATTTAAATCCTTTGAAATGTGACTCTTTGTAGCCATTAAAAGCCTTGAGCTTTTGTAAGTATTAATTTTTTTTTAACCTGAGGACACTTAAAATCTTGGATGGAGAAAGAGTAAGCATAATTTAATCAGCCTCCTTCATGTTTACTTACAGAAACTTGACTCCTTTTATAAACTACCAGATGGATGTCCAATCCTTCTGCCCCATCCCATCCACTGGCATAATGGCTTCTACTTTTATCGAGTGGATTTTGTGTAAGTAAACAAGAGGAACAAGTGACAAGCTTTGGACACCACAAAGGAAACAAGTAGGAGTACATTTCCTATGTGATTAGCTGTATAGTGTCATCTATACTCTCCCCATGGCATTTTACAGTATTCAAAACATCAGAGCAGGGAGTGTCTTTAACTACACATGAGAAACTAAGTCCCGGGAGTTGATGTGACTTCCCTGGAAATGGTCAATCAGTGGCAGAGTGAAGGCCGGAATTAAGAGCCAAAATACTCTCCATTGGATCAGAAGCCTCATAAATAGAAACATGGGCATCAGATTAGGAGCGTGTGTTCTACAAGTCAGCACTGATTACAGTTCCCACTGTCAGAAGGCTCCTTGACCGAGTTGGTTTAACTATGGTGTTAATAAAGTTTGATCTCTTGGCAGGCAAACTGTTCTCCTTTTTATCCATTCAGAGGTTCAACCATATATGCTCAGATAAAAAGCAGGTATAATGGTATAATAAAGGAGACAGATTAGAAAGACTGATTAATTAAATTTAAAGAGTACGCTTAGAATGGCAGCATCTCTAAGACCCTATGGAACATGGCCAATATCAGCTATGCTTAACTCTGAAGGAGGAGTTAGACAGCGGACCCAGAGGCAGACAGTCTTGTAGTAAAGACCATTTTCAAGCAAAACGGATATAACTTGCTCAAAGGTATGGAATCACATAAAATCACACAGGGCAAAGTTAAGAAATAACAAGTGGTTATACATGGCAGCGGCATTCAGTTTGTGCCCAGGGAAAGAGACAAGTGATGAGCCTGGAAGGTTGGTTAATAGGAAACATCTGAATATTTGTGGAGATGAAAGGTAGAAGAGGAAAAGGGTATGGGAGAGGCTGTCCAAATCATGAAACACCAGGAAAACAATCAAGAATTCTAGGAAGAATTACATGATCAGATCTGACCCTCTGGAAGATGACTTTAATAGAAAGAAACAGAAATAGAAAGAAATAGAAAGCTGTGGCTGGACCAGAGTAAAAGCAAATCTGTAGGAGAGCAGACTGCCTGGCAAGGTGTGTGTTAGTTCTGGGAGAAATGACAAGTGCCTGAACTGAAAGATGAGGGCTCGGGATGGAAGTGGGCTCAAGCAGGTGAGATGGGAGAAGGGACATTACGAGTAAATATAGCCAAGTGTTGCTACCAGAACACCACCCAAGCAGAAAAAAGTGGGAAGACAGAAAGCCAATTGCAGGAGAGGGCAAGATCGTAGGGGGCCTTACACACCACAGTAAGGAGCTTAGACTTTATGTAGCAGATGGTGAAAATCACACTAGGATTTTAAACCTGTATTTTCAACACATCATCCTGGCAACCAGGTGGCAGAAGGCTATAAAGCAGAAAAGTGAGAGGTCTGTGAGTGCAGGCAGGGGAAGTGAGAAAATCATCAGGGCTTAGGAATGACTGGGCAGAAGCAAAGGAAAGTCAGCTATGGCTTAGGTGACAAGAGACTGTGATGCCACCAAATAGGATAGAGATCAAAAACAGAAGAGAGATTAGAGATGGAAAAGAAGATGCATTATTATGGGTGTGCTGAGTTTCAGGTACAAACAGAACAAAAGTAAAAACTGTTCAAGAGGCACGGGGATAAAGCAGCACACTACTCTGGGGAGGTGTCAGTGTGTAGGTCATCACAGGAATTATGACATTTAAAATAAAGAAAAGTACAAACTAAACAGAAATGTGGACTATGGACCAAATCCTGGGAATACCAACACGTGAAGGAAAGGTGGAGGGAAGGAAAAAGTGAAAGAACGAGAAGGGAATCATAGCAATGATCAAGAGAATAATGAAAGAATGGTGCCACGATAAAAAGGCTTTAAGAAAGCTTCTCTCAGCCTCTGTGTAGAACAAAGGTCAGATCCACACTTCTGAAAGCAGCAAAATATCTGTCGGCTGGGGAATGGACAGATAAAATGTGGTATGTCCATACAATGGAATATTATTCGACAACAAAAAGGAGTGAAGTACTGATCCAGGCTACATGACCCATGAACCTCAAAAACATGATGCTAAGTGAAAGAAGCCAGACACAAGAAATCAACGTATGGGGGCGCCTGGGTGGCTCAGTGGATTAAGCCGCTGCCTTCGGCTCAGGTCATGATCTCAGTGTCCTGGGATCGAGCCCCGCATCGGGCTCTTTGCTCAGCGGGAGCCTGCTTCTCTCTCTCTCTCTGCCTGACTCTCCGCCTACTTGTGATTTCTCTCTCTGTCAAATAAATAAATAAAATCTTTAAAAAAAAAAAAAAAAAAAAAGAAATCAACGTATGACTTCATGTCTATGCAATATCCAAGATGGGCAAATCCACAGACACAGAAGGAGATACATGGTGATGTGGGGCTAGGGTTAGCATCACTAGTGGTGGGGGGTGAGTGAGATGTGGTGCAGATCAACAGTAGACAAAAAGACCTCTGAATGGGAAGAAGAAAGCCTCTGTGGGGAAGGCTGGGAATGGATCCAGATGAGACGGGAAAGGGGTCAGGAGCTGAGGCTTCAAGCCTGAGAGATTCAATTTTCTTAATTATAAGGAAATGGCATCCTCAGAGTGAAGGGATGGTGGCTGAAAAGACAGATTAAGGACTAATGAAACACAAATCTGCGACAGTGTTTGTAGTGGCTTGAGGGGGATAACAAAGAACAGGACGTAAGTGAACTGAATATATAGGTAGAAAGCAAAGCTAGTTGACCGCCTGACAGAGATAAGAAATTAAACAAAGAACCAATTCAAGATCAGAGCTCCCTACAGTCACAGAATGGGGTTAGTAGTAAAATTAACACAAGGGCTTGAAGGATAAGAGGAGTCACCAGAGAGTGCACTGGAAGATCCTCAAATTCCAGGTATGGATGCCGTCCAGGTGTGGCCTTACTGGTGGAGAGCAGAGACAAGGCAGAGGTAAAGGTCTGCAAGGGCAGCAAGGCCTTTCTTCAGTGAGTGAAGCAAAGCACAGAGGAATTTGGGACATGACAGCAATGGGAGCAGGAAGATGGCAACCATGGGAAGGGGCAGTACAACCTAACAAGAGGTGCCCCGAAGAAGGGGGTTTCTGAGGAAGCAAGAGCAAACAAGCATTCTATTAACATGCTGAGTGAATACAAAAATCTGTTTACAGTAGAACGAGTCCTGAAAGAAAAAGGAAGGGTAGGGACAAGGAGAAGGATGAGGCAACACCGCTGGTAACACACGATAAAGCCAGGCGATGGATCAGACTTGGGGGCTTGCCTCACTTGTGGGGTCCATCGGGAAGAAGAGGGCAATGGTTCAAATGGCCCAGTCTCCAGCACTCTACTTACAACACATTTTATTTTGGTCTAAGAATAGACTAAGGGTGCTGTATAGCACTTAGCTTGGACTCAGATTTTGTGAGGGCTTTGTTATGGCAAGGATTAAAATGTAGAATATATGAATTCACTCACAGGTCATATAAGTAATCATTTGGGGCCTTTCTACTGATTCCTAACACCTCCAATGTAATCTCTTCTTCACTTATGAAAAGCACTGAGTGCTACACCATTTCCAATCTTAACTCTTCCGAACTCTACTACTTATGGTTTGAGGAATTTAAAGTGATGGAGTTGCCAAGAACTACTTGCTATAAATCTTTCACATCTATCTAAATTCTATTTGATACACCCTTGCATTATGGGGAGGGGTGTCTGTGTGTGCAAATACATACATAGAATGTTTTGGCTGTTGTTTTCATTTTTTTGTTGGAGAGGAAAAAGAAAGGAAGAGTAGAAGGGAGACACAATTACTGAGCCACCATCAAGAGCATGAGGATTCCACAGTATAAATCTTATAATCTCTTATAAGAGAAACATCTTACAGAAGAATCCTCTGGAAGGGCTACCTTACCTTGTCATGGACTGTCATGCAGCTAGCTGCATCCTTCTGAAGGATTTCTGTTACCCCATTGGAAAGCCTTTCATACTTCAATTTGGGCTCCTCTTCACTCTCTTCTTCCTGCACAAAGAGCCGAGAAAATGACAGCCATCACGGATTCATTTGAAATAGTCAGACTCCAAACACATTTCTTATGGGGAACCCAGAGAGGGCTTCCTCCATGACTGTCAATAACTACAACTACAGCTCAAGGTTAAGATCGTCATGTTTCATTTTTCCTACTGGGTGTATCAGCTGCTACAACTTCACCAGCAGAATACATTCAAAGATTGAAAACAGAAGGGTACGTTCTTACTGCTGACAGAATTCAACTTTGGTATATTAGAGTAAATACAAAACTATCTGACCACATACGCCAATAAAAGATGTGAGGGCAAAATACTTCTCAGTTTGACCTCATGGGCATAAAACACTCCCAGGAGGGAGAAAGGAATACATAAAACTCCAAAGACATGGATTTTGTATTTCAAGACTATAAATATTTTTGTCAGATTTCAGAATATTTCATTTTAGTTAGAAAAACATAATTATAAAATCAAAGAAAGGAAATTGGAAATTTTATATACAACAAAATGTATTTGTACCTTCAGATAAAAATATTTTAATATTTACTTTCCAAAACTGATAATCCATGATCACTTGTGTTTGTTAGAAAATGTATTTACTTTCATTTGAATAAATCTAATGCATAAAAATTTCTTTTTCTTAAGTGCTCCACATCACTCGGCATCAGGGAAATACAAATCAAAACCACAATGAGATACCACCTCACACCAGTCAGAAAGGCTAAAATTAACAAGTCAGGAAGTGACACATGTTGGAGAGGATGTGGAGAAAGGGGAACCCTCCTACACTGCTGGTAGGAATGCACGCTGGTACAGCCACTCTGGAAAACAGCATGGAGGTTCCTCAAAAAGTTGAAAATAGAGCTATCCTACGGCCCAGTAATTGCACTACTGGGTGTTTACCCTAAAGATACAAATTTAGTGATCTGAAGGGGTATGTGCACCTGAATGTTTATAGCAGCAATGTCCACAACAGCCAGACTGTGAAAAGAACCTAGATGTCCACCACAGAGGAATGGATAAGGAAGATGTGGTACAATTCCACAGTAATGGAATACTCTGCAGCCATCAAAAGAAACGAAGTCTTGCCACTTGCAACGATATGGATGGAACTAGAGGGTATTATGCTGAGTGAAATAACTCAATCAGAGAAAGACAATTATCATATGATCTCCCTGATATGAGGAATTTGAGAGGCAAAGTGGGGGACTTGAGGAGTAGGGAAGGAAAAAATGAAACAAGAAGGGATCGGGAGGGAGACAAACCATAAGAGACTCTTAACCTCACAAAACAAACTGAGGGTTGCCGGGGGGAGGAGGGTAGGGAGAGGGTGGTTGGGTTATGGACATGGGGGAGGGTATGTGCTGTGGTGAGTGCTGTGAAGTGTGTAAGCCTGACAATTCACAGACCTGTACCCCTGGGGCTAATAATACATTATATGTTAATAAGAAAAAATTAAAAAAAAAAAAGAAGGAAAAATACTTGAAAAAAAATTCTTTTTCTTAAATGTATTTAAATTTTTTAATCATTTGTATGCATTATTACTAACTTTGTATGTTCAACCTCACTGCTGATACAGCATACCTTATGATATCCCTAATCCTCACAGTTACGGAGTAAAGTTAGGAACCTATATTGACTATGATGGTTCTGAATTAAATCAAGGATAATTATAAAAATTATTACAATGACTCAGAAAAAGATGTTATTTTACTGTATCAATATGTGAAAAGAAACCATAAAATGTGCATGCACCTTCAACTGTGACAGGATAAAGCGGGCAAAAATAAAAGTTCACACACATAATCTACTCACTGACATTCTCTTAAGAAGTAATTGTATATGTGGCGCCTGGGTTCCTTAGTTGGTTAGACGGGCTGCCTTCAGCTCAGGTTATGATTCTAGGGTTCTGGGATCGAACCCTGCACTGGGCTCGCTGCTCAGCAGAGAGCCTGCTTCTCTCTCTTTCTCTCTGCCTGTCGCTCTGCTTACTTGTGCTCTCTATCTCTCTGTCAAGTAAATAAATAAAATCTTAAAAAAAAAAATTGTGTAGTCTTCATTTCCCAGCTAACATTAAAGTAGTATGGGGCACACCAATGCTCCCACCCAGAAAAACCAGAAAGCTTTAACGAAATACATAGCAACAGTCAAAGGCATCAGTGAAAGGGCTGCTGAAGCCACTACCTGAGCTAGAAGGACCAAGACTCCAAGGTGGTAGAGAAACCGGAGAAAGCAAGGGGAGGTGAGCTGCCAAGCGCCAGCCATTCTTCCTGGAGGTATTTACTAATTTGGAGTGTAGGACAAGAGTCTGAGAATCCAAGCTCTGCCTTGGAAGATGGCCATTGCTGAGGGTAGGAAAAGCAGCAAACCTTCTGGTACTCATAGGGTTCAAGTAACAAAACTGGAAGCTTGAGGGGCTAAGATCCCAGTGGAGGAGAGAGGCATACAAGTAAGCTTGCTACACACTACTTCTCCCCATAAGACAACCGCCAATTTCAAAACCAACATGAGACAAGAGGGTAAAAAGCTAAACAGAAAGCCTCAAAAATGCAAACCAGCTGCCTTGGTGTGCTGAGAAGATAAGAAATAGACTGCAGGAATTACCAACAAATGAAGTCCTGATGAATACCACAAGCTAATTGGAACTCCTGGTCCCAAGGGGACACACAAAAAAGTGCTTACCAAAACTTCAATCTGTCTCAGACTCAGTTCAACCCCTGACTAGATTAAGGTATGTATGTATCCCCCAACCTACCTGTCCAAAGGACAGGGTGACTCCTGAGAGAAAGAAAACTTTTTGGAATATAAAAACTACTCGGGCCTCTACTATTTTCATTTATGTTACTGGGAATAAAAAATAATAAAATCAATTAAAAAAATCACCAGATATGCCACAGGACAGGACCAAGTAACTAAAAGTCAAGGAGGAAAAAAAGACCATAAAAACAGACCCATGGGTGACCTGGAGTTAGCAAAAGGGGCTTTAATATGACTATGATTCATCTGTTCAAAAAAAAAAAAAAAAAAGAAGACAGATGAAAGGATAGCAGTTTTCAACAGGGAATTGTAATCTGTTAAAAAGATTCAAATGGAAATTTTAAAAGTGAGAAATGTCACTGAAACTAAGAACGCAACAGATGGCTTAGCAGAAGACAGGATTAGTGAAGTGTAAAACAGGTCAAAAAATATCCAAAGGGAAGCCAGAGTAGAAAAAACGGATGAAAAATACAGAATAGGAGATATGTGGAATACAGGGAAAAGGGCTAACATTTTTAGTTAAAGTCCCAGAAAAATAAGAAAAATGGCAGGGGGAAAAGCAGAAATAACATTTAAAGAGGTTAACAACTGAGAATTTCCTAAAACTGACAGACATCAATGCAGGAATTCAAGAAGCTTTGTAATCCCATGCAAGATAAATACGAAGAAAATAACACCTAGGTACATCACAGTTAAAATAAGTGAAAGAAAAACGACTTGTAGAGTAGTTAAATGCTGGGCCTGGTGAAGATTATGACTGACAGGACACACCAGGCAGAGATGCAAACTCAAATGTCAAGAGAAATCTTTGCCTCTGGGGCACAGAACTGTATCATCTCATGGAAAGGAGGATATTCATCAAACATCATGAAAAAGACTTAATATCAGATCCCACCACTCTCTTGACTTTAGAAAAACAAACACTGGAGAGTTAAATGTAATTATTCCATTTTAAAGATTTTTAGTACAATGATGACCAGAAATTTTAACTTCACCAAGACACATACACAAAGCAAAAATTAAAACTGTTATGAATGGCCTAAAGTTAAGGACTTGTACAACACACTACCCAATCGCCTATGAAAATGACGCTACACATCACAACAGGAAATGAGGCTACAAAAGCCTTCATAATTTCTATGCCTACAAATAACTATGAACTGTGTGATCAATAGGAAATGTTTAAAAATATATTTAGCGGGCACCTGGGTGGCTCAGTGGGTTAAAGCCTCTGCCTTCGGCTCAGGTCACGATCTCAGGGTCCTGGGATCGAGCCCCACATCGGGCTCTCTGCTCAGCAGGGAGCCTGCTTCCTCCTCTCTCTCTGCCTGCCTCTCTGCCTACTTGTGACCTCTGTCTGTCAAATAAATAATTAAATAAAATCTTAAAAAAAAAATTTAGCAGATGCATTAGTTATCTATTGCTGCATAACATATTATGCCAAAGTTTGCTGATTTAAAACAATAAATGTATTATTTTTGTTTTATTTATTCATATTTATATAAATTTATTTTACTTATTCATATTTATATAAATTATTTCTTCATATTTATATAAATAAATAATATTTATTCATATTAAATATGAATTTAATAGTTCTGTGGGTAAGCAATACAGGACTGGCTTAGGTGGGTGGTTCGGACTTAAGGTCTCTCACAGGGTTGCAGGCAAGATGTCTGCTGAGGCTGCAGCCATCTGAACACGTGACTGGGGTTAGGGTATCTGCTTCCACAATGGCTCACTCAAATGTGGCCAAGCTGGTGCTGCATGTTGGCAAGGGGCTTCAGTTCCTCACTTCACTGACCTCTGTCTGGGTTGCTAGAGTGTCCGCAGGACATGGAAAAGAAGTCCCCTGAGGTGAGTGATCCAAAAGCAAGCAAAGTTGAATATGACGTAGCCTAAGAGGTCACACTTCTGCAATATTCTACTGATCATACAGGTCAGCCACGATTGAGTGTGGGAGAGGGGTCACAAGAGCAGGGGTAATAGGTGAAGATCACTGGGGGTCACTGTGCAGGCTAGCTACAAAAGTAATAAAATTAAGAGCAATAAAGATGGTTTAAAACATCAGTAGGGGCACCTGAGTGGCTCAGTTGGTTAAGCATGCGCCTTCAGCTCAGGTTATGATCCCAGGGCCCAGGGATCGAGCCTCACATCAGGCTCCCTGCTCAGTGGTGGGGGTCTGCTTCTCCCTTTTCACCCCACCGCTACTCAGGCTTTTGCGCTTCCTCTCTCTCAAATAAATAAAATCTTTGAATAAAATCAATATTCTGTGCCTTTGATGAGCTGTCAAATTTATTTCCCCAGTATATACCAGCTATCAGTTGTTTATTTAGTAAGAGTATTAAAAATCAAACTTTCCAAGAATAACTTTAAAAACAGTGACAGAAGGGAGTATAATAGGCATGGTTATCTAAAAGACCTATACTATTTGGGGTATCTGGGTGGCTCAGTTGGTTAAGCATCTGATTCTTGAGCTCAGCTCAGGTCTTGATCTCAGAGTTGTGAGTTCGAGCCCCACATCGGGCTCTACATTAAAACAAACAAACAAACAAACAACCACCTATATTTCTTTAAAAAGATAACTGACGATAACCAACCCCAGAAGCCATCGTATGTCAAAACTGACTTGTTAAAATAGCTAATTAATTACATCTAAAAAAAACCTCCAAAAAGGAAAATTACAAAAAGCAACAAATAAACTCTTCTACTTATGTACCTACAAGCAACAAATAGAAATCCTTACAAAGTTAACATTAAATGTGGCAAAGATGACGTGTGCCTTCTGAAGTAAATGTGTTAAATACAAATTGAATCCTGAATGCTGGTCTTTATAATAAGATGCCACATGTTGCTCGAGTCTGGACATCAAATGTGCATCCAATGTGAAAAGTTAATTCTAGCCTCTTGACTGTTTTGCATAAAAGCACTCATCCACGGACCATTAGATAAAGTTACTGTAAATAAGGTTTGCCTGTCTTATTTATAAGTGAAAACCAGATAATTTCTCTCACATAAATATACAAAAATAAATACTTTCGCAACACAGCTCACTGAAGCATTCGTGCTAGGCTTCAAAACCCATAAATAAAATGAGAACTCTGATATTACGCAGTTGATGTAGCATTTCATGCCTTTCTGACAGGTATCTTTTATGTTAAGTTAAAAAGCAGGCTAAAGGTGAATTTTTAAGGCTTTTTTTTTCTGCTTGCTGTAAACAAAGAAAATGGAAAATGATTCAAAAATACAATTCATGGAAGCTATTCCACTGCCGCAGACTATATATCACATTTTAAATAATTTTTTCAAATCAAGCAGATTCAATATAGTTTCACCTTTAAAAAAAATTAAGCAGAAAGAAAGGTTTTTGTGCAGTTTTAATTTCTATGGAAAACAACCCAGTGTTAATAAAAGGCAATCAATAATTTTTGTTAAATTTTAATAATCTTGCAAAGCTACAAATAAAACCATCAACAGTCTGAGTTGAGATGACAGTTAACTGCGTTTCTATGACAACCTAGTGGAATAGTACAAGTCTTGACTTGCAGCTAAGCGAAGATATGAACAGAGTGACATTTACCCATACAAGAAAAATTTGCAGCTTTCCTTTAAAAGGAATCAATTCTTCAACTAACATGGATTTTCACTAAGTGTAAGGTACTTTTAATTAAAGACAAGCCCTTTAAACCATCCTATGTAGGATTGTAAAACACTACCTGAAAATAAATTTTGTATCACAGAGCTTGTACTTAAAAGCAAAAAAATTATTTTTGTGGATAACAGATGAGGGCAATTAAAGATTTCTGCCTGAAAAACTATTTAGTAATTTGTTACTAACACTGTAGGGTCAATTTTCATGGCAGAAGTCCTATCACCTAAGTCAGATGTGCACACCCAAAAGAATATTTCACTTTTCACCTAATAATTTAAAATTCATGTACAAGAAAAACTTTTTTGGTGTTTATAACCAATTTTTCAACCTCTTTTAACTTTCTCCACATCTTTCACACACCAGTACATTTTATATACCAATGTTACAGTCCAGAGGAGGATCTGAATTTTACTTTTAAAAAATATGTGTCATATGTATATATTCAGGGAGTTAAATGGAAAGATCATTACACTTTTTTATTGTTACTCTTAATATGGAAGTTAGAATTTTATTTCTGGATACTATTTCTTTATTAAAATGCACTGTTGTTTTTTTTTTTTTGTTATTGCTGTTGTTGTTCTGTTTCTTTTCCCCCCCAAAATAAAATACCAGAAAAACTGAAAAGGAGGGGTGAACTATCTTATAAGATCCGAGTAAAGCCAGTGGAAAATATGATCACGTGAGCACTCCCTGACGAATTACAACCTTTCTCTACCAACCTTTCTCCAGCTTCACCTATGAGAAAGACCTCAGCTGAACATTCAGAAATTATGATAAGATGAGTGGTTTACTGGGCCTCATGTCACCATCGCATCTGACAAGGAGCAAATCCAAAGCCAGATACAATAGGAACACTATAAACATTAAAAAAAAAAAAAAAAAAGTAATTGTTTAAAAAAAAATGCAGTCTGAACTTCCAGGGTAAAAAACTGAGTGTTAATAAAAAGCAAAAGAATCATCAACCATGGGTATGAAGGTATAAAAGAAAAGCCAGAACATTCTCTATAGAATTCTAATTCGCTTAAGGGGAACTGATATATTCAAAACTGGTAGACTCCCTTGTGAGTTTGATACTAAAAAAACCTACTGAAATCTAGTTTCAGAATATCTGAATTACAGAAATTCCATATTTTAAAAAATTTTCATTCTTTACAAATAATTCACTTTTGATTTTGTTGCTGTTATTATTTGTTGTTTGGGATATAGCATGACATGGAACTTGATCTCACTACCCTGAGATCATGACCGGAGCCAGAATCAAGAGTTGAACACTTGACTGACTAAGCCACCAAGCACCCCCAAATAATTCACTTTGAAAGAAGTCCCATGACATACTGAAATCTTTTGTAACCGCTATTCAATAGAGAAGACACAGGGAGAAGAGAAAAAAAAAAAGTTGAGTCAAATACAAATAAAAATTTTTTTAAAAGCACAATTCAAACTATACCATAAGTCAATCAAAACATGTAATTTGAATCTCAAAAACATGACTAAAATTTTTAAGAAACAGACTTATTCTATTGACTACAACAAGGGTATTATCAACAAAGTCAAGAACTATACATTTTATTGTGTTAAGTACATGTATTTGAAACTACAATGTTATCAGTAAACATATATGGATATGCATGCACATTACAGGACATCCCCAAATACGTCATGTCAATCTTGAACTTTACACTAAAGAATAAAAGAGATCTATGGTGAGAAAAACCTGCATAAAGTCCCTGATGAACATATGAACATAAGATTCACAACTAATCAAGGACTAATGATTCCAATTAGCCCTGTTTTGCTTACCACCCCCGCTCAAATGAATGCTACCTCCTTAAAAGGGCAAATGCAACCATTAATTATTGTAGGCTAGAGTTCTTTTACAGAAAATAATTTTCTTCACACAAAAAGATGGCTGGTAGGAAAGACAGCTTTATATATCCTTCCAAAATGTCAAAACATATCAAGAAAACTACATAAATAAGTGAAAGAGTAACTTCTGGTTTCCATTAATAACACAAGGTATTATAGCTGCCTCAATGACCAAACTTTTTAAGAAAGTGACATGGAGATAATGGAATTCATCCACAATAAAACAACTGTGGTCAAAGCTCCCAGGATGCCTTTCCATCAGACTGGTGACAGATAAGCAATTACATTCTTATATGAATGCAAATAATGTTAAATTTTGACTTTCAAGCAATACTGCTATTACAGAAAACATATTAACCAAAGAAAGCAGCTGAAATTAGAGCTGATAAATATAATCTAGATGACATGGGTCCACTTTTTCATACAGATAATTTACGATGAGTCTATTCATTATCTATATATTTAATTTTTTAAAAAGAACTTACTTATTTATTTCTCAGAGAGAGAGAGTACAAGTAGGCAGAGGGTCAGGCAGAGAGAGAGGGGGAAACAGGCTCCCCGCTGAGCAGAGAGCCTGATGCGGAGCTTGATGCCAGCACCCTGAGATCATGACCTGAGCTGAAGGCAAAGGCTTAACCCACTGAGCCACCCAGGTGCCCCTAATTTAATTTAATTTAATTTTAGAGAGAGAGAGGAAACAAGAGAGGCAGAGAGAGGGAGAGCAATAATCTTATTAAACAGGCTCCACACCCAGAGCGGAACCTGACATGACTCGATCTCACAACCCTAAGATCAAGACCTGAGCTAAAACCAAGAGTCAGATGCTTAACTGAGCCACCTAGGCACCACCATATCCATATATTTCTAAAAGCATAAAATACATATGGTTAAATAAGGGGTTCTCAAACCAAGGGTAATTTTATCCCCACAACACATTTATTTGGCAATGCCTAGAGACATTTTTGTTGTCACCACTGAGTGGAAGGAGAAGATGCTGTTGGCATCACGTAAGTACAGGCCAGAGAGGATGCTAAACATCCTACAATACACAGGGTTATCTTCCAAAACAAAAATTATCCTGAGAAAAATGGCAACAGTCCCAAGATTAAGATGCTGGGTTAAATAAATTTCGTAAGATTAAATGTTCTAAGGACATTAAATCTGTTTTCAAAGACCTTTAATAACAAAGGGAAGTATCGAACAAGCTTCTGTTAGTGGGGGGAAATCAGAAGGATAAGCAGCAAAATAGTGACCTTCCTAAACCTCAGTTTCTTCATCTGTCCTCTCGGGGAAAGAGCACGACCCACATCATAGGGTTGCTGCAGCCATTACAGAAAATAACAAATAATCAGTACTGCGAGTTATTGCCAATATTTTCTATACTTTCAAAGGTAAACATGTATTACATTTATTATAGAAATAAATGCTGTTTTTGAAGCCATTGTTCAATCTTCCAAAGTCTACCTACTAAGATTCTTATCTTTTAAAGCTGTTTTCCTTACCATAACACTTTTGAGTAGAAGAGAGAGAAAAAGTTGAACCTCTAATAATTGAAGAGCTCTACTTAAGATTCACAGGCTATGCAGTCTTCATAAACCCTGGTCTCTCCTCTGCCCTATAGCATCAGAATTTCATGTTCAATTCAAGGCGGAAAAAAATAAGGTGAAAGTTCCCATGCCCTGAGCCACATACCATAAACAGGATCAACTCCCATCATTTATTTTATATTGGGAAAGCGATAAGAATATATAGAGGAGGGGGGGGGACGGAAAAAGCAAATAAGCTTTTCATTTCCTTCCAGCCATATGGAATAACCTCACCAATCTTCAAGATATGCCATTCAGGTGGACAATTTCCGCCACTAAAGCCAACATAACCCTCTTTTCCTTTCTTCCCAATATCCCCTGGTGATCACAAGATCCTGAGAAGCAGGGTTTATGCCTTTTCATTGTTCTGAACTTCACCTAACAAAACTGTGGGTACCTAATAAAGACCAGTGAAAACAAAAGTACGCGATACCAACAGACTGAGTTTAGTAAGAAGCTTTTCTAAGACATTCTCATTTGGATTTCCACACAGGAAAATCCAAATCATAAGCTATCAGCCAAAAGGAACTGCAGAGATCACCTAAACTACGTGTTATTTTATAGACACAGTGGGGGGTGGGGTGGAAGGAGCCTGGGAGCTGGAGGCACTAAATAGAGGGAAGAGAGTAGCTCTTCCAAAACAGCAGAAATCAGAATTATGAATGTGCAGAAAATAAGCTCTACCTCCTAATTACAAGAGCTGATAGAGACCTTACAAACTCAATTTTCATGAACAACTTATATTTATAATTTATATGTTTATTTATAAACATATAATTTATAATTTATATGGACAAGAAAGATGCTCTAGTCCCTGAGATTATTTTACATTTTAGAGGAGATTAAATATTTCTCAAACATCTTTCAATTGCACACTCCATATTCCAGATGCAAAGAAGCACCCGGCTGGTCCCCCCACCGAAGTCACTGACGGCGTCCCAAAACTTTCCACTAAGAAAAAAATAAAAATGAAAACCTAAAGTAGCAGTAACAATTAAGACAAAGTGTTAACAAGAATCAAGGAGAGACTAATACATTCAAGCATACATTCAAGTAATGGGAGTTCATGACACCCCTTGATTTGCTTCACGCAAATACAATCTGAACAAAAGTCAAAAGCTGCTTTCGCCCACCCACCAACCCTCCCGTGCCCGTGACCCAGAGCCTGTCCTACTCGACCAGATGCCCAACTCAACCACATGTCCCTTAGGGACTGTCTTCTCCAGAAGGAGGGAACTTTCTGCAACCTCTTCCCACTATTTCCTGACGCCTGCACTTTCGGCCCCAGCCTCCATCTGTCCACACCCTCCTCCTACCGGCAGAGACCAAAAGCCACTGACACGTGACAGGGCATTACTGATGGTCTGACAGTCCCAGCAGTTAAGTACTGTAGGACCAAGAGAACACTGGTAGCAGGAAGGGGGACAGTGCGGGGAAACAGAGAACACTCAGAAAGGTCAAAGGAAGAATGCAACAGTAAACCAGAAAATAGAATCATTAATAAGCTCAAGGGCTAGCACTTTTTAAAGACAAATAACATAAGGTAACCACAGAATACACTGAGAAAATAAGTCATCCCAGTACTGCCCATCTCCTGCAGAAGGAGATCTGGCCTAGACTGTTTCTGCGCGTTCTATTAAAAACCCTCAAACAGAAAGTCCCTAAGCTATTTAAACTGCCCCATAATAGGGAAATAATAAAAACCTCCCAGTTCATTTTGAAAAGGCGGTAGGGGCGCCTGCGTGGCTCTGTTGGTTAAAGGGCGGACTCTTCATTTCCCCGCAGGTCGTGAGACTGAGCCCTACATTGTGCTCTGTGCTCAGAGGAGTCTTGAGTCTCTCCCCACTCCCATCCCTCTCCCCATTTGCACACACACGCTCTCTCAAATTTAAAAAAAAAAAAAAAAAAAATCTTAAAAAAAAAAAAAAGTGGCATAACCCTGACACGAAAATTCCCAAACATCAAAAAGGAGGAAAAAACAGTTCAGTCACATCAGGTCAGAACTTAAATGTAAAAATTCTAAACAGAACATCATAAATTAAAGTCCCGCATGTATTAATAGAAAACTTCTAAGATCAAATATCACAGAAATGCAAAGACTATTCAGTCTGATCCATAAGAAATGTGACTTCATCATTTGAGAGGCCAAAGAAAAACAGAAGAACCAAAATGGCAGATACTAAAAGAGCATTTATAAAGTTCAACCCTCATTTCCGATATTTCCGATTCTTTAAACAACAAAAAAATTCCAGTAAGTAAAAAGGTTTCTTTCTTGAAAAGCTCAGTTGAACATTTGAAATCAAAAGCCAACATGACACTTAACAATGAAGAGAAACAAGAGGAAACTCATTGGTGTCTATTATCGATTTATTTTTCAAAACTAATTTAGGGCACCTGGGTGGCTTA
Source organism: Mustela erminea (assembly GCF_009829155.1). Classification (NCBI taxonomy): domain Eukaryota; kingdom Metazoa; phylum Chordata; class Mammalia; order Carnivora; family Mustelidae; genus Mustela; species Mustela erminea. The sequence continues at coordinate 106,371,168 of NC_045624.1, read as the reverse complement.
GTTGTTAGGCGTCTGCCTTCAGCTCAGGTCATGATCCTGACCCTCCTGATCCCGCTTCTCCCTCTCCCAACTTCCCCTGCTTGTGTTCCTGCTCTTGCTGTCTCTCTGTCAAATAAATAAAATCTTAAACAAACAAACAAAAAACCAAAAACTGATTTAGAAGTTTTAGTCAAGGTAAAAGACAAGACAATGGAAAACAATGTATCATTGTTGAGGGTCTTAATTAAAGATGATAGGACTACAGGGAAAGAACAAAACTTAAGGTCTGTGATGATTAATCTTGTGTCAACCTGACTGGGCCATGGAATGCCCAGATATTTGTCGGTCATTACTCCAGGTGTATCTATGAGGAATTAACATTTAAATTGCTAGACTGATTAAAGCAGACTGTCATTCCCAATATGCGTGGGCTTCATCCAATCAGTTGAAGGCCTGAATAGAACAAAAAGGCTGACGCTCTGGAGTAGTAAGAGTTTTTTCTGCCTGACTGCCTTCAAACCGGGCAGCTTTTTTCCCCAGTATTCGAATCGGAAGTGAAACACAGGCTCTTTCTTGGTGTCGAGCCTGTGAAACCACTGGCTCTCCTAGGTCTCCAGCTTGCTGACTTACCCTGCAGATGTGGGGACTTGCCAGTTCCATAATCACATGAGCCAATTCCTTCAAACAAATCTCTCTCTCTCAGATCCCATTGACCTCTCTCAGATTTTCTCTCACTCTCTCAGAGGCTACTGGTTCTGTTTCTCTATAGAACGCTGCCTGATACACAACATAGCTCCTGCCAAGACAGAGAACTTGCATGGGCTGCTGGCCTCTTAAGTCCAAATGAGCCCCGAAGGCAGTATAAAAGGAGAGAGCAATTCCAGAACTTAACAGCCCCAAGTGAGAAACTGTGGAGGCAACTGGAATCATTGGGAAGGCGGAGCTGTTTAGACACAGCACTCACCCTCTGAGGTTTTGCTACCCATTCACTAGAGAAATGGGCAGCAACAGCTCTGCCCCTGACTGGTGAGCACTAAGGAGCTACACTCACTCCTCAACCCTAACCCTAACTCTTCTTCTGTCCTTCCCCTATGAAATGGAGATTAACTCTTCTCAGTGCTGCTCCCTCCAGCAGATCTGCCTCACGGGCACTTTATAAGGACTCAACACTCATAGCACAAATTCCCACACTGAAACACATTTTTCAAGGAAGCATTCAAAGAGAAAAAAAAATCTAAAGGAGGCTGTAAGAGATATGAAAAATAAATAATGAGAAATGAGAAAAATCTTGGTAAAGTTCACTAATGTCATTTAAAAAAAAAAAGATGGGAGAAAAGGAGAGAAAATTACCCAAATCTAATTACCTCCTAGTTTTACAGTACTTCAAAAAATGAAGATACATTACTTTTGATTTTGCCACATCATTAAGAAAATGTTTTCAACACATGCAAGTGTGAATATTGTTATTAGGGAACAAAGAGGGAATGCTATGGTGTCTACTGAAGTCTGCAAATACCCGAAGTAACTAACCCTTAGAAGTTGGAGGAGGCCCAGTAAAGAATCTCCAGACTCAGAAGGCACTTTAATGCCAAAGAAATGAAGCAAACTACTCCGTACCATTTACACAGAGTTTTATTCAGGGTAACTTACGGATAGGAGCAATGGTGGGAGGCAGAAAAACGATCCAGAGCACTACATTGCTACTATTCTCCACCACATACTCTCCACCTAAGCCTGGACCTCAATCCACAGTTTTTATAGGGGCATGGTAGTGAGATCATAGGGTAGTTACATAAAGTGACACCACCAGAGGGTCCGTACTAGTTATCTAGAGTGGTGCCACCTGTGCACCAGCAATCCCTACTAGTTATCCAGAGTAGTACAACCCGTACACCAGAGGGTCTGTCCTAGTTATCTAGAGTGGCGCCACCTGTGCACCAGAGGATCCCTACTAGTCATCTAGAGTGGCGCCACCTGTGCACCAGAGAGTCCCTACTAGTCATCTAGAGTGGTGCACCCTGGCGCCCCTGCAAGCCAGAGGAGAGAACATCTTGAACATCTTGGAGTCAGTGGTGTCAGCACTCCTACACCATCACAGACCAAATATGTCAAAGGCGCCCCCGATCACTGATGGAAATGATGACAACAGCCTAAAACCTTTAGCTTCATCAAAGGTTTCCTCTCTCTCATCTCTTTTGATACTATTTTCGGGGATTTATTTCATTCACTAAGGTCTTTGGAGAAAACAATCATATTCTAAAAGTAAAGAATGATAGTAACGCAGACACCTATGAATCTTTATACTTAAAAACGGTTGTACTAAAACTGAAATAGCTCATGGAAGAAAAGAAATCTGTAGATTTTAGGAATTAGTTTTGTTACAGCATTTCTTGAGTCTTCAGAGAAAGGAATGTTTTCAAGTCCTGACAGTAGAATCAGGTTCTAATTGCCAAGTGCAATGATTATATAAACAACATTCTTGGACCAGTATCAGAAGAGACACACATGTTTTTATAAACACAGCTCCCAAAAGTATCAGCAGTTTCATTTCAACTGTTTTCTGTGCTGAATGAAAAGTGCTAAGGGAATAAGATCATCCAATCACATTATTTACTGTATTTGTTTCCTGTGGCTGCTGTAACAAATTACCATACTCAGTGGCTTAGAACAACACAAGTTTGGTGTCTTGCAGTCCAATACAGATATCACTGGGCAAAAATCAATACACAGAAGGGCTGCATTCCTCTGGAGGCTCTAGGGGAGAATCGGTTTCCTCAACTTTTCCAGCTCCTAGATACCACCTGCATTCATTCGCTGTGGGCCCCCTCCTTTCTGTACCCTCAAAGCCAAAAAAGGTGGGTCAAGTTCTTCCCACATCACATCACTCTGGCCTCCACTGCCTCTCTCATCCACTTGTGGAGATTCTTGTGACTACAGCGTTCCCACCTGGATTATCCAGAACAATCTCCCTTTTTTTTAAAAAAAGATTTATTTATTTATTTATTTGACAGGCAGAGATCACAAGCAGGCAGAGAGGCAGGCAGAGAGCAAGGAGGAAGCAGGCTCCCTGCTGAGCAGGGAACCCGATGTGGGACTCGATTCCAGGACCCTGGGATCATGACCTGAGCTGAAGGCAGAGGCTTTAACCCGCTGAGCCACCCAGGTGCCCCCAATCTCCCTATTTTATAGTCAGTTGATTAGCAACCTTAATTCCATCTGCCACCTTAATTTCTCTTGCCGTGTAACATAACACAGGCACGGGTTTCAGGGATTAGGACACAGACATCTTTGAGGACCATTACTCTGCCTACCGTTATTCTGCCTGCTACTGTGAGAGGATAAAAATAATAGTGGGTATGGAGCTGGATGCCCTCAAGCCAAAACTAAAAGACAGTTCTCACTTGCTTGTCCCTAAATTAAACCATGATCCTTTTGATGACACAGCATGGGATAAAACAGTTCTCAGCTTGAGTCAGGAGGTCCTTGATATCCATTTTTGTTAAAGGGATCTCTTCAAGTCCTGGTTTTATGATTTCCAAAATAAGAACAGAAAGTTTCATATAACTGTCATATATATATGAACTATAACCAGTTTCATGTAACTGTTTTAAGGATTTGTAAAATCAATTCATTTATTCATTCACAAGCAGCTCTGCTGGTGAGACCCCAGGGACAGGGGCCAAGCCCTCATGAACGAACCTGGCACTGAAGTGGTATAAAAATAACAAAGCAGGGACGCCTGGGTGGCTCAGTTGGTTAAGCGGCTGCCTTCGGCTCAGGTCATGATTCCAGCATCCTGGGATCGAGTCCCACATCGGGCTCCTTGCTTGGCTGGGAGCCTGCTTCTCCCTCTGCCTCTGCCTGCTGCTCTCTCTGCCTGTGTTCTCTTTCTCTCTCTGACAAATAAATAAATAAAATCTTTTAAAAAAGAAAAAAAATAACAAAGCAGTGGCAGCAGCATGTTTAATGAATGCCTTCTAATGACTGGCCAAGTGCTAAAGACACATTATCTCCCTTAACAGCCACTCTACATTATAAGCATTCAACATGTCACCATTTTGAGACAGGCAGTACAAGAATTTCTGAGAGCACGAAAGACATTCTGCCAACCCAATCTCTCTTGAGCCCATACCAGTCCAGGCCCCACATCATCCCCACCGCCATGAGCCACCACAACTGCTCCTATATGGATGGCCAATGGCCTCACCTTCATAAATTCAAGGGCAAGTCTCTAAAGTTCCTCTTATTATTCCTTTCCATGGTATTTGGCACAGCTGGCCATGCCCTTCTTCCTGAGATGCATTCCTCCTTTGGCTTCTTGGACACCACTCTCATTTGCTTTCTTCCTAACTCATTAGCTACTTCTTCTCAGGGCCCTTTGCTGATTTCCCTTCATCTACCAGATCTCAAAAATACTGTAGTAACCCTTAACTCCAGGCCTCAGGTTTCTCATTTATCTGACCTCAGACCCTAAATGAGTTTTAAACTCATCCAGTTTCATGGTTTTAAACACCATCTAAATGCTGACTCAAAAATTCTTAATCCTATGGGGCACCTGTGTGGCTCAGCCCGTTAAGCATCTGCCTTCGTTTGGCTCACGTCATGATCCGGTGCTGGGATCGAGCCCCGAATTGGGCTCCCTGCTCAGGAGGAGCCTGCTTCTCTCTCTACCCCTGTCCCTCACTCCTCCTTGTGCACAGGTGCACGCTCTCTCTTTCAAATAAAATCTTAACAACAACAAAAAATTCTTATCTCTAGCCCAGACCTGCACTAGTCTTCTTTATCCAACTACATACTTGAAATTTCCACTTGGATGCCTAATTGACATCTCCAACTTAAAAGAGCCAAAATGGAACTTCTGAAATACCCCACCAACACCTTACCCTGAGCACCAAAACCAGCACTAGCCAGTCTCATCCCATCTTAGTTCACAACTCCGCCTTTCTAGTTGTTTACCCTTGATTCCTCTCTTCCACTTATAGCCCCGAATCCTAGTCAAGAAATCTACTGGGTCTACTTCAGAAACTACCCTAAGTCCTTCCTCACCTCCAGCTAGAGCTCTGCCAAAGCCTCATAACTAGTCTTGCTGCTCCCTACTTGCTGTCCAAGACTTTTTTCAAAGAGCATCCAGAGCGCTCTCACTAAAATGACAGCCTCCAATGGCTTCCCATCTTACTCAGGGTAGAAACCAAGTCCATAAATTGGTTTATAGGCTCTTTGTTTTAGCCATTCACTAATTCATTTCCTAACATTCACCCCCACTCGCATCCTCAAAGACGTCCAGCAACCCTACGTGAAGGTGTTGTGTTTGCTCTTCTTATTACCCACAAAATCTTTATCCCATGTATTTAGTCAAATGTCATATTTGTGGCCCTCCCTGAGCACCCGGGATGAAACAGCACCTCGGCCCACTCCACAATCCCTTAATCCAATGTTATTTTTATCCACAACATTTATTACCACCAAATATGTAAGTTTTTATTTACTGTCTGCCTCCTTCATAAAATACTGGCACAGCCTAGCACCCACAAGGTAAAAGTACCCAATAAATATTTGCCAAATAAGTAAAATGATCAATCAGTCTATCTTGGACTGCCTAAAATAATTTCTCTCCTAGGTAGTTGAAATTATAAACTCTGTTCAAAAATATATCATACCAGAGTCATGTTCATCTTTTAAATCTCTCACAAATGGCAGAAATACAGGTTCACAAATCTGTACTTATATTCAGAAAGTTTCTATTAAGTTTCCAAACATATAATTTTTATAATATCTGCTTCAAAGAGAATGTTTATCCATGCCTGAGTGATGCAATAATCAGCAAAACCTGTTAATATTAATAGCTCATTAAATGAAAGAGCAAATTTTTGACCCAAAGGCTATTTGGAAGGATATATTATAACCCCATGCTCCATTTTTCTCAGCAATCAATCTCCTAACAAGGAACATTACCATTTTAGTTACTAGTTGCTCTAAATTTATTAAAATTAATACATGTAAAGAATCAATTTAAGTTTCAATAAATGATTCACAGTGTTCTACCCACCAGGAAAGATAAATAAATTATTTTTCTGTGATGCATTTTCTGATTAAAAAAGCTATCTCTTGATTTCTCACAATGACTGCTTTCATTTTAACAAAATTGAAAAGAACAATCCTGGTGGTTGATGCATCCAGAAGTTGCATTTTATTTTAATATTAATTTCTCATTCAATATAAAATGCATGTAGGTTTACTTTAAATAGGTTGAGCTACTTGTCCACTTATTAAAATTAATATATCTAACATATTCAAGGTATTCTGATCATATTTGTGAGAAGTGAGCCAGATTTGAATGGGCATCTCTTTAGGAGGCACATTTATTAATAATGGTAGCAAAAAGAAAGAGAGCGATGACACTAATTAACTCTCTCTGTTATTACATGCCAGGCTCAGGCCCAGCGTACAATGATTTACATGCAATCTTCACTTCAAAGGAATGTACACAGGCAGAATGAGGTCTGGTGTAGCTATTGGGCCGCATTCGCTGGAACCCGCACCTGGTACAAAGCGCACTCACTACCTCTCTGTTTCACTCGGTGCTCTTCTTCCTTGCCGCCCCCTCCTTAGCTTGGTGGTTTCCGTTATTTCTCCCTTTGCTGTGCGAGTTTCATCTTGAAATGTTAGGCTAACAATTTGATGCTTCTCCTACAAAGCTCTCTGTATAGCACACTAAGCTCTTCGAAGAAAGATGGAATATACTTCTAAATAAATAATACACCAAACACCTATTCGAAGTAAGCCAGGTTTAAGAAAATACATCGCTCCACAAAGCAGAGCTGCTTCAGTTTCCGGCTCCATGGCCAAAGTATGCCACGGCATATTGTTTCTGGTCCATTAATAGGAAAGACCCTATGGAAAATGATGACATTTCTGTATTGTTGATGCTAAAACTTCTCTCCGCACTACTGATTACACTCAGAAATAAATCTCTGTTGTGTTAAGCTGTTACAGTTTTGGAACTATACTGTGGCATAGCCAACTTCTCCTGCCTACTGTCGTACCTGATAGGACTGTAGCTCATCTTAAAATGAAATAATCTACTCAAAGCACTCAGCACAACACATGGCATGTAAATGGACCTGAAAAATATTAAACTGATGATTCTTCATGATTTAAATATTAGCTTCATTAAAATGCATATATATATGAAATGAATCAGATGTTAGAATTATTTGGCAAGGATTTTAAAGCAACCATCACAAAAGTGCTTCTAAGAGCAATGATAAATTCTCTTGAAACAAATGAAATAATGGGCTTTCTCAGCAAAGAAATAGAAGTCTTTTAAAAAAATGTAAACATTAGAACTGGCAAATAAAATAACCAAAAGAAAAAACTTTGTGGATGACATCAACATTAGAGTGGATATGAGAAAGAACATAAACAATGAACTTGAGAACAGATCCATAGAATTTGCCCAACCTGAACAAGACAGAAAACTGACTGAAAAACACAGAACAGAGTCTCAGGGACCTATGGAACAATAACAAAAGGGCTAACATTCAAGTTACTCAAGTCCCAGGAGAAGAGAGTGGAACTTAAAAAGTATTCAAAGAAATAATGGCTGAAAACTTTCCAAAGTTGGTGAAGGACATAATCCTACAGATTCAAGAAGCTGAGCAAACTCCAGGTAAGATAAATTGAAGAAATCCACACCAAGAGCCCTCATAACCATAACTGAACTTCTGGAAACTAAGGCAAAATAAATAAATAAATAAATAAATCTGGAAAGCAGCCAGGAAACAGGACACAATTACAGAGAAGCATAAGGACAACATACCTGTCATTTGAAATGACAGAGGCCAGAAAAAAATAGCAGAACATTTTTCAAGTTCTGAAAGAAAAGAACAGTCAACCACTTAAAAAACAAAAAAACCTATGAATAAATTGTTAGAACTTAAAAAAAAAAAGTTCAATTAACTCACAGAAAGGGAAGAAACGAGAAATAAGAGAAATGAAAAGCAGAGGAAAGAGAAAACAGAAGATGGTAGACTTAAGCCCTAACATGTCAATAATTACCTTAAATGTGAATGATCTAACCACAAAAATTAAAAGACAAATTGGCAGAGTAGAAAAAGTCAATCTGAAAAGGTTACACACTCATTGTATGGTTCGATTCATATAATGTGCCCAAAATGAAAAAGTTATGGAGAGGGAGAACAGATAGCGGAGCTGGGGGGAGGGAGTAGCTGTGACTATAAAAGGGAACCATGGTGAACAGTACTGCACCTTGACTGCAGTGACAGAAGTGCACACATGTCATAGAAGTGACACATGACAGAAGTGCAAAGAACTGACACACATCCGCACACATGCACAAATGAGTGAATGTAAAACTTGTGAAATCTGAGTCAGGTCTCCAGATTGTTACCAATATTGATTTCCTGGTTGTGATGTTGCAGCTGAGTGAAGCAGGATGTTACCCTTTGGGAATGGGGTGAAGGGTACAGAGAATCTCTGTTATTTCTTAAAACTGCATGTGACTCCACACTTCTCTCAACACTTAAAACTTAAAAAAAAAAATCTTAAGAAAAAAATGTCTATTAGCATTAAAAACAATTTCTGTCTTATGTAAAATATTGGCTGAAATAAAGAGAGCATGAAAGAAACCAAACATTTTCCCTAACTCCCTTGTTTTAGTGTGAGGTAAGGAAGGAAAAACACGCAGTTTCATTTTGAATCCCACTGCTTTGCAACCCAGAAGCTCTATAACATCGACACAAAAGACTACGAGAATATGTACAGGGATTAATTTTTTTCATTAAAAAAATTGTATCATTTTGCTAATTATATAAGTAATGCATATTTATAAAAACTTAGAAAATAAAGGCAGATGATAATAAATAAAATAAGAATCACGTGACTCAGTGACACTATAGTCCTGCGACCTTTTTTTCTGTGCTTACATGTGGATTTTGGAGGGTGGAAAAAAACTGGATTCAGGTATTGTAAACTCCAAACAGCCCGTCTAGCTGGATGCCTGTTTTCATACAGCTTTCAAGCAGGTTTTTATATTTTCATATGGTTACATACCTACATAATATCCTCAGTATTCTTTGTATGCAAATCTTTAAATATTTACTACCTATACCTTTATAGAAATAGCCACCCTCTGCTCTAAATGACATTTTTGTAGAATGCTTTTATCAATTATAAAGATAATATAATTCCTTTCCAGACATCCGGACTGTTTCCAAATTTTTATATTATAAACAAAGTTGCAATGAATACTCTTGCAGCTAAATTGCCCCCACCCAAAGATGAATGTACTTTTTGAAGGGGATATAACTTAGTAACTAACATTTATTTTATATTTTACAAATATTTATAATTATTTTCTTAATGAATCATTTGTTTTATGGCAAAACATGAGTTTATAACTATTAATGTTATCTATAAATTAGCAAGACAATTCTTTTTTCTCTAGAGAATAAGGCAAAGTTCAAAGATTCTGAAATTGCTTTTCCTACTAGTTGAACAAGCCAAAATCTGTAACATCACCCAAAATATCATTTTATACATAGGCAGGAGTTCCAAGGGAGTTTTTTTTTTTTTTTTTTTAATTTTGTCCAATTCTACAAAGGAACACAGAGGAAAAGTCTGAAATAAAATCAGAGAGATCACAGGGAAGTTGGACACGGTAGAAGACCGGGCTTTGGAGTCTTGACTGTGGGATTCAAATCCATTTACCAGCGAGTATCCCTGGCAGTTACCTAAACACTCTATTTCTTCATCTGTAAAAGAGAAGCAATAACCATGGCCAAAACTTGGGCCAATGAACATATCTAAAGAGCTTACCAAAATGCCAACTGTTGCTTCCTACAATAAATTTGTTTGTTTTTGTTATAATCTTCATTATCAAAATAGATTCTGAACACTGCTCAATCCATTCACCATCTTTGCTCCAAAGAGCACTCCAAACCTCCTCTACAGCATGTACCTTGGAGGATTTTTAGAAATAAAATCCCAGAGATTAGCTTGCTCATTTGCTTTTCTTTAAAACCATATTTAATATGAAAGCATATTATTTGTATCAGCCTGACCAAAATGATTAGAAAAGGAGTCACCAATGGATTAGAAAAGTACCACTTCAAAGAAAGAATTGGATATAGAGGTGTCAACTTCAAGTTTAAAATGTCTTTTTCCTTTAACTGCCTAAAAGTGGAGTTCACTCAATTTCTTACAACACAGCTGAACTAGACGCTTTGGAATCTTTTTGACTCCCCTACCAAGATCGACTCTCACATGCTATCCACACTTCCTCCTGATTGGACTTGAGAAGCATTTCCTCTTTGTCTTCTGCTCCTGCCTAGCCCAGACACTTACATTCCTGTGATCTCTTTAGGGGCTTGCACTAGAACTTCCTGAAATGGGTCTCTCCTTCCAGCTCATCTGTCACCAACCCCTGTGCCCACCCCCCAATAAGCATGCCTTTCGCTGGCTCCCCAGCGTCCAACAGATCAAGTCTAAACTGTCTGGTTTGACACATTCGTAGCTCTACAGCCTCACCCTAGTTCCTCGTCCAGCCTCATTCCCCCAGCTTCCTCCACATTCCAGCCACACCCAGAGCCTCCCAGCTGGCCGGCAGAACGTGTGTGCCCCTTCATCACTCGATCTCTTCCCAAAGACTGTGGCAGCCTCTGCCTAGATTTATCTTCCATACTTAAATCTTCAAGATTCCAAGCAAAGCCATTCCTGACTTATCATCCATTCCTCTGGGCTCCTGTAGCACTCAGCCCCCACCCAGACCAAAGCAGTTGTCCCCAGTGTTGACAGAAGCTTAAAGCTTCAAAATGAGAATGAGTTCTTCTGACCACATACTTCTGTGTTACTCTTTTCGAAAGTAAAACACCATTTAAGAAACAGTCTGGCTTATCATATCAAGGTGGAATACACAGTGGATTATATGTTAGAAAAAAAATAGTAGAGGCAAGGCACACTTTAGTTATCCTACAAAATCTGCAAAAACTCATGTAGTATTAACACGAAGGCAAGATGCTTAACGCACGCTCTTGGTTGTTAATACAGCTTTGAATTTCTACTTTAACAGCAAAGCACAACTTAAAATCCTTCTAAGTTTTACATACTGACATATACACCACTTTCAATTGCATTAATTATACTACACCTGGAAATTTCATTTCATTTGGTTGCAGGTTTCAAGAATAATGAAGAAAACACAGACAATTTTGAGCAGTTAATACTTCTTTCTTGAACACACAAAATGAGAAGTTGGAAGAAAACCTAAGGGAAAAACTTCATGACACTGGATGTGGCAATGATTTCTTGGATATGACATGAAAAGTACAGGGAGAAAAGCAAACATAGATAAACTGGACTTATATCAAAATTTTAAAACTTCTATGCATGAAAGAATACACTCAACAGTGAAAGGCAACCTATGGAATGGGAGAAATTATTCAAGTACTGCGAATTGTCTAACTGAGATATGGAGATATATATATATATTTTTTTTCTTTTTTTTAAAGATTGTATTTATTTATCTGACATAGAGAGAGATCACAAGAAGGCAGAGAGAAAGAGAGAGAGGGAGGGAGGGAGAAGCAGGCTCCCTGCTGAGCAGAGAGCTGGAAGCAGGGCTCGATCCCAGGACACTGGGATCATAACCTGAGCTAAAGGCAGAGGCTTAACCCACTGAGCCACCCAGGCACCCCTATATTTTTTATGTATTATATTGTTTATATTCTTTATAGAGACATAGTTAAATCACAACTCTATAGATCTGTATCTATATGTCAACTATCCATCTATTCTATTCACAGGTTGTTGAGTTATATATAGAAACAATATGTGTATCTCTATCCTTTTCTATCCATCCATCCATCCATTTTTATCTGATACAGACTAACATCCAGAATATATAAAGAACTCCTCAATTCAAGAACAAAAACCAAACCACAATTTGAAAATGGGCAAAGAACTTGAACAGATATTTCTTTAAAGAAAATATATAAATGGCCAAAAAGTTTATGAAGAGATGTTTGATATCACTTAATCATTAGGAAAATGAATGAAAACCACAATATCACCTCATAACTGTCAGGAAAGCTACTATTAAAAGAAAAAAAAAAAAAGAAAAAACAAGTGTTGATGCGGATGTGGAGAAATTAGAACCCCCATGCGTTCCTGCTGGGAACATAAAGTGGTGCAGTCTCTATGGAAAATGAGAAAATGGTATAGTGGTTCCTCAAAAAATTAAAAATAGAATTACCATATGATCTAGCAATTCCACTTTTGGGTACATATTCAGAAGAATTAAAAGCAAAATGTCTCAAAGAGATACTTTTAAACTCATGTTCTTTGTAACATTGCTCATAAAAGCCAGAAGGTAAATGCCACTCAAGTGTCCATCAGTGGGTCAGCACGTAAAATGTGGTATGGACATACCATGGAATATTACTCAACCTTAAAAAAAGAAGGCAATCCTGACCTATGTGACAAAATGGATGAACCTTAAGGGCATGCTGCTAAATGAAATAAACCAGTTCTGAAGAGACCAATATTGCATGTCCACTTACATAAGGGTTCTAGAGCAGTCAAATTCAGACAGAGAAAGTAGAAGGGTGACTGCCAGAGGCTGGTGGAGGAATAGGGAGTTGTAATTTGATGACACAGAACTTCTGTCTATTTTGCAAGATAAACAAGTTCTGGAGGTAGGCTGCTCAGCAATGTGAATGTACTTAACAATGCTAAACTACGCACTTAAAAGTGGTTGAGATGGCAAGTTTTTAAAAGATTTTATTTATGTATTTATTTAGAGAGCTCAAGCGCTGGCAGAGGGAGAGAGAGAACTTCAGGCAGACTCCACACTGAGCGTGAGCCCAAAGAGGGGCTTGTTCTCATCACTCTGAGATCATGACCTGAGCCAAAATCAAGAGTCAGAGGCCTAACTGAGTCACTTAAGTGCCCCAAGATGGCAATTCTTGTTATATATATGTTATGTATATTTTATATGTATAAAATATGTATATTTTACCACAATTAAAAATTTTTTAATTAAAATTACATTTAAACTTTAAAAATAAGAGTTTCAGAAAAACCTAACACTAGGGTCTTCTCAGTATAAAGGCCCAGTCTATAAGAAATGTGGCTTTCATAAGGAAAACAGATAAACTGCTATAATTCATGGTTGAAAACACTAAACGTTGTTTGCAGAAATGGAAAGTATCTGAGCACTTGAATAAAGAGGGAGAAGTACATGAAGGAAATGTCTGCCCTGTGAAAGCTGAACTGACAGTACAAAACCTAGTGGGGCAATAGAGGAAGAGGAGAAAAGGAAAAATAAAGATTTTTTGGCAACAGAACAGTGTCTTACAATCTCGAGCATGGATCTGGAAAGATCATGATTCAAACTGAGACACCCAGAACAAACAGCTCCAAAGACTGGATTATAAACCAACTCATCATACTAAAAAGCCCAAACTTGGCCTATCACCAGCCTGACTCCTTTGTTGGCCCATGAACGAATGAAAACCCGGATGGGAGAGTAACCACTCTGTGTCCCAGAGTCTCCGGGAGTCTCCCCAAGCCCTGCAGCTGAAGCCCCAGGCTGTAAGAGGAGACCAGCGCCCTTCTAAAATACAAGCTGAGGCTCACTAGCTTTCAGAGAGGGCCTCCCACATGCTAGGCACCGCACAACATGCTTCCCAAACAGCAATCTCATCTAGCCCTCGGGGAAACCCACACGGCACACATGAAGGAGACGAGGGACAGAGAGATTGTGTGCAAGGCCACAGAGCAGGTACAAAGTATGGCTGAGACAGGAACCCAAGGCCTGCCTCCACAGTCCCTCTGTCCCGGCCGATACAGAAGACACCAGAGCCAGCAGGAAAAATGATGGAAAGAGCCCAGATCTGGGGCTTGGTTTGAACTCACTTCTGTGAACGAGCTATCTGAGCTTAGACGATCAGGTTACCTTTCCGGTCTCGGTTTCGTCAACTTTACAAGAATGATCCTTTCCTTCTATGTCTTTCCTAAGTGGTCAGCTCTTATTTCCTTCCTTCCTTCCTAGTTTTTTGTCCATTTCTATTCTGAGTTTTAAAAGTTCTGTTTTAAGATAGTTTTCTCTATCTACAAATGCTTGTTTAAAGACATTCAAGTTATGATGGAGTGTTATGCTGCTGCTTGTTTCAGCTGAAAATGTTTGGTTTCCACTTGCTCTCCTCACCATGGTTTTTTGAATAGATGCTCCCTGCCATTCCAGTTCAATTTTACCAGTCTCAGATTGCCAGGACAGCAACAAGAGGTGCTCCTATGAAGAGGATGAGGTTATTTGAATGGTTTACTAGGTCTCTTAGTTACACGGGTAAATGAAGGGCATCTTCTTTAGTAAGTGGTATCTTTTCTGGGGGCGTGAGGGGAGGCAAGTATCCTGATTTCCCGCTTCGTACCTTTAATTTCCCCCACTCCTATAATGTCACCACCATGCTTTCAAGGAATGCCTCCCCTCTCTGTCCAGTACCAGCCTCATCCCAACACTGTCCCCTCTGGTCCCACACCCTGTCAAGCCCCCTCATTTAAATTCCCCAACAGCCAGTGCTCAGATCCAGCAGCTGTCAGACCTGTTCTCAGGACTGTCCACTCAGGGTGGGGCCGTTTCCCTCCTGGGGGAGGGGACACTTTTGTACGAAACCTCTCCTGCTGGAACTCAGCTACAGTGTCTTTATCTCCAACTCGCCTCCACTGGACTCAGCTCCAGACTCAATCCGAAGCTGGCTCTTCTGGTTTTGGATATGTATTCCCCCACTTACACTGAAGTTTACAGCACACCCTGTCTCCTGATTACGTTGGAGGGATGAGTTATGTGTGTTTCGTTTGTTCTCCTTGTGGATCCATTAAGTATCTAAAGGATGTGTGGAAAGATTTATTTAGGTGGCTGCCAACATCCTCTGAAATGAAATTCTTGGACAGGGCTCCAACACTGCAGAATTCTATACCAGTGTTTCTGAGAATATGGTTAACCGGAAATCTCCAAAAATGAGAATGGGAAGCTAAACTGCTTTGCAGGATTTTATTAAAAAATCAATAAGTATTGGGGCACCTGGGTGGTTCAGTGGGTTGAGCCTCTGCCTTTGGCTCAGGTCAGAATCTCAGGGTTCTAGGATCGAGCCCCACATCAGGCTCTCTGCTCAGTGGGGAGCCTGCTCCCCCTCTTTCTCTGCCTGCCTATTTGTGATCTCTCTCTCTATAAAAAAAAAAAAATCAACAAGTATTATACCGTATCGATAAACAAATTCTGTAGTGCCTTATGAGGGGCCCCAAAGAGAGGATCAGAGATCCTCAGCAGCACCAATATTAGGAATCATGGCTCTACAGCCAAACTGCAAATGCATAGTAGCATAACATAAGATGTTCTCTAGAAGAATACATTTAAACCCACCTTTTCCCTGAAAAAGCAAACAAAATCCATATAACTGTATGCAGCATCAACCTAAATTTATAGACTATATTGGTTACAGTTACATTGGTGTGAATTTCCAGCAGGTTATCATAGATATTTTTTCATTCCTCTGAGCTAAATGAAATATTAAAAGGTAAAATGTAATTATTATTAATAGTCCACCCATAAAACTGGTAGTTCACTAGCGTTATACTTAAATTTATATCTTATGCATAGTCTTGAAAATTTTAAAAAAATTTTTATTTTTGGGGTGCCTGGGTGGCTCAGTGGGTTAAAGCCTCTACCTTTGGCTCAGGTCATGATCCCAAGGTCTTGGGATCGAGCCCCGCCTTAGGCTCTCTAATCAGCGGGAAGCCTGCTTCCTCCTCTCTCTCTGCCTACTTGTGATCTCTGTCTGTCAAATAAATAAATAAAATCTTTAAAATTTTTTTAAAAAATCTATTTTTATAAATATATAAATATTTATATTTATTACATACTTATAAATATACTTTTATAAATATGTTATACATTTATAGATACATATTATTTTATATTTTTATTCTCCTTAAAATATAACCTTTAGCACAACTTAGCTCCTTAACAGTTTTTCAGGTAGTTACTTTCCTTCTTATTTTATGAAATAAACTATAATTTCCATGATTTAGAAATTATATCAGTAAACATGGCATATTCATTAAAAGAATGAAGAAAGAATAAATATTAGAGAACCTATCTATAGTGGTTGTTTTAAAACAAACTGATTTTTGAAAGAGCACCCACGCAAGAGTGGGGGAAGGGGGAGGGGCATAGGGAGAGAGAATCTTACAAGCTCCACACCCAGTGGGGAGCCCAACTTGGGGTTACATCTCACAGCCCTGAGAGGACGACCTGAGCCGAAATCAAGTCAGATGCTGAACCAACTGAGCCATCCAGGGGCCCCTAAAATATAGATTTTTTTTTTAACTGTCAAAATTAGTCTGTAAAACTGCATCAAAGTTCCCACTGCCAACAGACTTTGGGTTTAACTACTACTCAAGATCAGGAGAAAGCATTCCTTTTCCTGTTTAAGTCAATCCATTTAATATTTTTAAAGACAACTGTCACGTTCTTCCCCAAGGCTCAATCACACATGGCCCTATTTTACCTCACCCCCCAATCCTCAGCAATGTCTCATTTAATAAGGCAGAAAAAGCTCAAGATACCATGGTGAGCCAGAAATCCTCAGGCTCCCGAACCACCATCTTACCTCAGACTCATCTGTAGATTCTTCGAGAGACTCAGTTTCCTACAAAGCATAGAGGGGGAAAATAGTCAGAAGGATAACAAAAGAATAAGACATGGGGAAAGCGTCATCCCATCCCCACCATCCACATCCACCTGCCCTTTCTGGGAAGTAATCTGCAGCTACAGTTGAAAGACTCCACGCCTTGTGGGCCTCCCACAACTTCCCACATCTGGCAGAACTGAGATGGTTATCCCGGGGCCACCCAGACCCCCAACTCCTGCTGACCTCCCTTGAGTGGACAGCAGGTTAACGAATGGCCTCAGGAACTATCGTGTGAGTACACAGAAAGCACTTTCTTTCGCTAAAAATGGAAACAGGTCTGGCAAAGCAGCCTTACTTACTGATCTTGGAAGGGAAGAGGAAACTGCCATCTCAAATTATCTATAAGCCAATTTTTATACTGAAAAGCCCCTGTGCTATTAATTATTGTGCTATTAATCTGGTGAAGTCAAAATGATTGTCTCGCTTAAACAGCTTTTTACAAAAGAATTCCCCTAGAGTAGTACCTATCAGACATTGTGCAAACAAGCTCCATAATTTACATTCACTCTTTAAACCATTAACTGGAAGACAAATTCTGCCATTTAACACAGTTTCCCCCTTGCTAGACAATGAATCTTGCTGCTCTGGAGAAAACAAAGCAAAAAGGGAAAAAATTGACTTGATCCTGCTAATCTCTCACCTGTCCAGTGAAAGAGAGAATCTGCTGATGCCATGCATCCTCAAAGAGGTCAGCAAAATGAAGATTTACTTAACGTACTTATAGATATCAATAGCAATAAAAAGTTACAACTAATATGCTGACACTGAATGTAAGCATTTTACAACGATCCATGAGATAAAGAACAAAAAAATGGGGCAAGGACATTTTAGATACGACTAGTAGTTTTCAAGAAAAAAAAAATAAACATTTTAAAGCAAGTTAGATGCATATATTACTCAGCAAAAGTTGTATAGCAGCAGAGACACAAATCTGGTGTTTGAAAGAATTTTATTTTCATTCATGGAAAATTAAGAAGAACCTGGAAGGTGCAGGCTGCCTGTGGAATGCCTTGTGGACAATACAGTTCCTGCTCTCAAAGGCCATCTGTAAAATGGGGACGAATGCTACCTGTAATTAAGAGTTTTATTGTAGTTGTATCACTACCCATGAGGAACCTAAGAATCTGTTCTAAATCTCAACGTGGCCTATTTAGTTGGAATGTTCTTCTAAGTACTAGAAAACTCCCATTAATTTGGAGCTATAATCTCTCCACAGTAACTTTTTGTTCTTAGCACCAATAAGACACATAAAAAATCCAATTCTACTACTTGACAGTTCTCCAAAGTTAATGACACGTATCATGCCTGCCCTTCTAAATTGTTTTTCCTCTGTGCTAACCATCCCCAGATCCTGGTTCTCATCCACTTACCATCCTGATCCTTCTCTTTTGGACACACTCCATTTATTATTAACAGTCACCATTCTGACATCTTTACTGAACATCTATTATATATATCCCCGCAATGCTAAATGCTTTGCACCTAGCATCTTAGAATTTCCTAATGACCCTCGAGGTAAGAACATTGAGGCTTAAAGGCTGAACATAATGACTTCTGACACCCTTTCTGCCCCTGACTGTTGCTGAATATTGAGTTACTAACATCAGCAAAACGAGGCTTTGACGACCATGCCAGTGACCTGCACCTAGATTCCTATTCCCCAACTCAAGACTTTAAAAGGACACTGGACTGCTCTTTCCAGAAAAATTTCATTAAACCTAAGGAAATTTCTTATTTGAAATCCATTCAACGAGGTACAAAGGGGAAAGGTGGAAATGTCCCATTTATGTTCTTCATTAAAACAAAAGTATTATGTCCCCACGCAGCAATTTCAACCCAAAACTCAAAATCAAATTACATGCCTGCTCTGTACTGAAAAGCACGCAGCACCAGAATCCGACACCATGCATGAGGCTCTCAGAAAACCAAGTTTTCAGGGAAAACCAGGCTCTCAGAGAAGCTTCCTGGGGCTGCTGGTATCAGTGAGAATATTTACTCCAGACACTCTAAACCCCCAGCACCAGCAAAAACCTCCCAAATGTAGCTGTGGCCTCAAGAGAAATCACATATTGTCCATAATCCCACCGAAGCAATGCACGAGTGACTTCAGGAATCAGTCTGGCCTCCTGTTTCTTAGCTTCATCCACTCAGTAAGCCCCTGTGTTTAATGTTCTAGAGACTGAGGGGCAAACCAGAAGTTAGCAAGTGAATGTCCCAGGGAAGGATCCAAGAAGCCAGGCTGAACGGTGAGAAAGGTTACAATTCAGAAAGAGTCAGTGGTATTCAAACATTTTTTAACATCACACTCTTTTAAAGAACTTAAATCTTGAAAATACAAGTTACAAAACTGTGCTGTTCTCTAAGTGAAATAAACCAGACATATACTGTAGATTCCACTTATATGAGGCAGAAAGTAGAACAGAATAGACTAGGGGTTGGGGCGGGGTGATAGGGGGATTAGTGTTTAATGGGTACAGAGTTTCAGTCTGTGATGACAGAAAGTTCTAGAGTTGTATGGTGGGGTAATGGCTGAACAATGAAGCAAATGGACTTAATGTTGCCAAATCATACACTTAAAAATGGTTAAAGTGGTAAATATTATGTATATTTTACCACAATAAAAAAAAACTATGCTGCTCTGTTTGAAGCAAACATGATGAGCCAGAAGGCACAGAGTGATGCAAATGTGAAGCAGAACAAAATCTAGGCAACAGCTGAAAGCTAAACTCAACAACTTGTTCTGCAAACCAATCCCTTACACTCAATCACATATCCAACAAACCTGGTGCCTTGACATGGCCCCTCTTGAACCTGTATACTATGGGGGGGGTGGTTGTATGTGCAATATCTGGGGAAGAAATGGAGGCTGGAGCCCCGGGAAGGTTTGCTCTGAGGCCAGCAGGATGAAGAAAGACAGCACAGCCCAGGCCCCAGGCAATCAGCCTGGCTTGGGGATGGACCTGAAACACTGCCACCTTCTCTGCTGCACTGCCACCTTCTCTCCTTCCCAACAGACTGCGTGACACAGCTAAGCGTAGTGGAAGACAGGGTGAGAGAGATCCCAACGTCAGACACAGGCAGACATAAGAGGATATATTTGTGTGATACGTATCTGTTATTCCTGTATCATTGAGGCCTCAATTTCTAAAAGCCTGGTTGAGTAGGAAAGCTGAAAGAGCACCTGGGGAGCAGGCAAGAGCAGGCAGACTCAGGGTACCAACCCCGTTGAGCCCCACAGGCTCAGCTACCACACTCATCCGAGTCTGCAAAGGAAGGAAAACCTGGATGTCTGCCCAGTGTGGAAAAAAGGACCAGCGAGGCGACCTAGTGACCCAGTGCCAAATCTGACTGCATCACAATCACATAAACTCCGTTTGGGGAAATGGCTACACCCAGGCAAACATTCCACCTTCAAAGTCTCTGATGCAGTTAGTCTAAATAAGAGCCTCGAATCACAAGCATTTGGTAACAAAAACAATGAGGAGGGAGCAAGTGCCCAGAAGAAACAGAGTCAAGGGTGAATGAACAGCCAAGAACGGGGAGCTGCATGAAACACAGAACCCCAGACCTGAGAAGGGCTCCCCCTCCGAAGCGGTAATGTGGGTACCAGAGAAACCACAAATAATCAGCTGGTGACACTGGCCTTCAGCCAGCCAGTCCAGACAAAGGAGAGGAAAAACTCATAAGGCAATAAGCACATCCAGCTAAGCTAATCTGTGACTACACTTTAGTTACACGATGGTAAAGAGTGGATCTTCCCCAAATTTCTGATTCTTTGTTTTAGCAAACTCTTGTCTGGCTTTATTTCTTCTGTTATTAGTGAAGTTGCTTTTAAAAGATCTCGATCAAACTATTAAAAAAAGAGACTACTACATACTTGAGCAAAGCCCAAGTTTGAATAATAAACTGTCATCCGACACAGAAAGACACTTTGACCTGGCCACGTTAACATACTTTATCTCATTTCATACTCACAAGGGTTCTGGAAAGTAAATGCCTCAGTTTGCAGGCAAGAAAGCTGAGGGAAGTATTTGTTGGTTTGACTTAGATTTTACACATGGGGCACAATCACAGGGGAGTATACGTGCTCCTGAACTGCCATCTGATAAACAGTAAATGTTCGATGATAAGGATAACAATTCCCCAAATTCTAAAATGTAAAGGGAAAATTCAAAAAAAAGGAACTCTCCTCTCTTGTCAAGGAATATGTGGTCTGACTGATCAAATATTTTAATAGACTAGGCTCCCTGATGGTTTGCTGGTACCTGGGGGGATGGCAAAGCAGGAATGTGGGAAATGTAATCTACAATACATATGAATTACTAACTTGCAGAAGTTTCAAGTTAAGATAAAACAACACAAATTCCACTGCATCTAATTTATAATTTGACATTTTCAATTCAGAAGGCTATTCTCCTCCTAATGAATTCATTTAAACATTTTATTAAGCACCTAGTACCTGTAAAGCACTAGCCCTGTGAGAGATACAGACATGAGTAGGCTCTGTTCTTATTCTTGAAGACTCAGCAATCTGTAGTAGACATAAGACAAATACACAAACAACCAGACTTCAAGCAGAATGTTGTCCATAAAAGAGGTATGAACAAATACTGTTGGGTATCTGTGATAATGAAGGTCACCTATAAATCACTTTAGAGCTAAGTAAAACTGCTGGTTAGAAGATTTCCAGGCAGAATAAAGGGTATTAGTCCTTTCTGTGAACTATGTAATATATATATATATAGTTATTTCTGCAAACTACCTTCACCATACCCAGCACAAAGATTTCCCAATGACTTAAAAAAATGTTCAATCATATCCAAAAAATGATTTCCTAGTTTGAAATCATATAGCCTATGAACTATATTACATTATGTTAATTCAGTACAGATCTTACTATTTTGGTTCTTTCTAGAATTAAAGGGGAAAAAACCCACAATCACCAAAGAATACAATGCTCAGAAAAGAGGAGAGATTTAGTTTTGTCCTGCGCATCATAAAGGGCTGTTTGTATTGAGAGTGCACGATGCCAAGGAAAAGCTTCTTTTGACTTAACCCATCATTGTAGCTAATTTTAATACACATCTCAATTCATAAAGTGTTCGGGGGAGGGAATTATGTCAAGATTTTCTAAAAGGTTCAAAGTGGCAAAACAGAACAATTGGTAAATTCATTTACCTCCCCTTTTGTGCCCTTTTAGCCTTTAAAAAACTATATATGAAAGGCCAGATTTTAATGGCTTCCTACTGTGAAATGCACAAATCAAGCAGGGTGAGAAAAGTCTAACCACCGTTAACCTATAAAGGACTGATAATGTAGGTAAAATTATTTACTAGCTTTAAAAAATGAACAGGACAATTTGTGAATGTTTGCTTCTTTCTGCAATTGACAAAATATTGGTCTTTTTTGAGAATGATAGTGATAGAATGAATGCCTTCTCTAACTATGCAGACTGTTAAAGGGTCAAAGGTGAAATCACGACTTGAAGGACATTTATTAAGGTGATAAGGGCTCACTTTATTTCATAAAGTAATAATAATAAAATAAATAAAAATTAGAATTAGGTTCTAGTTAAAAATTAGAATTAAATTAATAATATAGAATTAATTAACAGAATTAATCAGCTAAAATGAGAATTAGTATTTTTAAAAAGGTGGAGTGGAGTATTTTAGTGAAAAATTGTGAACTCTGGCAATAGAAGACTGGAGGCTTATTATAGATATAAGCCTGAATAAGTTACTTTAGTTGTCTGAATTCCCATTTGCTTATGTACACAATTCAATCATTTAACACATACTGTGGCACTATTCTAGATATCAGGCAAACAGCACTGAACAAATGCTTGCCATCATGAAGCTTACATTCTAATGGGGAGAATATACAGAAATGAACATAGAAACATATAGAACAAATAACAGAAATTTTAAAACACACTATGTCAGATGGTGATGAGTGTTAAGGAGGAAAATAATGCAAGAGGTTTCAAAGAATGATCAAAGAAGATCTCACTGAAAAAGATAACACTTGGACAAAGACATGAAAGAACTGAGGGAGAAAGTCCTATAGATATCTGGGGTCAAAAAAGGGAGCAGCAGGAGTAAAGGCCCTGAGGTAGAAACATGCCAGCCTGTTGAATGAACAGCAAGAAAGCCAAGTGTATCTGATGCTACCCAGTAACAGAAGGGAAGCAGGGAAGAGTAGTGGAAAATTAAGTCAGAAAAGGGAAAACGAGCATCTGGGACAAGGTTCTATAGGGCAACTCAAGTATTCTAAGCAAGTTTGGCTTTTCCTCAGAGGGCAATGGGAAGCCATTACAATGTTTGGAACAGAGCAAGTGCTTGTCCTGACTTATATATCAGAATAAACATTAACCATACAGAATTGTTTTGCAAGGACCAAATGTGACATAAAGGGTTTACACTGGAAAGTGCTATAAAAATTCAAAGCATTCTTATTATATCACTAACTCTCTACATGTGCTCTTTCCATAAGACAACTCTGCCAAACTTCCATACAAAACACTACTAAATAAATACTAAGCACTACTTTCCCCATTTCTACTATCTTCTATCTAAGATCTTGGCTTTTTACTTTTCAGTCAGACTACAAATAAGCTATATTTCAACCTGAAAGACCAACAGAGTGAAAACCAATCTCACCACTATCATCAAACCTAGCAATGACTCATGAAATTACATGTGCTTAACGAGCATTTTTCCTTTAAAGTGACCAGATCAGAAAAGGGAGGTTTCAGTGGCTGGTAGCAACACTCCTGTTAACACAATGACCACCCAAACCCAATTTCTACCTTATTTCTTAATTACTGATATTTATCAAATGTACCCAACGCAAATTTTCATTATGTAAATGAAGTATGTTACAAATGGTACAAATTATCAACTAGTTAAACTTCTTTTGTTATGGTACAGCTCATCATAAATCACTTTTTAGAAGCAATTACGGAAACTGATGACCCTGTTAATTTGTAAGGAAAAACAATGACAACCTGAAATGGTCCTGGAAATGGAAAAAAAAAAAAAAAAGAAAGAAAGAAAGAAAGAAAAGGTATTTCCTCACATTCTGGCCTTTGCACTTTTCTGTCTTCTTGATGTCACTTTTTCATTTCAACTAACTTTTACTACCACTACCGCCTGTAGGAAAATAACTCTTATCGCCATCACTAACTACTCCTCTAAACTCCACGCCCCATTGCCAAGCGTGGGCCGGCTTTGCAGCCTGATGTTCCGCCAGCAACAAATACTCTCACGCAATCCTTACTAAGCCCAACTTTCACTAAGCACTCTAACTGCTGTACTAACTTATTCTTTCTTAAACCACTCTCATAGAAAGTCACTCTTTTAACTCCATCTTAGATTTAAAGTTAAATAACTAGCCCAATGTCACATATTAAGAAAGAGAACCACCACGGGAACGTAGGTATTCTTGATCCAGAACAATGCACTTAACCACGGCTGCACGCCATAGCTGACTTAGCTTTGTACCTAAAAACAATAGGTACGAAACAAAACTCATCTCCTCGCTCCTAGCTGGCTCTTTTGCAAAGCAACTCTGCCTTAACTTCGACTGGAAAGGAACTGAAATTTCAATCACCCGGCCTCAAAACTCAAGCCATCTCTTATGTTCCCCCAAGAGCAGTCAGTCCCTGGGACAGGCTGCCTTCAAGCCAAAATTTCACGGAGGAAAGACCACGGGGCAGCGGCAAAGCAAGGCCGCTTCACCAACGCCGGGGGTGCAGTCGGAGCCCTTCCCCCCGGGTGCCCTCCAGAGCTGACATCCCACCCGCTCCTCTGCTCCCCGACACGGACACTGCCAGCTGCGCGCCCCACCGTGGGCGGACCTGCCTCGCCCTCCAGCAGCTCCGCAACCCAACACGCTCCGCTCCAAGCCCCAACCGGCTCATCCTCGCTTCTTACTCCTTTGCCTAACAGTTACAGCCTTTACCTGCTCCTCCGCTTCCGCCATGGTGTCCCCGGGGAGTCACATGACAGACCCGGAAATGAGAGAAACCGAGACACTGGGGCCCAGGGGCTCCTGGGAAATGTAGTTTTAGCAGCATCTGACCGAGACTTCTTTTCTAGTTGGTGAGCAGATTGGGCCTCATCTCTGCTTCTGACTTTCCAAGCTCAATGGAGTTGTACTGTGCGGAATCTGAGCAGAACCGTTGTTAATTCTATGATTTATTTTACTGTTGCTCTTACTGGTCTCATGATTATGATATTATTTACTAATATTTATTATATATCAGTTATTATATATAACTCTAACTCAGGGTTAGAGTTTTGGATGAATTTTTTCATTTAATCCTTCCGGCAATCCCTAGTGCTTTCCCCATTTATAGAGAACACTATGGCTCAGACGTCACAAAACTTGTGAGAGGCAGAAGTACCACTAGAATTTGGCTGTGTCTAATGCCAAAGACTCCGTTATTAGCAAATGCTGCTTAGTCTACAAGTGTTGTTGTCCTTTTTTTAAAAAATATGTTACGTGAATATAAAGCATATGTCAGTCTTGGCAGTGGAGAATCAGATAAAAAATTGTATTTCAAAAATATTTGGTTAGCTTGTACTGCTTACTGCTTTAAGTTGCAATCTTCTTTTGGCATCTGGACATTGAAGTTAAAAACTGTTGTTTCATTAAATTAATTGTTAAACTTTTATCGGATCTATTCTATAAGCAAATATTTAAGGTAGAATATAAACTTGTCCTTGGTAAAATCTGTAAAACCATTGTATTTCTTTCATCCTCTCCATGTTTCTGGACATTATGAGCTCTTCTTTCTAATCCTCAGACATTTGTAGTATCTCGTCCAAAAATAAACATTTTCTTCTTTCTGATCATCTCCAGGAGGTGATAACTAGCAAAAAAATGCCACAAATGACAATAGGTGGTGGGTTCCTAGTGCCCTTTTTTCCTCCTGTGACTCACTGACTCTGATCTAGAAGTAACTCATAAAAGGAGGTCTCTAACTGTAGCCTGGTCAACCCATGATTCCTGTGGTCTAAGTAAGTGACCTCGTGTGAGACACTTGTGTTTTCCCCAGGATTTAAACGATCTTAGCCCCACCCTCTTTCTCTAACCCTTGCTGGGGTCCTCCTCCCAGTCTGCTGATCACTCAGTCACAAGGGAATGATAAAAGACCAACTCAAAGCCTTTATGTATCTATAACCAAGGACCAACTACCCTAAGTTTTGACCTTTTCAATCAGAGAGTTTCTAAGATCTCTTGTAAAGCAGCTTGAACCCAAACATTGCTCTCAAGTTCCATTACTTCAAGTCCTACAAGAACCCTTATACAGACCACAAAGATGTGCAAGCCTTCAATCCACAGGGAAAAGAAATAAGCCTAGCCCTTCTACTTTTCAGATTTTCTTTTAAAAACTGTAATTTTATCTTTTTCCAATAAGATCTAGGCTCACCCATAAAACTCTAGTGGGTTTGATTGAAGATAGCCAAAGTTTACTGCAGAATTTCCTCTGCTCCCTCAAACCTCAGAGACTCTGGATTCCCCAAGGCTTTTCCCCATTCAGTGTACTGTCTTGGATCTTCTGTTTCCTTTTGGACAGACTGGAAAGTGAAGAGACTGGGATACAGAATGATGCACTAGCAGAAGAAACCCACTACAGGCTAGCAGGTTCACACTGTGCCTGTTGGCAAGATGAAATTCACACTTGACCTCAGAGCCCCAAGTTTTCTCCTGTGAAATGAGAGTTTTGGGCTATCTTCTATAAGAGATCTTCTCACCTCCTGCTACTGAAAGTGTGGTCCACAGACCAGGAGCATCAATATCATCTGGGAGTATTATAACTGAAGAGTTTTAGGCCCCTCCAAAAATCTAGAGCCAAAAGCTGGGCTTTAATAATAACCCCAGGGGAAATATATGTACAATAGAGTCTAAGAAGTCCTCAACCCAACAGTCTTTCATTTTATGTCAAATCACCCGCTTTTTCTTGCCCATCGTTCCTTCACCCTCCCACCTTTAAACTGTGGAGATAATGGTAAGAGGAAACATTTTTCTCAAATGCACATGGAAAGTTCACAAATATAGACCATATTCTTGGCCATAAGACACACTTTAAAAAATTCAAAAGATCAGAAATCATAAAACTTCTTCTCATAGACCATAATGTCATTAAACCAGAAATCAGTAACAGAAAGATAACTGGAAAATCATAAATACAGAGCTTAAACAACACACTTCTATGTAGTACACGTGTCAAAAAATAATTCTTGAGAAATATTTTTAAATATTTTGAAATAAATAAAAATGAAAATACAACTCATCAAAAGTTGTAGCATGCAGTAAAAGCAGTGTTGAGAAGGGAATTTGTAGCATTGAAGGCATACATTAGAAAAAAAGAGAGATTTTAAAATCAATAACCTAAGTTTCCACATTGGGAAACCAGCAAAAGATAAGCAAACCAAATCCAAAGTAAACCAGAAGAAAAATAATAAGAATTAGAGCAGATCAATGAAAATGGCAACAAAAAGTCAATTGAGAAAATCAACAAAATCAAAAGCTGGTTCTATGAAAAGATCAGTAAAATCAATAAGGCAGGCTAAGAAAAAGAGAGGGCATAAATTACTAATCTCAGAAATGAAAGAGGAGACATAAAATACAGTTTCTGTGGACTTTGGGAGGATGATAAAGGAATACTGTAAATAATTTTATGCCCACAAATTTGATAATCTAGATGAAATAAACCAATTCCTGCTAAAAGCACCCAAGAGGAAATAGACAATGTTATGTTTATATCTACTGAAAAAATAAGATCGGGGCACCTGGGTGGCTCAGTCCATGAAGTGTGAGACTCTTGATTTTGCTTCAAGTCATGATCTCAGGATCATGAGATAGAGCCCCGCATTGGACTCTGAGCTAGGTGTGGAACCTGTGTGCGGTTCTCCCTCTTCTCTCCCTTTCCCCCTCCCACTCTCTCTCTCTATATAAAGAAGAAAATCAATAATTAGCAACATTTCAGAGCATCTGGGTGGCTCAGTCAGTGTCTGCCTTTGGCACAGGTCATGATCTCAGGGTCCTGGGATCAAGCCCCGCATCGGGCTCCCTGCTCAGCGGGAAGCCTGCTTCTCCCTGTCCTACTCACCCTGCTTGCATTCCTTCTCTTGCTGTCTCTATCTGTCAAATAAATAAAATCTTTAAAATGATAATAATAATAATTAATAACTTTTTCAAAAGGCCTAGATGTGTTCATTGGTGAATTATACCAAAAATTTACAGGAGAAATTATGCCAATTCTCTACAGTCTCTTTCAGAGGACAGAAGCAGAGAGAATAGTTCCTAATTCATTCTATGAGACCAGCATTGCTCTAAAAGAGAATGAGACAAAAAACATTACAAGAAAACCATAGACAATATCTCTCACAAACACAAATCCAAAAATCCACAACAAAATATTAACAAATTGTATAAAAAATGTTTAGGGCACCTGGGTAGCTCAGTTGTTAAGCAGCTGCCTTTGGCTTAGGTCATGATCCCAGGCTCCTGGGACTGAGGCCCACATCAGGCTCTCTGCTCAGCAGGAAGCCTGCTTCTCCCTCCCCTGCTCTCCCTGCGTATGTTCCCTCTCTCTGTGTCTCTCTCTGTCAAATGAATAAATAAAATCTTTTAAAAAATATATAAAAACATTACAGACCACAATCAAGTGGGATTTATCTCAGGTAGGCAAGACTGGTTAATATTCAAAAATCAATTAACATAATCCATTAAATCAATAGACTAAAAAAGGAAAAAATCACATGATCATGCCAATAAATACAGAAACACCCATTCATGATGAAAAGTCTTGGTAAACTAGAAATAGAGGGAACCTTCTCAAGTTGTTAAAGACTATCTACAAAAACGTGCAGCTAATATAATACTTAACAATGAGAAACTCAAAGCTTTCCCACTAAGACCAAGTATAAGGCAAAGATATTCCCTCTCAACATTTTCAACATCATTTTGGAAGTCCTTGCTAATGCAACAAGGCAAAAAACAAAACCAAAAATATACAGATTGGAAAGGAAGACATAAAACTCTTTGTTCACAGTTGACATGATTGTCTATGTAGAAAATTTGAAAGACTTGATCAAAATCTTCTGGAAGTATTAAGTGATTATGGCAAGTTTTCAGGATACAAGCTTAGTATACAAAACTGACTGCTTCCCTACATACCAACAATGAACAAGTCGAATTTGACATGAACAACACAACATAGTTTACACTGCATCCCCCAAATTGATATACTTTTATATAAATCTAACAAATATGTACAGGATTTATACAAGGAATCTATAAAATACTGATTAATAAAATAAAAAAGAACTAAATGAGTAAAAAGACATTCCATGTTCTTAGTTTGGAGGATTCAGTGCTGTCAAGCAATCTTTGACAAAGGTGCAAAGGCAATACAATGGAGCAAAGATAGGCTCTTCAACAAATGGTGCTAGAACAACTAGGTAGCTATACACATGCAAAAAAAAAAAAAAATCTAGACACAGACCTTACACACGTAACAAAAATTAACCCAAAATGGATCATAGACCTCAATGTAAAATGCAAAAATGTAAAATTCCTAGATGATAAAGGAGAAAACCTGGACGACTTTGGGTGTGGTAATGCCTTTTTGAACAACACCAAAGACACGATCCATGAAAGAAATTGAGGATAAGTTAGGTTTTATTAAAATGTAAAACTTCTGCTCTTGAAGAGACAACGTCAAGAGAATGAGAAGACAAAACACAGATTGGGAGAAAATATTTGCAAAAGCCTTACCTGATAAAGGACTGTTATCCAAAATATGCAAAGAACTCTTAAAACTCAACAGTAAGAAAACAAAAAACAACAACAAAAACAAAACATAGGACAAAGACCTTAGCAAATAGCTCACCAAAAAAGATAAACAGAGAGCACATAAGCATATGAAAAGATGCTCCACATCACAATGTCATCAGGGAAAGGCAAATTAAAACAACAATGACATACACCACTACGCACCTATTAGAATGTCCAAAATCTGGAACATTCACAGTACCAAATGCTGGCAAGGATGTGCTGTATATTGCTGATGGGAATGCTAAAGAGTACAGCCACTCTAGAAGACAGTTTGTCATTTTTTTCAAAACAAAACATACTCTTACTATACAACCTAGGAATCACGTGCCTTGGTATTTATCCAAAAAAAGTTGGAAACACATGTCTACATAAAAACCTACTCAGAAACCTATTTATAGCAGTTTAATTTACAATTGGTAAAACTTGGAAGCAAACAAGATGTCTTTCCAAAGATGAATAAACAAACTGTATGCCCAGTTTATTTAGTGTCTATAAATAAATTGTATGTCCAAACAACAGTATATTATTCAGCACTAAACAGAAATGAGTTATCAATAAAAGAAAAGACATGGAACAAAGTGATGTGCATATTACTGACTGAAAGAAACAAATCTGAGAAGTTTATATACTGTATCATTCCAACCAAATGACATTCTGGAAAATACAAGACTATGGAGACAGTAAATTGATCAGCAGTTGCCAGTGGTGAGGAGCTGGGGGTGGCCAAGAGGGGTTTAGAATAGGTAGGAAGAGCACAGGATTTTTAGGGCAGCGAATATACTCTGAAGGTATCATTATGTTGAATGTTTGTCATTAAACAATTGTCCAATCCCGCAGAATGAACATCAAGAGTGAACTGTAATGTAAACTATGGATTTTGGGTGATGTGTCAGTGCAGGTTCATCCATTGAAACAAATGCACCACTCTGGGGGGAAGTTGCGTATGTGGGGGCAGGACATATAAGGGGAATCTCTGGACCTTTCTTTCAACTTTATTGTGAACCTAAAACTGCTCTTTAAGAAGTATTTTGGGAGGGGGCACCGGGTGGCCCAGTCAATAAAGTGGCCAACTCTTGATTTTGGCTCAGATTGTGATCTCAGAGTTATGAGATCAAGCCCCGAGTAGGGCTCTGGGCTCAAGGGGATGTCTGCTTGAGGATTCTCTTGCTCTCTTCCTCTACCATTCCCCCTTTTTAAAAGAAAATGTCATTTTCTGTACAACTATAGAGAACATAAAATAGTATCTTACCCATTGTGAGAGTGGAAAATCCCAGTGGTTACTCTTTCCATGGTAACTTCCCATAAATGATCATCACTTTATGTATGTTAGTACTTCACATATGTGTATTTCTAAAGGGAATGCTGAAGATTAATTTGTTCGTAAAAAGAAAATGGTAATATGTAAGTGATATGTCAAATATAACTCAGTAATGTATGGAGAGAGTATGTATGTTCATTGCAATATTCTGGGGGACTATTTTTCTAGATTTTCTACATAGGAATAGCTATATGTGAATTTTGAACACAATTTGGATTGTAATCTATAGATATATGACAAATTTTAAAAATTTATTAATATAAATTTTAAAAATTTATTAATATGTCATAAATGTAATTCCACTTATATAAACATGGGGCTACAGAATTGTCGATGCTTGTATAGTCTTCTATTGAGTTGGTTATTGTAATTTATGCAGCCAATCCCTTACTTTGAATGTGTAGATTGCTTTCAGTTTTCACTATTATAAATGATATTGTGATAAACATTGTTTCTTTGAGCATTTGTCCATTTTACAAACATTTCCTTAGAAAACTGTGTAGAAATGGAATGGCTTGGTCAGCGTCCCTTGAAGTTGTCATGAAAGTTCTTTGGAACTATCAAGAAATGCCTTAAAAACAACTTTTGAATACTATTATGTGGTAATTTTGAATAATTTATTAAGTCTTTTATTCATCCTTTGGATTTCCTAGTTTATGTCTTACTAAGAAATATTTCAAAGACCATCTGTTTGGATTTTCCCCAGACATAGACTGCTTATGTGCAATCCACTTACCGAACTTCTTTCATATTTTTGACAGAAGAGCACAAAACTAATTTTTTAACTTAAAGCATGAATTCAATCTATTCAGAATCCAGGTGTTTAGCTGTGCCAAGGAAATGTATTATTTTATAGAGAATCTTTCATTTTCAATCAAAATTTTGAAACAAAATACTTAAACACATCCTGCCATTGGATCCAAATATCATTTGTGAAACAAGGTCCATTTTTCAGCAAGAATCCAATTTCAAGGTATGTTTGTGGAGCAAGACCCTTTCTCTTCCATATATCTCACATCCTTCAGACACAAAGACATTAAACATTGAAAAAGAACAAGAAGACAAGCGAAAAAAGGAAGAGGAAGAAGTTTCTACGGTTGCAGGTGAAAACAATGGCCATACCCAACCATGTTCCAAAATGTAACATAACGAGCATATTAGTTTACTGAAACTTAATAATCTCCTGTTTAGTTTAAATAGTAATATATTTCTTAGCTAGAAAACTAATCCACAATACTGCTGAATCTGTATGGTCTGAACATTAGAAAACACTACCATTGCAGTTCCAGTAATTAAATTAAAAACACCACCACCAACAACAACAAAACTAGGGTTTAATAGTTTGTATTTATTTTGAATATTGGTTCATGAAGAAAACCAAACTTAATCACCCCAGGGTCTTTTTGTTTGTTTTTGTTTTTGTCTTTGTTTACCTCAATGTGTTTCTCCAGTCATTTATTGGAATATGATAACCAAGGAGTTTATCTACCATTTCCGGCATTGTTATCACAGGACAGCACAGCCTTAGCTACCAGCCCCTGACTCAGATATGAAGTCTAGAGCCTTTTGATTGTCCCTTTAAGGAGAGGAATGACTTTAAGCACCACTAGGGAAATCCCCCCAAATAAAAACCATACCAAGGAAAATATGAAGAAAAAAGAGGTTTACAAAATGAAAGGTAAGATCACATTGCACACTAAGGAGAAGCCAGACCTATATCTTTGGGTAATCTGTGTTAGACTTTCGTGTGGTATTTCCAGCTGGTTTGACAGCTACTGGAGAAAAATCATTGCCTTGGTCCTCACCAAATGCAGCAGCTACGTCTGGTGTCTCTAGTTGATATACTTCATGAACTTCTTTGACGTATAAGCGCCTGGAAGGTAAGAGAGGAACCCCACTACCAAAAACCCTAACTCCCTACCAACTGCCTCCCAGAGCCGTCTGACATGCTCTCCCTCTGTGCCTGTCCCTCACTCTGGTTCCTGAAGATCTTGCTTCAAACTGGGAAGTTCTGGCCTTGCTATTCCCATAAACCAGCTCCTACCCCTTTTCCTTTATCCCATGCTGCAGACCCTACTTCCTCTTCTTTTCATTGTGTTTCAATGCCTGTCAATGGTGCAGGTGAGTGGAAAGGAGGAAAGGGAAAAGTCTTTATGATAGGATTGGCCAGGGAGAAAAAAACTATGCCATACCCTCAGTTGATACAGAAGATGGGATAAACTCTACCAAGTCTGATACTGGGTTTCTCCTATCTCTGGTCTGTGTGTTGCAACTGAAAAGACCTAATGGCAGAAAAAGCCTATTTTAAGTATGTATGATATGTGCGTTAGACATTTATTGGGTTGTCAGCCCAGCCCCTTTCCTGGGATTGGCCTCCCTACCACCCCATGCCCCTGGCCCATGGGTACCTGCAAAGTCTTTATACTTACTGTATTCAGTTTATTGATCTTTATCCCTTTCCTAGGAATTTAGGAATTTTTTTTTTTTTTTAAAGATTTTATTTATTAATTTGACAGAGAGAAATCACAAGTAGACGGAGAGGCAGCCAGAGAGAGAGAGAGAGGGAAGCGGGCTCCCTGCCGAGCAGAGAGCCCGATGCGGGACTCGATCCCAGGACCCCGAGATCATGACCTGAGCCGAAGGCAGCGGCTTAACCCACTGAGCCACCCAGGCGCCCCAGGAATTTAGGAATTAAGACCAAAAGAAATCAAGCTATTTCCTGATTCTGTGAAATATCCCAGGAATTTTTTGTTGTTGAAACAATTTCAAATTAGTTTTCTGATACTTACAGTCAAAAGATCTCAAACTGATATGAACACACACACACACACACACACACACGTGCACGTGCACATGCGTGCAAACACACAGATGCGGGCTTTCTCCTCTAAGCAATCTTTATATCATATCTTTTCCGCTTTTTCGCTCTTATAAAAGGACTTTGGCAGCCAGGGAACCAGTCTTGATTCTCAGCCCTAATGGGTTAAGGGAGGGAGTCAGAATAGAAACAGGCCTGAATTCCCTGATCTTTGGATGGTCCATTCAATTCCCACTCCCACCTCATTTTGATACATTCCCTTATTTGCAAGGAATATGCTACTGTTTGAATGCCAGTTGAATTTCACCCAGTAACTGATTTTTGCCATGCCTTCTTAGCTAGATATCAGATGAGTGAGTAGTTGCTGATGAATCTGGATGTCAGGCCAGGAGCCATTTTGAAAGGCAGTTTCAAGTTCAGGAGAAATTATAATATTGAGACCCTCAAAGATGCTGAATCAATTCTCTGGTTCAGGAAGTAGATGGTATTAGTCTTACATGTCCATTCTTGGCTGATCTAGAGGTGGGATGATTCTGAAGGAGAAAGTGTTCAGGAAAATCTTGAGGCCAACCAGGAAGCCAGCCGAAAACCTATCTGTGATTGCCACAAGAGTATTCTTACTGTAATAACATACTTTGAGTTAAAAAGAACACACCTCCTTCTTGCTTAAGTGGCATGTGGTTGGCAAGAAGGCTCCTTCTCATTGGTAGAAAGGAATAAAGTACTGAACAACCAAGACCTAGACGTACCTTTTTGCAATAAAACACTTCCTAACTAATAATAATATAGTTTACTCTTGGAGCATTGAATTTCCACCTTCTTTGAGTTCCCATCTTGTAATGCTTGAAAGTCTTCCTCTTCCACAAACAAACTAAAATTAATTAACAGGTTTTTCTCTTTCTAACGATCTAAAGTATTGTTAAGTTTGCACTCTGATCCACAATTTGTAAATATTATCCAAGATACTTCTCTTCTGCTAAACTG
Source organism: Mustela erminea (assembly GCF_009829155.1). Lineage (NCBI taxonomy): Eukaryota > Metazoa > Chordata > Mammalia > Carnivora > Mustelidae > Mustela > Mustela erminea. The sequence continues at coordinate 106,336,451 of NC_045624.1, read as the reverse complement.
TGCAATGTAAGCAAATATTCAGACTCTAATAATGGTAGTCCTTGCAAACATGGTATGATTTCAATATAACTTCATACCTGGAAAAGGATTCACTGGTGACAGTTATACAAAATGCTCCAAGAGCCACAATGCTGCAAATGGCCAGAGAATCAATGCCTTCAGTGCATCTACAAACCTCAAGAGTTATCTTATCCCACAATGGTGGCTTTTTCCTATGTTTGCATGTTCTGTATTCCACAAATTGGGCTAGCCTAGTTGAAACTCTTAGAGATAATGCCAGAGTGACTCCCAGATCCATGTAAGATCTGTACTCCCTTACAGATAACAGCCATTTCAGCCATAGAACCCTGTCCCTCCCTCAACAGGATGTGGATTCTTGCAAAGCAAGGAGTCATTGGTTCCTCCCTTGGAACTGCCCTCATTTTTGGTGTCTGGAAGCCATTCCTCACTCCATGCACCAGATAGTGGCATGTAATAATATTCTAAATTTGGTGATATGTAGCTAATATTGTCAGAGTAAATTGTGCTTAAATGCTTCTCACATTGTTTATTGCAAGAAGGTTTCTGGGAGGGTTTTATTCAGCCTATTCATAGACTTATATGGGGAAGCAGCTTGTTCTGGAGACTTTAGAACTTTGTTCCTGAGTTATTTACCAGATTCTTTCACACATGAAATGTGTCTTAAGGTCCTCATTTCCCTTTCAGAAATATCGATAGTACAATATTATTATGTAACTTGTTTTGAGGATTGATCAAAAGGCAAGAGTTTTTATACAGATGGCATCCATCTATTTAATAGTTATCCTGTATTAGGGGTAGGCATACCAACCCAAAGATTAGGGGACAGTTCTACCTAAGACTCCCTCATTGTCGGATTAAATTTACAGAGACTCAGATTAATTGCTGTTGCCTGATATAGTTATTCACGAAGTTTTTGTCTCTTCCTATCCCCCTTTGAGGATGTAACCTAATCCATCTCCTGCTCTCCAATACCTCCTCCTCCCAGGTCTCTTCTTGATGATTGGCCCCATTCTACACGCACTTGACCTGTCACAGAGTGAGATATCTTCCCTGGGGTGTCTCCTTTGCTCACAGACACTAACAAGTACCAAGCTCTGTTCATTTGTCCTGTGAACATCTCTCTCGATGCCTTCTGTCTATCCCCGGTTCGTGTCACCATCAACCTTCCCCTAGGTTACTGTAACACTCCTTCCGTCTCTATGCCTCCATTCCTCTCTGTCTACTTCCTTATCTCATTGTTGCTACAGTGATAGTTTAGGAAGGAGACATAATGGGACAGCTCCTCTGCTTCAAACCTTTCACTGGCTCTCCATTGCTCTAGGGAGAAAAATCCAGTGGCTTAGTATTCCCCATCTCTCCAGCCCCATACGCCCCTCCTCTTTCACTGTCTTTTCTGGCCATATGGAATCACTTGGAGCACCTTATGTGTCCCACTCCTTCCAATTTCTGGGCCTTCAGATGGCCCATTCTCTATCTGGAAGATCCTCCTTGTCCCCTATTCCCTTACGCCACCTCCATACTTGACCACAGTAGCATCCGGCTTCAGAACTATCACTTGTTGTTATTGCCCTAACAACAGCAAGAAAAACCGTATTAATAATCTTTTCTCAAGGAAATATGCTTTCTATTTCTAGGTTGTACTTGCAGCACATTTCCTAGAATTTTAGGCAGGTCATGGTGCCAGTTTATCTATGACTGGTTATCATGAGTCTCTAATAGCTTTTATAGACATAAACTGGTGCTTCTGTCCTAAGCAAGTGAATTAGGGACCCTGGCAAACTAGAGCTCTTTCAAGCCACTAGGTTATTAGTCAATAAACATATGACTATTTACTTTGACTCTGAGTTGAGTAAGTTTCTTTAAGTGGCTAATATTGCCTACAATATTTTTTCCTACTCTTCCAGCCTATCACTTGATGATGAAAACAACTTGATATTTTACTTTATATCTTCCACCCAGGAAGTTATAAAATAACTTCTAAAATAACTTCGTTCTCAAAAAAAACTCTGACTCTTGGAACCTTAGCTTAGTTTTCTTAATTCTTTTTTTTTTTTTTAGATTTATTTATTTATTTATTTGACAGAGAGATCACAAGTAGGCAGAGAGGCAGGCAGAGAGAGAGAGAGGAAGGGAAGCAGGCTCCCCGCTGAGCAGAGAGCCCGATGTGGGACTCGATCCCAGGATCCTGAGATCACGACTTGAGCCGAAGGCAGTGGCTTAACCCACTAAGCCACCCAGGAACTCCCCCCCCCTTTTTTTTTTTAGATTGTATTTATATATTTGAGAGAGAGTGAGAAAGAGAAAGAGCACAAGTTGGGGAGTAGAGGAGATGCAGAGGGAGAAGCAGACTTCCCACCAACCAAGGGAGCCAAATGTGGGGCTCGATCTCTGGACCCCGGGAACATGACCCAAGCTGATTGCAGATGCTTAACCAACTGAGCCACCCGGGTGACCCAGTTTTCTTGAATCTTTGCAGATTTTTGTTCTGATCTATTTGCTGAGTTTACAGTACCAAGCGTGGAACATTCAAACCATGGGCACATATAGTTAGGCCAATAGGAATTGTTTTTGCTTTATCGTTTTCATGGCCGAAGACTTTAGAAATATATTGGCATAGGGGCGCCTGGGTGGCTCAGTGGGTTAAGCCGCTGCCTTCGGCTCAGGTCATGATCTCAGAGTCCTGGGATCGAGTCCCACATCGGGCTCTCTGCTCAGCAGAGAGCCTGCTTCCCTCTCTCTCTCTCTCTGCCTGCCTCTCCATCTACTTGTGATTTCTCTCTGTCAAATAAATAAATAAAATCTTAAAAAAAAGAAATATATTGGCATAAAGTCATTAAATATAGAAGGCAAATTTTGTTTCTTAATGGGATAACTTAATCTTTCTAAGTGCTGATCACAGTTAATTTTCATCTTCCAAAGAGTTGAGTGTGTTTGAACGTCTCACTGCTAGGTAGATTCATTCAGTGCATCTTAAAGGTGCTTGTTTATTTTGTTTTTTGTTTTGTTTTGTTTTACCTGCTGCATCTCACAGTGAGAAACAGGTGTTTTTAATATATGTATACATATATATGTATATATATGCACACACATACATATATATACATGCACACACACATCAAAAGAATATATATACACACATATATATATATATGCACACACTCAATTGAAACAAAATTTCCATAAATAATATTGAACCTTAGTATACGTGGTTCACACTGGCATCATTGACATTTTTAAAATTCTATCCAACCCTATGCTATCCTACAATGTTTTGTTTACTACCCATTAAGTTTATTTCATTACCTGCAATTGATAAAAACTGCCTTATAATTTTTGACAATAAGAAAATAACAAGGCAAGTAAGGCGGGCTTTCTGGAACATTTCGCCATCCTTTCATCCTTTGATCTTTAGATGTTGCGGGTGGGGATCAGTCACAGTGGCTTCTTCACATTTTTGGTCTTTGAGGTGAACATGTGACTAAGTTGAGTCAGTTATAACATTTCCTCCTGGACACATAATTCTTGCATGAAGGATGTTTAACCCCATATGCACTGATCAAAACTTCTCTGCTAGAATGAGTATGGAAGATGGTCTCTATCTTCTGGGGCTGCCCAGCTTTGATGAGTTGGGTGTAGACTGTCGGCAGCCATCTTTATCTTGCTTGTATGGAGAAAGCTTGATTGAAGAGTAGAGCCAAGCTTTGCTGAGGGATGACGAGAAAGAGAGAGTGCCATGGAAGCAATGTGTTAGGGACTGGATCAAGCTTGAAGAATTCTAAATTTATCTTATTAAATTTAAATTTAATTGGTGTATTAAATTGCCTTATTGTTTCCTTTTTCTTTAAGCTGTTTTGAACGGAGTTTTTTCACTTGCCCGGAAGAGCCTTGATAGCATGGTTAAGCAATGCAAACACCACATGCCTGTGACCTTACTGGAAATACTCATAAAAGCTATCCTCTGCCTCCCTTCTATGTCCATTGAGAAATGGGCTATCTGGTGACTTACATAGCAGGATAATATATTTTAAGAGTATTCTCAATATTAACTCATACATCCTTCTCCCACCAGTTCTTATAGCCCTTGTCTTCCCCCTCAATTCAGCCAGTTTGGTATTTTTTATTCATTTCCTTAGAAAAGGGGTGACACCCCAGAAACACAAAGTCTGGGCTTTTGCTTTCAGTTGTTTAGGCTTCAGAAGACCATGAAAGAGTTGTGATGAGTAAGACAAAAAGCTTTCTATCTATAACATCAGAAAGGAATTCCCAGGCTGAGGCAAGTGACAGATCAAGGAGACAGAATGTGAAGGAGAGTTAGGAGAGGCCCTAGGGAATGCCACCCAGTTCTGCTTCAGCATCTGGTCCCATGAACAAGAGCCAGCACCAATCCTTGGAGGACTTGCCGGCTGTATTTAGGTGAAGACTATGCAGTCCCTGGACTGGGTTTTGTCAGTCATTCTTGCATAAAGGGTTCATGAGAATCTGTCTCCCACAGAAGTTACTACATGACCTGCTGAGTGTCAGTCAGGTAGGAAAGCTGCCCGCTTTTCTCTGTCCCAGTGAAACGATCCTGCTAATGCTAGGTAGTCAACCCCCACCTGAATCTGCCAAAGCCCCTTGAAATGGAGAGTGGATCTAGATACAGAGAGGTATTTGAGGAGAAAGGAAGGCCCACTGCATGTGAACTTGGATGAAGCAATTTCTTATCAGCTTGAACTTTCTCCAGAATCAGGCAGTAATTAAAAAACAAAAAACAAAAAACAAAAACCAACAAACTTGAGCTGACCCCCCCAAAGCCTCCCTCCCCCCGCCACACCATTACCTCCACCACCACCATCACACTTGAGTATTTTATGTTGTGCTGAGTGTAAGGGCCTGCTCCTCCCAGAGGAACTTGCTTGTGGACCCCAGATGTAGGGGTGGGGCAGGCCAGGTGGAGATGTCCAATCGGTGCAGCATTTGTATATCCACTGGGGTGAATTGAGATCCGATTGGCCACCTGTATAGGGGTGGGGCTCAACCAACCGCATAAAGGTTGCTCTGCGAGGCTAGCAGAGGAATAGGAGAGCTGTGATGGGAGCAGAAGGAAGAATTGGTGGGAGCAGAAGAGTCCACAGGAGCGGAAGAGTGGGCGGAGTGGAGGAGCTGTAACAGCTCTTGTAAGAGCTATAACCACCGCCAGCGGTCCGCCACCGGCGGTCCCTGCGCCAGCAGTCTCCAGCCTCCAGCCTCCGCGGCCCTGAGCCACCGCCTGCAACCTCCAGCCGCCTGCGGCCCCGCCTCTGGCGGCCCCCAGCCGCTGCCTGCAGCTTCCAGCCGCCTGCGTCTGGCCTCTGGCCGTCCCGCCTCCAGCGGCCCCCAGCCGCTGCCTGCCCCCACCCACCGCCTGCAGCTTCGAGCTGCCTGAGGCTCCGCCTCCGGCCCCAAGCCACTGCCTGCAGCCTCCAGCGGCCCTGCCTTCAGCAGCCCGGAGCTGTAGCCTCAGGCAGTTGCGCTGATGACGGTCCTGAGACGCCGGCAGTCCAGTGGTCAGCAGTCCCAACACCTGCAGCCCTTAGATGCCAGTGGTCCTGAGACACCAGTGGTCCAGTGGTCAGCAGTCCTGACGCCTGCAGCCCCTAGAGGCCAGCGGTCCTGAGACCCCAGTGGTCCAGTGGCCCAGCGATCAGCGGTCCCGAGATACCAGTGGTCCAGCGGCCCAGTGGTCAGCGGTCAGCGGTCCTGAGACATCAGTGGTCCAGTGGTCAGCGGTCCCCACGCGTGCAGCCCCTAGACGTCAGCGGTGCCGAGACACCAGCGCTCCAGCGGTCCAGCGGCCCAGCGGTCAGCGGTCCTGACGTCTGCAGCCCCTGGATGCCAGCAGTCCCGAGACGCCAGTGGCCCTGAGATGCCAATGGCCCCTAGCCACCAGCAGCCTCGCCGCAAAATGCCTCGCCACCCCGAGCCACGAGCGGCCTTGTCTGCAGCGGTGGCTTCCTCTGGGTGGCAGCCTTGTCAGAGTGGAATCATGGGGAGCAGAGTCTGTGTCATCTGGGTTGTCCTCCTTGTCATCATCGCTGTCATCGTTGCCTCTTTGTCGCCGGGAGCAGCCTCGTCCGGGAAGCGGTCTTGTCCAGAATGGCCTCTTCTTGGGAGCGGCCTTGTCTGGGGAGCAACCTCATAGAGCAGCGGCCTCATCTTGGGAGGGGCCTCTTCTTGGGAGCGGCTCTGATCATGGAGCGGCCTCATCTGCGGAGCAGCCTCGTCCGGAGCGGCCTTCTTGGGAGTGACCTTGTCGGGATCATCGTCATCGCCTTTTCGTAAGAGATAGCCCTGACCGGTCAGTTTGATTCTTGATGCTTGGCGCGAAATAAAGTTTTGCTTGACCTTCGCTTTGTATCAATCTCGTTCCTTTGATCACGGACCCTAACACTGAGCAGGGATTTAGTCAATCAGCAATAAAATATTTCACACATTTTTGTTTTATGGCTTCTCAGTGAATGTTAACAAATGTTAATCAAGCCCAGTATGGGGCATTGGTAATATAAGGATGAATAAAACAGATTTCCGTATCCTCATCGTTGCCCATAGCAACAGGTAGTGGGTGAACGCAGAAATGTGTGTAACTATCCCACTGAAAGGGTTAATGGAAAGGGGGTCCCTCCTGGGTGACGTCCCAAGGCCACTTCCATCCTATTACAGATTTTTTTTCTTTTTTTTTTTGGTGGGGGCAGGGGGTGTCAAAAACTACCCTGCATTGTCACACTTTTCATTTCAGTTTAGCAATCAACATTTCACTGGTAATGTTCAATAAAGGAGGTTTCCCCTGTTTCCTGAGGGGAGAAATTTTACATTAATTGCAGTGTAAGAGGTAAACGATGTGCGGGAGAGCCTCTGACGGGTCGTGTTCCCCAGCTCTACTGACAGACTCTGGCGGAAGAGCATGGCGCCAGCGCCACGTGAGGCAAGGGCTTTCCGTGGAGTCTGGCTCCCAGGGACAGCCTCACCAGCTGGCAGCCTCCTCCTGTACTAGTTCCACTTGAGCCCTGTTACACTTTTCTCCTCTTCACAGAAATAGCCAGCCCTTTCTATTTCCTCTCTTCCTCCTCAGACTCCTTCAATAATTGATGCCAACCCACCACCGGGAAGCCTGGACGCCCAGCCTTGGGCAGCTCTCTATGAAGAAGCCGCCGAGCTCCCACGTCTGAATCCTGAGCTCTGCACTCCGCTCCACGCCATTAAGTGGTGCTTGAAAGAGACTGCTTAAGTCCATGGCTTTGTGGTGGTTTTTCCCCCTAAGCTTCTTATCAGTGAGCCTTACTGAAGAGACATATTTGGAGCTGAGAGTCTCTTCCAGGGTGGAGAGTCTAAGGAATTAAAAACCCAGCCACTCCCTGCCACCATAGTCAAAATGGAGCCCAGAGATTCCCCAGAGACAGGAGGAGGCCGTCCGACCTAAGGAAGTGAACTGCCTTCCTAATACATGCGAGGGAAAGGAATTTTTCAGAAATGGAAGACCTACGATTTTGAAAAGATTAGGTGGCATCCCAAAGACCTACAGTTTAAGTAGAACATTCTAATTGAGTGACTGCTCTACAGAATAAGTTAGTAACTGAACTGACCACATCTGAGGAACAGGCAAAACATTTCTGGGAACAATAGTTCTTCTACATTCTTTTCATTCCGTAGGTTCAGAGAAGGTATTTTGAAGGATCATAAGCCTTTCATGAACCCATGCCCAGGATTTAGAAAAGCTGGAGTCACTGCATGCTAACCTTTCAAAATAAGCTCAGTTCACCCCCTCCTGACTCCCAGCCCCAAAATGAACTTTAAAGGAAAAAATTCAGAAGTTAGGAACTACACGCACTAGGAATTATTACAGCCAACGTGTAACATAAACCTGTCGCATTTTGGCAATAAATTAGTTAGATGTCCTATTAAATGTGACATATCCCTATTGATTGTCAAGAATTAGAAATTGAAACTAAGTGCCATTGTTGATTTATATTTGCTTTAAAGTAACACTATAATGGGTGCCCTTCTTTAAGACAATTAAATTAACCCCATTCATGCTCTTCATATGTACAGCAGCAACTTTATCATATCGATATTTTCTAAGGTTGGCATTGGAGAGACAATTTTCAGATGGGAAGGACTGGTGGCCCAGGCTTGGCTGCCTCCCTTGGCAGAGGCCATTTTCTCCCCACATCAATGTACACATTATTCTCACATTTTCTTAGAATTCAGAAGAAATGACTGGAGACAGGAAGATTTTGCTTCTGGCCACTCATTAAGGCTCAATTACCAATTTCAAATTTCCTGTCCTGGGATATGCTATCCAGTATGACTTATACTGAGGAAGTTTCCTCCTCTGGGGGAAAATATTTCTCAACTATAGGGTTGGGCTTATTTTAACCCGATAGGATATCATGTTAACACACATAGACCAACATCAGGATAAGAGATAATGCGTGGGTCTTTTCTCTACACAATCATCTATAATAACTAGAACCATAATTACTTACACAAATGTATTCTATTCATACACAGATGCTCTTCAAATTTTCTCAACATCCTGGTGAATAAATCATGATCATGGTTTACTTCCTACTCAAAATATTCTACAAACTTCCCTTTAGTGACAAGATAGTCCAAACTCTTTAGCATGACATTCAGGGCCCTTCAAGCAGTAGAAAGAAAAATAAAGGAACAAAGTTTAACAGCACCACAATGTTTTAATTGTGACCAATCCCATTCTAGACTGTGGTCCTCCAGGACATAATTGCCTTATAATCCTATCTCAGTCATTTTCCATCTGTGTGACTTTGGAGAAACAGTTCAGTGTTTCCATATAAGGACACTGAGTTTCAGATACATTAACTAGTTTCTCCAAGATTACTTGTGTGGAAAATGGCAGAGATGGGATTGGGACCAAGTCTGTTTGGTTCCAGAACTGAGCTCCTATGGGTTCCTTTAAGTCAAGTCAATGACAGGCAGTCACAGTGATTGGGACATAGCAGAAATTCAATACAATACAAGCTTATTTTAAGTCCCTCACCCACATGGCTCCAGAACTAAGCACCTGACAATATCTCTGGTAATTGGCATCTCATGTGTCTTGAATTAATGATCAGGTTAATGACTTCCATTTCTCAAATGAGGAAATTGAAACTCAGGGGGGTTAAGCAGCCTGCATAGTTCTAGGGATAGAAAGTGGCAAAGTCAAGATTAGAACCCAAGTCTTTTGATTCTAAGCCTTTTGTTCATGCCAAGCCTCTCACTAATCATATATTTAAAATTTATAATTAGAGAGGGATGTAATTGACAATAAAAGAATGAATATTTAAACTTCCTAAGAGAAGATATCTTTTTGTGGAGAAAAATTCATCCTACTCTTCTATTGACAAGATTGTCAAAATATCTATTGTTAAAAATAACCCATTATTGTTCTTTTAAAAGAGAATTTTAAAGTAAAATCTATGCTTCTCTGTAGATGAACTAAATCAGATTTTATCAGGTAAGCTTGAAGGGGCTAGAAGCACATTTATGATAAATAGAAAGAAAATCTATTTTTATTGACTCAATCCTTAGGATATCAGAATGAATATATATATATATATATATATATATATATATATATATATGCAAGCTTATGTATTAATCTTCTAACCATTTTTCCATTTTTCCTCCCTTCAGTGCCCACGTGGTCCTGCTTAAAAATGTGAGGGGAAATCTAGGATTTACAGTAGATTTCTTAGCCCTTGATGTACATAGACTAGAGGAGAGGCACAGCCTATAAAGTCAGACGTGGCCTGAACAAAAACAAATATATTTGTTAGGTTTTCTACCCACTGTTCTTTTCAGAAACATACTCATCTAACATTGAAAGTGAACATAACTTTAAGCTTAAAAAAAAAAAAAGAAAAGAAAAGAGAGAGGATTTTTCTTTCCCTAACATTGAAGCACCCTATTAAAATCTTGAGAATAAAACTTCCTTTCCTATCAATGTTTTCCTTTTCTATTAAGCAAATATTGATTTCCCCTCCCTCCGGTTTTGATCCAAGAATCCAAATGACCATGGCCTTTTTGGTTTGCTTCCTTCTTTGTGCATTGATGACTAGCTAGGCAGTGTTTGTAACCTGCTTGCTGCTAGGCCGCCAACAGGGGGTGCTCAGTGCATATTTGGATGAAGGGAAAACAAGATTTCATTCCTAACAATCTTCAGTTTTATTTGTCTCTACTTTGGATGCAAAAGTAAAGACTATAGTTCTCACACACACAAAGGTTTTGCAAATATGCTCAGAAGCAAAGGGAGGAAATGCATAGGTTAGTGAAGGGGGCCTTGGGGAGAGGCAGTATTTATACACGAGGCAGGATTGAGGTTTGGGGGATCGGGTCCCTGAAGGATTTGGGTCATTGATCTATCAATTACACCTGAATTTTCTCAGCTATAATGACTAAGCTTATTGGATAATTTATCAACTGCTTACCTTGTGTACATAGAAACAGAGTGAGTGGAGAAAATACGCTGTAATTTTGCTTTTCCTTGTTACTCTTTAGCACATCACTAAGCATTCAGTCTTGGCTTCTCCAAGAATAGAATGCTGAATGGGATCATGCGTTCCCACTGACAGTTTCTGCCATGAATAAACCCCTTGACGTTCAAATGGCAAATGGAAATAATAAAGACATTTTGGTATATAAAATTTGGAGGACAACCATATATTATAAGATTAAGGAAAAACTGGAGAGGTGTTAGGATTTGAAGTAGCTCTTACCTACTTAGATTCAGATTCGGCTTGAATTCATAAAATCCCTAAAAATAAAAGTACATGTGACATATTCAAATATTGTCTGATCATAATGTTTAAAAGATCAAGCTTAAACTGGGAAGGAGATTAAAAAGAAGTTGCCTGAACAGTTGACAAATGCTGACAGAAACAAGTTATTTTGAATCATTTGCCTCCGAAGACAGATGAAAAAGATCAGAAGTAAAAAACTCTCGTTAAAAGAAAATATAGTATATGGCAAGCCATATAAAATTTATCTGTATATATCATCAAGAAATACCAAAAGCCATAGGTACATATTGAAATATTTTTAAAATAATTAATATTTCTTCCTTTTTATCCAACGAGTAAATAAGGTTTTCTGTAGACTTATTAAAGCCTTTATTTTGATTTACACAGCAAATACTTCAAAAAGACTGATGGCCTTACTCATTATTCAACAAAACCACAAGGAAAAATGTACATCTTAGAAACATACTTTGTTTTCTCTTTCTGGAGCCCAAACAACTTCTAGCTAAAAGACATATTTTGATTAAGATAATATTTTTCCCTAATCAATATTTTTTACCTCTGGGTTATTACTTCCTTGAAGGCTTCTCTGACTTTTTTTTTCTTTCTTTTTTTTCTTTTTAAATTAGTCCATGTAGTTTATGAGAAATCATCAGCCCTGCCATATGCTGCCGGTTGCATTAAATCTTTCCCTTAGTATTTACTGCTGGGTGGCAAGGCTTGTCTCTAGCCTTTATGGTTTGGCATCAAATCTTGAAATGTGTATTTTATACTTAATTGGAATGGGGATAGGAGCACAGGAGCAGAATTAACCATTAATGAAATAAGACTCCTCTTGACCAACATTCCCCATTTTCTAACTTGGTTGGCAAAATGCTTGAACATTCCTTGGTGTGAAACCATGTCCACTGAGGTACACATGCTTTGTGCCTAGAACTATGCACTGTTGAGTAAGGGACAGATGAGGCTAGGTAGGGAGAGGTAGATAGGAGGCAACGTGACCAGGGTCAGGCAGAGGTCTATATAACCAGGCTCTCAGAAATCCCAGATGTGGAAAAACAGACATGATATTTATAAGAACACCTTGTTCCTTCTCATGTTATAAGTCCACAATGTTTGTTCTAACTATAGAATGATATTCACAAATCCACCATGATATTGACAAATTTATCAAGTTCCCTGGTCAGTTTCCTATAAAAGAGGGACCATAAAAGTCCCCAGTGGTAACCCATTTGGGACTGCTTTCACTTTAGAGAGCACATTTTCTTTACTCTCTGTTCTCATCTTAATAAACTTTCACTTTACTTCACCCTTTTGTCTGGGAGATTCATTCTTCAACTCGATGAGACAAGAACCCTGCAACTAGACCTGGGTCACATGGCCATCAAAGTATCTAAAGATTTTATTTATTTATTTTTTTGGACAGACAAAGATCACAAGTAGGCAGAGAGTCAGGCAGAGAGAGGAAGGGAAGCAGACTCCCTGCTGAGCAGAGAGCCCGAGGACCCTGAGATCCCAGGACCCTGAGATCATGACCCTAGCCGAAGGAGAGGCTTTAACCCACTGAGCCACCCAGGTGCTCTGCCATCAAAGTATCTAAATGCTTACTTTGGATTTTTGTACCTGTCTCAACCATTTTTGTGGATGGGTGACAAATGGTTTACGGACCAGTGCTGGTCTGTGGACCACACTTTGAGGAGCACTGGTCTGAGTATGAGAAGGAAGGGGACACGTGTCAGCTTCTTCTTCTCTCCAGTGTCCTCCATTTCCCCAAAGATCTCCATCCAACTTCACTCTAACACATGGGCACACACGCGCACACAGTGGTTGAAGCCCTCAAATTAAGGCTTGGTGTAATATACTGTCTTGATACCTTGTAAAATTTGGAGGGCCTTAAATGATCTGATCACAAATTCCCCTCCTAATTTTGCTCCTTTGGATAAGAACCTTTCCTAAATAACTTTCCTCATCAAAGGACCAGGCACAGTTCCTTCTTATTCCTTAGGAGTTTCAGTTCTGGGGAGATGGAATTATGGAAATGAGCCAATCACACGTTCCCATAGGCACCTCATCCTCTTAATACTACAAAGACTGCCTCTCACAGTTCAGTCTGTTCCTGAGCACAAACTCCACGTGGTCCAGCGTGGTGCCTGTGGTGTTCCCCTCTCTGGATTGTGAGTATATGTAAAAAATAAACTGCTCCCTGTCTCATCATCTCAATCCAATGTTGGTATCATGTGTTCAACCATCCTTCAACCCCAAGGTGGGAATCCCTCCTTCACCAATGGGCAAATAAGAAGCAGTTCAAAGGTGTACACACACACACACACACACACACACGCACACACTCACCCACACACAGAGCTCCTGAAGGGAAAAAAAATGGTTTACACTAAGCCTGTCCTCTCTAAGGACAGTGGTTAAAATTATATTCCTTCCCTGTGCTATTGCTCTAAATCACAGTTTCCTTCTTAAAATGAGCAGGGAGGAGTTAGGAAGAGGAGGATGTGGACCTCCAAGTTTGGAATCAGAAGAGCCAAGGTGAAAAGGAATAGCATCCAAATGCCCTGGCATACCATAAGCCTTAAAAGAAATATGCATTCTTTCCCACTCCTTCCACACTACCATCATGTGGCCCAGCATGATATCGGACATGAGTATTTTTGTTAAATGCCGTATGCATATTTTTTAAAAGGGAGATCTTAAAATGATGGTTAGCTGACAGCTACAGACTCAGTCTGCCCCATTTTCCCTCCGAAGTATCCAGGAAATGTAGCACTGCAGCTGCAGGTGACTTAGGGAATGGCTGGGGCCCTGGTAGGAACGGAGGTTTCCGGTGATTGGGATCAGGCAGTTCTCCTCTGCTCCTCCCATCCTCTCCACCCCCATTTGTCCTCCAGATATCCAACTAAAATTTTTTAAAAATTGTGATAAAATACACATAACACAAAATGTACCATTCAACCATTCTTAAGGATGTAGTTCAGTAGTTGTAGGTAGTTCACATCGTTGTTTAGTTAATATCAAGAATTCTTTTCATCTTGCAAAACTGAAGCTCTGTACCCATTAAACAACATCTCCCCATTTCTCCCTTTCTTAGCTCCTGGCAACCATCATTCTACTTTCTGTGTCTATGAATTTGACTACTCTAGGTACTTCATGTAAGTGCAACCATGCAGTATTTGTCTTTTGGTGACTGGCTTATTTCACTTAACATAACGTCTTCACCTTCATCTATTCTGTTGCGTGTGTCAGAATTTCCTTCCTTTTTAAAGCTGAACAACACTCCATTGTACATATATACTACATTTGATTTATCCATTCATTCGTTGGAGGACACTTAGGTCACTTCTATCTTTTGGGTATTGTGAATGAGACTGGTATAAACATGGGGGTACAAATATCTCTTTGAGACCCTGCTTTCAGTTCTATTGCATGTATATATACCCAGGGGTGGAATTGCTGGATCACATGGTAATTCTATTTTTAATTTTTTGAGGAACCTCCATACTAGTTTCCATTGCGGCTTCACCATTCTACATTCTAACCAACAGTGTGTTTTCTTTTCTCAACATCCTCACCAAACTTGTTATTTTCTGGGGGGAGTTTTTTGGATGACAGCCACCCCGATGAGTGCAAGGTGGTATCTCTTTGCGATTTTGATTGGCATTTACCTTATGATTAGTGAAGTTAAGCATCTTTTCACATGCTTATTGGCTGTGTGTATGTCTTCTTTGCAGAAGTGTCTATTCAAGCCCTTTGTCCCTTTTAAAATCAAGTTAAAATTGCTGTTGTTGAATTGTATGAGCTCTTCATATATCCTGGATATTAACCCCTTATCAGAAATATAATTTATGAATTTCTCTTCTCTTTTCTTTTGTTGCCTATTTTTTGGTGCCATATACAAGAAATTGCCAAATTCAAAGTCAAAAACTTTTTTTCCAATATTTTTTCTTGAGAGTTTTATAGTTTCAGCTCTGATATTTGGTTATATAATCAATTTTGAGGTTTTTTTTCTACATGATGTCAGGTAAGATTCAAACTTATTCCTTTGCATGTGTATGTCGGGTTTTCCCAACTCCATTTGTTGAAACACAAGTTTCAACATTAATTAATTAATTAATTAATTAGTTAATGGGGGGAGGAGTCAAGATGGCAGAGAAGTAGCAGGCTGAGACTACTTCAGCTAGCAGGAGATCAGCTAGATAGCTTATCTAAAGATTGGAAACACCTGCAAATCCATTGGCAGATCGAAGAGAAGAAGAACAGCAATTCTGGAAACAGAAAAACAACCACTTTCTGAAAGGTAGGACTGGCGGAGAAGTGAATCCAAAGCGACGGGAAGATAGACCCCGGGGGGGAGGGGCCGGCTCCCGGCAAGCAGCGGAGCAACGGAACACAAAATCAGGACTTTTAAAAGTCTGTTCCGCTGAGGGACATCTCCAGAGGCTAAACTGGGGTGAAGCCCATGCGGGGTCAGCGTGGCCTCAGGTCCCACAGGGTCATAGAAGGATCGGAGGTGTCTGAGTGTCACAGAGCTTGTGGGAATTAGAACAGGAAAGCCGGCTACAGAGACAGAGCCAACAGTAAGATCACAGCTCGGGGTTACCTTGAACCAGCCACAGGCTCGGTGAGCTCGGAGCGCAGCCAGAGATCAGGCAGACTGGAGTTATTGGACGCTGTTCTCTGAGGGCACACTGAGGAGTGGGGCCCCGGGCTCTCGGCTCCTCCGGGCCAGAGACCACGAGGCCGCCATTTGTATTCCCATCCTCCGGAACTCTACAGAAAGTGCTCAGGGAACAAAAGCTCCTGAAAGCAAACCCGAGCGGATTACTTAGCCTGGCGCCTGGTAAGGGCGGTGCAATTCAGCCTGCGGCAAAGATACTTGAGAATCACTACACCAGGCCCCTCCCCCAGAAGATCAACAATAAATCTAGCCAAGACCAAGTTCACCTACCAAGGAGTGCGGTTTCAATACCAAGGAGAGCAGCAAAATTCCAGAGGAGGAGAAAGCAAAGCACGGAACTCATGGTTTTCTCTCTGTGATTTTTAGTCTTGCAGTTAATTTAATTTTTTTCTATTTCATTTTTTTTCTCTTCTTCTGCTAAAATTTTTTTTAACTTTTACCCTTTCCTTTTTAACATTTTTAAACTAGTTTATCTAATATATATATTTTTTCTTTTTTGTACTTTTCTTTACTCGTTTTCTTTTTAAAATTCTTTTCTTTTCTTTCTTCTTCTTTTTTTTTAATTTCCTTTCTTTCTTTTTGAACCTCTTTTTATCCCCTTTCTCCCCCCTCACGATTTGGGATCTCTTCGGATTCGGTTAAAGCATATTTTCCTGGGGTGTTGCCACCCTTTTAGTATTTTACTTGCTCCTTCATATACTCTTATCTGGACAAAACGACAAGGCGGAAAAATTCACCACAAAAAAAAGAATAAGAGGCAGTACCGAAGGCTAGGGACCTAATCAATACAGACATTGGTAATATGTCAGATCTAGAGTTCAGAATGACAATTCTCAAGGTTCTAGCCGGGCTCAAAAAAGGCATGGAAGATATTAGAGAAACCCTCTTGGGAGATATAAAAGCCCTTTCTGGAGAAATTAAAGAACTAAAATCTAACCAAGTTGAAATCAAAAAAGCTATTAATGAGGTGCAATCAAAAATGGAGGCTCTCACTGCTAGGATAAATGAGGCAGAAGAATGAATTAGCGATATAGAAGACCAAATGACAGAGAATAAAGAAGCTGAGCAAAAGAGGGACAAACAGCTACTGGACCACGAGGGGAGAATTTGAGAGATAAGTGACACCATAAGACGAAACAACATTAGAATAATTGGGATTCCAGAAGAAGAAGAAAGAGAGAGGGGAGCAGAAGGTATACTGGAGAGAATTATTGGGGAGAATTTCCCCAATATGGCAAAGGGAACAAACATCAAAATTCAGGAGGTACAGAGAACGCCCCTCAAAATCAGTAAGAATAGGCCCACACCCCGTCACCTAATAGTAAAATTTACAAGTCTCAGTGACAAAGAGAAAATCCTGAAAGCAGCTCGGGAAAAGAAGTCTGTAACATACAATGGTAAAAATATTAGATTGGCAGCTGACTTATCCACAGAGACCTGGCAGGCCAGAAAGAGCTGGCATGATATTTTTAGAGCACTAAACGAGAAAAACATGCAGCCAAGAATACTATATCCAGCTAGGCTATCATTGAAAATAGAAGGAGAGATTAAAAGCTTCCAGGACAAACAAAAACTGAAAGAATTTGCGAACACCAAACCAGCTCTACAGGAAATATTGAAAGGGGTCCTCTAAGCAAAGAGAGAGCCTACAAGTGGTAGATCAGAAAGGAACAGAGACCATATACAGTAACAGTCACCTTACAGGCAATGCAATGGCACTAAATTCATATCTCTCAATAGTTACCCTGAATGTTAATGGGCTAAATGCCCCAATCAAAAGACACAGGGTATCAGAATGGATAAAAAAACAAAACCCATCTATATGTTGCCTCCAAGAAACTCATTTTAAGCCTGAAGACACCTCCAGATTTAAAGTGAGAGGATGGAAAAGAATTTACCATGCTAATGGACATCAGAAGAAAGCAGGAGTGGCAATCCTTATAACAGATCAATTAGATTTTAAGCCAAAGACTATAATAAGAGATGAGGAAGGACACTACATCATACTCAGAGGGTCTGTCCAACAAGAAGATCTAACAATTTTAAATATCTATGCCCCCAACGTGGGAGCAGCCAACTATATAAACCAATTAATAACAAAATCAAAGAAACACATCAACAATAATACAATACTAGTAGGGGACTTTAACACTCCCCTCACAGAAATGGACAGATCATCCAAGCAAAAGATCAGCAAGGAAATAAAGGCCTTAAACGACACACTGGACCAGATGGACATCACAGATATATTCAGAACATTTCATCCCAAAGCAACAGAATACACATTCTTCTCTAGTGCACATGGAACATTCTCCAGAATAGATCACATCCTCGGTCCTAAATCAGGACTCAACCGGTATCAAAAGATTGGGATCATTCCCTGCATATTTTCAGACCACAATGCTCTGAAGCTAGAACTCAACCACAAGAGGAAGTTTGGAAAGAACCCAAATACATGGAGACTAAACAGCGTCCTTCGAAAGAATGAATGGGTCAACCGGGAAATTAAAGAAGAATTGAAAAAAATCATGGAAACAAATGATAATGAAAATACAACGGTTCAAAATCTGTGGGACACAACAAATGCAGTCCTGAGAGGAAAATATATAGCGGTGCAAGCCTTTCTCAAGAAACAATAAAGGTCTCAGGTACACAACCTAACCCTACACCTAAAGGAGCTGGAGAAAGAACAAGAAAGAAACCCAAGGTCCAGCAGGAGAAGAGAAATCATAAAGATCAGAGCAGAAATCAATGAAATAGAAACCAAAAAAACAATAGAGCAAATCAACGAAACTAGGAGCTGGTTCTTTGAAAGAATTAAAAAAATTGATAAACCCCTGGCCAGACTTATCAAAAAGAAAAGAGAAAGGACCCAAATAAATAAAATCATGAATGAAAGAGGAGAGATCACAACTAACACCAAAGAAATACAAACTATTATAAGAACATACTATGAGCAACTCTACGCCAACAAATTTGACAATCTGGAAGAAATGGATGCATTCCTAGAAACATATAAACTACCACAACTGAACCAGGAAGAAATAGAAAGCCTGAACAGACCCATAACCAGTAAGGAGATTGAAACAGTCATTAAAAATCTCCTAACAAACAAAAGCCCAGGGCCGGGGGAATTCTACCAAACATTTAAAGAAGAACTAATTCCTATTCTCCTGAAACTGTTCCAAAAAATAGAAATGGAAGGAAAACTTCCAAACTCATTTTATGAGGCCAGCATCACCTTGATCCCAAAACCAGACAAGGATCCCATCAAAAAAGAGAGCTATAGACCAATATCCTTGATGAACACAGATGCAAAAATTCTCACCAAAATACTAGCCAATAGGATTCAACAGTACATTAAAAGGATTATTCACCACGACCAAGTGGGATTTATTCCAGGGCTGCAAGGTTGGTTCAACATCCGCAAATCAGTCAATGTGATACAACACATCAATAAAAGAAAGAACCATATGATACTCTCAATAGATGCTGAAAAAGCATTTGGCAAAGTACAGCATCCCTTCCTGATCAAAACTCTTCAAAGTGTAGGGATGGAGAGCACATACCTCAATATCATCAAAGCCATCTATGAAAAACCCACCGCAAATATCATTCTCAATGGAGAAAAACTGAAAGCTTTTCCGCTAAGGTCAGGAACACGGCAGGGATGTCCATTATCACCACTGCTATTCAACATAGTACTAGAAGTCCTAGCCTCAGCAATCAGACAACAAAAGGAAATTAAAGGCATCCAAATCGGCAAAGAAGAAGTCAAATTATCACTCTTCGTAGATGATATGATACTATATGTGGAAAACCCAAAAGACTCCACTCCAAAACTGCTAGAACTTGTACAGGAATTCAGTAAAGTGTCAGGATATAAAATCAATGCACAGAAATCAGTTGCATTTCTCTACACCAACAACAAGACAGAAGAAAGAGAAATTAAGGAGTCAATCCCATTCACAATTGCACCCAAAACCATAAGATACCTAGGAATAAACCTAACCAAAGAGGCACAGAATCTATACTCAGAAAACTATAAAGTCCTCATGAAAGAAATTGAGGAAGACACAAAGAAATGGAAAAATGTTCCATGCTCCTGGATTGGAAGAATAAATATTGTGAAAATGTCTATGCTACCTACAGCAATCTACACATTTAATGCAATTCCTATCAAAGTACCATCCATCTTTTTCAAAGAAATGGAACAAATAATCCTAAAATTTATATGGAACCAGAAGAGACCTCGAATAGCCAAAGGGATATTGAAAAAGAAAGCCAAAGTTGGTGGCATCACAATTCCGGACTTCAAGCTCTATTACAAAGCTGTCGTCATCAAGACAGCATGGTACTGGCACAAAAACAGACACATAGATCAATGGAACAGAATAGAGAACCCAGAAATAGACCCTCAACTCTACGGTCAACTAATCTTCGACAAAGCAGGAAAGAATGTCCAATGGAAAAAAGACAGCCACTTCAATAAATGGTGTTGGGAAAATTGGACAGCCACATGCAGAAAAATGAAATTGGACCATTTCCTTACACCACACACAAAAATAGACTCAAAATGGAAGAAGGACCTCAATGTGAGAAAGGAATCCATCAAAATCCTTGAGGAGAACACAGGCAGCAACCTCTTCAACCTCAGCCGCAGCAACATCTTCCTAGGAACATCGCCAAAGGCAAGGGAAGCAAGGGCAAAAATGAACTATTGGGATTTCATCAAGATCAAAAGCTTTTGCACAGCAAAGGAAACAGTTAACAAAATCAAAAGACAACTGACAGAATGGGAGAAGATATTTGCAAACGACATATCAGATAAAGGACTAGTGTCCAAAATCTATAAAGAACTTAGCAAACTCAACACCCAAAGAACAAATAATCCAATCAAGAAATGGGCAGAGGACATGAACAGACATTTCTGCAAAGAAGACATCCAGATGGCCAACAGACACATGAAAAAGTGCTCCATATCACTCGGCATCAGGGAAAT
The DNA here is from genome assembly GCF_009829155.1 of Mustela erminea. Taxonomy (NCBI): domain Eukaryota; kingdom Metazoa; phylum Chordata; class Mammalia; order Carnivora; family Mustelidae; genus Mustela; species Mustela erminea. The sequence goes on along the minus strand of NC_045624.1, from coordinate 106,315,966 downwards.
ACAAATCAAAACCACAATGAGATATCACCTCACACCAGTCAGAATGGCTAAAATCAACAAGTCAGGAAATGACAGATGCTGGCGAGGATGCGGAGAAAGGGGAACCCTCCTACACTGTTGGTGGGAATGCAAGCTGGTGCAGCCACTCTGGAAAACAGCATGGAGGTTCCTCAAAAGGTTGAAAATAGAACTGCCCTATGACCCAGCAATTGCACTACTGGGTATTTACCCTAAAGATACAAACGTAGTGATCCAAAGGGGCACGTGCACCCGAATGTTTATAGCAGCAATGTCCACAATAGCCAAACTATGGAAAGAACCTAGATGTCCATCAACAGATGAATGGATCAAGAAGATGTGGTATATATACACAATGGAACACTATGCAGCCATCAAAAGAAATGAAATCTTGCCATTTGCTACAACATGGATGGAACTAGAGCGTATCACGCTTAGCGAAATAAGTCAAGCGGAGAAAGACAACTATCATATGATCTCCCTGATATGAGGAAGTGGTGATGCAACATGGGGGCTTAAGTGGGTAGGAGAAGAATCAATGAAACAAGATGGGATTGGGAGGGAGACAAACCATAAGTGACTCTTAATCTCACAAAACAAACTGAGGGTTGCTGGGGGGAGGGGGAGTTGGGAGAAGGGGGGTGGGGTTATGGACATTGGGGGGGGTGTGTGCTTTGGTGAGTGCTGTGGGGTGTGTGGACCTGCGATTCATGGACCTGTACCCCCTGGGAATAAAGTATATGTTTATAAAAAATAAAAAATTAAAAAAAATTAATTAGTTAATTAATTAATAATATCTCAGAAGATGTATGCTTTCTTGTTTGTGTACTGCAGAGGTACCAGCCTGACAGAAAGAATGAAAGCAGCGAAATGGAAGAGAGTGACTGAATTCACTGGCCTGAGGTGTTGTTTGGACCTTTAAGAAAGTGTTGGGAAGTTGAAATGGAAGGAGATCTATTTGTGAAATGCCTCATGTGACTGTGGATCTTTTTTAGTTATGTTCTGCAGTGTAACAAATTATTCTGAAACTTGGTGGCTTAAAACAAGTAGCATTTTTATATTATATGCTCAGGAATCTGGTTTTCATGTGCCCCTGATTCAATGTCTCTCATGAAACTGCAGTCTCAGTGTGTCAGCCTGAGTCGTGGTCTTTTCTGAGGGTTTGACTGGGGAAGGCTTCACTTCCAAACTTCTCATATAATAGTTCACAGGATTCAGCTCCTCACGGGTTTGAGTTTCATGCTGGTTATTAGCTAGAGGCCTCCCTCAGTTCCTTGCCACATGCGGCTCTTTCCATAAGAAAGTTCACAGCATGGCAGCTGATTTCCCTTAGTGACTGAGCGAGAGAACATTTATGATGGACGTCATTTTTTTTTTTTTTTTGGTAACCTAATGTTGTAAGTGTCTTTTGATTGCTTCTGATGTATTCCATTCACTGGAAGCAAGTGTTTGAGTCCTTGACATATTTGAAAGGAGAAGATTATACAAGAGTGTGAATACAAGGAAATAAGGATCAATGTGGACCAACTACATGGTCCAAGCATAAAATGTGCATCTCAGGGCCAGAGTGGCTAAGGGCCACATAGATTTGGGAGAAGGCCTCCCATTCCCTATTATCTACACCACTACAGTACAGACCCTACACAGGCCATAGTACACTTGACTCAGGGCAGCCTTCAGCCACGGGATAGCTGTGCTCAATCAAGATAATCACAGAAGTGAAATTAAGAATTTGTGAAACTGAGACTCTAGTTGGCCTCCATTTCTATTCTTTTAGTGGCAGTGGCCACATCAGGTAAATATGAAAACAATATCATCAGGAAGAAAGAACCCTTGACAAATAGGGAGACTTGATAGGAAAGAGTAAGTTCTAGAAGCTATATATATATATATATATATATATATATATATATATATATATACTAGTCCCCAAATCATCTCCTGCCACTTCCTTGGATAAAACATGTGCATATGAGTGTATACAATTAGAAAGATTTTACTGAAAACTGTAAGATTGTTGAGGCCAAGTTAGTTTTCCCAGGAGACATTCTGTGAAGGAGGAATCTTATAATCTCCATCTTGCCTCATAGAATCATCTACTGTCACCTTCGAGGCAAATTGACAGAGATCTACAGGAATGTAGTAAGAGCAGGTAGCTCTACCTGAGCCACTTTCCAGTTCATTGTTGGCTGGAAAATTCAGCATGGCCAGCAGAAACAGAGCTGTAGTTAAAGGTTTACCTTGTTCACCCTCCATCTCATTCTGCTCTCCTTGCAGGTACCCATGAACATTATACTTCCACACCTCCTCGCTGCATGGAGAGTCTTACGGCCATAAGCAGAAGTGATGTGAGTGTATCTAGTTGCCAGTGTGAGGACAGTCACCCATCATGGAGCCACCACAGAGAAGGCTTGTGTTGAGAGGAAACTAAAGCAAGTTGGAGGCGGCCTAAATCTACTTCATGAGAAGGACAGTCGTCCTCTGTTGTAAACAGGAGATGTGGAGGAGCAAGAAATGAATTTGTATAGTATGAAGACTCTGGGTTTTGGGGTTGTTTGTTACTGCAGCACATGTTAACCTTCCCTGACTAAATACCAGGTTTCCTCCTTTACTGGTGACCTTGGGGGTAGCAATGTGGGGTTATGGAGGGTAGGGGGAGTCGTGGCTTCCTCACTGTAGGTAACTGTTGAGGCAGCTTAGACCAGCTAGTGCAAACACATTGGTTGGGACAGGACCTCTGTGAAGCTGCCTGTGGAACCAACAGTTGTAGTCTGGGCTTCAGAGATGCTGCTGGGTTCTCACTCTGTCCATAGGTAGAAAGGAGAACCATGACAAATTCAGTCGGACTCCAGTTGGCCTCCATTTCTATTCTTTTAATCCTGAATTTGAGGAAAAAAATGTGGATTAACATCTGCAGGGCCTAAAGGAGAAAAGATGTGGCTCTAGAATTATATAATCACTCATATTTCACTTATATTGGCAACAGAAATATGTAAATAAATAAATAGCAAAATATAATTCTCTGGTCAGAACAACACAAAGGAAGAAAACTATAAATTCCGCATGGATTATAATAACCATTAGCAAAAGTTGCATGATAAAAAAATGGAAAATGCTTATTTTAAATATATATATTATATATTATTAACATATAACAAAACTACAATAATTAAAACTGTGTGGGTGCCTGGGTGGCTCAGTGGGTTAAAGTCTCTGCCTTCAGCTCAGGTCATGATCCCAGGGTCCTGGGATCAAGCCCCGTGTCGGGCTTTTTGCTAGGCAGGGAGCCCGTTTCACTTCCTCTCTCTCTGCCTCCTTGTGACCTCAGTCTGTCAAATAAATAAATAAAATATTTTTTAAAAAACCTGTGTAAATACAGCTTAGTGGAATGGAATAAAGAGCCTAAAATAAATTTTACTTATCATTCAATGAATAAAACATTCAGTGAAAATATTCAATAATATTTGATGAAAAAAAAATCATTGCAGCTATATGGTAAAAGATGAAATATCCAACAAATGGTGTCCAGGATATTAGTTATTTGAAAAAACAATAATAATATAGCTTTTACATCAGATCTAATACACCAAAATAAAAATGGCAAGTGAATGTAAGTGAAATATTTAACATTTAAAAAGCAAAATACAATACAGGTGAATGCAGTTTATTAATCTTAGTCTGGAGGAAGGAAGACTTCCTGATTATAAATGCAATGAAAAATATTAAAAGAGAAATGATAGATTTCATAAAAATTGTGTGCATCCAAAACATTTTAAAAGGAAACAACGAATCTATCAGAAAATGTTGAATGTTAAAGATCACATATAAATTAGTAAGAAACTGTTCAAGGAAAAAGGGGGAAAGAGACAATCAATTCACAGAAGAGAAACTGAAAATGCCAATAAGCACATGATGAAATTAACATGGTTTGTGTTTAAAAATGCAAGATTAAAATAAAAATGAAATACTCATATTTTGCTTGACAGATAGCATATTTTAAGAAAATGTTAACACTCAACACTGGAGAGAATCCAAGGAAACTCTTGGGAATGGCTGAGCATTAACTATGGTGCAGATTTCGCCCATGCCTGCAGGAGAGAAGCCCAGTGGTAGAGCTGCAGTGCAAGGGAGGGTGCAGGGGACAGTTGAGGGCCTGTAATCATAATGGTGTTACGGCAAGGTGCAGGGAGGAGCCAAGAACAATGCCTCCCCTACTGCCTGCCAGGGCTCTCAAAGAAGAGGATGACTAGCATCTCATCATAAAATAGATTTATTTATCTCAAACATGTGTGAGTCTGCTGATAAATTTCTTTCTTAGGCTATAATTATATGAATACCTCTCCACATGAAAAATGTTGGGTGGTACTTTAAGGGATCACTCTTATCACGGGATGAGACTACAAGGGATTTTGTAGTTGTTGTCAACCCCAGATACAAGGAGTTCCCTTTGTAAAATGGCTTGCAAGCACCAGATTTGATTAGATGCTAAAATAGGCTTTTTAATCATGAAAAGAAAATCAACGATTCTTCTTACAAAAACACATTCGACTAGAACAGACACTCGAAGTTTTTAGGAAACTCTTGTGTATGACAATTTTTGCATTTTATACCACCTGATTTAGGAATAAAATACAATATCTCATGTCTCTTGAAATTGATTTTAAGATCAGTGGAACAATTTGGTATAATCTCAAAAATAAAAATCACAAACTTTTCTGTTCAGAGAATAAAAGTGGCATTAAAACAACACTGGAATGACAGACATGCCAAGTCTCTAACCATGGAATTTTCTGTTTCCATGACCTAAGTAAAAGTCTGGCACACTTGCTTTTAATTACACTTGTCATTAAGACTCGATGTTGGCATCTTCCTGTCTCCTTGCTCGGGCCTGAGTGAGTCCAACAAAAATGGGCTTTTTAGGATTTGTATAGCTCTAATCTGTAAGTCTGTCAAAGTCCATTTGTACTGTCTTCACAGAAGTCTGTCAGAATAGTGGGGGTTGGGGACAGGCATTTTTAGATCAATGATGTAGGGAAAGGACTACTACATGGGGCCAAGAGACTGGGTCCCTTCTACACCCAGGGTTGAGTCTCAAGCAGAACTGGGAATTCTGTGAGATGGAAGGGATTTCTTGGGACAGAGAGCCTTCTGGGAAACATGTATGGGATTTTAATTCTTTGTTTTTCTTCCATAATTTTTTCCAAAGAATTCTCTTAGTGCGGGGCTTGCAAATGTTCAAAGGGGCCGGTGGTTGTAAAAAATGAGTTGTTATGATTTTATTAAATTTAAATTAACATTTGTCTTGTGGAGCTCAGGGGACCAGTTGCTGAGTCACAATTCAACAACAAACCACAAGAGAAATTGAAAATGAGTTTATTGCTCCCACATTCAGGAGGAAGTAAATGGCACATGAGGAGGTGCCACACGGGGAGGTCAAGGTGGATTGTAGGCAGAGAGAGCAGGGCAAGACCTGAGGCACAATGCCTCTCTCAGGGTTTGAGAATGGAGTGTTTGGGGTTCCCTAGCTAGAGCCTGACTGGTCAATTCCAACCCAAAGAGTGGGCTTCTGGTAAACTCCACAGGAGTCATATCTAAAGGGTGGGCAAAGGGAAGGCAGTAGGAGGCAGGGGAGACTGTAGGTCACAAGAGCCATGGGGTAGTCATATTGGGGACTTATGTTCGCTGGGAACTCCGCAAGCTGCTTTTTAGGGCACACACAAACATGAGGGGCTGATGTTAATTTAAGGTACTTGCAGACTGCCTGGCCAAACAAAATGGATGGCAAGGTAGTGGTACAATGATGTAGCTCAGCTTATCTCTCAACGTGAGTAGAATGTCTTTACTCAGCCACATTGATGACTGCAGAGGACTTGTGTCACTTGTGCCCATTAACTCTTCCCTTCTGATGCCATCCGAACAGCAAAGCAGTCTCAGTGTGACCACACACTCAGTATCTTTATGGGAAATGTCCTGTTCTTTAGATATGACCATCAGAAAAGTAAATCACAAAACCAAAACTCATGGGCTGTTCTCTGTTGAGAACAGCCAGTTGCTTTCCAGTATGTGACCAGTGCTTAATGTCACATCAGGGTCCCTTTGCCTCGCAGGACAAAGCAGCCTACTTAACTGTTTTTGAGAAATGAGAGTATTTCTTTCCTAGTGTTTTGTTCCCAAAACTCCTAGCTATGGGGTAGTTTGTGTGTGAGCTTTAGTCTCCTCAGTAAAATGGGGATATTTATACTGACCTCCCTAAATTTTCTTGAGGTCTCAACAGATTAGGAGCATACAGACCTGACATGTTATTTCTCTTCTCTCTCATTGATAGGCTAGTGTCTTGGCTCCAACATCACCAGTTTCATTATATCTTCTCCCTCTCCCTCACTCACTGTGTTCATTCCTATCCTCAGCCTTTCTTCCTGCTGTGCCTCTGTTCTAGAAAATTCTTCCCACCTCCTTTACCCATTCTAAATATCTTACAAGATTCAATTCACTTCCCTTTCTACAAGACATCTCTTTGCCTTTGTCCACCCCATGTTGATCTCTATAGTCTTATTTCACTATTTTTTCCTCCTGTAGTGATAGCTGCAGGCATGAGGTAACAATGAGCAAGTTGTGAATATGTTTTCCCAACTGAATTCAAGATTCCTCATGAGTAGGAATACAATTTTTGTGCTTCTTTTGATTGGCCCATAAAGCTTAATGTGATGCTTTCATGATAATGAGCTCTGAAAAATATGGCAAACAGAATAATTTAGATGTTCATATTTGAGAAAGAAAGGGAGCTTAGAACAGACTATCTTCAAATATCTTCTCAAGCTTTGTGATTGAGATCACCATGCTTCTCACAAAAATGTGCAAAGTAAAGCAGGTTATTTGTGGAGGGTCTTGGAATGAGTGTTGTGGTTTTGTTTTTATTTTTGTTTTGTTTTGTTTTGTTTTGACAACAAAGAATGTTATTTATGAGCTATTGTTACCAAGGTTGGAAGATGCCACATAGATGTCAAATCAAAGCATATCTTTAAGGGCCCACATAAAATATGATGAAAAATTACCTTAAAGTGATACAATGAACATAGGATTGCAAAATTTGACAGTGACCAAATTTAAGGTACAGGTTTTCCACAAAAAGGCAGACTTGTAACACAAACACAGCTTGTCAATGGAGAAGGAGCCTTGGCCATTGACTTTGTGCTCTATTGTCAATATTGTCACTAAAGTAGAGGAAGATAAGTTGAAACAGTATAATCCAGCTGTTAAACATGTGACTTGTTGGTACATCTACTTAGTACCCATATTCCCCTGGTAACTTTCTTATTTTGACTTGCCTTTCTATTGAAGTCTTAAATAAGATTTTCCTTGCTCATCTTGATGCCAGAAATTTAGCCCACATGACCTGTATTTCTATTTCAAATCAATAGCCTGGTACTTCCTGGGCTTACCTTCATTTTCTGAACAATTTACTTTTGCAAGTTTCTTGGGCTTGGTCACTCCTTGCACATCGACAGGTATCTATTTTTTTTTTGAATTAGTAAAAGCTATATTATACACTCTATACAAGCATATGCATTCTTTTTTTTCTTAGCTTTTTTTTAAAATTTTTTATTTTTTATAAACATATATTTTTATCCCCAGGGATACAGGTCCGTGAATCGCAGGTCCACACACCCCACAGCACTCACCAAAGCACACACACCCCCCAATGTCCATAACCCCACCCCCCTTCTCCCAACTCCCCCTCCCCCCAGCAACCCTCAGTTTGTTTTGTGAGATTAAGAGTCACTTATGGTTTGTCTCCCTCCCAATCCCATCTTGTTTCATTGATTCTTCTCCTACCCACTTAAGCCCCCATGTTGCATCACCACTTCCTCATATCAGGGAGATCATATGATAGTTGTCTTTCTCCGCTTGACTTATTTCGCTAAGCGTGATACGCTCTAGTTCCATCCATGTTGTAGCAAATGGCAAGATTTCATTTCTTTTGATGGCTGCATAGTGTTCCATTGTGTATATATACCACATCTTCTTGATCCATTCATCTGTTGATGGACATCTAGGTTCTTTCCATAGTTTGGCTATTGTGGACATTGCTGCTATAAACATTCGGGTGCACGTGCCCCTTTGGATCACTACGTTTGTATCTTTAGGGTAAATACCCAGTAGTGCAATTGCTGGGTCATAGGGCAGTTCTATTTTCAACCTTTTGAGGAACCTCCATGCTGTTTTCCAGAGTGGCTGCACCAGCTTGCATTCCCACCAACAGTGTAGGAGGGTTCCCCTTTCTCCGCATCCTCGCCAGCATCTGTCATTTCCTGACTTGTTGATTTTAGCCATTCTGACTGGTGTGAGGTGATATCTCATTGTGGTTTTGATTTGTATTTCCCTGATGCCGAGTGATATGGAGCACTTTTTCATGTGTCTGTTGGCCATCTGGATGTCTTCTTTGCAGAAATGTCTGTTCATGTCCTCTGCCCATTTCTTGATTGGATTATTTGTTCTTTGGGTGTTGAGTTTGCTAAGTTCTTTATAGATTTTGGACACTAGTCCTTTATCTGATATGTCGTTTGCAAATATCTTCTCCCATTCTGTCAGTTGTCTTTGATTTTGTTAACTGTTTCCTTTGCTGTGCAAAAGCTTTTGATCTTGATGAAATCCCAATAGTTCATTTTTGCCCTTGCTTCCCTTGCCTTTGGCGATGTTCCTAGGAAGATGTTGCTGCGGCTGAGGTTGAAGAGGTTGCTGCCTGTGTTCTCCTCAAGGATTTTGATGGATTCCTTTCTCACATTGAGGTCCTTCTTCCATTTTGAGTCTATTTTTGTGTGTGGTGTAAGGAAATGGTCCAATTTCATTTTTCTGCATGTGGCTGTCCAATTTTCCCAACACCATTTATTGAAGTGGCTGTCTTTTTTCCATTGGACATTCTTTCCTGCTTTGTCGAAGATTAGTTGACCGTAGAGTTGAGGGTCTATTTCTGGGTTCTCTATTCTGTTCCATTGATCTATGTGTCTGTTTTTGTGCCAGTACCATGCTGTCTTGATGACGACAGCTTTGTAATAGAGCTTGAAGTCCGGAATTGTGATGCCACCAACTTTGGCTTTCTTTTTCAATATCCCTTTGGCTATTCGAGGTCTCTTCTGGTTCCATATAAATTTTAGGATTATTTGTTCCATTTCTTTGAAAAAGATGGATGGTACTTTGATAGGAATTGCATTAAATGTGTAGATTGCTGTAGGTAGCATAGACATTTTCACAATATTTATTCTTCCAATCCAGGAGCATGGAACATTTTTCCATTTCTTTGTGTCTTCCTCAATTTCTTTCATGAGGACTTTATAGTTTTCTGAGTATAGATTCTGTGCCTCTTTGGTTAGGTTTATTCCTAGGTATCTTATGGTTTTGGGTGCAATTGTGAATGGGATTGACTCCTTAATTTCTCTTTCTTCTGTCTTGTTGTTGGTGTAGAGAAATGCAACTGATTTCTGTGCATTGATTTTATATCCTGACACTTTACTGAATTCCTGTACAAGTTCTAGCAGTTTTGGAGTGGAGTCTTTTGGGTTTTCCACATATAGTATCATATCATCTACGAAGAGTGATAATTTGACTTCTTCTTTGCCGATTTGGATGCCTTTAATTTCCTTTTGTTGTCTGATTGCTGAGGCTAGGACTTCTAGTACTATGTTGAATAGCAGTGGTGATAATGGACATCCCTGCCGTGTTCCTGACCTTAGCGGAAAAGCTTTCAGTTTTTCTCCATTGAGAATGATATTTGCGGTGGGTTTTTCATAGATGGCTTTGATGATATTGAGGTATGTGCTCTCCATCCCTACACTTTGAAGAGTTTTGATCAGGAAGGGATGCTGTACTTTGCCAAATGCTTTTTCAGCATCTATTGAGAGTATCATATGGTTCTTTCTTTTATTGATGTGTTGTATCACATTGACTGATTTGCGGATGTTGAACCAACCTTGCAGCCCTGGAATAAATCCCACTTGGTCGTGGTGAATAATCCTTTTAATGTACTGTTGAATCCTATTGGCTAGTATTTTGGAATTTTTGCATCTGTGTTCATCAAGGATATTGGTCTATAGCTCTCTTTTTTGATGGGATCCTTGTCTGGTTTTGGGATCAAGGTGATGCTGGCCTCATAAAATGAGTTTGGAAGTTTTCCTTCCATTTCTATTTTTTGGAACAGTTTCAGGAGAATAGGAATTAGTTCTTCTTTAAATGTTTGGTAGAATTCCCCCGGCCCTGGGCTTTTGTTTGTTAGGAGATTTTTAATGACTGTTTCAATCTCCTTACTGGTTATGGGTCTGTTCAGGCTTTCTATTTCTTCCTGGTTCAGTTGTGGTAGTTTATATGTTTCTAGGAATGCATCCATTTCTTCCAGATTGTCAAATTTGTTGGCGTAGAGTTGCTCATAGTATGTTCTTATAATAGTTTGTATTTCTTTGGTGTTAGTTGTGATCTCTCCTCTTTCATTCATGATTTTATTTATTTGGGTCCTTTCTCTTTTCTTTTTGATAAGTCTGGCCAGGGGTTTATCAATTTTTTTAATTCTTTCAAAGAACCAGCTCCTAGTTTCGTTGATTTGCTCTATTGTTTTTTTTGGTTTCTATTTCATTGATTTCTGCTCTGATCTTTATGATTTCTCTTCTCCTGCTGGACTTAGGGTTTCTTTCTTGTTCTTTCTCCAGCTCCTTTAGGTGTAGGGTTAGGTTGTGTACCTGAGACCTTTATTGTTTCTTGAGAAAGGCTTGCACCGCTATATATTTTCCTCTCAGGACTGCATTTGTTGTGTCCCACAGATTTTGAACTGTTGTATTTTCATTATCATTTGTTTCCATGATTTTTTTCAATTCTTCTTTAATTTCCCGGTTGACCCATTCATTCTTTCGAAGGACGCTGTTTAGTCTCCATGTATTTGGGTTCTTTCCAAACTTCCTCTTGTGGTTGAGTTCTAGCTTCAGAGCATTGTGGTCTGAAAATATGCAGGGAATGATCCCAATCTTTTGATACCGGTTGAGTCCTGATTTAGGACCGAGGATGTGATCTATTCTGGAGAATGTTCCATGTGCACTAGAGAAGAATGTGTATTCTGTTGCTTTGGGATGAAATGTTCTGAATATATCTGTGATGTCCATCTGGTCCAGTGTGTCGTTTAAGGCCTTTATTTCCTTGCTGATCTTTTGCTTGGATGATCTGTCCATTTCTGTGAGGGGAGTGTTAAAGTCCCCTACTAGTATTGTATTATTGTTGATGTGTTTCTTTGATTTTGTTATTAATTGGTTTATATAGTTGGCTGCTCCCACGTTGGGGGCATAGATATTTAAAATTGTTAGATCTTCTTGTTGGACAGACCCTCTGAGTATGATGTAGTGTCCTTCCTCATCTCTTATTATAGTCTTTGGCTTAAAATCTAATTGATCTGTTATAAGGATTGCCACTCCTGCTTTCTTCTGATGTCCATTAGCATGGTAAATTCTTTTCCATCCTCTCACTTTAAATCTGGAGGTGTCTTCAGGCTTAAAATGAGTTTCTTGGAGGCAACATATAGATGGGTTTTGTTTTTTTATCCATTCTGATACCCTGTGTCTTTTGATTGGGGCATTTAGCCCATTAACATTCAGGGTAACTATTGAGAGATATGAATTTAGTGCCATTGCATTGCCTGTAAGGTGACTGTTACTGTATATGGTCTCTGTTCCTTTCTGATCTACCACTTGTAGGCTCTCTCTTTGCTTAGAGGACCCCTTTCAATATTTCCTGTAGAGCTGGTTTGGTGTTCGCAAATTCTTTCAGTTTTTGTTTGTCCTGGAAGCTTTTAATCTCTCCTTCTATTTTCAATGATAGCCTAGCTGGATATAGTATTCTTGGCTGCATGTTTTTCTCGTTTAGTGCTCTAAAAATATCATGCCAGCTCTTTCTGGCCTGCCAGGTCTCTGTGGATAAGTCAGCTGCCAATCTAATATTTTTACCATTGTATGTTACAGACTTCTTTTCCCGAGCTGCTTTCAGGATTTTCTCTTTGTCACTGAGACTTGTAAATTTTACTATTAGGTGACGGGGTGTGGGCCTATTCTTATTGATTTTGAGGGGCGTTCTCTGTACCTCCTGAATTTTGATGTTTGTTCCCTTTGCCATATTGGGGAAATTCTCCCCAATAATTCTCTCCAGTATACCTTCTGCTCCCCTCTCTCTTTCTTCTTCTTCTGGAATCCCAATTATTCTAATGTTGTTTCGTCTTATGGTGTCACTTATCTCTCAAATTCTCCCCTCGTGGTCCAGTAGCTGTTTGTCCCTCTTTTGCTCAGCTTCTTTATTCTCTGTCATTTGGTCTTCTATATCGCTAATTCATTCTTCTGCCTCATTTATCCTAGCAGTGAGAGCCTCCATTTTTGATTGCACCTCATTAATAGCTTTTTTGATTTCAACTTGGTTAGATTTTAGTTCTTTAATTTCTCCAGAAAGGGCTTTTATATCTCCCAAGAGGGTTTCTCTAATATCTTCCATGCCTTTTTTGAGCCCGGCTAGAACCTTGAGAATTGTCATTCTGAACTCTAGATCTGACATATTACCAATGTCTGTATTGATTAGGTCCCTAGCCTTCGGTACTGCCTCTTATTCTTTTTTTTGTGGTGAATTTTTCCGCCTTGTCGTTTTGTCCAGATAAGAGTATATGAAGGAGCAAGTAAAATACTAAAAGGGTGGCAACACCCCAGGAAAATATGCTTTAACCGAATCCGAAGAGATCCCAAATCGTGAGGGGGGAGAAAGGGGATAAAAAGAGGTTCAAAAAGAAAGAAAGGAAATTAAAAAAAAAGAAGAAGAAAGAAAAGAAAAGAATTTAAAAAAGAAAACGAGTAAAGAAAAGTACAAAAAAGAAAAAATATATATATTAGATAAACTAGTTTAAAAATGTTAAAAAGGAAAGGGTAAAAGTTAAAAAAAATTTTAGCAGAAGAAGAGAAAAAAAATGAAATAGAAAAAAAATAAATTAACTGCAAGACTAAAAATCACAGAGAGAAAACCATGAGTTCCGTGCTTTGCTTTCTCCTCCTCTGGAATTTTGCTGCTCTCCTTGGTATTGAAACCGCACTCCTTGGTAGGTGAACTTGGTCTTGGCTAGATTTATTGTTGATCTTCTGGGGGAGGGGCCTGGTGTAGTGATTCTCAAGTATCTTTGCCGCAGGCTGAATTGCACCGCCCTTACCAGGCGCCAGGCTAAGTAATCCGCTCGGGTTTGCTTTCAGGAGCTTTTGTTCCCTGAGCACTTTCTGTAGAGTTCCGGAGGATGGGAATACAAATGGCGGCCTCGTGGTCTCTGGCCCGGAGGAGCCGAGAGCCCGGGGCCCCACTCCTCAGTGTGCCCTCAGAGAACAGCGTCCAATAACTCCAGTCTGCCTGATCTCCGGCTGCGCTCCGAGCTCACCGAGCCTGTGGCTGGTTCAAGGTAACCCCGAGCTGTGATCTTACTGTTGGCTCTGTCTCTGTAGCCGGCTTTCCCGTTCTAATTCCCACAAGCTCTGTGACACTCAGACACCTCCGATCCTTCTATGACCCTGTGGGACCTGAGGCCACGCTGACCCCGCATGGGCTTCACCCCAGTTTAGCCTCTGGAGATGTCCCTCAGCGGAACAGACTTTTAAAAGTCCTGATTTTGTGCTCTGTTGCTCCGATGCTTGCCGGGAGCCGGCCCCTCTCCCTGGGGTCTATCTTCCTATTGCTTTGGATTCACTTCTCTGCCGGTCCTACCTTTCAGAATGTGGTTGTTTTTCTGTTTCCAGAATTGCTGTTCTTCTTCTCTTCGATCTGCCGATGGATTTGCAGGTGTTTGCAATCTTTAGATAAGCTATCTAGGAGATCTCCTGCTAGCTGATGTAGTCTCAGCCTGCTACTTCTCCGCCATCTTGACTGCTCCCTAAGCGTATGTATTCTGTACACTAAATACATGTGTATGAACCGCATACATCTCGACAGGTATCTAATTCAGGTATTCCTTGAGAGGCCCTGTCCTGCTCTAGTCACCCTATCTGATTTCACCTCTATCGCACCCATATTCACATTTATCCACAATACACCAAAATGACAAAGTGAGCCAATGTAATCCCTTCTCCTCATTCTTATCTCCTAGTGAGATTTATGGTATACCGTTGCTATGCATCCATAGAACACATATAGAGAAAAGCGTTATATATCCAGCCCTCTGCAATGTGTTGTGGGAGCAGATATTCCCCCTGGCACAGTGAAACTGTTGGCTACACAGAGGGCTTTGAACCCACCTAAATCAGTTGGGTATGTGCAACTATTAGGTCCTTTTTGGTAGATAGTAGTAGCTACTAATGTTGGTACTCTAAGAGTTAACGAATCCTCCACAATCTGGTTTTAAAGGAAAGCAAGGTCGCAGGACAAATTCTGCCACACATGCAAACATTTATTAGATAAACAGCTTTAGTAAGCAAGCCCATTAACCATCAAACAACCCATTCTGTGAATTCATGAAGATCTGCCTCTCGGTACTTCAGGTGATCTGCAAACACCTTAAATGGAAGGTTCACTTGAAGTGAGATGAGCAAGGAAAATCCTATTTAAGACTTCAATAGAAACAGAAGTCAAAGTCTAAAGGTGTAGTTTTACCCAATAATTGGTAGCAGTTGACCAGTGAGCCTTTGAAGTGGAGCCTGGAATCTTATCTCACATGGCATCTTGAGGACTTGCTGGTTCATGTAAGGTAAGGGCATACCTAAAGTAATGTACTCAATTTTCCTATCTCAAATGCCACTTGGTTAACTAATTTAGACAATTCTAACTTTTTTTGCACTAAGGATCAAGCCAGTAATTTCACCAACACAAATCCATTTCAATACTCAATATGTAAATTAGGCAAGTGTCTAGTTTTGATTGAAGATTGAGATAGCTATGGTCTCTGCATAGCTGTGGCCTTTCTGATTAAATGCTAGCTGACCCCCCTTTGAGTGTAAATTCCTGATTAGGATAAGTGACAGCCCCTAGGGTGTAAGTTAAAATTAACGCACAACATCTCTTTACATCATGCTGTCTGTACTGAAGCATTTTTAAGCAAATTATAGACATTATAAAACAGGGTTTTAAGATTTATACAGTTTTAATACTATTTCAGTTTCTTCCAAATAGTATTAAAGGTCAGAAAGAACAGACTTTTGTCCCCTTCCCTGCAATGATTTGTATTAAATATACTCCTTAATGACAACTTTACCTAGGAAAGGAAAATTGCTATTTTAAATTTATCTACCTATCTACATATCTATCTATCTATCTATCTGCCTATCCATTTATTTTTCAGTTTAAGCTGGCCAACCTAGGATAAAGGCAGAATTCCTCATAGGGTAAAAATTGCCCTTTTGTAGTGTTAAATCATCTATTTGATACTGAAATTTTGTAGGGCATATCCTAGAAAGTTAAAATGGAGGCCCATAAAGAACTGAATTTAGAACTGATAAATGAATTCCACAAAGTCTTAGGATACAAACTCAACCTACAGAAATTTGTTGCATTTCTATACACTAATAATGAAGCAGCATAATGTGAAAGTAAAAAAACCAATCCTGTTTACAATGCACCAAAAACAATAAAATATCTAGGAATCAACATAATTAAAGAGGTGAAAGACCTGCACTCTGAAAACTATAGAACATTGATGAAAGGTATTCAAGACAATGCAAAGAAATGATAGGACATTCCATGCTCCTGAGTTGGGTTGGAAAACAAAATTGTTAAAATATCTCTACACCCCAAAGCAATCTGCAGATTTAATGCACTCTCAGTCAAAATACCAACAGCATTTTTTCGCAAAACTAGAGCAAACAATTCTAAAATTTGTATGGAAGCACAAAAGACCCCAAATAGCCAAAGGAATCTTGAAAAATAAAAACAAAGCTAGAGATATCACAACCCCAAACTTCAAGTTATATTACAAAGTGGCAGTAATTAAAAAAGTGTGGTACTGACATAAAAATAGACACATAGATCAAAGGAATGGAACAAAAAACTCAGAAACAAACCCACAATTTTATAGACAATCTTTGACAAGGGAGCAATGAATATACAAAGGGAAAAAGACAGTCTTCAACAAATGGTGTTGGGAAAACTGGTCAGCTACATGCAAAAGAATGAAACTGGGCCATTTTTTTCCCACCATATACAAAAAGAAACTCAAAATGGAATGTGAAGTATGAAACCATAAAAACCCTAGAAGAGAGCACAGGCAGTAATATCTCTGACATTGGCCTTAGTAACATTTTTCTAGATTTGTTTCCAGAGACAAGGGAAACAAAAATAAATAAATAAACTATTAGGACTGCATCAAAATAAAATGTTTTTGCACAGCAAAGGACACAATCAACAAAACTAAAAGACAACCTACTGAGTGAGAGAAGATATTTGCAAATGACATATTTGGTAAAGGATTAGTATCTAAAATATAAGAAGAACTGATACAACTCAACATCTGGAAAACAAATAACCCAATTAAAAAATGGGCAGAGACGTGAGCAGACATTTCTCCAAGAAGACATCCAGATCGCCAACAGACATGTAAAGATGCTCAACATTGCTCATCATCAGGGAAAGGCAAATCAAAACTACAATGAGACATCATCTAACACCTGTCAGAATGGCCAAAATCAAAAACACAAGAAACAACAGGTATTGACAAGGATTTGGAGAAAAAGGAACCCTCTTACACTGTTTGTGGGAACATAAGCTGAAGTAGATATTGTGGAAAACAGTAAGGAAGTTCTTCAAAAAATTAAAAAACTTCCCTATAATCCAGTAATCACACAATGGGGTAGTAACCCCCCAAAATGCAAGAACACTAATTCAAAGAGATGCATGAATCACTGCTTATTGCAGGATTATTTATAAAAGCCAAACTATGGAAGCAGCCCAAGCATTCGTTGATGGATGGGTAAAGAAGATGTGATATACATATGGAGGATGGAATATTACTCAGCCATGAAAAGGATGAAATCTTGCCATATACACAACATGGATAGAGCTACAGAATATTATGCTAAGCAAAATAAGTCAATTAGAGAAAGGCAAATACTATATGACCCCACTCATATGTGGAGTTTAAGGGAAAAAAAAAAAAGACAAATGAGCAAATGGGAAAAGAAGAGAAACAAATCAAGAAACAGACTCTTAACTATAAAGGACAAACTGATAGTTACCAGAGGGAGGGGGTAGGAAGTGGGTGATATAGGTGATGAGGATTAAGGAGTACACTGACCATGATGAAAAAAAATAATAATACAATAAAATAAAGGGTTAAGCCCGTTATAGTAGGGCACCTTTAGGACACTGAATTTGTGCCCTTCCTGATTGATAAGTGCCATGGTCATCACCTTTGATCAACGTGAATGTTTAAACAGTTTCTCCCTGTAAGCAACATAACCCTCAAAAAATTTATTAAGTTAAATTTTAATGTAGCAACAACAAAAAAGAACTGAATTACTCCTCATTACAAAGTCACTGGAATTTTTTCCCTCTTGGATGAAGAGAGTCATTAGGAGGCTCCCAGCTTGAGTGGGAGGGGATCAGAGAGGCCAAGACGCAGAAGAAATGTGATAGGTGAGGAACAAGCGAAGACTGAAGAGGAAGGATTCACAAAACATTATCTGCAGCAGAGATGATCTCCAGATCTTAGCACAGTGATGTCTAATACTCAATTTTATGCTGTTGCCAGTTCTAACCTGTCTGCATGAAATTCATTTCTGTTAGCCTAAGCCATCAATTAAATGTCTGCTACATAGAACAGCTGTGGTTATTGATCTTTTGAGAGAATGATGGAAGAGAGGTGGGGTAGAGCACAGATTAAGGAGGTTCAGGAGAGGACAGCAGCCTGGGCATTGACCAATGAGTACTGACTGGTCTCTGAACTCAGCTGACTAATTGAGAATTCAGAAAGTTATACATTACAGTGGGAGGTGATCGTGAGCTTGAACGGTCCCCCTGGGGAAGGTTTGGACTTCCTACAATATATGTAGCATAGGTTGGTGCATCCTACTCCAGCTATAAACTAAAGAATAGCCCCAGGAGATTATATGCATCTAGACCTAGAATTTAGTATCAAATAAAAGCAGATCTAAATCTAGAATGCAACCCTTGATATTTATATGACCCATTTGTTAGATTTCGTCTTAGATAACCATGCAAGTTGAACTTCAAGGAGAATAATGAGAAAAGTCTCATCCAATATTAACTGTCCCCAGATAAACAGAGTTCCCAAGACATTTGTATTTATTTAACTAAGAAAATGAATTTTTTCTTACATTGGAATTTTTTAGAGGCAATATTCTCTGATTAAAAATATATTCTCATTCAAAATTTTTTGATGCCAGAATGATTTGGTGCTTAACCTTAGCAGCTCTGCCTATAGATTCTGCCCAGGACCATGGGTCTGGCATGGTACTAAGTGTTGGAGATACACAGAGAAAAAGAAGGTTGCTGCTATATTCAAGCTGCTGCTGGCAGAAAGACAAATACCGTCAAATTTAACGAAATGAGCTTCTTCTTCATTCACCCTGAGCAGCCTTCCAAAACTTAACATGATGACTTCAGGGTCATAAAATAGGCATTCCTCGAAAGTGTTTCCCAGCGAGATTCTTTGAACTATAGATATTCTGGGAAGGCTCAACTTTAGATTCTGATTCTGAGGAGGCCACATTCGCCTTTTAGAATAAAATTTATTTATAAACAAACAATTTCTATGCCTCTTCCCCATTCCTCATCCAAGCAGTTACGATGATTCTCAAGGTCACTGATCCTTTTGGGTTTTCCATTGACCTAATTTGGGTTTTAACATGTCTAATTTGGGTTTTAATATATCTAGGCTGTGTTTGTTTGTTTGGGACATCTGAATTGTTTTTACTTTGTAAGTATACTCACAGTTCATTCCTACATAGCATCCAGATAATGGGAAAAAGGAGGCTTATTTGGCTTCCTGAGATGAGAGTGATATAATCCAAAGAACGCTGGGGGAGTTACTTTTGGGGTGTTTTGGTACATTGAGTCAGATAGGTGTTAGTTGCAACATAGAGGAAGATTTAATCTACTACATCTGAGTATTTAGAGTTGTGATCTTTAGAACAGAAATGGGAAGGCTTGGAATAACTTGAAGGAACAGGATTTGGGATTGGATATATGAGGGGCTGTGTTGGGGCAGAGGACACAGGTGAGGGGGTTGCAAAGATGGGAAGAGATGATTCGTGTTCTAGCCCATCACCTATAGTTCTGTGTCTAGACCCACTTTGATGCGCTCTTTCTTTCCCACACCAGCTGGCCACCCTGGATGGGCACTACCACTATCAATAATGGGTCAAGAATCAGGTTTCAAACACAGGATTTACTAGTAACTACCTACCAACCTTGTAAAAATATTCCTCCTTTTAGCCTCAGTTTTTTCCTCAGTAAAATTAGTATGATTGTATCAAAGGGAAGATTTTGGTCAGAATTATTATATTTCATAGACTCTAAGCTAGGATTGATTGTAAGTGATTCTAAGTGGTGTAAGTTTTTGTAAGTAAATTATTTTATGTACAACGAAGAGAAAAAATGCCAGAGTATAACACTATCAACTATAAGATGCACTCTGTGGGTGCCTGGGTGGCTTAATTGGTTAAGTGTCTGCCTTCAGCTCAAGTCGTGATCTTAGAGTCGTGGGATTGAGCCCAACATTGGGATCCCCATGCAGTGGGAAACCTGCTTCTCTCCTTTTGCCCCTCCCCTAGCTTGAGCACTCTCTCTCTCTCAAAAAAAAAAAAAAAAAAAGATAAGATGCACACTGATGTTGGAGCTGCTAAAATGTGAAATCTTGGAATCAAAGAGATTAACAAATGAAATACTTAATATTAAGGCATCTTGCAAAACACAAAGTACTATACAAATACTACTTATTAGTGTTTTTATATTGAAATATATAATGCCATGAATGTGATGGATACACAAAAACTACTAACTCTTCAAGTCCTGACATCATAAGATGAGGAAGTGAGCCCTTGATACTTGAGAAGGCAGAGACTTTATGAAATATTACATTGAAGTCTGTATCATAAAAGTGGAAACAGATTCAACAGATAATCATATTCTTACAGAGCCATTGTGTGCCACAAGTGAAAATTATATGTGTGTTAGAACGTAAATATCTGAGGTCTATTACATATGAAAAAATGTCATTCTTTTGCAACTCTCCCTGAGAAGAAATGCAAGAGCTCAGGTTTCCAGCACCAGCTTCTGTTATCTTCACCTTAAAAGTTCATCTTGCAATGGGGGCGCCTGGGTGGCTCAGTGGGTTGAGCCTCTGCCTTCGGCTTAGGTAATGATCCCAGGGTCCTGGATCGAGCCCCACGTCGGGCTCTCTGCTCCGCGGGGAGCCTGCTTCCTCCTCTCTTTCTCTGCCTGCCTCTCTGCCTACTCGTGATGTCTATCTGTCAAATAAATAGATAAAATCTTTAAAAAAAAAAAAGTTCATCTTGCAATGGATGGAACAATTAGTAAATGAAGAAACTTTGGGGGGTGTTCATGAAACTCAAAGCTATTTTTCATGTACCAGACCATTGACACAGCTTCCCATGGGAATAGTTCTGCATCCTTCATCTTGCTAGGGAAAAGACAAACAAACTTAGGCAATGAAACTAGAAAATGTAAATGGCAGGTGGATTTAGGGTACATGAGAACCTTATTTTTATTGATGATTCTTCTCATAGTCAAATCAAAGGGGAAATTTTTTAGAAAGAGGTACTCAGAAAACAGAATATTCACTGAACAGCTCCCCAATTCTCAAAAATTTTTGAGTATCTGTGTACTTCTTGAGCACTGGAGAGAACTGATTCCATTTCTATAATATCCTCATCTAGATGATCTCTACTGATAGAGTACAAAAGAAGTACGGCTCGAAGTGGCTTTTATTGATTCATTATTTTTTAAAAATTGAACGGTGGTTAACACACAATGTTATATTAATTTCAGGTGTACAACCCAGTGATTCCACAACCCTGTAGATTACTCTGTGCTCACTACAAATGAATCACCATCTATCACTACACAACACTACCATGATATCATTGGTGATATTCCTTGTGCTGTACCTTTTGTCTTTTGACTTACTTATGCCATAACTAGAAGCCTGTAGCTCTCACTCTGCTTCACCCATTTTGTATGTCTGGCAACCACCAGTGGTTTTCTCTATTTGTGTGTCTCTTTCGGTTTTTTTTTTTTTTTTTAATTTTTGAACTCCACAAATAAGTAAAATCAGAAGGAATTTGTCTTTCTCTGTCTGATTTACAACACTTAGAGTAATACCCTCAAGGTCCATTCATGTTATTGCAAATGGCAAAATTTCATTCTTTTTTATGGGTTGAGTAATAGTTCATTGTATATATGTACCACACGCTTTTTATCCATTCACCTATTGATGGACACTTACATTTCTTATGTACCATGGCTATTATAAATAATGGGGCAATAAACATAGGGATGCAGATGTCTTTTGAGGTTTATGGGTTTTCATTTTCTTCAAGTAAGTAAACTATTGTGGAATTAATGGATTGCATAGCATTTCTATTTTCAATTTTTTGAGGAAAGCCCATATTGTTTTCCACAATGCTTATGCCAATTTGTATTCCCACTGACAGTGCTTAATTGTTTCCTTTTTGTACGTATTTATTGACACTTCCTATTTTTTATCCTTTTGATACTAACATTTCTGACTGGTATGAGGTGTTATCTCATTGTAGTTTTGGTTTGTATTTCGTGATGATGAGTGATGTTGAGCATCTTTTCACATATCTGTTGGCCATCTGTATGTCTTCTTTGGAAAAACATCTATTCAGGTCCTTTGCCCACTTCTTATTTGGATTATTTGGTGTTTTGGTATTGAGTTGTATAAGTTCTTTAAATATTTTGGATACTAACTCCTTATTGGATGTATTATTTGTAAATATCTCTTCTCCCATTCAGTAGGCTGTATTTCTGTTTCATTGATGGCTGCCTTCATTGTGCAAAAGGTTTTTATTTTGGTGTAGTTACAATAGTTCATTTTTGCATTTGTTTCCCTCATTTCAGGAGACATATCTAAAAATGTTGCTAAGGCCAATGTCCAAGAGATTATTATCTATATTTTTAAAAAAGGATTTTTATGGCTTCAGGTCTTTAATCCTGTTGAATTTATTTCTGTGTATGACATAGAGAGGGCCCATTTCATTCTTTATGTGTAGCTGTCTGGGTTTCCCAGCACAGTTTATTGAAATAATTGTCATTTCCCCATTGTATATTCTTGTCTCCTTTGTTGCAGATTAATTGATCATATAAATGTGGTCAACCACTCTTTTCTTTAGAGTCTGGTTTATTCCTGGGCTCTCTATCCTGTTGTATTGATCATGTGTCTTGTGCTCCTGCCACACTATTTTGATTACTATAGCTTTGTAGTATTGTTTGAAATAAAAATTTGTGATTAAAAAGTGGTTTTTAATTAAAAAACAAGATAAATATGTAAGACACTTATCTTTCATATATATCAGTCAAAATACTGCACAGGGACCTCACATCACCAAGTAACTGAAGCATGTTCTGAAAACTAGTCTCCACAAGAATGAGGAGTTCTCTAGGTTCTTCATTCTGACCCCAGCCAACATAAAACTTTTCTTAAGAGTCTGGTGCTTAATGAGGGGCATAAAAAATGATTCCTTTTAGTGTCAGACCAAGATACAGCTCGGTCTCAAACTTCTAGGTTAAGAGTATGGTTTGAAGGAATTTTTTAAAAGATTTTATTTATTTCAGAGAAAGAGAGAGAGCACACACAAGCATGAGCAGGGGAAGGAGGAGGGACAGAGAGAGAAGCAAATACCTGCTGAGCAGGGAGCGGACATGGGGCTGGATCACAGAACCTTGAGATCATGACCTGCGCCAAAGGCAGATGCTTAACCTACTGAGCCACCCAGGTGCCCCTTGAAGGGGCTTTAGAAAGCCCTTTTTAAGATTAGATGCTTTGTCAAACTGTTGACAGGATTATATCTGAGCAGGGTAAGTGGAAGAGGCTAAAGGAGCTCAAGGAGGGAGGCTTTGACCTTTTGCTCTGTATCTTTTTTATTTGAGTTTTTCCATTAAGAAACCATTGCTTATATGATCTTTCTTTCTTTCTTTCTTTTTCTTATATGATTTCTTTTAAAAAATTAATCTTTCAAGGCACCTGGGTGGTTTGGTCGGTTAAGCTTAAGCGGCTGCCTTTGGCTTGGGTCATGATCCCAGAGTCCTGGGATCGAGCTGTGTAATGGGCTCCCTGCTTAGCGATGAGCCTGCTTCTCCTTCTGCCCCCCAACTCATGTTCTCTCTCTGCCTCTCAAATAAATAAATAATCTTTTAAAAAATTAAAATAACATAAAAATAAAAATTAATCCTTCCTTGATGAACTGATATTGAAAACAATTAGAGGAAAGATGTTTGTAAAATATTTGTTGATACTAACAACCTTAGATGTGTATGTACTTAATGACAGAATATCAGAGTACATCATATAAAAGCTGACAGAGCTCACAAATCCACAATTACAAATGGTGATTTTAACCATCCTCTCTTAAGAGGATTTAGACAAAAGGTCCGGAAAGATATAACAGATATGAATACTATTATCAACCAATGTAACCTAATTGTATTTGACAATTAGGTTTGACACTCAACAGTTGTAGAATGCTTATTATTGTTCAGCACACATGGAGTGCTCATCAAGACAGACTATATGCTGGACCATAAAACAAGTCTGGACACATTAAAGAACTGAAGTCGTACAAGGTATGTTCTTTAACTACAATAGCATTAAATTAGGACTGGGGGAAAAAGATACCTGGAAAAATCTTCAAATAGTGAGAAATTCAGCAACCCACTCTAAATAGCCTGTGGGTCAAGGAAGAAATAAAAGAGAAATTAGAAAATATTTTGAAAGGAAAACCAGGAAATAAGTATGAATATGCTAATAAATTTGATACTTTAGATGAAAAGGACAAAAGCCTTTAGAGATACAAATACCAAAACTGACACAAGGTAAATGTTAATACATATGATCACATGAAAGCCACAAATAGCTCATTTAATACTTTAGCTTTACTCTTCTTCTAAACAGTTTAATAGTCCCTTAGAGAGGTCTTATTGCTTATTTAAGTTTAAAATATTGAATGGATGAAACATGTATAAATGGGTTGATAGGTGTATTGGTCTGCTCAGTCTGTGGTAATAAAATACCACAAGACCATGTGACTCAAACAACAGACATTGGTTCCCCATGGTTCTAGAGCCTGGATGTGCCAGCAAGTTCAAGTGCCAGCAAGTGCCAGTGTATTTCTGGTGAGGGCTCCCTTCCTGGCTGGTAGACTGCCACCTTTCTGTTGCAGCCTCACAGGGCCTTGCCTCTGTGCATCTGAGAGAGAGAGTGCACTCTGGGGTTCCTTCCTCTTTTCAGAAGGACCCCAGCTTGGAGCTTATGGCCTCATTTGACTTTAATGATCTCCATAAAGGCCTTTTCTCCAAATACCGTCACTCTAGGGGTTGGTGATTCAACATATCAATTTTGGGGGACACAATTCTGTCCATAACAATAGGGCATGAAGAAAAACAATACAAAGAATGCTAGACGTGTCCACCAGGTTTAAGAAGGTAAATGTTACCTATCTTAAGAGTGAGAGCCCCTCCTTACCCTTTTACAACCCCAACCCTTCTTGTCCCCATGCAGAGCTAACCATTATCTTGAATTCTGAGCCTATCATTTTCTTGCTTGTATTAATAATACTATCACATGTTTGTGTACCTAAACAATAAAATGCTGTGGTAAAGTTTATGTAAACAGAACCATACTGTATGTATTTTTCTGGGACTTGTTTCTACTAGTCAACGCTAAGCTTCTGATATTTCGGCTGCTGTTGTGTGAAACTACAGTTAACTCATGATTTTATGCTGCATGAAATTTACTTTGATGGATATCTGCATTCGTCTAGTTTCTTGCTGTCAAAAACCGTGCTGCTCTAAATATCCTTATAGATATCTTTCAGTGGACAAATTCAAGAGTTCTTTAGGTCAGGGGTCAGCAAATTTTTCTGTTAAGGGCTAAATAGTAAATATTTTAGACTTTGAGGGCTACATGTTTTCTTTCTTTCTTTCTTTCTTTTTTTTTTTTAAAGACTTTATTTATTTATTTGAGAGAGAGAGCTGAGCAGGGGGGAGGAGCAGAGAGAGAGGGAGAAGCAGACCCCTGCTGAGCAGGGAGCCCAGTGCAGGACTCGATCCCAGGACTACGAGATCATGACCTGAGCTGAAGGCGGAATACTTAACCAACTGAGCCACCCAGGCACCCCTTGGGCTACACGTTTTCTGTTGTTACTATTCAACTCCGCCCATGTATTGTGAAAGCAGCCATAGACGATACATAAGCACATGGACACATGGACATGGGGCTGGATTTGGCCATCACAGCATGGCTTGTTGGCCCCTGCTCCTGGTTATTAAGTGGGAGTGAAACTGCTGAGTCATATTTAGTGCGTATTTACTTTTAACTTGATTTTAATGCCAAGTTGTTTCCCAAAGTAATTGCATCAATTTACATCCCCGCCAGCTTTTTAGAAAGTTTCCAGATGCTTTACATCCTTGCCAAGATTTGAAAAGATCAGATTTTTATCCTTTTGCTAACTCAAAGGGGACAAACTGCCATCCGTGATTTAAAATGCATTTCCTTGATAACTAACGAGAAGGAACACCTTCTCATGTGTCTTCTCTCTCTCTCTCTCTCTCTTTTTAAAGATTGTATTTATTTATTTATTTGACAGACAGAGATCACAGGTAGGCAGAGAGGCAGGCAGAGAGAGAGACGGGGGAGGAAGCAGGCTCCCTGCAGAGGAGAGAGCCAGATGTAGGGCTCGATCCTAGGACCCTGGGATCATGACCTGAGCCGAAGGCAGAAGGTTTAACCCACTGAGCCACCCAGGCACCCCTCATGTGTCTTCTCTTTAATGAGTTATTTGTTGAAATTATATCTCCATTTCCTATGGGGGGGTTTGTCTCACTGTCATTAATTTGAAGAGGTTATTTATATATTACAAATTCTAATTGTTTTCCAGGTGTAGTTTTGAAAATATCTTTTTTTGTTGTTTGTTTGTGGCTTGTCATTTCACTTTCTTAATGGTGAACTTTGAGAAATGGAAGGTCATAATTTTGATGTTATAAATTTTACCACTCATAAAAGATTGGTTTTTATTCTTTGTGTTCCAACTCTGTTTCTTCTGGCACTAAAGTGGGCACACCAATTTTCTTTTGATTATGATTTACATAGATCATTTTTGTTTTTATTTTCAAGCTTATGTTTCTTGTAGATGACATAGAGCTGGATTTTGGGCTTTTTAGCCAATCTGACAATATTTCCCACTTTCGTAGATTATGTGGTCTGTTTTATGTTGATGGCTGCTTACACAGATGGATATATTCCTATCTTATTTTATGCAGTTTTTTTCTATGCAATAGGCTGGGCAGGCAGAGCAATTCAGGGGGCCATTGCAGAAAAGATTTCAGTGCTTCTTAGTCATTAAGAGAAGGCCAAGAAAACCTCTGTGGAGGTTTGGACCGCAGATTAATAAGCAAAGGGAGCATTGCGAGGAAGGAGATTTTAAAACTAGTCAGGGAAAGTTTTTGAGTAGGGGAACTGTTACAGGCTGAATTGTATCCCTCCCAAAGTTCACATGTTGAAATCTTAAGTCCTTGTACTTCAGAATGCGATTTGTATTTAGAAACAGGGTTGTAATTAGTAGTAGTATATGTGGTCACGTGTGTGGGCCCTAATCTGACATGAGGAGTATTTTTATAAGAAGAGGCGATAAGGGGGCACCTGAGTGGCTCAGTGGATTAAGCCTCTGCCCTCCGCTCAGGTCATGATCTCAGGGTCCTGGGATCAAGCCCCGCATCAGGCTTTCTGCTCAGCAGGGAGCCTGCTTCCTGTCCCCTCTCTGCCTGTCTCTCTGCTTACTTGTGATCTCTTTCTGTCAAATAAATAAATAAACTCTTAAAAAAAGAAAAAGAAGAGGCGATAAGGACCCAGACACACACAGGGGAAGACCGTATGAAGACACAGGAGAAAGCAGCCGTCTACAAGGTAGGGAAAGAGGCCTCAGAAGAAACCAGCCCCACTGATGCTTTGAGCTTGGACTTTCAGCCTCTGGGACTGTGAGAACATAGGCTCCTGCTGTTAAACCATCCAGTGCGGGTACTTTGTGATGGCTGCCCTAACAGATTCACACAGGGACTGGCACCTTGTGATTTACTTAAATATTTAATTTCGATTACTGTCAGGTAGTCACCCCCAAGTTTACGTTGTGTGTCAAACAAACATCAGGTTTTATCATGTAGAGAAACTACTGGTAGATGATCCGGCTTTTTAATAGGAAAATACTAAACACCAAGTGAAAATATTTTAATCTGCTGTTAAGAATGGCTGAGATTGGTAAGAAAAATATGGATTAATGGCATTTAATTTCTTATGCCTTGGACTGTCAATTTGAAGTCTATTTTTTAAATTTATTTTATTTATTTTTTATTTTTATTTTTTTAAGTCTATTTTTTTTTAAAGGTTCTATTTGTTTATTTGACAGACAGAGACCACAAGCAGGCGGAGAGGCAGAGAGAGAGAGGGAGAAGCAGGCCCCCCGTCAAGCAGAGAGCCCGACTCAAGGCTCGATCCCAGGACCCTGAAACCACGACCCGAGCCGAAGGCAGAGGCCCAACCCACTGAGCCACCCAGGCACCCCTAAAGTCTATTTTTTAAAAATATCTTTTATTTATTTACTTTAGAGAGAGGGCCAGTGAGCACGGGGTGGGGAAGGACAGAGGGAGAAGCAGGCTTCCCGCTGAGCAGGGATCCTGATGTGCAGCTATATCCCAGGATCCTGAGATCATGACCTAAGCTGAAGGCAGACGTTTAACATAATGAGCCACTCAGGTGCCGCTATTTAGAGTCTATTTTATGAAGCATTCAGTAGTTAGAACGTTACAGGATCAGGTGTTCTACTGGGTAGCTAAGTTGTAGCTGATAGCTGTGGGCTGGTTTCAGTCTACAGTCTTGTCTTGCTGTCATCCTTAAAAAGACATCCTTAGATCATGCCTATCTTTTGGAAGAGTTGGGCTGGGTGGTCTTTCAAATTTTGTTTCTTTCAAATTTCATATTAGACGACTCTGCTGCTTCTCAGTCTGCTCTGTTTACCATGCTCAACATTAATGCCACAGGAATCTTGAAGTTGCAATTATTTTCTCAGGCGGGAAGTATTAACCTTCAAATACTCATACGCAAGTTATAGGCAATGCTATTGTCTGTGTTCGGTGGTTGCAAAACTAAGATTTCTTGACATCCTATTCATGGCACTGGGTGGTTAAAGTAGTTGTTCCCTTTGATGCCCTTCAGCCTGCTGTTGAGGAAGACATAATTGTACCCACAGAGGGAAATGTGTTGGAAATATTCAAAGCAGGATATACTTAAAGTACCTCGAGTTGAATAGAATTACATTATTCAAGCTGAAAACCTTATGAAACATTTGTTACAGGGTTCCTTAACCAGTGAGATGTCTCATTTGGAGGGACATGATAATGATTTGTTATTTATCATGAAGGGTGCTTTTTATATCTGTAATTGAATAAAGTACATAGCAAGAGATGTCTCAGATCAGAGTTTTTTCAGAGTAGCAGCAGTGGCTTCAAACACAGTGTTAATCATTTGCTCTGACGGGAACACAAGAAATAACAAAATATCAATGGTTTCATTTTGATCGATGGTTTCCAGCTAGTTACTGAGCACGTGGTAGATATTGGTAGATATTCTGAGTTGAGGAGTACAGAATCAAAGGACGGTGTTAAGAGAAGGTAAACATCCTAGTTTGGGAGGGTTCAGGAGAGTACATTTAGAAGAACTGCAGTATAGCCAGAGGTCAGGATTTACACAGCTCAAAAAAAAAAAAAAAGAAAAAGTACAGTAAGAACCCAATACAAAAGCCGTCCAGCAAGAACCTTAGTAGGAATTGTGAGGAAGTTATAAGAAGAAAATTAGAAAAATTAAGTTGAAACTTGAAAAAAAAGATAAAAGAAAGTGAAAGGACACCTGGGTGGCTAGGTCAGCTAAGTGTCTGACTCTTGATTTTGACTCAGGTCATGATGTCTGGGTTGTGAGATCGAGCCCTGCGTGGGGCTCTGCCCTGAGAGTGGAACTTGCTTAAAATCTCTCTCTCCTCCTGAACTCCTCCATCCCTGACTCTCCTTCTCTTAAAAAGAGAGAGAGAGAGAGAGAGAGAGAGAGAGAGAAAGAAAGAAAGAAAAGAACAGAAAAGAAAAGAAAAGAAAAAGGAAGTGAATTTAAGTGGGGATCTTGGATGACTCTCTTCATATAATGAAGATATCAATGATTTGCGAATTAATGCAATCCCAATAGATACATTTGTGGTATATTTCTGGCGATTTCTCTTCCCTTGGTTATGCTTTCCTGGAGATACTAAATTTTATAAAAAGAGTGTATTTTTTAAAAATCAGAAATACAAGTTATTAGAATTTTACTCTGCTCATAATTACAGTAAAGTTCCTCTGTGGGTAATCTCAGGATCTAGTGTCTTTAGTTGAAACTGCAGGGCTACTCTGCTGTGCGTCTCTGGGAGTACCATTCTCATCACAGTTTATATGAGTATCACTCTCTGGAGTTGTGCAGTCCACAGCCTAAACTACTGTACAGGTTGACCTGACCTGGAACACTGAGTGATTTTTGTTCTTGCTTTTCCCCGAACTCCAAGGAAAGCCTTCTCTTCTTTCTCTTTAAAACCAAAACAAAACACCCCATTTATTTTTAGTAGATAATTTACTTTACCTGAGAGGTCACATCACCAAGATTGAAAGCAGGATTGTCGTAAAGCTCTGAAGGTATTTTAAAGCTTTCCATTGTTTTAATGAAAAAACAGCACACCCCATCAAGAAGTTTCTGAACCCTAGCCAGAACTCTTCACCTAGAAGGGAATTTAAGTGCTGGTGTGTTGGAAAGCCAGTCATTAGCTGCCCGTCACTCAGCTGACTGGTAGCAGCAATGATGCCAACACTGATTACAGATAGTGCTGTATAGAAAGGACAGATTTCGGCTTTAAGAAACCTACTGAATGATTAACTTTTGTGAGTATGTAATTCCATACTTCTTTGCAAAATCTAAATATCCAATACAGTGTACATTTTTGGTTTTTCTCATAAGTTCTAAACAATGTTTGTTTCCTGTGTCCCTCACATAGCAACAGCGAATCTCCTGTCCAAGTTGCGCATGCCACCTAGATTTCACAGAGGCTGCACATGTGTTTTCTTTGATAGGATCAGAGCTTTAACTTAGTGGACCTACTGTTTCCTTAATAATTCAGTGAAGAAACAGACATGGCCCAGAAAGCATGTTTTACCCAGCAATGTATTAAAAAGAGGTTTTCCAGCAAAAAAAAAAAAAAAAAGAAAGGTAGAATAAAATGTGGCAATAAATAAAACTGACCCAAAAACTTGTAAAAAAAAAAAAGAGAGAGAGATTTTAATTTCCCAAATTTTTCTACTGAACATTTAGTTTTGAAAACAAGGAGGAGATTAATTTTGAAAACAGGACGTTTTTATTTGGTGAATTAATTTACTAACGAAAATAAATAATTTTCAAATTAATCTTAATTTTAATCACAAGTCATACAGTATGAGGCTTATAATAGAAAACAGCCACGCCTTCCTAGCTTCTTCTAGCAAGAAGCAACAGGTTTCGAGCTTAGTTTTCTCTTTTGCTATTTGGCAGAGAATAACTTTCTCTTCCTAAGATAGTTGCAAACCATAATTCCTGATTTAGTCTTTTATTGGGGCTTTATAAGCATGACTATCAATTAGGGTCCATCAGGAAAGTACCAGTTGGAATAGCCATGTGCACTGCTGTAGGCAGCCGCCATAGAATCTTCTCTCATTGAGTGGTCTATTCCAAGTAAGTGACTTTTCAGATCAAATGGGTCAAAGTTGTACCTTAAAATTGGTACCTAATATCTAAAGATGCCCACAAAGCTTTTTGACTCTTCTTATGGGTGCACGATTTGTTGCTTACTTTGGAAGAAATAGGCTCACATGCTCTATAATACTGAACCTTCAGAAATATCAGAGCCAGAACCTTGAGACTCTGACTCTAGAGATTTACCCACACCTTTCGGTATGCTGATATGTCACCAGGGTATCTAGGGTTCCTGATTCTTCTACCTCTCCATGCCCTTTCAGTAGGATGTCATTAAGATAGTGGACCAGTCTGATGTCACGTCTTGCAGGAATAAACTTGAGTTCCTATATTAACACAAAGCATGAAATTGCAACTATTGACTATGTAGGATTCACTTAGGGGGTTTTGCTTCATCTCTTTTCCTCAGTCCTCAGTTTTGGGGTGAAATATCAAAACTTGAGGTCTACCTTATGCTTATTTCTAATCTATCTCTTAAGTCATTATTTGTGTCACCTGTATTACCTTTCGAAATCAAGTTGCAAAACCAGATATCAATAGGGCTAACATCATCCTTTAGGATCATATTATGATCTCCTCAAACCCCTGTCTGTGGAAACTCTATGGTTTTACCAAGATTTCTAAAAAAAATTCAGAAGTTTGCTTTCATCCAAATTACTTACGGTTCTGGGTTTTTAAAATTCATTTTACATTCCTAGCGCACTGTCTCCCAATCATACAACAGACCTCCTTCTCCTTAAGTCTTCCATCCTTCAAAATGCTACTCAGCCAGGGAGGAGTTCTAGGTAGCATAAAGCCCGTGGTGGGAAGGTGGGGCGTAGAGTTGGGCTCCTTCCAGTGCTACAGAGTGATAACCCAGAGCACAAGACGTTTGTTTTGCCTGTTCCTAGGAAGCCTCAATACTATCAGCTCAGTTGCAGTCCTCACCAAGGTGTGCAGCCCTTTCCCTCTCCTCTCTTCGTGGCACCCACACTCAAATTCCCACTCAATGATTAATGACATTACTGACTATGTACTCACTGCCTTAGATAGATTGTCCACCCTCGCAACCCTGTGAGTTGGGAACAATCATCCCCATTTTACAAGTGGGATATTGGAGGTAGAGAAAGACTCCATAAACTGACCTGAAATACACATTTTATAATTATCTTTACTTGCTATCTAACCAGGCTTACTAAAACACTGCCGTAAACAAAAGTTTCTACGTTAGGAGGAAGTCTGGTGCTAGTTGATAAAATAGATCTCCTTAACTCATCCACTATGTGTACTTAGCCATGACCCCATGTTCTATAGGTTTTATTGCTCTCTGTCTCTTCTTTTGGACCTCTTGGTACCCAGACTTGAATTCCTTACCTTTGGTTACTTTCACTGAGCTAAAAAATATTTATCTGGGTCACTCTGTGTATGCATATGTGTGTGTGTGTGTTTGAGACTTACTTTTTTTAGAGCACTTCAAGGTTCACAGCAAAACTGAGAGGAAGGAGGTACAGAGATTTCTTATATCCCTTCTGCCCCCCCAACCCATGTATAGCCCCCCACTACCAACAACCCCCTTTATGACGTACTTTATGACAACTGATGCATCTCACTGATGTATCTTTATCACCCAGAATCCATGACTTTAGAGGTCTTGACTTTGGTATTGGTATTATAAATTGTCTGGGTTTAGACAAATGTGAAATTACATATATTCATCATTATTTTATCATATAGAATATTTCACTGCCCTAAAAATGCTCTGTGTTCCACCTATTCGTCCCAGGTTCCCATTCCCTGATTCCTAGCAACCATGATCTTTTTACTGTCTCCATAGTTTTGCCTCTTCCAGAATGTCATATAGTTGGAATCATACGGCATAGAGTTGTTTTTTTTTTTTTTTTTTTTTCCAGATTGGCTCCTTTCACTTGGTAATATGTATTTAAGTTCCCTCCATGCTTTTTTATAGATCGATAGCTCTTTTTTTGTGGTGAGGGGTGGCTACTAAACAGCATTTCACTGTTGGGATAAACATGTTTATCCATTCATCTACTGAAGGACATCTTGGTTGCTTCCAAGTTTTGGCAAGCATGAATAAACAGCCATGTGCACGGCTTTGTGAGGACATAAATTTTCAACTGCATTGAGTAAATACCAAGGAGGAAGAACGCCAGATCATATGGGATGAGTATGCTTGGTTTTGAAAAGAAACCACCAACCTGTCTTTCAAAGTCCCTGATCCATTTTACATCCCCCCCCAGTAATACATGAGAGCTCCTGTTGCCACACATCATCACCAGCATTTGCTGATGTCAGTGTTCTGGATTTTGGCCATTCTAACAGGTATGGGGTGGTATGTCATTGTTGTTCTAATTTGCATTTCCCTCATCATAAATGATATGGAACATCTTTTCATATGCTTATTTGCCTACTGTATATTTTCCTTGGTGAAGTGTCTGTTGAGGTCTTCCACCCATTTTTAATCTGGTTTTGTGTTTTCTTTTTTAATCAATTCTTTGGGTAATTTTTGGATCAAGAATATAGTAATAATATAGTAATATCTTAAATTTTTATGTTCCTGAGAACATCTCTCTGTTTTCCCACAGAAAAAATAATACATTGACTGAATGTAAAAATGCTGTAGACATTAGCTTAATATGATCTCTTTCTTTTGGATAAAAGTCTGATATGACAGGGGTACCTGGGTAGCTCAGTTGTTAGGTATCTGCCCTCAGCTCAGGTCATGATCCCAGGATCCTGGAATGGAGCTCTGCATTGGGCTTCCTGCTCAGTGGGAAGCCGCCTTCTACTTTCACTCCCCCAGCTGTGTTCCCTGTCTCACTCACTCTCTGTGTCAAATAAATAACTAAAATCTTAAAAAAAAAAATTCTAATGACAACATAAATTCCAAATATTTTCAAACATCCCAAAGTTACTAACAAAGAAATGGGAAGATGAGTGAGAAATCAGGTATGACAAATTAATTAAGACATTGCAACTATCTTCTAGAAGAAAACAAGGCAAATTGAGAGGAAAGAAAATGTATTAGACTTCACTAAGAAAATTTTTAGATTTGAAAAAGACCCAAGATAGAAGATTAAGCACAAAAACCATGTGCCAAGAAAAATTAACCATGAAAGAATTTTTAAAAAATCCAACTTGCGAACTATTTTCTACCCAACAGTGGGAAGATACTAAGAGGCCACACACTATTTTTATTTTCAATTACTTGTTGAACTTCCGAAGGGAGTGGTACCAGATAGGAGAGCTGGAAAGAAATGAAACAGGAAGCTCAGGGCCAATTTTATAGCTACTGAAAATTATCTACTGAAGAGAGAAAATAATGCATTAAAGAAAGAGCTAAAATGTGGTAGAATAGACATTCTACACAGGAGATTTAGAATAAAAAGTAAGTAATATTTCTGGGCCATGGATGTTCATTGTCCCAACTCAATCCCCAAAGACCCGTGAGAACCCAAGTGGTTTAACAAAGAACCCAAACTATCAACACCCAGCCCCCACACCACCCATTTTTAAATGGGAATGATTCAGTAAGTGTGTATGTATACCAAAATGAGAGTCTAGAAAGACCCTGCCATTCCTATTCTTGGCAAAATCATGGATATGGATGTGAGGGCCCCATTCCAACATGAAGAACTAAAAACCAAAAATGAATCAACATAGAACCCATGGAAGCATCTTGCAAAGATATTTAAGAAATAAATAAGAAAAATGTAGACTGCCAACCACAGATTAAGGGTATTTTTTTGAAGAATTAGAAAAGATCATTTTTGTACAGAAATAGTAACTTAGGGAAATTTCAAAGAACTTGAGTGCTGTGAAAGCACCAGAGAATATGTGATATAGTAAGAAATGAAAATGGAACCATTAGAGCTATAAAAAATGGTAGATATAAAACTCATTACATTTTTTTGTTTCAAATATCTTTTACAGCAAGAGACATATAACAGGATAAATACAGCTAATGTGATCTCCCTTTCCTTTCTAATCCTTCCATCCCCAAACATAATCACATTCTAATTTGGTGTGTTTCCTTTATACCTTTACTACAAATATATGTGATTATAAGTAATGAATAACATTATTTTATGCTTCTGGAATTTATATGACCCCTATCATTATATAAATTACATATTACTGTTGTAACTCATTTTTTTTTAAACTAAGAACTACCTTAAAAAAGTTTTTTTCCACATTGATCTATTTTGGTCAAATCATTGTCTAGCATTTCATTGCATAAATAATCCTCAGCTTATTCATTTTCCTACTGATATTAGGATTTTCTTTAATAACCTCTTGTTATTACAAATAGCTCTGGAATACGTATCCCTTTATTTCTCCTTAAGCTCATATAGATACAAAATCTCTTCCAGAGAAGACTCCTAAAAGGGGGTCAAAACTATGTACAACTTTGATTTGACAATGTATTGTCAATATTTCTCTAAATTATATTCTCATCAGAATGTTAATTGTTCTAATTTCCTACCACCCTTGCCAAACACTTGACAGTTTATAACATGAAATGGTAACTCAGAGTGATTTCAATTTGCATTCCCTGATTGCTATGTGGTTGAACAAATTTTCCTAAGTTTCGTAGCCCATCATGAGTCCAGTTATGTGAATTGCTCATTCATATATTTTGAGATTGGGTTAATTGGCTTTTCTTATTGATTTATTAGCCCCTTCATGGGCTAAAGGCATTGCAAATACCTTCTTGAAAAGGAATGACTTTTCTTTTAATGTTTAAAATTGTTTATTTTGTTAGGTAGAAATCTATAACTTTAAAATGCACAGAATTTACCATTTGTGATTTGTGGTTTTATGTCTAAAGACACTATTTCTTCTCTTATGTAATAGAGTAATCTCATGGATCTTCTCAAAGTTTAAACTTTTTCCTTTTCATAATTAGGCCTGAGAAATTTTTTGAAAAAATCGTAAATGTTTGTTGAATTTTATCAAATGCCATTTCTACAACTATTGAAATGTACCAATGGTTTTTCTGCTAATCTGTCTATATAATTTAATACATTAATAGATTTTCCAATTTATTGGGAATGCAAGCCTTTTTTGCATTCACAACACTCCTACTATTTATGATATTCTTTGATTACTAGTATTTTAATATGATGAGAAAAAGAGATAAACCCCAAATAATTTGCATTTCCAAATACCAACCCAAGTTAATGAGATAATCTAGAGGGCAACTTGGAAGAAAAGGAGTTGTCCTTGCAAAAGTTATTTTGTAAATAAGATAAAAAAGTGACTTCCAAATTAACTGTATAGTACAATGCAAAATCACCTATTTATCCAAGGCATTGCTGCATTTGGTTTTTAACATTTTATTAGAACTTGGAGGCTTTGGTTAAGTGAGACTAATGTATCATTTTCCTTTATTGTAAGTCCTTGTCCAGCATGTTAAAAAGATTGTAACAGGTTATAAGAGAGTTATAATAATTACAGATTACTCATTCCTTGAATATTCGTTAGGAGTGTGAAAATACCTGGGCCTGACACCTATGATGGGTACATACTAAACTACTGATTTTTCATCATTTAAAAATTTTCTGGTAATTTAGATTTTTACATGACATTGTTCATTTCAACTGTTTTCTAATGCATGGGCATGAAGTGTTATAAATTGTTATCGTTGCAGGGTTGCAGGGTTGCAGGGTTCTTGTCACGGGGTGGAAGAATGAATCTCGCCAAAACAAAAGGGTGAAATGAAGGGAAAGTTTATTAAGGGAAGGTGAGAACAGAAAGAAAGAAAAATTCTCTAGAGTGAGAGAGGTCCCAAATGGTTTGTCACTGAGGTTTTTTATGCTTGGTCTTTTGTAGAAAACTGACCAGGAAACTTGGTAAATACCTTGTCTATAGCACGTAAGACAAACAAGGAGGATTTGTAAATACCTCATCTATACTTAGAACAAACAAGGTCCATCTGTTATGTTCCCTGCTCTCTGGTTACTATCTTGTTTATAACACATCTCCACACCTGGGATTTCTTTGAGCCTAGTTATGTAGCTCTTTACCTTTCTCTCCCTACCTAGCCTCACCTGTCCCTTACTCATTATGATTCTAAAATCTCTCTTGGATCTCTGATAATCTTCACATTTTTAACCCTAAGATTGTTCATTTTCATGTTTTCATTTTTGAGATAATCATCACAGTCCAATAATGTCCATTTTATTTGTTTTGTCAAGACAACGAAAGAGCTTTTCTGTGGAAGGGAAGGGACATCTCTTCCTCTAGAGAATATCTTTAACTAATAAATGAAGGAATGATAGGATAGACAATCACCATTTGGTGAGCACCACAGTAATAAACTTGCAGGCAAGAATCATTAATAGATGCTAAAATTAATAGGTCAAAGTTTGATTTTAAAAATGGGATATTTGTGAGTCTTAAATTATCTCCCCACAAGATATGTGTTAAGTACAAAGAGTAAAGAAGGCACCTTCCATTGGAGAAACCTCCCAGAGATCACCTTACCAGGTGATCAAAATTAACATTCTTAGTAATGAACTATACTGACATCATGCATCTTCTGTTATAAGGAGGAGAGCATATGTTGTTTCTGTGGACATTTTGCCAAAACATGCTTAACTAAAGTTTAAATATAAGGAGCATCAGATGAACCCGAATTGAAAGACATTCTACAATATAGTTCTTCAAGATTCTCATGTTTATGAAAAACAAAGGAAGAATACCAACTTTCCCAGATTAAAGAAACTTCGAGAGCACAACCACTGAATGCCGCCTGGAACCCTGGATTGAATCATGAGCCTAACAAAAAGCAACAGCAGACACCCTGTAGATAGAATAGTTAACGGTATAGTATTAACTGCATTAATTTCTTGGTTTCAATAAAATTTTTAAAAAGATTTTTTTTTAAATTTGAGATAGAGCAAGAGTGAGAGAGAGAGAGAGCTTGCACAAGCAGGGGGAGCAACAGGTAGAAGGAGGAGCAGGTGCCCCACTGAGCAGAGAGCCAGATGCGGGGCTCCATCCTGGGACTCCCGGATCACCACCAGAGTCAATGGCAGATGCCCAACTGACTGAGCTACCCAGGTGCCCCTTGGTTTCAATAATTTCACTATCATTAGTAAAGTGTAAGTTTAGGCAAAAACTGGGTAAAGGATATATGGAAACTTTCTGTGATATTTTTGCAACTTTTTTGAGTCTGAAATTGAATACAAAGTGAAAAGCAAAAAGCAACACCCCAGCTATTGTATTTTCTTGCTTCTCCCTAATGTCAGTGGTTACTTTTTTTTTTTTTTTAAAGATTTTATTTCTTTATTTGAGAGAGACAGAGAGTGAGTGAGAGAGAGAGCACACAAGGCAGGGGGAAAGGCAGAGAGCAGGAAGCCTAAGGGGAGACTCCATCCTAGGACCCCGGGGTCAGGACCTGAGCCAAAGGCGGAGACTTAAACGACTGACCACCCAGGCGTCCCCATGGTTACTCTTATTATTTCCTTTTTATTATTCATTCATTCATTCATTCATTTATTTTGATTTACTCTTTTTCCTTTTTTTTTTCCATTTTTAATTTCTTCAGTTGGATGCTTAGCTTGTAATATTTAATTCTCTGCCATGTCCTGCAAGGGTCTTTGTGTTGGTCATGTGTTTCTGCATAAAAAACGATCCCCAAAGTTGGTAGTTTAAGACAACAAACATTAGTAACCTCACGATTTCTGTGAGCCAGGAATCTGGGCTCAGCTTAGCCAGTTTCTCAGGCTCTGGGGCTTTCAAGAGGCTGTAGGGAAGGCTCTAGCTGGGACAGCAGTGAGCTCAAGGCTGGAGCTGGGAAGGAAGTACTTCCAGGCGCACCGACTGGGGTGTTAGCCGATTTTAGTTCCTCACGTGTTGTTGCACTGAAGGCCTCAGTTCCTTGCTGGCTCTTGGTTAGAGGCTGCCCCGGGTTCCTTACCCCCATGGGCCTCCCCTCACAGCAGCTCTCTGCGAGGCAGCTTCAACAGTGAGCAAGGGAGAAGAGCCAGCAGGGTGAGCAAGATAGAAGTAACCATCTCCTACATCTCCATGTTCTTATGTTCTATTCATTGAAAACAAGTCATTAGGTCCGGCTCACACTCAGCTGGACGGGATTACACAAGGATCAAAATACCAGGGCATGGAATGAAGAGGAACCGTTTCCGAAGCTGCTAACCACAGTATTTGAGGATATATATTTGCACTCTTATTACATTTCATACACTGATGTCATTGTGATGATCTCACTGTTCATTCTAAGTATTTTATAATTTCCAATATAATCATATCTTTAATCCACAAATAATTTCATTAAAAACTTTATATATTTTATTTATACCATCAAATGTTTTGCTTTATACTTTATACTTACAATGTATACTTGTATACATTGTATATACAATGTACAAAGCTAAGAGTGTATATTTACAATGATGCATTCCTTTAATATTTTTTCCATTCTTGCCTTCTATTAAGTGGATTATACTTTATTTACTTTTATCTCTATTGGCTAAGTCATATTACTATTTATTATTATTATTATTATTAGTAGTAGTAGTAGTAGTAGTATTGCCCATAAAAATTTAGCATGCATACTTTATACCTACAGATGATCAATTTTTATAACTTTCTTCAGAATAATAAAAGACCTTTCAATATTTTAACTCCAATTTCCATTCCTCCCATTTTATAAGTTACAGTTTAGTACTCTAATTCCACCTTATATTTATATCTAATCCACCATTAATGATATTTTACTCTTTCCCCTCCACTCTTTGCTTACTTAGATCCATCCATGGTTTTGTTTCAGTTTAGATTTTTTTTAAAATTGTCTGCACTTTAAATTGTGGTTGTTTGTTTTGGAATCTTTGGGGGGGTTTACAACTGGTTCTTGAATCCTTTGCTCTGTTTTCATGTATACGATCATGATATTTCATGTATACATGTATACAATATGATATACATGATATTTCATGTATATCATTCATGATATTTCATGTATACAATCATGATACTGATTTCATGTCTACAAGAAAACTGAAGAGTATAGTTCTTTTAGCAACACTTCCAATACGTTGGGTATATGTTGGACCCCCTTTTGTTCCTGTTTCTTAAGTGCACTTGTATAACTGTCATCTTGTGTTTGAGCTCCCCCTTTTCACTTCACTGTCTGCACTTACATTTGCTATTTAGTCTGTCCCTCAAGCTTTGAGTATAGAGAAGTTTTTCATTACTAGAAGATCTGATTCTGTGACCCTCTTCTTTTCCACTGGTTTTCTTCTTTCTTTAAGATTTAGTACCTTCTTTCATTTGTTTAGTTATTACAATCATACCCACTTAATCTTTTTTTTTTGAGAGAGAAAGAGAGAGGGAGAGAGAGAGAGAGAGATTGTGCACGAGGGGGTGGGGCAGAGGGAGAGGGAGAAGGAGGAACTTAATCAACCTCCATGCCCAATGCGGAGCCTAGGGCAGGAGTTGATCTCAGGACCCTGAGATCAGGACCTAAGCCAAACTCAAGATTCAGAGGCTGAAGAGACTGAGCCACCCAGGTGCTTCCCATTTTATTATTTTTCAATCTAAAGTGTGTGGGGTGTTTATTCTCCTGTTTGTTTTTTCTGATTTTTCCTCTTGGTGGATACTTTTGTCATATATTTTAATTTTTTTTTAATTAGAAGCTCATTTTTTAAGTTTTTTTTTTCCTGTAGGAATTCTATATGCAAAAAAATTATGACACTATCTTCTATAATAGTTTTGTATTTGCTTCTGTTGGCTTCCCCAGGTAAGTCATAAAGCTTTGGATGAATTTTCATTATAATACAATGTAAATAAACAGAAGAAGTAAATTCATGCTTCAGACTATTTCTAGTTGCTAAGACTAGCTTTGGGTTTCAACCAATTGGAAAGATGAGCTATATAAAGATGCTTGATTCCATTTCACATCTATCACTACCCAGAGGCCTCATTATCTGACCTTAACAGGGCAATAAAATCCCAGTCCCTCTTCATTACCAAATATAAAAGCTCATTCCCTTTAAGAAACGAAACAAATGAAAAGGGGAAAAAAGAGAGTGAGGAAAACTGAGAGAGGGACTCTTAACTATAGAGAATCAAGTGATGGTCACCAGAGGGGTGGCAGTGGTAGGGGGATGGGTTGAATAGGTGATGGGGACTAAGGAGGGGGGGCATTGGTGATGAGCGCCAGGTGTTGTATGTGTTGAATCACTAAATTCTACACCTGAAACTAGTATTACACTATGTTAACTAATTGGGATTTAAATAAAAACTTGAAAAAAAAACCCCACCTCTTTCTTGGTGTTTTCTTGTGAACTCGATTGCTTGCTATGTAGGTTTCCCACTTTCTCCCTATTTGTTTCTCTAATATTTCCCTTCCTTCTGATCAGACCAGTTTTACTTCTAAAAATGTACTGTTAAATGATATCCTAACATGTGACATGTACAGTTTGAAGTGGGCTCAGCAGAATTACCTGTCCAAGGAAAGATCCACACATTTGCTGGGACTAGTGTGTCCCCAGTGGGAGATACTGCATCCAAGCCCAAAATTTCAGACAGATGGGAATGCCCAAATTTTCCAGATACTCATATCTAAACACAGACTATTTGGCACTAAAGCAGCTTTTTTATCCTCAAATCCTATAAGACCACTCATACTTTCATGAATGGTAACCATGACAACAGGAAGGGGGCCCTCTCCTGAAACACGGCCCTGTGTTGGCCACATGGGCCTCACCCAACCGAGCAGAAAACCATAGAAAGGAAAAGGACTAATAGATTTAAGTGATTATATAATAAATGCTAAATATGTATAGCAGAGAAAGAAGGTTCAAATGATACATACACAAAAAATGAACAAAAAATACTCATTTCCCACAAATGAAAGACTGAATATTTTCAACAAAAATAGCTTATCTTGTTTCTGAAAAATAAATCACTAGACAGACAGACATAAAATAACCAAGAATAAGTTTCATTTTATGCTATATTTTACTTATTCTCTAGGGTAAAATAAGCACATAATTACATTAATATTATCTTGAACCACAATATTTATTATAAGAGAAAACAAGAGATGAAAGCATAAAATAAGTTACAACAAATCTCTAATCTTAAATTTTGAATTAGAAATATCAGTGTGAACTCAGGATTTTTCTCCCTTACAATTTTTCTTCCT
Organism: Mustela erminea; assembly: GCF_009829155.1. Classification (NCBI taxonomy): domain Eukaryota; kingdom Metazoa; phylum Chordata; class Mammalia; order Carnivora; family Mustelidae; genus Mustela; species Mustela erminea. The sequence continues at coordinate 106,273,733 of NC_045624.1, read as the reverse complement.
AGTTTTGACCTCTGAAACAATGTATAATCAGTGCTTCTATGTACCTTTCTTCTCTAAACAGAACCTAGAGCTGCTATAGTAAATGTATAGGAATATTCTGGAACATCTTGGCACAAAAAACAAGGAAGATACCAAAGGCTAATGGATTGTGTCGAAAGTACATACTGCCAGCTTGATGGGCTCCCATGGCAAAAGATGCGACAATTTGAACATCAATGAGAATAATGATTGCAATTGTTTAAAACTCACTAAAAAAATATAAAATTCTCTGAGTTATTAGGCATATTAGAAAAAGAATAAAAAAAGAAAGAAAGTATAACTCATTGCACAATATCGGAGGTTACCAGGGCACAAAATCATTTTGAAAACTGATAACAAAAGGAAAAGAACAGCATTTATCCTGTCTTTGCAGCATGAACTGTGTGTTTCAGAAGAATCAAATATCTTCAGTGGATGGGAGCATGCTTTGGTCTGTATAAAACCTGTTAATAAGTGCAGAAAGAGTTCCAGAATTCAAAAAAGCACCGTTTTACAACTTCTAAAAAATAACCACTTCAGACAACTTTCATCAATGGGCTATCAGACTGCTAGATGAAATGTCGATGGAAATTTTTATAATGAAGGAAACAGTGTCAGCACCTGAACCCTGAACCCAAGTACCTCTTAAAAGTGAGACAACCAGACTTGAAATGCCTTCTACTAAGATGCAGTGCGAAACGATAGCACCATCCACGATGAAATTTGAGTCTGAAATATAAGCAGCCCTCCAGACCCAACTCCCAGGAGAAACAAGTTAAATCATATTCAGAGAGAACAGTTGGGAAAATTCAGAACAGGGAACAGATTCACTTTTTTCAACATTTAAAGCAAAAAAAAAAAAATTTAAAACGAAGAATGTTTTATAATAAGAACTTAATGCGAAACTAAGCAATATAAGAAAATACAAATAATGAATTTGAATTTGAATTTGAATCTTATTTGAATCTTTGTTCAATCAAACTGACAGGAAAAAGACATTTTTGGATAAAATATCGATTTTGAAAGTTTGAATATGGGCTGAATATTATAACATTGAACATTAGATAATATGAAACATTATTAAACAACTAATAGTATTAAGTAGGAATGTAACCAGCTTTTATAATGTAAGAAAATGTCCTTTATTTTTTTAATCCACACTGAAGTGTTTAGGGGTGAAAGAACATGACATCGGATTTCCTTTAGAATACTTTCCCCAAAAAAGCAAAGTCTATTAATGTGGATGGTTGTTGGGGTCAAAGGGTAGTTACAGAGTTTCCTTGTACTCTTTTGTGTATTCTGAAATTTTTCCTAATAAAAGCAACAAAAGAGAATGATGTGTCTCTTAGCAGAAATTTAAAGAAGAAAAAGGAAAACTCTTCAAGTAGTTATGCATATGAGGCTGGTCACCCACAAAATTTATTTTCCTCTGATAAATTAAACAGCAGGAAATCAGAAATCATGGAGAAATGTCTAGAAGGGTTGCCAAAAACATAAGGCAATCCAAGGCCCCTTTACCCAACCAGGAACTTAATTACAATTAAGGCTACAGAGAAAATGCATTTAAATATGCAATCACTCAGGATTGTAATAGCCTAAAAATCCAGTTTGGAAAAATAATCCAGTCTACTTCAAATTAATCAAAATCAGGAATCTATGAATGGGGGATTTGTGTTATGGTGAAAAGCACGAGTCCAGTCAATCATGAGATAATTCGAAATAATTGTGCTAATTATTTTTGTAAAACATGATGTAGTTTTGAAAAATTAATGATAAGGGATGCCTGGTGGCTCAGTTCATTAAGTGTGTGCCTTTGGTTCAGGTCATGATCCCAGGGTCCTGGGATGGAGTTCCTCATCGGGCTTCATGCTCAGCAGGGAGCCTGCTTCTCCCTCTGCCTGCCCTTCCCCTGCTTGTTCTCTCTCTCTCTCTTTCTCCCTCTGACAATAAATAAATAAAATATCAAAAAAAGAAAATTAATGATAGAAGAGCGCAGTATTCCTTAACATACCTTTATAGTATTTATCATAATTATTTATAAGTTTATTTCACTAAGATCTGACTCCACTTAGCAGTCTATAAACTGGTTAACAACAGCAGGGGCCACTTTCTAAAAGTGTGTTTAATTTTCATCACAGCAGGCTCCCAACGTCTAACATAATGCCCCCCACATAATAGGAATTTAATAATTTTTTGAATAAATAATTAAATAATAAATTGCAATTATTCATTAAGGCAAAATCCCCAAAGATGAATATAACATCTCAGAGTTGGGAAAATTTTACTTTTTAGCAGCCTTATTAAGGTATAATTAAAACACAACAGACCGCCATATTTAAAATGTACACTTTGGTACATTTTGACATGCGAGCCATGATTATATTCCTTGGAACACTCACCACAATCAGGGTGGTGAACATATCTATCATCCCCAAATGTTTTTTTGGGACACTTTTAACTCCTCCTTGCTCTTCCGCATTCTGTTCCCGGCCCCGTGTACAGGTCAAAAGTTACCAACTAGCATGTTTTAAATACGGCAGCTTGTTGTATATCAATTATACCCTTATCTGCTGTCTGTTGCTATACACTAGTTTGCATTATTTAGAATTTTATATATCCAATCATACAGTAGGATTTTTTTGTACTATTTTTTAATCTAGCATCTTCTACTCCAGATAATTATTTTGAAATTTATTCATGTTGTCACATATATCAACTGTTCAATTATTTTTTATTCCTAAGTAACTTTACAAATAAAGGTGTTATGAACATCTGTGTACAAGTCATAGAATGGACATACGCTTTCATTGTTCTCAGATAAACACCCGGTAGTGGAAAGGCTGCACCATGTCAGAGATCTGTTTTTAACTTTTTAAGCAATCCAAACTTTTATAAAATGGTTGTTCCATTTTATATTCCCACCAGGAGCATAAGGGAGTTCCAGTTCCTCCACGTCTTTGCCCTGATTTGGGATGGCTCGAGCCATTCCAGTAGGAGTGCAGTAGCTTTATTAGATATATAACTTGCTGGTATTTTCTACCATTCTGTGGTTTGTCTTTTCATTCTCTTTACAGAGCTTTTGAGAAAAGTAGTGTTTTTAATTTTTTTTTAAAATTTTTTATTTTTTATAAACATATATTTTTATCCCCAGGGGTAGAGGTCAGTGAATCACCAGGTTTACAGACTTCACAGCACTCACCAAAGCACATATCCTCCCCAATGTCCATAATCCCACCCCCTTCTCCCAAATGCCCTCCCTCCAGCAACCCTCAGTTTGTTTTGTGAGATTAAGAGTCACTTATGGTTTGTCTCCCTCCCAATCCCATCTTGTTTCATTGATTCTTCTCCTACCCACTTAAGCCCCCATGTTGCATCTCCACTTCCTCATATCAGGGAGATCATATGATAGTTGTCTTTCTCCGCTTGACTTATTTCGCTAAGCATGATACGCTCTAGTTCCATCCATGTTGTCGCAAATGGCAAGATTTCATTTCTTTTGATGGCTGCATAGTGTTCCATTGTGTATATATACCACATCTTCTTGATCCATTCATCTGTTGATGGACATCTAGGTTCTTTCCATAGTTTGGCTATTGTGGACATTGCTGCTATAAACATTCGGGTGCACGTGCCCCTTTGGATCACTACGTTTGTATCTTTAGGGTAAATACCCAGTAGTGCAATTGCTGGGTCATAGTGCAGTTCTATTTTCAACATTTTGAGGAACCTCCATGCTGTTTTCCAGAGTGGCTGCACCAGCTTGCATTCCCACCAACAGTGTAGGAGGGTTCCCCTTTCTCCGCATCCTCGCCAGCATCTGTCATTTCCTGAGTTGTTGATTTTAGCCATTCTGACTGGTGTGAGGTGATATCTCATTGTGGTTTTGATTTGTATTTCCCTGATGCCGAGTGATATGGAGCACTTTTTCATGTGTCTGTTGGCCATCTGGATGTCTTCTTTGCAGAAATGTCTGTTCATGTCCTCTGCCCATTTCTTGATTGGATTATTTGTTCTTTGGGTGTTGAGTTTGCTAAGTTCTTTATAGATTTTGGACGCTAGTCCTTTATCTGATATGTCATTTGCAAATATCTTCTCCCATTCTGTCAGTTGTCTTTTGATTTTGTTAACTGTTTCCTTTGCTGTGCAAAAGCTTTTGATCTTGATGAAATCCCAATAGTTCATTTTTGCCCTTGCTTCCCTTGCCTTTGGTGATGTTCCTAGGAAGATGTTGCTGCGGCTGAGGTCGAAGAGGTTGCTGCCTGTGTTCTCCTCAAGGATTTTGATGGATTCCTTTCGCACATTGAGGTCCTTCATCCATTTTGAGTCTATTTTTGTGTGTGGTGTAAGGAAATGGTCCAATTTCATTTTTCTGCATGTGGCTGTCCAATTTTCCCAGCACCATTTATTGAAGTGGCTGTCTTTTTTCCATTGGACATTCTTTCCTGCTTTGTCGAAGATTAGTTGACCATAGAGTTGAGGGTCTATTTCTGGGCTCTCTATTCTGTTCCATTGATCTATGTGTCTGTTTTTGTGCCAGTACCATGCTGTCTTGATGACGACAGCTTTGTAATAGAGCTTGAAGTCCGGAATTGTGATGCCACCAACTTTGGCTTTCTTTTTCAATATCCCTTTGGCTATTCGAGGTCTTTTCTGGTTCCATATAAATTTTAGTATTATTTGTTCCATTTCTTTGAAAAAGATGGATGGTACTTTGATAGGAATTGCATTAAATGTGTAGATTGCTTTAGGTAGCATAGACATTTTCACAATATTTATTCTTCCAATCCAGGAGCATGGAACATTTTTCCATTTCTTTGTGTCTTCCTCAATTTCTTTCATGAGTACTTTATAGTTTTCTGAGTATAGATTCTGTGCCTCTTTGGTTAGGTTTGTTCCTAGGTATCTTATGGTTTTGGGTGCAATTGTAAATGGGATTGACTCCTTAATTTCTCTTTCTTCTGTCTTGCTGTTGGTGTAGAGAAATGCAACTGATTTCTGTGCATTGGTTTTATATCCTGACACTTTACTGAATTCCTGTACAAGTTCTAGCAGTTTTGGAGTGGAGTCTTTTGGGTTTTCCACATATAGTATCATATCATCTACGAAGAGTGATAATTTGACTTCTTCTTTGCCGATTTGGATGCCTTTAATTTCCTTTTGTTGTCTGATTGCTGAGGCTAGGACCTCTAGTACTATGTTGAATAGCAGTGGTGATAATGGACATCCCTGCCGTGTTCCTGACCTTAGCGGAAAAGCTTTCAGTTTTTCTCCATTGAGAATGATATTTGCGGTGGGTTTTTCATAGATGGCTTTGATGATATTGAGGTATGTGCTCTCCATCCCTACACTTTGAAGAGTTTTGATCAGGAAGGGATGCTGTACTTTGCCAAATGCTTTTTCAGCATCTATTGAGAGTATCATATGGTTCTTTCTTTTATTGATGTGTTGTATCACATTGACTGATTTGCGGATGTTGAACCAACCTTGCAGCCCTGGAATAAATCCCACTTGGTCGTGGTGAATAATCCTTTTAATGTACTGTTGAATCCTATTGGCTAGTATTTTGGTGAGAATTTTTGCATCTGTGTTCATCAAGGATATTGGTCTATAGCTCTCTTTTTTGATGGGATCCTTGTCTGGTTTTGAGATCAAGGTGATGCTGGCCTCATAAAATGAGTTTGGAAGTTTTCCTTCCATTTCTATTTTTTGGAACAGTTTCAGGAGAATAGGAATTAGTTCTTCTTTAAATGTTTGGTAGAATTCCCCCGGCCCTGGGCTTTTGTTTGTTAGGAGATTTTTTTTTTTTTATTAAAGATTTTTATTTATTTATTTGAGAGAGAAACAGTGAGAGAGAGCATGAGCGAGGAGAAGGTCAGAGAGCGAAGCAGACTCCCCATGGAGCTGGGAGCCCGATGCGGGACTCGATCCCCGGACTCTGGGATCATGACCTGAGCCGAAGGCAGTCGTCCAACCAACTGAGCCAGCCGGGCGTTAGGAGATTTTTAATGACTGTTTCAATCTCCTTACTGGTTGTGGGTCTGTTCAGGCTTTCTATTTCTTCCTGGTTCAGTTGTGGTAGTTTATATGTTTCTAGGAATGCATCCATTTCTTCCAGATTGTCAAATTTGTTGGCGTAGAGTTGCTCATAGTATGTTCTTATAATAGTTTGTATTTCTTTGGTGTTAGTTGTGATCTCTCCTCTTTCATTCATGATTTTATTTATTTGGGTCCTTTCTCTTTTCTTTTTGATAAGTCTGGCCAGGGGTTTATCAATTTTTTTAATTCTTTCAAAGAACCAGCTCCTAGTTTCGTTGATTTGCTCTATTGTTTTTTTGGTTTCTATTTCATTGATTTCTGCTCTGATCTTTATGATTTCTCTTCTCCTGCTGGACTTAGGGTTTCTTTCTTGTTCTTTCTCCAGCTCCTTTAGGTGTAGGGTTAGGTTGTGTACCTGAGACCTTTATTGTTTCTTGAGAAAGGCTTGCACCGCTATATATTTTCCTCTCAGGACTGCATTTGTTGTGTCCCACAGATTTTGAACTGTTGTATTTTCATTATCATTTGTTTCCATGATTTTTTTCAATTCTTCTTTAATTTCCCGGTTGACCCATTCATTCTTTCGAAGGACGCTGTTTAGTCTCCATGTATTTGGGTTCTTTCCAAACTTCCTCTTGTGGTTGAGTTCTAGCTTCAGAGCATTGTGGTCTGAAAATATGCAGGGAATGATCCCAATCTTTTGATACCGGTTGAGTCCTGATTTAGGACCGAGGATGTGATCTATTCTGGAGAATGTTCCATGTGCACTAGAGAAGAATGTGTATTCTGTTGCTTTGGGATGAAATGTTCTGAATATATCTGTGATGTCCATCTGGTCCAGTGTGTCGTTTAAGGCCTTTATTTCCTTGTTGATCTTTTGCTTGGATGATCTGTCCATTTCTGTGAGGGGAGTGTTAACGTCCCCTACTAGTATTGTATTATTGTTGATGTGTTTCTTTGATTTTGTTATTAATTGGTTTATAAAGTTGGCTGCTCCCACGTTGGGGGTATAGATATTTAAAATTGTTAGATCTTCTTGTTGGACAGACCCTCTGAGTATGATATAGTGTCCTTCCTCATCTCTTATTATAGTCTTTGGCTTAAAATCTAATTGATCTGTTATAAGGATTGCCACTCCTGCTTTCTTCTGATGTCCATTAGCATGGTAAATTCTTTTCCACCCCCTCACTTTAAATCTGGAGGTGTCTTCAGGCTTAAAATGAGTTTCTTGGAGGCAACATATAGATGGGTTTTGTTTTTTTATCCATTCTGATACCCTGTGTCTTTTGATTGGGGCATTTAGCCCATTAACATTCAGGATAACTATTGAGAGATATGAATTTAGTGCCATTGTATTGCCTGTAAGGTGACTGTTACTGTATATGGTCTCTGTTCCTTTCTGATCTACCACTTGTAGGCTCTCTCTTTGCTTAGAGGACCCCTTTCAATATTTCCTGTAGAGCTGGTTTGGTGTTTGCAAATTCTTTCAGTTTTTGTTTGTCCTGAAAGCTTTTAATCTCTCCTTCTACTTTCAATGATAGCCTAGCTGGATATAGTATTCTTGGCTGAATGTTTTTCTCATTTAGTGCTCTGAAAATCTCATGCCAGCTCTTTCTGGCCTGCCAGGTCTCTGTGGATAAGTCAGCTGCCAATCTAATATTTTTACCATTGTATGTTACAGACTTCTTTTCCCGGGCTGCTTTCAGGATTTTCTCTTTGTCACTGAGACTTGTAAATTTTACTATTAGGTGATGGGGTGTGGGCCTATTCTTATTGATTTTGAGGGGCGTTCTCTGAACCTCCTGAATTTTGAGCTCGTTCCCTTTGCCATATTGGGGAAATTCTCCCCAATAATTCTCTCCAGTATACCTTCTGCTCCCCTCTCTCTTTCTTCTTCTTCTGGAATCCCAATTATTCTAATGTTGTTTCGTCTTATGGTGTCACTTATCTCTCGAATTCTCCCCTCATGGTCCAGTAGCTGTTTGTCCCTCTTTTGCTCAACTTCTTTATTCTCTGTCATTTGGTCTTCTATATCACTAATTCTTTCTTCTGCCTCATTTATCCTAGCATTGAGAGCCTCCATTTTTGATTGCACCTCATTAATAGCTTTTTTGATTTCAACTTGGTTAGATTTTAGTTCTTTAATTTCTCCATAAAGGGCTTTTATATCTCCCAAGAGGGTTTCTCTAATATCTTCCGTGTCTTTTTCGAGCCCGGCAAGAACCTTGAGAATTGTCATTCTGAACTCTGGATCTGACACATTATCAATGTCTGTATTGATTAGGTCCCTAGCCTTCGGTACTGCCTCTTATTCTTTTTTTTGTGTTGAATTTTTCCTTCTTGTCATTTTGTCTAGATAAGAGTATATGAAGGAGCAAGTAAAATACTAAAAGGGTGGCAACAACCCCAGGAAAATATGCTTTAACCAAATTAGAAGAGATCCCAAATCGTGAGGGGGGAGAAAGGGGATAAAAAGAGGTTCAAAAAGGAAGAATGAAGAAAAAAAGAAAAAAGAAAAAAAAAGAATTAAAAAAAAGAAAACAAATAAGAAAAATATAAAAAAGAAAAAATATATATATTAGATAAACTGGTTAAAAAACGTTAAAAAAGAAAAAGGTAAAAGTTAAAAAAAAATTTACCAGAAGGCGAGAAAAAAACCAAAAAATTAAAAGAAAAAAATTAAATTAACTGCAAGACTAAAAAAAATCACAGGGAAAAAGCCATGAGTTCCGTGCTTTGCTTTCTCCTCCTCTGGAATTCTGCTGCTCTCCTTGGTATTGAAACCGCACTCCTTGGTAGGTGAACTTGGTATCGGCTGGATTTCTTGTTGATCTTCTGGGGGAGGGGCCTGTTGTATTGATTCTCAAGTGTCTTTGCCCCAGGCGGAATTGCACTGCCCTTAGCAGGGGCCAGGGTGAGTAGTCCCCTCGGGTTTGATTTCAGGAGCTTTTGTTCCCTGAGCGCTTTCCGTAGAGTTCCGGAGGACAGGAATACAAATGGCGGCCTCCTGGTCTCCAGCCCGGAGGAGCCGAGAGCTCAGGGCCCCACTCCTCAGTGCACCCTCAGAGAACAGCACCAGTTACTCCCGTCTGCCTGACCTCCGGCCGCGCTCCGAGCTCACCGAGCCTGCGACCGGTTCAATGTTACAACGAGCTGTGAGCTTACTGTTGGCTCTGTCTCTGTAGCCAGCTTTCCCGTTCCAATACCCGCAAGCTCTGCGACACTCAGACACCCCCGATCCTTCTGTGACCCTGCGGGACCTGAGGCCACACTGACCTCGCGTGGGCTTCGCCCCGGTTTAGCCTCTGGAGTGATGTCCCTCAGCGGAACAGACTTTTAAAAGTCCTGATTTTGTGCGCTGTTGCTCCGCCGCTTGCCAGGAGCCAGCCCCTCCCCCCGGGATCTATCTTCCCGTCGCTTTGGATTCACATCTCCACCGGTCCTACCTTTCAGAAAGTGGTTGTTTTTCTGTTTCCAGAATTGCTGTTCTTCTTCTCTTCGATCTGCCGATGGATTTTCAGGTGTTTGCAATCTTTAGATAAGCTATCTAGCTGATCTCCGGCTAGCTGAAGTAGTCTCAGCCTGCTACTTCTCCGCCATCTTGACTCCTCCCCTCAGTGTTTTTAATTTTGATGAAGTCCAGTTTATCATATTGATCTTTTTTGAACTGTGTTTTGGTTTCATGTTAAGAAATCTTTACCTACTCCATGACAGTGGAGGTTTTTCTTTTATTTCTCCTAAGTATCTTATAGTTTCAGGTTTAACATTAGGTCTCTGATCCACTTTGAGTCCCATTGTCTTATAGTGCATAAGGTACAGCTCAAAATTCATTTACTTTATACATGGAGCTATCTAATTGTTCCAGCATCATGTGTTGAGATTATCCTATGAATTGGTTTTGCATTTTTATAAAAACTCAGTTGTCCATATACACGTGAGTCTATTTCTGGGCTCTCTAATATGTTCCACTCATCTCTTTTGCCTGTCTTGATGCTGGTACTACAATACACTGTTTTGATAATAAGTCTTCATATCAGCTAATGTGGGTCCTCCAACTTTTTCATCATGTTCAAGGTTGTTTTGGTTCTTCCAGATACTCCGGCATTCAGATGAATTTTAGAACCAGTTTGCCAGTTGCTACAAGAAAGTCTGCTCTGCTTTTGATGGTTACTGCATTGACTCCATAGATCAATTTTGGAAGAACTGATATCTTAACAATATCGAGTCTTCCAACCTATACAGCATAATAAATCTCTCATTTATTTAGGTGTTTAGTTTCTCTCAAGCAATGTTGGGTAGTTTGTAGGATACAGGTCTTTCACATTCTCTGCCAGATTTATCCCTACAGAATTTCCTGTTTGAACACCATTGTTTCTTAATTTCAATTTCTGATTGCTTCTTGCTAGTATCTAGAATTGCAATTGATTACTCTATATTGCTCTTGAATTTGGCAACCTTTCTGACCTCACTTATCAGTTCTAGTAGCTTCTGGGGGTAGATTTCATTAGCTTTTCTACATCAAGTTTTAAAAGGTTAGTTTTAATACAATAGAAGTATAAGTATGCTAGTTTTCCTTAACTTTCATGGGAATGGGAGGAGATAGGGATAAAGACATTCTGAGCCCTTTTTCTGTAAACAAAGCAGGGAAAGGGGGGTGGTGATACCTGAAAGAGATGCTGGGGGCAGGTGCTTTAAGAGATAATCTAGAGTGTTCATTATGTTAATGGGAATGATCTGCCGGAGATAGGAGTTTTACTAATGGAGGAGAGAGAGGGTAAAACTGTAAGGACAAAATCCTAGAGTAACTGAGAGGAAATGAGATCTTATGCACAAGTGGCAGCGTTCTTACTCAGAAACAAGGATGGGTCAACCATTATAGCAGAGGGAAGGGAGAGACTTCAGTAAAATTGCCTGCAGATTGGCAGTTTCGGTGGCAACAATGGGTGGACATTCTCCACTTCTGCAGCTTTGGTGAAAGCAGAAGGGAGGCTGTCATGGAGAGGATGGAGGGGCCCAAGATTGCTACAGGCTTAAGAGGGAGAAGGAAATGTGGAATCGTCAGTTGGAAAGTGAAAAAAGGAACTTGACTGGGAAAATGGAGTCATGGACTGAAAGCAGCACCAAAGGCTCCTTTGAGGTAAACGTGTTTGAAGTGAAACCAGGGGGCAGGACTCTGTGTCCTACCCCTCCTCCATTCTTCTGCAAGAAGAGTCCAGGGATTGTTGTATTGAATGTGGGCTGGGTTCTGCTATTAGTATGACAGGTGAAGTAGGGGTCTTGGGTTCAGTTAGACAATCAAACTCATGAGACTCAATGGGCTTCACTTTGGGTTAAGAACGAATAAGTGATGGGCAATACAACGTGTGGAGTGATAGCATAGAAGATGTGTATGACTCCTCTATGAACGTGATTTCCCAGTCATTCCGCACTTGGGAATTACCTAGTCCCCAGATGACATCACCTTGGGGAAGCCATGGGCTCGGGATCTCCCCAGCTCTTTTACCTAGCTGGCCATGAAGCCTCCTCAGGGGCAAGTTCTCAATTTACAGTTCCCAAAGGCTTGGTCTGGTGCCTAGTCCTCCACCAGATTTTCATTCTTCAATCTGGCATGAGGTGAACTCCTAACAATTCTTTGCATTAAAGTTGCAAGTGGCCTCAACCACTAGTCAAATTCTCTGTCCATGAGGCTAGAGGAACACTCATAGAAACAGCTGGCAATCCTTTCCTTCCACCAAGAAAATGATTGTAACTATGACCCATGAAATGTAAGCTTTTTTTTTTTTTTTAAAGATTTTATTTATTTATTTGACACAGAGAGATCACAAGTAGGCAGAGAGGCAGGCAGAGAGAGAGAGGAGGAAGCAGGCTCCCTGCTGAGCAGAGAGCCCGATGTGGGACTCGATCCCAGGACCCTGAGATCATGACCTGAGCCGAAGGCAGCGGCTTAACCCACTGAGCCACCCAGGCACCCGAAATGTAAGCTTTTTAAGGAGGGAATGACATCAAGGACAATAAATAGTTGTTGGTGGGCTCTGGGTATGATGAGGAGCGGGTGGCTGACGTGGGGTAGGGACGAGAGCTCTGAGGATGAGCTGCTGAAGGGCTAACGTCCTGGAAGGGTTGTCCACTGGTGGGTAAACCAATAGAGATTAAAGTAGATTAAATGCTACATTTTTTACTACGTGGGTTTGTGCTGCTGCTTCTAGGAAGTGTTCAATTTGTGCTCAAGGAGACTGCCAATACAATGGGTATTTAATAAGATTTATCATTTTGTTTTGTAGCCTTTAGAATAATCTGTTCCTTTAAGTGTGATTTTTGTGTTTTAAGCTACATTCTCATCTTATTTCCAGATCAACTCTCCTCTTCACTCGGGCCCAGCCAAAGGCCCGTCTTCACTGGACTCTTTCTTGCTCTCAGCGTCCCTCCTTCTGGTGAATCCCACCATTGCTGCAACAACAGCATCTGTAAATATGAATTCATTCACTAATGTGATGTGTGAAACAAAACAAGCTCTTTGCAGGGTTTTATTGATGTGCTTCTCATTTCTGTTTCTATTTGTGTCCTCAAATTTCTGTATGCTATAATAAACACAACTACCATAGTTCTTCTCTATGCCAAGATGACCACCTGTTCTTTTTATGTAGTTTTATATCTTGCAAGTGTTCTTTCTCATTGAGGAACAGTGTTTCCAAAAATCAACACTCTGCCTTAAACTCCAAGTCATATGCACTATATTCTGTAGGAGGAAAGAAAGAAAGTGGAAGAGGGAATTACAATTTGTAAGAATGTCCCATTATTCCGGGCACTGGGACAGGCATTTATGAAATGTTCTCTTCCAAAACTCTATACAACCAGGGCACCTGGGTGGCTCAGTCGGTTAAGTGGCTCGCTCTTGATTTCAGCTCAGGTTGTGATCCCAAGGTTCCAGGGTCAAGCCCTGAGTCCAGCTCCACACTCACAATGGGTTCTTTCCTTCCCTCTTCTTCTGTCCCTCCTGCTGTGTATGAACTCTCTCTCTCTCTCTCAAATACAGAAATGAATCTTTAAAAAAATAAATTAATTAAACTTTATACACTTATTAGGCCAGCTGAAGTCAGCCTGTCCTTTGACATGTAAATAAAATGTATGCCAACCTCCCTATCATGCATTACTCAGGGATTCGAGAAAGAGTAGTGAATTCTCAGGGGTTGTTACGGTAGACTTCCTTTTTATTTTCCTGCTTTTCACCCAGCATTCATTCTCCTTTTCCTATAACTCCCGATTGCTGTTATACGTGTTCAGGGCTCCTGATTCTGTCTCCAGCCAAAGATCACCACAGTGGGTCATACATCCTAGGTGAAGCCGTCCAGTGTGTTCTGCCATCAAGGGCTGGATGTATAACCTAGTCTGGTCTAATCAGAGAGAATCTCTGGGCATTTGTTTGGACATCTGAAACAAAAGCCCTGTTTCAGATGATATGGCTAATGGTGTGGTGTCAGGGCTGGCACAGTTAGAACCATTGCTCTCTTGGAGGAAGCCATCTGAGCCAAACTGATGCTCAGACTGAAAGAATCAAGAGACTGATGGAGAGATGTAGCTCTACTGACATTATAAACAGTTAGATCAAGCCAGACCCGAAGCTTACCCACTTCTGCACTTTCCAATGTGGTGAGCCAGCAAACTCCCTTTGTTATTCGAAAAAGCCAGAGTCTGGTTTTGCATTTCTTGCATAACAAATACTAGTTTACCTGCTGTCACTCATTCAGGCTCTGCTGGAACTCATGACATCTCACTTCCTGGGGCTCTTCTGTCTGCTTATGGTGACTGACTCAGATGTGGCATTAAGCTCTTCCTTCAGCCAAAAAAAAAATTATCTCTCACACAAGGGTTTGTGTGTGTAGCAGAGTTTGCTGCAGGTTTGGGAATCAGAGTATATGCAGTTGCAGGGAAAAACAACAGTGGCAACAACATATTAAAAAAAATACTGAATGTTAGCGATTCTTGCTTGTAAGAGTCTCTCTGATTCACCTCATGGGGTATGGTGGGGAACATCTCACCCACTCCCACGCTCTCAGGCTACTTGCCCTTCCTTTCTGTTCTTCCTGACCCATAATTTAATTTTATTTAGCTCTGTCTTTGTTACTTTGTCTTCTTCTACCTTGTCTTTAGACATTCCTGGCTAAGCAGTTCATCAAATATTTTCCTGAAGAAATAAAATTCCCTCCCTAAAAGGATAATCCTTTTAGAATTTGGACTAGTGTGGTACATGATTATGCTATGATACACATTAGGTTCTGTTTCATGACTGTCATCTTTTTTTGGTCTAGTACTTCAACTGTAGTTTTATAATCAAATAGCTATTTCAGAAGCATACACTGTATTTTTTATGTTCTGTGTTGATTTGTCTATTTGACTTGGGGATTTGGTAGATACAAAATGTTGTCACTGGAAAGGTTATTAAAAGCCCAACACCTTGCTCAGGCACAATCCTGTAAAGTTGCTAGTGGTAGAGATGGTAGAGGAACCAGACAGTTTTGCTCCTTTGGACTTGACTTTGAGGCATGTGACTGTCACTAGGGACGCTCCTGAATTACTGAACAAAGGGTTGATACTCATCACACATTTATATGGCATAAAACTTTTAAAGACTCTAATGATTTTTACAACACTCCCATCTAGGAGGCGTTTGATAGCTCAGTTTACCCAGATATAAAATTATCGTTTTAGGTGGGTTCATCTCTAAGAAACTTTGCCTCCATAAAAGTCAAAATACTTCAATCACTGTCCTCATTTGTAAAATCAAGATAAAAAAAAGTCTGCCTTCTACAGGTGATGTGAGGATGAAATATGTGTGTGTGTGTGTGTGTGTGTGAAGTGCTTAGGATAGTTGGCATATAGTCAATACTCTAGTATGTCTTCAATTCTCAAACTTTTAGGTCTTGGGATTTCTTTACACTATTATAAAATTTTCTAGCACCCCAAGATGTTTCTGTGTTGTGGGTTACATTTATCAATATTTACTACGTTACAAATCAAAACCAAGAAGCTTTTAATCATATTTATGAAGTCATTTAAGGTAGTTACATAATAACATAATTTTTTTAATGAAAAATAACCGTAGTTTTCCCTAAACAAAACAATTAGTTAGAAAAGTGACAATGTTTTACATTTTTGTGAATCTTGGTAATGTCTGACTTACTAGAAGATAGTTGGAACCTGCTTCTTCGTTCAGTCTGCTCAGAAATCACACGTCGGAAGCTTTGGGAACGTCTGTTATACTCTCCTCAGAAACCGAAAGTGGAAAGGAAAATCGCACTTTGACGTTATTTTGAATGAGCTCTGACCTCGAGGACCCTCTGAAGGGATCTCAGGAACCATCAGGAGTCCTCAAATTAAACTGTACCTTGAGAACCACCCCAGTACTTCCTGTTTTTATTGTTATAATTATTGATGAGAGTGTTGATGATGGAAATTAATGCCCCGAAATTAGAGCTGTGGGTTGTGAAGTTCTCGCACTTGGCTCCACGCACCCGTTCATTTAGAAATCTTGTCTGTAACAGACAGGAACGCGTTTAAGTCAAAGCGCTGTTAACCTATTGAGATGAGGAATAAAAAGACAGTAGTATTTAGCTTTTTCAGGCATGTGGAGCTATAGCCATGAAATAAAGAGGAAAAAGTCTCCCTGGCGTACTGTAAGGAGACAGAGGCTGTGTTTGTACCGCCGTGGAGAATTTTCATGAGAAGTTATGTGTTAGCATTTGGACTCAGGCGCAACACTGCGGATAGTACAGTGAAACCCAGGAGCATTTCAAAGCCTCTTTCTGAGGATGTGCAGGCAGCAGAAATATTTCTGCCCAGCCACAACCAAAGCACTTCTTAAAAGGGGCAAATGGAAATTAAGGGATAATTGGCTACTGGCGCCAACTTCTTCTGTTTGCGATCCGGATGCAATCTCCTGGTAGAAAAGGTGACGAAGTCTGGGGTGTGATCAGGCATTAGTATGTTCACGGGTCCGGAGTCAACAGGCTTTTGGACTCTCAGCTAGTCATTTGAAAGGTAAAATCTTGTCGCTGTCTTTCGGGGGGAAAGCAGCAATCCCAATTCCTGTAGTAGATGAAAACTGCATAAAAGGTCCTCAAGGTCAGTAGCATGTGACTCAGCACAGCCAAGCCGCCCCCAGATCTGCAGTCCTGGGTCTTGGCGGGTCAGAGTGACCCTCCTCCCACGCTTCTCTTCTAAAAGTAATCATATTGCTTTGGGTCCTTATCCCATGCTCCTTTTCCCTAGAAATATGAAAGTAACAACAACGAAAGATCCCAGGGTACAGATTAATTATAACTGCTCAGGGGCCTGTGGAAGTAAAATCTGTCTCCCGTTGCTTAAGGAAACTAACAGATGGAGGATAGAAAGACCGTCCCAGAGAAATGGTCTACAAAACTCGAAAGTATAGCAAAAAATGTGGTATTGAGGGGAGTACAAAGAGAGAAAGCAACAGATCATTCCAGAAACTGATGGCACCCAGTGAAACCCCAGGAAAAAACAGACCATGAAGAAAGAGGGCAGGAGATGTGTCTGACAGTGGCAAACCTAAGACTGTGAGGAATGGAGCCACGGAGAAGACTTGACTATGTTCTACGCCCCTAGGACTGTCTCCTGTCCACCTGTTACCTGGTTCCTACATCAGCCTTGATGTCACGTGACCGCAGCATGGTGGGCATACTCTAGAGGATGCTCTGCCATGATTCATATTTTAGGAAGAAGGCCAAAGTCATGAGGACACATAAGAAGAATGGGGGGAACCATTCTTCCCCCATCTCCCCCCATTTCCCCCCCAAGATCTGGGGGAAAATATAAACAAATGAGCCAGAGGAAGGGTGAGGTTTGTCTTGGAGAGACCAGCAAGCTGAAGAATGGAAAGCAAAGAGTAATAAAGAAATGAGAAAATAAAAATGGAACAAAGGACTGAACAATACACATGAGAAAGAACAGATTTTAACAGAGAAAAAGAAGAGGAATATAGGATTGAAGTAACCCCACGTGTTGTGATAGCATGATTGAAAATGTACCAAGTCCAATCAGAGTCGATTCCTCTTGGTGACTTCTTAAACCTTTGCTTCTTTTGGTTTTTCTGTTCTAGTGGTTCTCAGCTACATTATCTCTTTTTACCTTAAATGTTGCTAGGATTCCTTGAATGACAGATGTGACCAACAACTCCAACTGTCTCCTGGTCCCCTGCATAGCATTGGTCTCTCAGGTTTGGTGATTAAGAAATGAAGGGTGTCCTATCCTGGGAAGCTGGGGAATTGGTCTGATTTGTGGTGACCTGTTGCTTCTTATATTCAAGATCACCAGCTGCTGAGAAAGGGCAGGTATGTCCAAGCTTTGAGGCAAGGAGAGAAAGCACCATATTTGCTGATGGGAAGGGTGAATAAATTCACTTAATCAATTTTCCTTGCTAAATTCTAGTATGGAAGTAGGAGTAAAAATTAGTTCGCCCTTCTTTGGTTTTTTATTGTTCTAACCCTAAAAATGGCGGCCACCCACACGGATGGAGGAACAGGAGCTTTCGTGATGCTATTCCCTTTGCCCTAAATAGAAGATTCCCTCTGTTTCTATCACAGTCAAAATCCTTCCACCCATCTTCCTCCGTTCCCAGCCAAATTAATCTTTCCTACCCCTCTGGAGTCTTCCCATATGGGAAAATGATTAACATTTCCTGGTTAACTTAAAAAGTATAACTCAGTAGCTCTTAGGAACTATATCTCCCCAAATTCTGACAGTACCATTGAGGAGTTAGAAGATGAGAAACTCAGGACCCAGGGAAGTGTCCAGTTTCCTGAGGCCATGCCTAGTCAGAGGGTAAGGGTTAGAGAGGACCCAAACCCAAGCCTGTATATCATGATACCTAAAAATAATAAGCATCTTTCACCAGAAAAAAAATCAAACAATTCTCTCAGATAAATCTTTTATGCATTCGGCTTATTTTTTTAAAAGCAATTTATGCTGAATTTAAGTCATTTATATGTGTATCTGTGTTTCCCACTAGATTATGAATTCTGTCAGGAAGTGGGTCTTATTTAAGTCTCTATATTATCCAGCAAGCATATTAGGAGATCTTATTCACAGTAAATATATAAGTTGTTAGTTGGATAATTCAAAACTACCTTTGTGTTTTTATCTGTACATCCTTCTTGCCATGGCCATGCTATACCTAGAAATTAGTCCCTCCGGATTATTTGGGCAGGGGCTTAGGGTCCCAGCCAAACTTTCTCCTTTGGCGAAAGGAGATGCCTTAATTCATGCTGTCTGAAGACTCTTCATTATGAGGACTGGTTCTTAGGAGAATGGCTCTAGCCATCAATTTTACTTTTGTTTCCTGGTAGGAAGATTTTAATCAACTGGAAAACCCCAGAACCACCAACTCATTTCAAAGCAGTCTTATGCAAGGGTCAAGAACCTTGATTTTCCCTCAGAGGAAACTTACCTGCTCCTCTTTGGTCATGGGCAATGTTGTTTTATCTCTCAGACTCTAAATTTTTCACCTGAAAAAGAGGGGGAGGGGCTCATCATTCTTACCCTGAGGATTGCAGTGAAAATAAGTCTCCAACCAAAATGATCATTCCTACTGCCCTTCCTCAACCCTGTCTTCCGCCTGCTCCCCTAGCTCAGTGAGTGGCATCACTAGCTACACGCTTGTACACACCAGAAGGAGACCCGTCTCTCTTTCAAGTTCCACTGTCAACCAGCCACTGGGTTCTGTGAATGATACGTCTTGTTTTGAAACCATCCCCTGCAACACCAGCACCACCACCCCATAGCTAAATAAGCTCACCAAATTCACTTTTATTACCCATCCCCTCAACACACACTCCTAGCTTTTCATTGTATAACCAGAGACATCTTTCAAATTTAAGTGTGAGGGGCCCTGAGTCGCTCAGTGGGTGAAGTGTTTGCCTTTGGCTCAGGTCATAATGCCAGGGTCTGGGGATGGAGGCCCCAGAACCCCACCACCAGCTCCCTGCTTAGCAGGGAGTCTGCTTCTCCCTCTGCCCCTTCCCCTGCTCATGCTCTCTCTCTCAAATAAATAAATAAATTCTTTAACAATTTTTTTTTTAAAAGGTATGAGACTACATGCTTATTCTGATGCTTCCCAGTGCATAAGGTAAAGAATCTTGGATACAAACTAAGAGACTGGGTGTGCTCTGGTCTTTGCCTCCTGCCTTGACTTGCGGTCTGTGCTTTCCTTAAGCTTCTCCAATCAGCCATATACCTCCCCACCATTTGCACATTTCTTTTTCGGAGAATGTTTATCCCTATAACCCCTTTCCCTTTCTCTCCTACCATCTTCGAGTTCTAGTTTAATTCAAGTCAATTGCTCAGGGAAGTTTTGCCCATTTCCCTTTGCTTTGCTCCTTTCCGTTTGCTCACATACACACTAGACACTAGGTCAATTCCTTTGATACAGGTTCTTCTATTAACTCTTTTCCTTTCCTCCATAGTTTTAAGAATAGTTTAACATTTTACATTTCTGTGATTATTCCACAAATATCTGGCCAAACTACTCCAATATAAGACCCCTGAGGAACTGTCAGTATCGCTATACCTCCAGTGCTTAATATAGTACCTAGCACGTAGTCCAGTTTCAATACATAATTGTTGACTGAGTCTGTACTTTATATATAGTAACCATTACCCTGAATGTTACCAGACTCCCGAGTGTCTTCTGAAAAACTCCAGCTTCAGATTCAGAGCAAGTTCAAATCACGGTCCTGGTCCTCTCCAGCAGTTATCTTTTTGTGTCTCCTCTCTAAAATGGGAATGATTGTACCAGCCCTACCGAGCTGTTAGGCGGATCTAGTAAGCTAACGTCGTGTCCAGTGTCTGACCCGTACTTGGCAGGGGGCTCCAGCCCTGTGCACAAGCGAGGACTGTAATTAATACAGGCCAGATGGTCATGTAAATGACCCGAGCGCCGGCACACAGTTGTCCCTTTGCCTACCGGGACCACCCTAATTTGGAGGGTGGAGCTTCCCTGGGGTCTTGGCCTCATCCCGCAACCTGCACCCCGCACGCCCCTCCCCGGGGAGGCGCCCGGGCGCCGAAGATCTCGGCGGGAGGTGGAGCTGCCGCCGACACCCGGGCTCGGACGCTGCGGGGCCGCCGCGCGGCTTCAAGCTGGGCTCCCGGGTGGGCGCGGGCGGCGGGGGCGCGCCTCTGGCAGGGCGGGGGCGCGGGGGCCCGGAGCGGTGCAGGCCGCTCGGCGCGCCCCTCCTCCCAACTTTCCCTGGTCCCGCCGCTCTCCGCGTCCCGAAAGGCCGCGCTGGCAGCGATCGCATCGCCCCCCCCCCACACCCTGCACCGCTCCCCCCACCGTCCCCCCAACCCCTGCGAGCCCGCGGGCTTCGGGCAAGTGTGGCCCGGCCCTCGCCGCTGCCCACGGAGGCCCGGGCCCCCGCGGTCCCAGCTCGGCTGCCGCTGCCTCCCCTCCCCGGCCCGGGGCGGCCGCGGAAACCCCCGGGGAAGTCTGAGGTCTGTGCTACAGGGGCGCGGAAGGACCGGGTTTCCGCGCGAGCTGTGCCTTTTAATCACGTTAGGAGGACCTTCCCAGTCGTCGGTTCCCAGGAGGGCTACCCAGTTGGTGCACGGTTTCGTTTTGTCTGGTGATCGACTGTGTGTGTTTGTGTGTGTGTGTGTGAACCTGTTTATATTGTGGGGCAACTCCTAACGAGAAGTCTGTGAGACTTCAACCTTCCGTTCTTTCCTCTTAAAGCTGTCTTTAGAAATGTTGCAAAAAAAAAAAAAAATGTTCTTTCTTACTTGAAATTCCTTTTAATTAATTTCTGAGCAATGACATAATACGATGCTAGAGTATACACGTGGTCTCTAGTCCGTATTAAACGTTCCTCAAAACCGCTCTACCTCTCCGGCTTGATGTTAGTTTTGAACCTTGAAAAAGCGCCCCCATTTTAATAGCACCAAGTTTCCCTGCAAAATTTTTTCCCACAAGTCAGGAGTATGCCAACTGATGAACTGAAGTTTAAAAAGCCGACACATGCCAATGTTAACAACTTCCCAAAGCCACCAGATTAATAATCACTATTCGTGGCTTTGGATTGCCAAGGGCAACTTGGCAATGCCTATCAGGTTGTGTAGGAAATCGGGTTGTGATCGCAATCCTGAAAGGGTTAAAAAGATCGAAGTTACATACATGTCACCCTTATAACAGCTGACCCATAATCCATCAACAATCTATCCTCAAGTGTGTGGGATCAAATAGCTTAAATTAAATGAAAAAGAGTTGAAATCTTTGTCATCATCTTACATCAGTTTAGATGAGCTGCAAGTAAATCATTTCCTAACCTTTTAGAAAGTGAAAAGTTTAGTGACGACTATTTACACGCTTTGAATATTTTATATTTGAGTGGTCATCACAGTTTACACAAATGATTGTATATATCCATTTCCAATCAACAAATATCAGGGTATCCGTGTTATGCGACGGTTAACATTTCAAGCTTTTCTGTAAAGGTGACGTTATAGAAAACTGCAAAGATTACTGCATCTCGTCCAAAGGTCATTTAGAGAATCTGAAAATAAAATCATTAGGGACAGCTTCTCAGAAGTAGGGTGATGACTTATAATTGAAAAGAATGTATGTGCTAGAGTATCAATCAAAGCCTCAATTATCACATGAAATAGTTAATTATGTTTTGGTTTTGGTTTTAAACACAGGTTGCTAGAGCATTACAAAAAAAAAAAAAAAAATCCTCAGAGGTTTGTTAAACCTTTAGCGGAAGATTACAGCCAATGTTTTGTCTTTGGCGAATAGCTGTTTGTCTCACTTTATTTACTTGGTATTGGATATTTGTCAATGTCATTTCATATCTACAGAAAATTCTTAAGCTCTATGGAGGTAGTGAATGTGTGTGTGCGTGTCTGCCGGAGGTCACATGACGGTTTCATCCTATTTGGTGGAGCAGCTTGACTTTTTTTCCCCTTGCTTTTGGTGATGGTTGTGAGTGCAGAAGTTGATTGACAGATGCATGCTAGAAACCCCCATTCTCCTTTTCAAAGACAACATATGATGGATTGCGATCTCTCAGCCCAGCAGGATACGGGGACCATGCAAGCTGTAATTGGTCAGGTATGGAGTCAGCCATTTCTCAACTCCCCTTTTTTTCCACAAGGGTCTCACCATATGATTCACATAATTCATATTTACAGTACCATCTTTCTATCTGTATCTCCAGCGACCTGCCACGTAGTGCTGAAAGTGCGAGAGGCAAAAGGCACCCAGTAAATCTAGCCAGGGAACCTGAGCCTCAAACTTCCACGCCAGGCTTCACAACAAAAATTAAAACAACAGGGGGAAAAAAAATCTAAGGATGGCTCTAATTTATAATTTGGCCTGGATGTTTAAAAAAAAAAAATCTATGTCTCAGAATTTATTTTCTGTTGAGATGGTGAGCTCTGAAAGAAACTGTGAGGAGAGAATAAAGTGCTATGTTTCCTAGGTAGTAGTTAAAATTGTTCTGTTCCATATTTTTATTTGGGCTGTATTCTCTCTCTTCCTCTCCCTCTCCCTGTCTATATGGAAAATGGAAATACAGCTACACACGTGCCTTTACTTCTAACCCAGATAATGTGGGATGGAGCCTGGTAAACGTGGCAGTGGTCTTGGCCGCTGCAGAGGGACAGGCAGCAAATTAAACACTGCCACACTTCGAAAGGTCCAGGTGGTCTGCTCGGCTTCCTAATGCAATCCAGCACCAGAGCTTTAATAAACAGCTCTATTTAGTTCCCCCTCCCTGGATCCAGGGAGGTGAACTGGTCTGGGGCTGCTGTGATGAAATGCCAGAAGAATCTCTCTCTGAGGCCTCACAAGCTGATTTTTAGAGCTTTGCTGTTCTGTCGTCTTTGTCTTCCAAATGGGTCAGTGAGTCTTGATCTTTCCGTTCGTTCCGCGTTTTCTGTGAAATCGGTACTTTATGTTTGTGCTTAAATGTTTGCGTTGGGAGCTCAATCAGGAGAGGAAGGGATCTTTGTATTTTCATTTGCCTTCCAATAACTGAGGAGGGGAAAGGAATGATAGTGCTCAGCTGCAAAGGAAGGGTGATTTTTCTGTGATGGGGGTGGGGTGAGGAAAATGAGAATATATGTGGTTTCTTTCTTTCTTTTCTTCTTCTGGTAATGTATTTTTGATCTGATTTTTTCTGAGTTATCCAGACTTCCTTATGAACTGTTACCTCATCAGTCTGAATGGGGTTACGAATATTGATAAACTCCTAAAAGTTTTTTTTTTTTTTTTCCTTTGCACACTTTCCAATCGAGACAAGCTGCCAAAGGGATGCTGTGAATTTGTTTGTTGTATGTTAATAGCATGGTGGAAAATATACCGTTTGACTCTGTTTTCAACCAAATTATAGCAAAGTACTTTCGGGTTCTGAAGGCACATGGTTTATTAATACCAGCATGCTTCATAATGTATTTTTAGATGGGAAATGTCAGATACATAATACCTTGTTTCCACAGGCTCACACTCTTAAAAGCAGTAGATATCTGCTTTGGTGGAACAATATTTTTTAAAAATTTGCAAGTTGGTTTTTGTTATATATACAGATATAAAGTGAAGTCTCTGGGCATATATTTGGCAGGGGAAAATATGTAAAGACTGATTTTACAAGTGGCTAATACCCACTTCAGTGTTAAGTGTTCACTGATGAGCAAGTAAGGATATCAAGTTTATCTAAAATAATCCTGACATATAGGATTAAATAAATAACCTGTTAAAAAAAAATGACCTTTTTGTAGATAAATAAGGCTTGAGCTCCTGATAACAGTTTTGTCCTGTTTAATAAAACTTTTCTCAGGTTGCAAACACGTTCTGTCTCCTGCATGTCATGGTGTGGTCATAATCTTGTGCAAAATTACTGTATCTCAGTCCCAGAAAATAAATAGGATTTCATTTCATGTACATTTCCCTTAGTTGGGAAAAGAAACTTGGTTTTTAAAAAAAGACAGGAGAGATATTTTAAACTTGTAATCAGTATTGTTTTTTGGAAATAGTTGCAAATGTGTATACTTTTTAGAAGGTTCAACTATATACTTGAAAAAAGGAAATTGGTATAGATTTTACAGATGCCAGATTTAAGTTTCTGATTTGTCAGGAGTTAAAATTGGTTGTTATTATTACATAGCTTGGTATTTTGTATGTACTCTAATTTTTAGAGACTCACTAGGTCCAGGAATTACGCATGTAATGACTTGTCACAAATACTTTCTAAATAGTTGCATCAAAGTAGCTGCATGTTTTCTGAAGATTTCATTTCTCATAAATTATTTGCTTAAAAAAACTCAGAGATTTTTGTCAAGCTGGTAAATTATAAAAGCAGTTTTTCTGAAGGTTATACAAATTGTCTGTATTAAAAATGTACAGACTACAATGCTTACTTCTTCTGAAACTGAAACACTAGTGTGCAAAAAGAAAGAAAAATAGCAAACTACCCCATCTGCATATCATAAAAGTCAGAAGCCTAAATTGAGCCCCTGTCTATAGATGCAAAATGAAGAGGGCATAGATATTTGAAATGATTTCCTTTTAATTGTTGTAGCACAGATAAAAATACTTTCCCAAATGACTACTTCAAACAATGAAGAGAAAGTGACAATAATATTTACTGCTTTTCAGTCAATCATAATAAAAAAGAAATGTCTTTTTTTCAGCTGTATCATACCTACTCAGCAGGTGTGAATCGTCCCATTTGATCATGCAAATGTTTGTTTGCATTCCTCCTCAGATACATATTAGAATGATAATTATTTCTGCCCCTTTTTTTTTTCTTTTCCCTGTTCTTGTTCTGTTCCTAAGTGGACTTGGGTTAGAAGAGCAGATAATCCATTTTTCAATGATATTTTCCATTCAGAATACTGAAAGATTCCCACGAAATATGATCTTTTAGGTTTTTCATTCATGTCTAGGATCAAATATCCAGTTGCTTCCACTGGAGGGAAAGAGTGGACTTTTCTGTGGTGCTGGCCATGATCCAGCTCGAGAGAGTGTCCTGGCTCCATAGAGCAGATATTGTTCATAAATGTCTTTCCCCCAGGATTTTCTCTCCCCCAAGCAAGCAATTAAGCAGTCTAGTACTTAAGAACAAACTCCCCGCCTAGGATACCAAGATCAAGAAACTTGGTTCATTCATATAGTTCTTGGAAATCAACTGGATTTTTGAGAGTTACCTGTAGCACGCTTCCTAACCCTTTGAACTACAGGGTGGCTTGCTGCCTTCCGATGTTTTTTCAAATCGACTCCAACTAAAGAGTTATTCAGAATCTGAGCCATGGGTTTGAATACGATTTAAAAATGAGGACTCGCATTTCCACCTCTCATGGTCATTAAATGTTTACTGCATTTTTTCTTTTTTGCAGACCTGATCTTGTGAGTGACAGATTAGTTCATCAGTATTACAGACTTCCTGGTTGTCTTTTTTTCCCCCCCTCATCTCATGCAGACGGGTCACTGTGTCCAATCCTCCTTCTGGCACTGCTGTCCCCAGAGGACCCTTGGCCAGCCTGCCATCTTGATGTGCAGGCCTGAGGGTCTGGGCTGGATGCACGCTTTCTTATACTGGCTTCTGCAGATATTACAGAATAGAGGATATTAAATTAGTTCTTAATAAAAACAACAGATGAGGCAAATTAGATAAAGATATTTATCAAGCATATCTGAGAGTTTGCTAGGGATGGGAGAGACACAGCTGGGTAAAAGTGCTCATGGATCCACGTCCAGTGGATGTGGTGAAGGGATCCATGGAAGAGTGGAGAAAGGAGGCTTAGTAGACTGGAAGTGCATTCAAAAGCTTTTGCAGTTTTCCTTATCAGTAAAATGGGTCTTTTTTTTTGTTTTCAAAAAATTAAAAAACCCACTTACACAGTAAGTGTAGACAACTTAAAGTGTTTGAAGGTGGCACGTTAGAAGGGGAATGTCGTCATCTGAGACTGGCCTCAAGTGTGTGCACTGATCAGTGCGTGGTTTCTCGCATGAAGATTTTAAAACAGAAATATTTCGTTGTTGTGGTAGTAAAACAATTGTGTGTGTGTGTGTGTGTGTGTGAGGGGGTTATTTATACTGTTCCTGTTCCCAAAAGTATTTAGCATGGCTCTGAGGACAATATGTTTAACCAGTACATACCCAGGCTGACATGAAATGAAAGTGGCCCAGGGGGAGGGGACCCCGCAGGTATGTAGACCATGCACTTGCCTAGCGTCCTCAGTCCATTTTGACTGATTTTCACGCCCTTCATATAAAAATTATACTTGAGGGCTAACTTAACCCTGTTTTACCCATGCCAAGCCTAACTTGCATGTGCTCTAAAAACTCATTTTTGGAGGTGTGAACGCCCTTTCTTTGGGAAACCAACGTATCACTTCAACGGATTCATATACTTGAGGGCTCTGAAATTGTTGTTTGGATCTAATGGAGAATACTTCTCTTCAGGGTATTATTGGTGAAGAGTATACTAGAAAAATACAAATTAATTAAGGATTATTCTTTCTGAATACAAAATGGTGCCAATGCCCTTTTTATAAGGAATTGAATCAGTACTATGTATTTCCAATTGAGTCAATACTCTCAGGCTTAGAGGAGAGTTGGCTTTTTGTGTTCTTTGAATGGACTCAATTTGTATTACCTTTAAAATATTTTAAAATTGAAGTTCAGGGTGTCACCTGAGCTGTGTTTAAATTGTAAAGCCAATTTTTCCCGTTAAAGTAACAATGTCTCAATATAGTAATGATACTGTACAACAATGTCTTTAATAATACTGACCAAGCCCATGAGAGCTGGTCTTGAAATCACACTTTCTTTTCTATTTCTAAGATCACTGAATGAAACTCTATCAGGGTATAGATTTCAGTGGTTAAGAATTTGAAGCTTTTGGATTCACGTCTCTAGAATATGGAGACAGGTTGCTGGAACACTGAAATATGAGTACTTAACAAAAGAAAGTTTGAATGTAATATGTTTCCTATATATAAGTTCTTCAGTACTTGCTGGGGAGGTGAGTGAAAGAAGGCATCCCTCCGTTGACAGTCACTTTGCCATGTAAACTGCATTTTCCCCACGGGTTGAAAGCACTTTTCTATTTTCGTCTTTATGGTTTGCCAAAATTGGAATTTTAGAAATGTCTGCAAATAGCGAGAAGCTTCGCCTTCCTTGTATTGTGACATCATACCTGTTCCTTTTTTCTAACACCTGAGTAAAAAGTAAAATTGTGAAATATAATGCAAATATCAAAAGATCAGACCTGAAGAAAAATGGGCAACAAGGTAAATACTGACCATCATTTTGAACACTAACAGAAAATTTAAATGATACGATGTTGAAATTCAGTTTTATTTTGGGGCCAAGCTTTTACCTGGGAGGAAGTTAGTAGCTGTTCTCACTATAATTTCGCATTTTCACTGATGTACTTCCTTTTTTTTCTCCTTCCTCTCCCTCCTTTTTTGAGGGGTCTCGGGTTGGTGAAACATATGTCCAAGAAAGTAAATTACCAAACCCCGTTCTGGGATCACATGTCAATATCTGTTCAGAGTCAAGTTGTCTTGAGCTGGTCCAAAATTATAATCAAAATTTGTGCCAGTGGTGCTCTTTACACATTCTTCTGAACTTCAGGTTGAAGAAGGAGCTCTGAGAAACTGTCATTCCATTTCACTAAAATTCATTTTTTCTTTTCTAATATTTTCTTAATCTTCCTGATTCTTCATTGGGAACCAATGATGGTGAAAAATGCCTAATTTTTATCTGATGAATTCCCCTGTGATTTGCCTGGTGTTTGTGTTATTTTCTTTACTTTACCTATAAAGCTATAAATGGCCATATTATTATTTCAGGCCCACCACTTCTAAATATAGAACCATTGCACGCAAAGAAGAGCAAAATAATTGAAAACATTTCTGATTATTTATACCAAAGACAAATCTCCAGGGTTTAAAACAAGTATTTTTCAAATTGGTTGGCTTCAGAAAATAGCTTTTTGTTTTTATCACTAGCTTTAAAACCCCTGTGATAGGAAAGACTCTTTAAAAAACTGAGATTAGCTGTTGTTACTTGGTACTGATTCTAGGTGAACTGCAACCCGATTCCCTTCTGCCACATTTTTTCTAAACAGCTAACCAAAAGCACAAGAAAAAAAAAATTGAAGATCCACAGAATATTTTAAATTTCACCTATTTCAGTGTCTTCCCACGCCCAACCCCAACCAGGGGCTGGATTATTTTGGTGGAGAAAGACGCCCATGCAATTTCCAGCTCCCACCTCCTAAGGTCAGAGATGCAAATAAATGTGTCCACACCTTCAGTGAAGGAAAAGGAAATAGTAACTCAAATGCATTGCTCTGGTGTTTTGCTCTCTTCCTTCACTGTCATCTCTGCCCTCAGCTTTTCCTCTCTTCCCCACGGTAATCCAGAGTCAGTTTGATGAGTAATAAGTGAAAAGTGAATCCTTGTGGGCTGCCTAGGCAGCAAAGGGCATAAGAGAGAGAGAGAGCGAGAGAGCTAGAGAGAGAGAGAGGCGAGACCAGAAGCAAAACAAAGCAGACACGGAGCAGGAAACTCACCAACACTCCATAGTTAATATTTGTGTGAAGTTATTTTGTAAGCTGATTTCATCTCACCTAGTGATTTCCGATCCCAGAAATAAGCAGCGAGACAATTACTTTAGAACAAGACAAATACAATTTTAAAACAAAGCTGAAAGGGGGGGGGAAGCTTTGCAGTACTAGTGCCATGAAACAGGAATTTTGAAATTAAGGAGCACTTGCTCTCTGGAGCTTTTTACTAGAGTTGAACAGGTGCTTGGGCGCCAGGGAAGAGCAGTCTTATGAAAATAGGTGTTTTGTGTGGCTAATAGAATGTTGACTCTGCAGATTGGACAACTTTGATTTTTCAGGACTAATGAGAAAGTATTTGAAGGAGAAAATATCTATGTCTAGCACCTAAAACCTTACAGAAACAGACCTACTTTAAAAAGATTAAATACTTGTTAAACGGTATTTTCTCACCTTTTTAAAATATAATACTTTATTGTTGAGAGTGAGAGGCAAATCGCCAACAGAGAAGCATGGATATCAGAAACCCTAATTAGAATGGAAGGTGTGTGGGGTGGAGGGGAGTAGATGTTTCTTAGATTGTCAGTTGTATTCTTTCAAAATTGGATGTCGGCGTGGGCGTGGATGGGGCTGGGTACACAGTCCTGGGCTCTGGCTGGCCAAACCTGCTACAGATAGACCAGTTCATTTCATAAGCCTTAAATAATACTAGCAAAGGAGGCTCTCTCAGCCTTTTGGAGAAAAGGTTGAGGGTCGGGACAAATGTAAAACCCTGCTTACCGTGCGCGAATTAAGCCAGGAACATCAAGCTCATTTCACTTAGTGTCAGCCCTGATGATTCATCATTATGGTCAGAGCAAACTGTGGTCTCTGGGCTGAAACAATTTTATCCATTTTTTTTTAAAAAACAATGTTGCAGCTTGGATCTTATATCCTTAGGGTTACAATATTGAATTCTGAATCGGGAAACTTAATCTTGCAGCCAGATTTGACAAAATGCTGGTTGAACGGGAGGCAGTAGTGATTGTAAGGATGAAACGCCCCAGGTCAGAATTTGGGAAAAGAGGAGATTTTGTGGAAATTTGGCTGTGTTGGAAGAAGCCCAAATTTGAAAATTTCTCATCTCATATCTGCAGATGGTGTTCAAGGGTCTGAGAAGTACATCTTTGGCTGTATTCATTTTTTCTGTTTCAAAGCTCTCATTAATAGAGTTAATTTTTACACATTCTGAGATGTATTTCTTAGTGTCTTACTGATGTTGCTAATATATAGGTACTGGAAATACTATTCAAAAGGTTTCTAGGAGCAAAAATGAACATTATTGCTCAAATCCAAGACAGTTGTACTGTGTTTCTTGGCAAAATGTTAATACCTGATTCAGGGACTAAAGTTTCTCTGTTTTGAAAACTTTTTCCACTTGTAAACAAACCTGTATGTAGATTTCCAGGGACTAAAGAATTTGGAATAAAAATGAAAATGAGGCAATCAAATTAGTGAAAACACACATTTGGGAATGTGCTTATTTAGGGAATACGTGCTTTTGGGAATACGTGCTTATTTAACTTCTAATAATACAAAAATATTTAAACTGTTTTCAATTTTAATATATAAAAAAATTATGTTCGGTTTAAAATTTAAAATAAAATATGATAAATAAAATATAAAATAAAATAAAAATAAAATATAATCATAAAAATGATTTAAAACACTCTTCCTTTCAACTAAGTTGTTCAAGAGAATGGGAAAATACTTTGCAAGTTCTAGAAATCAGGATTACTGCTGAGTACATAGTTGAGAGAGCTATACTGGGTGATTATTATGGTAATGGATTACCATTACATGGTAATGTACATGTACAAGATACATTTGGTACCTTCCAAAAACAAGGACAATTTGTATTTCCATTTTGTAGCTACTTTTTACAAATGTTGAGACATATTAACTGGGATTGTTTTCTTTCTTTCTACCATAACCCATCAAATAGGAGTTAAATAGCTAGTTCAGGCAAGGAGTGGAGCATCTGAGTAAAACCTACAGAACATGAAGACAATTGTTATATGCAGATGATTGAGGCGAGTTACATAGTAGAATCCTAAGAGTCTCTTTAAATGTTTTATTAAACAAATTATAAAAGCAACATGTGCTTATGACAAACAATTTCAACAACACAGGAGAATAAAAAGTGAAAAGTAAAGTAGCCCATCATTCCACCCCACAAATAACCATCATCAATAATTCATCATATCTTTCCAGAAATTGTCTATGCATGTGTAAGCACAGAATATATTCAAATAGCCCAAGTAGATTCATACTATATACAGAGTTCTACAACTGCCACAGTTTAAAAACATACATTCAACATCTCATATTATTATGAATAGGTTTCCATCTTTCTCCTTGGAATTCCCTCGTACAGGTAGACACTGACCTATTTAACCATTTCCTTTCCTCGTTGAATTCTAACTGACATACAGCATTATGTTAATTTCAGGTGTGCAAGATAGTGATTCAACATCTGTGTGTATTGTGAAATGATCAGCAAAATATGTAACCAGTTCTCTCCTGATGACTGTCTACTTTTCAGAAATAAGTTAGCCTTGGCAATAAGACTAACACAGAGAGATGTTTTGTTTCTCTTAGCTTCCACAAATCCCAGAATCTTCTAACTGGGGTTTGCTTTACCAAAGGAACTCATAAGGAGTATCTTCTAAGAGAAGATGATGAGTGATGTTAGAGGTGAAGGTTAGCTTTATGCCATAAGAATACAGATTTATCATTTCTATATTGAACACTCAAGGCCATGAAAACCCCAGTAAAGATCGCAACATCGTATTTAGTGAAAGAAGTAAGACTAAGTGATAACGACATAGGGAGCCAGTTCTCAATCAGATGCATTTTGACTTTAAAACTTCTGTGTTTGTTTCGAGCCACCAGTTCAGCTGAACAAAACGCATAACTGATTTTCTCACATGGGTCTCAGTGCTATTTATTAAGATAATTGACAGAGATGTATGTTTCCAATGCATGATTCAGTTAGTACACCTAGATTAGTGAAAAAGAGACCAGAACAAATTCGTGGTAATGCATGTCAGTTAAATTCCTGTTTTCTATATTTCATAATGTCAGACCAATCCTTCAACCGTGATTCGTAGGTTAAATAATGCAGTCAGGAGAAGGCCGGATCAAAACCAATCAAACATAGCCCTTGAATTCAGTTAATTTAGGGTTTTGGGGAAGGTGGACAAAACATAGGCTTCTTAAATATTTAAGAGAATGTGAAGTTATGCTTTACATTTCTTTTAGAATTGGTCTGTGCTCATTCATCTTAACCACATCACTGCACATTTACTAAGGAAAGGAAGTGGGTAGTAATCTTTATTTGTGTAAGCAACGGGAGTGTGAGCTAACTGGGATGTCTTTCGCTGTCCAGATTCCCAGCTCTGAGTCCTTGGGTGGGTGGATGGACAAGTAACCCGAGTAGGAAATAATCGTGCTTCATTTATGAGTTTAAAAGTAGCTGGCTGCCTCACGCAGCGCTCAAAAGTGGCTCCCAAGAACAAGTTGCAGAGCAAAGCTTGGGTCCTTCTGCTTTCCTCTGCAATCCACAGCTCTGAGAAGTTAGGTGTAACTCATCATTCCCGTTTTATGGAAGTAGAAACCGGCTCAGAGAGGTTAGATGCCTTCTTCACAGCCATATTGCCAGTGAAGAAAGAAATGAGCTACAAATTTAGAAATCCTTTCTAAGGGTGCACTGTTTTCCTCTAAACCATTTCTTACCCCGGCTGCCTTTTAGAACCACCAGGAGCCACTGTTGGAAAATCTACTGGTATCCAGGATCCATCCTCAGAATTTTTTTTTTTTAAGATTTATTTTATTTCTTTTTGAGGTGGGGAGGGGCAAAGGGAAAGGGAGAGAGAGAGAATCTCAAGCAGGCTCCTGACTGAGTGTGGAACCTGGCATGGGGACACCGAGATCATGACACCTAGGACACGGAGATCAT
This sequence comes from Mustela erminea, assembly GCF_009829155.1. Lineage (NCBI taxonomy): Eukaryota > Metazoa > Chordata > Mammalia > Carnivora > Mustelidae > Mustela > Mustela erminea. Next base: position 106,241,093 of record NC_045624.1, on the reverse strand, counting down.
GACCTGAGCCAAAATCAAAAGTTGGATGCTTAACCAATAGAGCTGCCAAAGTGCCTCAGCCCCAGAAATTCTGATTCAATTTATCTGGGTAATTTTAAGGCAACCTATTACAGTGCCTCTTAAATTGAATGAATGCTGTTTTATTTATTTTTTAAAAATTAAAAAAAAATTTTATTTAGTTATTAGAGAGTGAGAGCACAAGCTGGTGGAGTAGCAGGCAAAGGGAAAGGGAGACGCACGCTCCCTGCTGGGTAAGGAGCCTGACATAGGGCTCAAACCCAGGACCCTGGGATCATGACCTGAGCTGAAGGCAGTTGCTTAACCAACTGAACCACCCAGGTGCAGTGAATGAATGCTATTTTAAATAATAAAGTGAGATAATGAAAATTAAACACTGTCTTCCCTCATGCAGGCACACACACAATCATAAATCTATAGCAAAAGAATGGAAGGAGTTTAGTCTGGTATTCGTTGTGTGTGTGTGTGTGTGTGTGTGTGTGTGTGTTTCAGTGGTAATCTTGAATGTTGGAAGCTGTGTTGAATATCTAAGTTAATGTTTAGTAACAATTTTTTTTATCCAGAAAAGAACTGGGTATTTAACCATCTTGAAAATAACAATTATGATAATGATCTACCAATTAGTAAGCACTTCCCAGGTGTTGGGAACATTATAAGCATACTTTAAACCTTATGATATCTTTGTGAGGTAATTACTGTTATTATTTCCAGTCTACCAACTAGGTAACCGAGGAATTGACACAAATTTGTCCCAAGTGACAAAGCTGGAATTTCAGCTAAGGATGCTGGAAGCCTTTAGTCATAGACAAAAATCACAGAAATGAAGCATGGCCATACACATTACCTGTGGGAAAGTATGATTCTCAGTATCATCCCTTGATGAAAGCAGAGTTTATGACAGAAATGCCTTTCGTGTTCCTGTCTCTCCACCGTCCCTTCCTTTTCTCCCTCTCTTTTTCTGTTTTCTCCTCCCCTCCCTTGAGGAGAATCCATGACTTAAGTGTTTCCCACACATGAATTTTATTGTTGGGATCATGACCTGTTGTAATTGGGCTGTACCTGGTGGTCTTTTATACAGAACAAGAGAAGAGACACTGAATGGAAGGATGGAAGAGAAGTTGATCCTCCGTGGTAGGCTTCCATAGAAACAGCTGCTGCTACTAAACAAGGGGTCACCCTGGCCTCCATTTTTTTGTGCTCCGGGAGATGTGCCTTCAGACACAACAGACTTAAACAGAGCACAGCAGGCACTGTTCTGCGTGTATGAGGAACAAAATTCCCCTGGTTTTGGGGAGGGCTTGAACATTTTCAAAACAAATTGATATATTTATATTATGTTATATGTAACATATTATAATATATAAATATGTAAAATAGAAAACAAGTATGTATTTTATATATAATGGTCCTCACTATTTGAGATTGTCTGAGGACTCTGGTTTTTATCTTTTAGCTGATTAACATTCTGTTTTTTAACTGATAACAATCTTACTTGCATTTAAAGTCAGCGAGTTAAATTTATAAGATGACCTTGCTTTCTCTATTAATTCTTCATAAACATTTAAGTAAATTCTAGGGATGCCTGGGTGGCTCAGTTGGTTAAGCATCCAACTCCTGATTTCTGTTCAGGTCATGATCTCAGGGTCCTGAGATGAAGCCCTGAATTGGGGTCTGCTCTAAGCATGGAGCCTGCTTAAGATTCTCTCCCTCTTTCTCCCTCTTCCCCTCCCCCTGCTTGCTCTCTCTCTCACAAAAAACAAAACAAAACACAAACAAAAAAACAAAAACAAAAACATCCAAAGCAAACAAAACAAAACAAAAACAGGAAAAACATAACTCAAACTAAATTCTAGCCGAATGTGCATTGACACTTTGAAACTAATTTTAATAAACTAATGATGTTGCTGTAATTAAGATTATGGTGGTGGGAAGTCTGTGATTCTCCCAAGAAAATGTTTCTTAACTCAAATTTTGGAAAACTTTAATAATATTGTGGCATTTTTCCTGTATCAATTCCTTTTTTTGTTTTTTTAATTCGGGTAAATAAAGGGTTTCTTCTATCCTGCTTTTATTTTCAATGAAATTTCTTCCTGTCAAGCGACATTTTTGACATTTGTCTCCCTGGAGGCAGTTGTGGGGCTGGAAAGGAGAAATCTTTCTCTACCCAGTAAAACATTAATTCTGTTTACATTTGTGTGTAATGGATGTAGGACCAAGTAGAGTTTAGTTTTTTTTTTTTTTTTAAGATTTTATTTATTTATTTGACAGAAAGAGACCACAAGTAGGCAGAGAGGCAGGCAGAGAGAGAGGAGGAAGCAGGCTCCCCGCCAAGCAGAGAGTCCGATGCGGGACTTGATCCCAGGACCCAGGGACAATGACCCGAGCTGAAGGCTCAACCCACTGAGCCACCCAGGCGCTCCTAGAGTTTACTTTTAAGTACCTTTTTAACCTTTACATCTAACGCAGTTAAGTTAGGACCCACGGATATGTGGTTAGTAGTAGGATGGTTTGGTGAAATGAATCACCACAATCCTCAACAAAGCACTCACTGCTTTGGAACACCAGAAGTGAACAGAACACTTGGTAAAGACAGTTTGTGCGGCTCCTGGGTGGCTCAGTAGCCATCTACCTACCGCTCAGGTCATGATCCCAGGGTCCTGAGATTGAGCCCCCTGTTGGGCTCCCTGCCCGGCAGGAAGCCTGCTTCTCCCTACCCCACTCCCCTGTCTGTGTTCCCTCTCTCTTTGTGTCTCTTTGTGAAATAAATAAGTAAAATCTTAAAAAAAAAAATGATAGTGGTTTTGCCTGGAGCTTGTAATCCCCTGTGGTATAATCCATCTTATACCTTGGCCTGCCACCTCTTTGAGACCTACACCTCTTCTCCGTGACCACTGTGCATCACGGGAAGGGGACATGGGAAGGAGACATGGTTGTTGACCTGACAGATGAGCTGAGTGTGGCTAACACCTTGGGCAGGGGCCCAGCACTGGGAGACACTGGGTTAAGCTTGTGGAGAGGGAGTCAAAGTGAGGTGTATGCCCAACAGCAGAATCTACAAGGTGCTCTTAGTTCACTTTTCATTCAAGCTTCATTTGCATGCAACGTAGAGGGGAGTGTGCATGCTGAAAACTTCTCTTCCTTGTCCATTTCTTATACTGTAGACCACCCTCGGCTCTGCTCATTAGAAGAAACAGGGACTTCTAGTGCTGTCTGAAATATAGCAACAAGAATATGGTCAGGGGCGGGGGGTGTTTCCTCTTCTCCTGTGCCACATTCAGAGCACACCAGCCGGGAGGGTGGCTTGGCAGTTACCACGATATTGGTGACAAAAGAACTTTTCTGCATACCTAAATTAGGCTAACCAGATCTGTCAGACTTCTGAACGTCAAGATGGTGACCCCGCCAGGACGTTTCCCTTCCTTGGACAGTGTCAGTTAGAAGCCCTACTAGTAACTTAATTCTCTTATGTTAACTCATGAATGTTGTTTCTCTTTGGCTCTCTCACTTTCTCTCCTATTTTTACCCCAGTTGACCTGGTACAGGATAAATCCATGAATCCTAACGGCTGAACCGTCATCTGGTAGGGTAGGATCATGGCCACGATGACAAATAAATACAAGGCAAGTCAAACCTGACACCGGGACCCTCACAAAACAGTGAAGGATGTGCTAGAAAAAAGAGAGTAGATGAGGATATGAGCTGAAGAATTTGGAGGGCTTCTCATCTATTCACACCTCTGACCCTTCAATATTTCTTGGAAGTTTTTTTCCTCTTTTCAGCTGGACCAAATTTTTATTAGAGAGTTCTGAAGGAAACATCGAAGGCAAGAGACCATGCTACCTCCTGGTTGTTTGGTTAAAATCAGCGGGAAAAGTTGATACCACATCACAGAACAGGGGCTTATCTTATGTTTCTGAGCAAACAAATAGAAGACTGTATCCCTGACCCATGAGCCGTTATTTAAGGTTGGGAAAAATTATGGTTATATACTAATATAAAATAAATCGGTGCCTAATGTGCTCATTTCTTTCACTGGGATTTTAATGGACAGGAAATAAGACCCTTTCTTTAATTCTCAGGTTTATTTTCCCTGTATTACTTACAGCCACATTGAAAAATGTGACTTCATGTCTGCAGCCAGAGGGGCCTGCTAATTGCTTATGGCCCTAAATTTTGATCTTGGGAGATCAAAATATCTCCCAATTTGATCAAAGGAGAGTTTGCATGGGACGAAGAGACCTATTTACGCAGGATTTCTGTCTCCTGTGGGGAGTGGGGTCAAGAGGGAAACAATCAAATTCTTTACTGATGTGGAGGACTATGTGTATCACACTCTTTTCACCCACCAATGCGATACAGAATTCCTCCTCTGTGGGGGTGAGAAGTCCATTCACATGAAAACAAGAGGTCAAGAGATCAGCGCCCCCCCACCCACACCATTTTTCTGGGCAATTCTATGTGGCCTATTTTTACAGGAAATGGGTGGTATTGGTATCTTATTGGAGTTGTTGTCAAACTGAGAATCCAAACAATGGGGTTTGGATAAAATAAGGTCCTGGGATTTCTGCATTTCCCTCTCCTCTGCTGCTGCTTCTTCCTTATCACTTTCTTTCCTCTTTTTCTTCCTTTCTCCATCCCCCCCTTCCCTCCATTCCTTCCTGCCTGCCACCTTTCTTTCTGTGAAATAATTGGCCCACAGTCACCTGAGATGAATTAAAGGAGTTGCTAGAGATGCTATAGGTTTGTCTTCTTTATTCTCACTGTCTTACCCTCCCCTGCCCTCCACTTTTCACAACTCTAAGTCTTTCTGGAGGTACCGGCTGGCATGTCTGGGCACCTGGTACCCGCTGCAGAGCTCTTCTCCGTTACAGCTCTCTCTCTCCTTTCTAGAAGTAGAATGGGCTTCTCAAGAGGTTTGAAGTCTTGAGTTGTCTTTGCTTTAAGTCTCCTCTCAAAATTCCTTGTCTGGGAATTTTTGTATGTGTCTTGTGCTACTAATTTCATTTTAGAATATGGAAATAGGACTTGAAAATTATTTTCCATTTTCATACTGCTTTCTGAAAGGAAAGTGGCTTCCTCACCACACAATTTGTTATTCAGATTTCGTATTGTGTTTAATTTAAGCCACCATCCCCATGATATCCAATGGCTGCTTACTTTTGGCACATCTTAATGTTGAATCTTAAAAAATGAAGGAGGGATACAAGGTCTTATTGAGAAGACTTAAAAGACCAAGAGAGGGAGACTCACCATAAGAGACTCTTGAGTAAAGGAAACAAACAGTGTTTCTGTAGAGGGGAGGGATGAGGGGACGGGGTAACTGGGGGATGGGCACAAAGGCTGGCAGCTGATGTGATGAACACTGGGTGTTATATGCAACTGACGAATCACTAAACTCTGCCTTTGAAACTAATAATATACTATATATTAAGTTAAAAAAAGACAAAGAGGAGTGAGGAAATGAGGGCATAGAATTTGTGTTTCAGAAGTTTATGTTGACTAGCTGTTAAGTTGTATGTGGATCAAATAAATAAGACATGATCAGAACAACACAACTCAGGGACACCTCATAAATCCGATATCATCATTTTCAGAAGTTTTATGAAAATACTCTTATATTTGTTTAGTGATAAAAACAAGTCTGTTTAACACTTCGCCGCTTCTAAACATGTTCCTTAAAATATTACTCTGAGTGGAAATCTTGTATTACTCCTCACCTTAGTAGTGTTTTATGCAACACAAATCAATTGACTGTGACTAATTTTCATCTTTCCAGTCCAGGATATCGATTATTCAAATCATGTTTTAAAACTTTTAATACAAAAGGCTACAGAAGATCCTGTTAAGTTGGCAGCTACACGTGTACTTATAAATTGAAAAAGTTAATGAATAAGGAACATAATGAATGAAGAAATTATTTTGGTACTTAGAAAACAAAGGCATGAATTTAGACTACTCTAGTTGATTCTTGAATAAAATTTTTTTCAAAATAATGCACAAGTACAGTTATGTTAATGAACTGTTTCATAATTTACATTTCAGTGGGATAAGCAAATAGCAATATCTGAATATTTGACATTTAATTTTTTTCTTGGTTTTTCATGCTGAATTTTAAACATAACAATGAAGAGAATACATATACTTATATATGATTGTCTATATATCCTTTTTTAATGAAATAAGTATTGCTATTTTGCATATAAATTGAGGGAAACGAAATATAGGCTTACTTAGAGGGAAAAAAAGAGTTTTACCAGATTAGTAAAAAACTGTTGTTTGTTTGGATGAGTATGGTGCCGAAACAGTTAGGAGCTTCGAGTCTCAAATTAGAATTCTGTAATGTTATAAAATATGAATGGCATCTAAAAAGAAAAACCATGAAAATGTCAGAAATAATGTCTAAAGGCAAAACGGGGATTTTTCAGGGGTTATAGGTTTAGGCTTACAGTTCCAAAAACTGAAAGGAAAGTCCATCTAAGATCTCAAGTGAGACTGAACAATACAGATATTTGAAGTTCAGGATTTTATACACACACACACAGGTATGCACGCATGTATAAATCAATGGTCTTTCCATATAGAAAACCTTTACTTTGTTTTTCCTCACAGAGGTCAAAGCTTGTGAAACCTTCATTTTAATCTGTCAACATGGAATTCCATGGAACAGGATGAGTCAGGTGCTTGAGTTCATGTTTCAGAACATTTGGCCAGAGAAGCAACATGCTCTCAGGAGTTTGAACACTGCCCCCCCCACCCCGGCGCACCTACCCCCCACCTTTGGGGCAGGCAAAATTTAACACCATTCTTTGGTACCGTTACTGCCCTCTGTAATATGCATCTTTTTTTTTTTTTTCCCCTCTCCTAAAATGAGTCTCCTTGGTGGAACAAACATTTTATTCACCTGTAATTCAAAGTATCCGAGGCTAATAAAAGGGCAAACCGATCGATTATATTAGCGCCAATTCTTCTTTGTTAGTCTCAATTAGTTCAGATTTGGATGAATAGCATGTCATCCCTTCCAAAAAGGACGGGAGCCCGAGTTGCAGGAGCGCCCCTGGATGAGGGCGGGAAGCAACAGCCCGGAAACAGGGAAGGCCAGCCTGAAGAGGCGCTGTGTGTATTGTGGTGGGGGCGGAAGGACTGGCAGCTGGCTGGTTCCAGGTGAGGCAAGGGGCCCCTGGGGAGGAAAATGAGTTCTACAAGACCCAGAGGAGAAAGGGAAGGGAATTTAGGCCAGGAGATGCAGCCCCCCGGGACCAGGGTGCAGAGGGAGCGTTCGGGCACAGAAGCAAGATGGTGGTCTGATTGTGACTCTCAGAGCAAGGGATAGAGCAGGACTGGGTTACAATGCTCAGGACAGAGGTGGCTAATGCTCCTGGCAGACCTGAGCGTGAGGCACTGGTCAGCGGCTCTCTGGATAAGGAAGGGTGGTGAGGGCGGAGAAGCAGGCTGGCCTTGTCTGGTTTTCTGTTTTGCCCAGTTTCTTCCCCCTTTTCGGTTTCCCACCCTGGCTCAGCCCCTCCTCAGCTCAGGCCTCCACTCTCTTCCCTGTTCCTTCAATCCCCAGGTGCTCACATGTGCCATTTTGATCTCATCACTCGTCTGCTCAGGCTCCCCTCCCTGCCACAGCCTCTGGCTACTGTGGCCAGATTTGTCCCCTCTGCCTCTAACACCAGCTTATTTTCCTTGGGCCTGACTTCCAGCAGCCCCTGCTCCAGGCCGGTCTCCTCAGATCTCCTTATGGTGCCTTCTACAGGGATTCATTCCCCAGGGGAAATCCTCTGAACAAACTAGCACTTGTATAAGTCACAGCCTAATTCATGAGATCTTTCCTTTATCTCATTGATCTCATTGGGTAGCATCTTTTTTTTTTTTTTTTTAAAGATTTTATTTATTTGACAGAGAGAAATCACAAGTAGATGGAGAGGCAGGCAGAGAGAGAGAGGGAAGCAGGCTCCCTGCTGAGCAGAGAGCAGAGAGCCCGATGCAGGACTCTGAGATCCCAGGACCCTGAGATCATGACCCGAGCCGAAGGCAGCGGCCTAACCCACTGAGCCACCCAGGCGCCCCTCATTGGGTAGCATCTTGATGCCTTTGGGCCTCAATTATTTCTATTTAAAAAGGCATGTTAACTACAGAGTTGCTTCCCAGAGATTCCTTGGGATCACGACTGTGTATTAGTTTTATCTGTGTCTTGAGGTATTACTAGAACTATACAAACCAGTACAATTTCATTAGAAAAATTGAAACTTTGGGCCCCAAGTGATTTTTTTCATACTCAAAAATACTAAAATGTTATTAAAGGAGCTAACTTCCAGGAATTTCACCTCTGAAACTTGTCTCTTTCAGTGGGCTATCTGTATAGCATTTGTTCATCCCACATCCTCGAGAGAATATTGCCGAGTGGTTAGGAGAGAGGGCTGGGATATGGGAATGCAAGCCTTGGAATACCAGGCCCATGACCCTTTACACCTTGGACAACTTACTTGGCTTCTTTGGGCTTCAGTTTCTTGAACGGTGAGGTGGGATATTGAACTTCTCCCCTCAAAGAGTGATTTAACAAGATCATTCATATGAACAAAGTGCAGTGCTGGGTGCACTTAAACACTACCGTGCCTTCACTGTTCTAACAGTTGTCATCCAATGACTTTTCCTTGTCCGTTCCCTCTCTACTGGAACTTTCCTTATAAGAGAAATGGAAGTAGCCCTCCACCTTTGCCTTTTGTGTGTAACAGTGCTGAACACACTTCTTGAAGCTCCTTAGCATCTTGGCTTCCTCTACCCCAACTTGATACTCCTAGTTTTCTTACCTCTCTTCTATTTAACTTGATACTTACTTTGTATCCTTTCCAGAAACAGGCATCTCCCACGGTTCAGTCCTGGGTTCTCTTCTGTTTTCTTCTATATTCCCATCACCTTCAGTAACTTCAACTAGCATTTTTCTGCACATCTGTTCTTGAATCCACTTCCAGCCCTGACCACCTTTTCAACCGTATTGACCTGGACACTCGGTTTCTCCCTTACTAGCATCATGTTGGAACCTAAACACATCTTTCCTACAAACCCATTCCACCTACAAGAATAATGATGAGAACTTATTAAACTCCCACTGTGTGCCAAACAGTGTTCATAACTTTACATGTGTATCTGGCTCAGCAGAAGCAAGTGGCAGAGTTGGGATTCAAACTCTGGTGGTCTATGTTTGTAGCTCTTGATCTGCTCATTTCTGCAGAGGATATCACAGCCTTCTCTTCACCTCAGTTCCTCCCTCTCCCTCACCTCCCACGTTTCATGAATGGGCAGAGCTCTCGGTGTTGCGCTCTCCCTGCCTGCAGAGATGACACAACACCAACACACACACAGGTCGATGCACAAGCTCTTGTTTATTCCCTGGTCGGTCTTTCTCCTCCCCTTGCGGGGAAGTTCCCTTGCCTTATATAGGGCATAACAGCCAATCACAGAGGTGTTCACGTGAACAGGAGGTATCTGAGGCTCATAGGCAGTGGTGGCATGCGGTGTTCATGTGATGAGCACGAGGTCACGTGTGGCCAGGGCGGATGTTTTTTAGGCTGTCTGTGCTGCTCGGGCTATCCAGCCGGCGCCATCTTAGGGGCGCGACCCGGACATCTCGGGATTTACCTGGGTTGGAAATCTCTTTGTCTATTCTTGGTTCCACCCTCTCTTTTCAGACTTTTGTTCCTCTCACTTGGACTACTAAACTAACAGCTGCCCTCCAGTCTCTCCGTTTTACATCAGTGACCTTCAAACATTTCTACTTTCAGAAAAATTTTACACAAAAGCCCTAAATGTAGAGAAAAGTTAGTGGAGCTCTGGCAGAAGTTAGGAGAGGAACCCCCATTCCAACCTGCTCTGTGTTGACTTTGTCCCCTGTGGTGGCTCCTGGTGCCTCAGTGGAAACTTTGAGGTAAAAAATCCACTACTGAGCCAGCTGCTGGATCATTTTTTGATGATACAGCTCTGAGTGTATCCTTCCCCATCTGGAACTCAATGGTTCAAAGTCTCGGTGATGTCCCACTCTGTTTTCCAGTTGTTTGTGTCCTTTCACTGCTCCCACTCTAGTCTAGAGGAACTAGACTGTTCCCTTTCCTAAAACATCATTCCTCGTGTCGTTCAGTTTTCACCACAATTTCTGTTTATTGAAACACTGTCTATTTTTCTGAGATGACAGCTCTTCCAGGAAGCCTTAACCCATTGGCCTAACCATCTGAGCCCTGAGAGAGTGATGGGCCACCTTGTGGCATCCACCTTCTGTTTTGTATTGGGATTATTGTAAATAAGTGTTCAATTTCCCCTTAGATGATACCCTCACAGGGTTTGTCCACTCTGTATCCCTTTGGCACCAGCACTAAACATAACAGCCTTAAACCCAGACCTACTGAACCCAAACATATTGCATATGACGAAAACAATTCAGCCATTCAGTAAGGATTTCAGGGTATTTGTTGGGCAAGTTTTTAGGCCCTGGGGATACAGGGTTCCAGCTATTATGGCACTGACAGCAGGTATGGAATAAGCAGAAATGGTTTTCCTCTGCAGACGTATACATTTCACGTGGTTATAGAAGTTGTAGATGAAGAAGAGGTCATCGAGCCCAATTCACCTAAGCCCCTTGTTTTGCTCAAAGACATGAAGTGATTGGACCAAGGCTAGTGGCCAGGACTGGGTGAGAAAGATCCCATTCTCTAAGCATGATGTCACAGCTTTTGGGCCACCCTCTGATTGGTCCCTAAGCATAATATCTTATTAGTTTAGAAAAATGTGCAAAACAAAGATTGTTCTTTGCAAAATTACCTTTATATCCTGTTTTCTCTGTTTTTATAATGAACTCTTTTCCCTTTCCCCCTCCCACTCTTCCCCCCTATCTCTCCACCCCTGCCAGCTCCCCGCCCCCACCCTAAACAATCACGTGAACAATGTATGTAGTTATGTATTGCTCTACTCCTCATGCCAGTTAATAAATTACCTGTGACATTGCCTAGACCCTGAAACTTCCTGAGGTTAGGAGTCAGGAAAGGAATCTTCTCCCATATTCTTCATCAGGTACATTCTAGCTTGAGCTGTCTTAAGTGATTAAGGTGTGTTAGAATGAATTTTAACAACTCAGGAAGATGGGGTTGCAGCCAAATCCCAAAGAGAGAGGGAGCTTACATGATATATAATATGTCTCATGTTTAAAAAGTATACCTATATCTAGACATAGGAATATTTTGATATTTATTGAAATTTCCTGGAATACAAAGGTATACATTAGAAGACCTGAACATGTATTATAAGCATAGACATGCTCTATAAAATAGTTTTAATGCAAGGGGGATGAGAGAAAAATTTAAGCAGAAAACAAACATGTTTTGATGTTAATTGTTTTAGTTCCTTAAGGGTGAGTTAGAAGGGAGCAAGGGAAGACAGGTAGACCATTAAGCTTAAAGACCCAACAGTGGAAAGCCCAGTAATGGGCATTAGAGGGTTAGCTATAGGAGACTAAGCTAGAGTTGAAGTAGTGGGCATTTGGGGGTCGATTCTAATAACATTTCCACTTTACAGACTTCTCCACATGACATTTGAAGAATATTGTGACAAGTTTCTGCTGTCTAGCCAGAGGAAGGAATTCCCCATTCTTTGCAGAACTGTATGGTCCCAGTGGATATATTTCCTTATAAGCTACTTGAGGCAGGGGCCGTATTTTCCCACAGCCTCTAATACAATGCTTAACACATAGTAGGCACTCAATAAAGATGTGTCAAGTGTATGAATGCATAGGGTTTCCATAAAGGCATGATCCAAAGCTGTTCAGGTGATTCTTACTCCTTTTTTATTGCCATTCTGAACTTATGGCTCCCCTAGCAACTGTAACTTGTACCCCTGGAGCATATGTAGTATTTAGTATTTCTGTATGTGGTGTCAACTCTCATGTCATAATATACTATATATGTAACTGGTTAAGTTACAGTTGTTTTGGGAACCACGGGCTTTTTCCCATCGAAAATAAGCCCTTGCTAGCCATCCTGGTCTGTGACGAGGTAACATTCACTGGATGACCTTTTCATCCTTACCTCCCTCCCCCTGACCTTGGACTCCCAATTTGGTAGATACATCCAGTTTCAAGCATAGGTACTGAGTATAATGACAACACAGTGTTTACTAGCCTTGTGCTAGTTGCACTATGCCATTAATATTTCTTATGGCCACGTTCATATTTACTATTCTTTTATTGGGGGGGTGCTTTTATGTTGACCTACCTTTGGAAAAGAGGGATCAGTTCAAGAGCTGGTCTGGTTCTGTGAGATGTTCCGAAGGACAGTGACATAGAACACCCATGTTTCATCCTCCTGCCTTGTCAACCAAAATGAAAAGCATTGGCTGTTTTCCTAGAGTGGATACTCTTAACTTTTCCTCTTCTGTTCAGCATCGCAAAGTTTTAAAAGGGAGTTTCTTGACGCCTAGAGAATTGACTAAACTTCATCTTAGTTCTTCTTGTAACTCAGCTTTGCAAACAGAAAACCAAAGAAAGGGGGCAGTGTGCCGGTGGGGGGCAGTTAGGGGAAGTGTAGTGGGGTCTAACATTCTCTTCCCCACATGCCCAGAAGCAAGGTGGTGGACATGGGAGCACACTGTTGAAGCGAACTGGCCCCGAGCCAGCAGATATTTCTGCTTGGTGAGTTATCTGTTGTACTCTCAAGGGAAAACCGCAATTTATCTATGTCTTCCTAAATTGAGAGCACCTTACTGTTTCAGGCTGATTTACATATAAGGCTTTTACCCTTCTGGTGATGACTTAAACAGTTAGTGAAACAAGTATGATTCTTTACCAATGCTTATGACACATCAGCAACTAGCATCAGACTCCAGTGTGATTCTTCTGCTAAATGTTCTCTTCGTCCCTTCCATGTCTCCCGCCCTCTCTATTCTCTCAACACGCATGTACGCACACGTGGGGACACCACCCTCCCCAAATGACAGCTAGATACCAATCTCTCTCTTACTTTTGAGCCCTGGCCTCCAGACTGAATGTTTATGATCTTTGTTTCTTTCGTAAGACATAAATGGGTACACTCAAACATATTTGTTGCAATGGAATAAAAATGCTCTGAAATTTTAATTATAGAATATCTAGGAAAGGCTGGACTTAAAGGAGGCTTTTGTTCCCACTACTGTCCATTGGTGAAAACTTCATGGCCCCCATGCACAGGGTCTGGTGCAGTGTCTGTACATCCTTCTCAACATCAACAACACAACCTTCCCTTTTCCTCCTATCTTCCAATACCTCACCTCTTGCAAGTCAAAAATGACCTGTTCTGTGTTCTCTGTTCAAATAGACTGATAAATGAATTTATACCTAAGTGTTAATATGTGAATTACCACACCATATTTATAGTTTAAAAGGAGTTTCATGACATTATAGTGTATTAATCTTCAATATTAATGTAATGATGGAGCTTTCACATTAGGCAGGTGAGACAGATGTTTCTGGGTGAATAGTTCACTCAACCTCTCAACCCGTACCACTTACAAGGCCACTTCCTCTGCCCTTAGGCAATGCTTGTACTTGATAGTGTCTGTATGGGTTGCAGACAGTTTAAAAATGACCGCTTATGGGTCTGGAATCACTCAATTCCCATGCTGAGACATTTTCCTTTTCCTTGTGTCTTTTTTTTTTTTTTGCATTGGGTTAGAGTTCACAATCAGAGTTGACGACAGGTCAATGATGATTGATTAATTAATTCATGTGATTTTTATTGAGTACTGGCTATGGGTCAGGCAATAGATAATGCATGGGGGATAGAATGATAACCAAGATAATTGTGGTCATTGTCCTTACCTAGATTGCAGTGTAGATAAGGAAAGAAATGAAAAACCAGTAAAAAGTATAGAAATAAAAAAGCTGTGATAAGTACCAGGAAGGAGATAAAAATTTTTGCTAAGATGGTAAATTATGATTGAAGGTGTAAAACCCACTTTATTTAGATGGGGACATATGGGAAGGCCATGTTTAAGCTAAATCCTAAAAGTTGAATGGTCAGCTTGTGGGGAATGGGGCTGGTGATGGGGTGGGAGAGATGAGGATGATGATGGACTTGGTGGTGGTGGTGTGATGGTGATGATGGTTGATGGAGGTAGAGAAGGCAACAGTGCTTACAAGCCATAATGACAATTAAAAAAACAAAAGAGTAAAAACAGGTTAAAAAAAAGAAAAGAGCTACATCAAATGTTACTGCTTGACATTTTAGCCAAGAAGACCTAGAAATAATAACGATTAGAATGATATTAAATAACTTATTTAATCGTACCTTTGCCAGGGAACAGTCTACCCTTGAAACTATTCTTAGTAACAAGAGAACAAGAAATACTTCCATAACTTCTGAATTTTCTTTTGTCGATAATGAATCCTAGAAAAATACAAGGTGACTGCTATGATTCTGTTCTTCTTTAGGCAAAATCCCGGAGTTGTGAAAGCAGTTTCTTAATATAGTACTAGTTTTGCCTTGAGGTCAATGATTTTACAAGTATCAGGGAGAAGAATAACATTTTGGGGCAGCAAACTGATTACTGACATGCTATTTTGATAATTTATTGATTTGATCAATTTCTTCAAAGCACTAAGTTTATTTTTTTCTTCAGAGAGAATTTCTGAATACTTCCTGATGGTTATCTCCTTCTTTCCTGCCATGATCTTCCCTCTTTTCCTTCCCCTCCTGCTCCTGCAGAAACAGCCTCAGCATAGAAATGTGTGGATTTCATTAAGGACCAGGTATTAATGTTAAGTGACAATATAGAGATAATAAGTTTTAAAATTTGCTGAGTTGCTGTTGATTATATTCAGTCTTCTGCATTACCTATGGCAGAGCACTAGTGGAAAACAAACACATTTTATTTCTCTTTTGTTTTTGAATTTGAGATTTAAGAACATGGAAAAAATCTCAGCTATTTTTGTTAATTGAAAAAGCAAGTTATAAAACATTATGTACTAAATGTTTCAATTTTATAAATACAAAAACATAAAACATCAAGATTATGATAAAATGTTAATCTCTTACTAAGTGGGATATTTTGAAAAAAATTTTTTTCTTTTTCTAAATTCTAAAATTTCAGCAATAAAAGGGATAACTTTGAAATAAACTACAGACAAAACATTGGCTTGTTTGGGCCTTTGACCTGGTTATTCTGGTCACTTAGAAAACAATCAGAGATTTGGGTGAACAAATTGTGTTCCTCTTGTCACTTATATGAGCACTTGCGCACAAAAAAGAACTACCTAGTGTCTAAAAGGAGGGGAGTGGTTTAATATACAAAGGTAAATCCATAGATCACATGACATCAAAATTATGGTTTCAAAGACTTTGAACGACTATTATAATGTGTAATGTTAAGTGGAAAAAAGTTAGTTTTTGTAGTAAGATACTAATTACATAAAAACGAAAATATATGGGTGTAGGATAAAAGACGATAAATAAATAAGCACACTTTGGCTATGGTAATTTCTAGGTGTGGGGAATCATGTTTCTTCATTTTTCCATGAATAAGCATCCCCTTTAAAATGAAATACATAAATGTATATACATATATAAAAATGTCTTTTTTAACGAGTCAGAACAGGATGACCCAGACAGGAATTATTCAGATGTTTTGGTGAAAATAATTAACCCTTCACCATCTAACTTTTCCTCTGCATTCATCCAGTGGCTCAAGTAAACAATAGCAAATAATAGCCTTGAATTTCTCTGATAAGTTTCCTTGTCAAAACTCTAGAGAAATTCAAAGAAATCCCAAGCTTCAGGGCTGGACTATTGGCTTGTCTAACCGGTCACAGCTCGTAGGTATTGTTGTTCATATGATTATTAGACATGTTACCCACTCTGTGCAATTGATCAGGAGAGTTCAAGCCCATCAGAAAGCCACAGAAGAGTTGCCTAAAGGCTGTCTTGCATACTGGACGTATGGAATAAGAATGGGCTGTACTGACCTCAGTGCTCCTGTTGAGCTACAGGACATACCCATTGTATGAACTGACCAATCGCTTGGACATCCTTGAACCTCTGGCACAGGGGACGAGGACTGTGGACTAGCGGCACCCCATACAGAGGAGGTCCTTATTATACAGGTGACTGGTCAGGGGCACCTAAAGCACATTTGATCCTGACCATCTCCCATCCCAGGGTTTTGACTGCGAAGTAGATACTTTATGTATGCTGTTTACATGAATGGTCCCTGTCTGGGGTAAAAAAGTGAAACCAGGAGGAGTAATTGTATTAACAGTAATAAAAAAAATACTGAAAATCCCGGCTGCCAATTACTGGGCCCCTGCAGCGCGCCAGGCCCTGCAAGAGAGGCTGGGCGTTTGTCTTCCCGTTTACCCGTGGCGCCCACCCCGGGGCTGCTCTGGGACTCGCCTCTTCCTGACGGCTATAGCAGGTGCAGAAACAATGGCCAGGCTCTCGGCGTCCGTGATGTCTAACGCCCTTCACCCCCCCCCCCCCCCCCACCCCGCGGCCCACCGTTCCGTTTTGGTGCGCACCCTGATGGTGTTCCAGCTCTGTCCGAGGCCGATGAGATTCAAGGTGAGAGAAAGAACAAATCCTGTAAGGGAATTCTGTCACTCACCTCATCTTCATAATCTTCCCTGAGCTTCCTCTGTGGCTCACCCTGGTATTGATCGAGTCCCAGGCTGTAGCCGACCGAGGCAGGGGGCTGAAAACCTTTCCGCGCCCCCCGCGCCCCTGTGCCTGTTTCAGCTCCAAGAAGAAAAGCCTGCTGTGAAAACAATCAGTGCATTTGCTTTAGATCTAAGTGATTCCAACTAGGTCGATGCTTCATGCTGATGTGTTGAAAACATTTAAAAAATTTCTCAGAGTTTGATTTCCACGGGAACATTGCGGTATGTGTCTGAGTGTCTGCGGTTGTTTTTTTTTTTCCTCCCCCCACGAAGGCCGCCGACAACTGCTTCCTGCCACAGCACACAAAAGCAGTAGGCAAAGGAGGCTTTTGTCTGCGTGGAGACATCCTACGAATGCTTTTGGGGAAAGGGAGGACGTGTGCACAGGTCTGGTTCATAGCCGCGTGCGATCTTGACCCACGGGGGTGCGGTTTTGTTTGTTTGCTTCGTCCCTGAAGTGAATGTGATCCAGTGTTGACTGAGTGCAAGCGGGAGGGAATGGATGACTCTCTGGTTTGGTTATGAGTTTTGAGATTTTTCTCGCTTTTGGCACAGACTTGTAGCAGGCCAGTCATTGATAATAACGCCTTCTCTTCTATGTGGTCCATCGGATCTCTGCAAGTCTAAGTTTATTTTCAGAAATAATTGGAGTTCTTCATCACATCTTTGCATCGAGTGGTAAAAGAAGCATTATAGAAAGGAGCGATCCCCACCCGAATTAATATTTATTCAATCTCTGCTGGGGGGAGGTGGGACTCAGGACAATATTTAATGATAGAAACACAGTAGCACATTTTCCACCTGAAAAATAATCCCTGGAGGACGGAAGCTTGTACCAGCATTTTGGTGGTGCTGGGGAACATGATTAGGGGTGAGAAGTACAATTTAAAATTGTGGGGGTCAGGACATCCATGCACTGATTAAACCTGGTCGCCTTTCCAAATTCCTCATTAATAGCAGGTTATTAATAGCAGAGCCCAGATCCCTTAAGAGCAAACCCAAACCCAAAACTAATCTACCAGCCACATTTTCCAAATTACTTTTCCTTTATTGGAGATGAGGTCAGAGGACTGACATAGGGGTTTCTGGGTTTTTTTCCATACAGTTCTTGGGAGATCTGTGGCCGAGTCAGAGGGAACTCAGGGGCTCAGTGTTCCATCCGCCAAGTCCTATAAAAACTGCTGTGTGTATCTTTTCAGCTGAGTTTTCTTTGCAATGCCATCATTGAAATCAAATGTTGGGGTTTTCTTCTAGGCAGGAACTCTCTGGGGTTGTGTTACCCTGTTTTCTGTTTACTGTCAAGACACTGAGAGAATGTTCTTATAATGACCCAAGAGGAAGTGGCAAATGAATGCTCTTCTTCAGGTATTTTGTTGATTTTTCAGACTGCCTACCAATAGGAACATTTCCACAAAACCATAACTTGTGAGTTTACTGTGTCAATCTGGGAGAAAGCATGGTCATGTGTTCCCTTTAGTGAAATGAGTATCATCCCCTTTCTGGTCTGATGTACTGTTTCTCTCAAAGGTTAAAATTCTTTTTTTTTTTTTGGCCAGAATTATTCCTAATTCATTGCCTGGTCTTGCCTCTGGTTAGTTCTGTATCCACGAGTGCTACTGGGGTTTAATTTGCTGAACACCTACATCGAGTACATGTTGTTCATACACTGGACTGTTAGAGCTTAGATTCTGAACACAAACTGTGTCTAGATGGCCCCCTGTGGAATTTTTATTTGCTATTTTTATATCTCATTTAAAAGAATAAGATAAAGGGGGTGTGGCTTTCATGGGGAAAGATGCTATAAATCTTTGTGTGTTACTTTACACTTGTATTTTGATAGATCTTTCTATCTGGAAAGCCCAAACGCATTCCGGGGATTAGTTCAGTGAAACTCATAGCTTTCTTATGAAGAAGAGGGGACAAAAATTTCAGCTGAATGTACTCTTTGAAGGCACGAAAGACTTGTGATTAAGGGCAGCCTAGGTCAGTGCTCCTGGGTCTGGGAGCAGGACTTGTCTGCAGCTTTCTAGTTTTAGAAAGTATTTCTAGTATTAGGTATTGCATCTCTAAAATGGGACAACACTTTAGAATGTCTTGATCTATAGAGTTTTAGACCCTGGAGATAATATAATCAGCAGAGTTTGCCGTGATAATGTTATTTTGCGGTGGTCCCTAGCTGAAAGAAAGCATCATTTATGTAAAACTGTGTCCCTTTTTCCCCAATAACAGCATTTGGCTAAAAGCATTAAGAATGTAGAGCTGCTGTAAGCTGCTGTAAGAGTGAGGGCAATAATTCTGAAATGTCATCTCTCCAGGACCATTTCATTCATTTAAAAAACGAACTCCTTGGGTGTGCTGCCGATCTCCTATTTGTACTTTAAATGTACTATCTAGAGCCCTATTTGTAAAGAATTTATGCACTTAATTTATGTACTCAGCTTGTCAAGTTACTTTGTTTCTGGATTTTTCCCCCCAGAGCAATGGGGAGAGTCCACATTGAGCTGCTGCAAAGAGAAAAACTATAGGCTTATAATAAGCTTATACTGGCTCATGCGTGAAGCTTAGGCTACTATAGATTTTCCAGAAAATCAAATATGGATGTTGCAGAAATATCTTTTCTTGCCAGAAGAAGCGACTCATTATGGGACCGTTAACTGTGTATCTCTTGGGAGTGTCCTTAAGCGGTTATTTAAAAGCCAGTGTTTACCAGCAGAACTTTCAGAGAAGCATAACCCGACACTAGCAGTTGAGCAAAGCTGCTTTAAATGAACATTTCCCCACAGGAGATTATTTCAGATGAATCTGTGGAAATGGCAGGTGGCATGGAGTTCTCTTTCAGCTGATTGGAAAAGCAGGTTTTCATGACCGTAGACATATTACATTTAAAAATGAAGGTGAACATACAGTAAAATAAATGGATAAAATTAGTTTTCCAGAAATAATAAGATTTTAGATACTCTACAGCAACTTATAATGTTAAAAATCCTTCTGTGCCTTGGGTAATATGAAGATGACATTACTGACTTGCATGGGATACTTGTGGGTAGGGCATGTCTTACTCCAGCTGATGAATCCCATTAAAATACTGTATGTGGAATCTCATAGATTCAGAGGAAACTGAACTATATAGACTTTTCATACTTGGTCAACTTACTTTTTATTCTTCTGAAACCTTCTAATTGTCAGTATGGCTCAGTCCTAGAAAGGGAACTGCAGGCTCTTGTTTTTGTGTTTCGTTTGCTGGGCTTCCTTGGAACTTGGAGGATCATGTGGAGCTCCGTCTCACACAGGTTGGAGAGCTTTTTTTCACAGAAGGCAATAAAAATATATCCCTGGTTTAATAAATGGTGGGTCCTCCCTCATTCTTAATTTCCTTTTGGCAAAAGCTGAATTATTTCCATAAAGCTATTGCTTCCTTCTTTCTAGCACTAATGACCCTTTTTGGTTTTTTTTTTTTCAGAAGTATGGCATATGAAGATAAATAATTGTCTTCTTTCTTGTAGTTCCCATTCAGGTGACCACTGAGAATATTTAGCTTCTTTTACTTATGATGTTAAAAAAAAAATTGAATTTAAACAATTATATCAGTAACATTGTCAGAATGTTGTATTTCATTGACAAGCAGAATTTCAAAAATCCTTGGATGCTTACGAATTTCTTGTTCTTCAAGTCTATTTTCTCCTTCTGCTTAAAAAAAATATCATGAAGACTATTAATTGTACCTGTAGCTCTAATTATGTCTATATCTCTTTTCTCATGATGTAAAGTAGGAGGTTCAGTTTGGAGGTAGGAGTTGGTTTTTGGAAACAGATTAATTTGCTTATTCATTTGTTTACTCATTCATTCATTTGTTTTTTTCATTCATTTATTCTATTCACTCACCAATAATCAATGGTTATTTGGTAGGATTTTGTTGAATACTGAAGACAAAAGTAAAAACACATGTTTTTTGCCCCCAAAGAGCTTATGGTTTATTGTAAAAAAAAAAAAAAAGTCAACACATAATTACAATGTAATGATATTTGCCTTAATTCATTCAACCTCAAATATTTATTGAGTCCCTACTATGAGCTGAGCACATTCCTAAGAATCATGGTATGAGGAGTAAAGTCTCCGTCTTCTTACCAGACCACCTCATCTGCCACACGTCCCTTTGACTCTGACGTGGCTATTTTGGGCATTGGTCCGACCTTTTTCTGTTGCAATGGCAGAAACCCAAAACAAGCTGTTAAGCAATAGAGGGGCTAATTCCTGGCTCACCTAATTGATGAATCCAGGGATAGGATTATCTTCAGACAGAGGCAGACTCTGAGGTTCAAATAATTCTATTGGGGCTATGTCTCTGTCTCTGTGGCTCACCAGTATTTTCCTTTCTTTCTCCCATTATGTTCTTCTACAGTAGGAAATATGCAATGGTTCTGACTGCCCGTTCAATTTCTGTCTCAATTGGCAGGAGTAACCCTGCTTGAGGCAATGACCTGAACTTATGTGGTTACAAAACCTCACCTGAACTGGTATGTTCAGATCATTCAAATCACTTACATATTTTTTTCTGGAGAAATGTTAATTAGTGCTATGTTCAAGAATGTGCTGGACTATGACTTAATATATATCCTAAGCATTGTATTATGCTTGTAAAATCTCTCAGATTCTGAGTTCTGACTCATATCTTGCTCCAGTGGAATCATATAAGAGATTGTGAGCCCATATAATTAAGTTTTTATATTTATCCGTAAATTGAGTCTAAAAAATCAGGAAAAAATTCCAGTATTTGAAATAGTCACTATAAAACCAAATTAAGTGGTTTTTTGTTTGTTTGTTTGTTTGTTTTGTTATAAAACAACAAAAAAAAGGGCACCTGGGTGGCTTAGTTGGTTAAACATCTATTTCAGCTCAGGTCATGATCCCAGGATCCTAGAATCAAGCCCTGCATCAGACTCCCTACTCAGTGAGGAGTCTGCTTCTCCCTCTCCCTGCTGTTCCCCCTGCTTGTGCTTGTGCTCTCTCTCTCTCTCTAATAAATAAATAAAAATTAAAACAACATCAACAACAAAAAAGTGTATTTTAAGACATAGAATCTTATGTCTTCAAAGCAGGGTCACTAAAAGTAGAAATAGAAAGTTGGAAGTAGGGAGGGAAATGGAGCAGGATATTTTTACTCTCGAATATTTTAATAAGCTTTTGCCTTTTCATGAAGAACATTCACTTCCTCTGCCAAGAAATTCATTCCTTAGAATTCATTTGTTTTTGGAAACACCCTTTTCAGAGTTCCCTGGCTCCAAGTTCTGTTGTAGCCTGGCTTTCCAGATCCCCTGCATGGCTATCTTCTGGAATTTCCTTTCATTTTGCTGCCTTATTTGGTCCGGGGTTTCTTAAATCTCTTATTTTCCTCACTCTTGAATTCCATTTTTTGTTGTTTTTATTCTTGGAGTACATTTTCAAGTAATTCTTTTTTTTTTTTAAGATTTTTTATTTATTTATTTGTCAGAGGGAGCAAGAGTGAGCAAGCACAAGCAGGGAGAGTGGCAGGCAGAGCAAGGAGCCTGATGCGGAACTCGAACCCAGGACGCTGGGATCATGACCTTAGTAAAGACAGATGCTTAACTGACAGAGCCACCCAGCCATCCCTTTATAAGAACAGATCTGTAGATGGTAAATTTTGGGAGTCCCTGCATGTCTGAAAATGACTTTATTTTGTCATTGCTCTTTATGGACAGCTAGAATTTAGTCTCAAAATTGTTTTCACTCAGAACTTACAAAGGCATTGCTCCACTGTTTCGGGCATATAGCGCTACTTAAGAAATGTCCAAAACCAATTTGGTCCTTCTTTGTTTGAAGATATATGTAATCTCTTTGGGAGCTTTTAGGATCTTCTTTAGAATCCTGATGTTCTTGAAATTTTATAATAATGTGTTCAGATTT
Source organism: Mustela erminea (assembly GCF_009829155.1). Classification (NCBI taxonomy): domain Eukaryota; kingdom Metazoa; phylum Chordata; class Mammalia; order Carnivora; family Mustelidae; genus Mustela; species Mustela erminea. The sequence goes on along the minus strand of NC_045624.1, from coordinate 106,218,484 downwards.
CCCCCCCCTTTCTTTCTGCTCAGCACCATATAGAATCTTCCAAAATGAAGACATATTCTTTTTGTTGGTTTGTTTCATCTTTGGATAATTTCATTCTTTTTATTCCTTTGGTAAATTACTCACATCCCCTTACTTCCCTACCTCTTTCTGGAACTACTAGTAGATAGATGTGGGTCCTCCTGGATTGAGTGTGCTGAAATTCTTCACATTTTCTGATTATTTGTCATTTTTTCCTAGATTCTGCAGTTTCCTTGACTTTTTCATTTAGTATTCTATCAAACTTTCAAATGTCAAGAATTACATTATGAATTTTGATAAACCTTGTTCTTCTTACCATTGCAAAGTGTTCTTGTTTTATGAATAAAATAATTTGTCAAATCTCCCTCATAAAACCAACTAAAATTATTTTAAGATTCCTTGCTCTTCCTTGAATTGTTTCTCTTTCCTCTAGCAATAGTGGATATTGCTGTTCATTTGGATTCTTTTGGTTTATTTTTTTTAAAGATTTGATTTATTTATTTGACAGATGGAGATCACAAGTAGGCAGAGAGGCAGGCAGAGAGAGGGGGAAGCAGGATCTTGACCAAGCAGAGAGCCCGATATGGGGCTTGATCCCAGGACCCTGGGATCTTGACCTGGGCTGAAGGCAGAGCCTTAACCCACTAAGTCACCAGGCACCCACTTTTGGTTTATTTTTTGCTATAATTTTTCTCAGGTATCTGACAATAGTTAATTGTCCAGTTGTATTTATGAATAAAGCATAGGGTAAGCATTACATGTTGCTTTCATGGCTTTCCTTTGCTACTTAGCTATGTCAGACCTCACCCTAGGTTGTGTGGAACTAGAGTAGTTGAACAGGTTGGGTGTGCCCTCTCAGCCCCAAAAGAAAGTTGGCCCCCACTCTGGGGTCCCATCCTTACTCTGAAAGCCAGTGCCTCCATTTTGAAAAATGTTGACAAGGATCAGAGGGGACTGCCTTATTCAGGCCCTGATTATATAATGAAATATTTTTATCAGGCAATGAGATGAAATATGCAGAATGGTAAGAAAAAGGGGAAAACAATATTAATCTCAATACTCAAATATCTAGTCAGGATATTGTTACATAACAATCAGGTATCACCCATATTATTTTCTCAGTCTACTATTGATGTGATTTCTTTCATTTCCAAAGTCTGTGCAGAAGTGTTAATTTCCACAATTACGGCAGTAAGGACCAAGTGTGGGCTAACTGGTGTATCTGCTTAAGGAGTTTGTTGAGATGGTCTGTATAGCCTTATCCATGATTCCTTTTCATTATTGTTCCCTGGAAATTTGAAAAGAATATGTATTTTACATCTGTAATATATGAAGTTTCTCTCTTACTCTTTCTCCTCAGTAAATCAAACTCATAATTGTGTTATTCAAGTACTCTGCATTTTTTATCTACTTGATCTGTCACATTTTGAAAGAGGCATGTTATTTCCCTTAAGACTGCAGTTTCTGCCAATTTTTCATTGTATTTCTAAAAGTTCTTCGTCTAATATATTTCGTGATTGGTTTGTTTTTTTTTTTTCAGTGTAAAAAGTTTCTTGACATATCTGTTTGGCAGAGTGTACCTTTTATAAAGAATAAATATATAAATATCCCATTTAGCGCATTTTGCTTCACCTTTACTTTAGTAGTAATACCACTTGCTTTCCTTTTGTTTCCATTTGCTTTCGATATCTTCAGCTATTTTCAACCTTTATCATTTTATTAAAATGTTCTCTTAAACAGCCTCTGAAACGAGGTTTGCCTTTCTTCTCTAATTTTAGACATTGTCTTATATACAGAAATTTAGTTCATTCCACGTGTTATGTTAATTGATTTGTTTGGTCTTGGTCTTATTCTTACCTGATACTTTTTATGTTTTGTGGCTTTCTCTCTCTCTCTTTCTCTCTCTCCCTCCCTCCCTTCTTCCCTTCTTTCTTTCCTTCCTTCCTTTCCTGGGAATGATTAATTTTTTTCTTACTGATTTAATTCTACCTCTCATTTATCTTCTACTAGTGAGGGGTTTTTGTAAGAAATGTACTTGGCCAACTTTTTTTTTTTTTAACAACAAAATCTAAACTTGTATTTGTAGCCTTTCTCCATAATCCCAGGATAAAGTTAAGAATTTTAATATTAATTCACTCCATCCCAGTAATGCCATCTTTTATTAAAAATATTTAAAATTTGGGGGGCACCTGGTTGGCTCAGTTGGTTAAGTGACAAACTTGATTTTGGGTAAGGTCATGATCTCTGAGTCATGAGTCTGAGCACAGCATCTGGCTCCACACTGAGCCTGAAGCCTGCTTAGAATTCTCTCTCTCCCTCTCCTTCTGTCCTTCCCCAGCCCCCACAACCTTGCTAGCTTGCTTGTTTTCTCTTGCTCTCTCCCTCCTTCTCTAAAAAAACGTATATGAAATTTTAGCTCCAGAATTTATTAAAAAGAAGTTTATTTTTCCTTTCAAAAATCCTTTCTTCATAATTGATCTAGGTTTAAAAATACATTGTCAGTAATTTCTTACACTTAATATTTATTTTCTTGATTTTATTCCCAATGTATTTCATGTATAGTACAAATTCCTTTTATTCTGTCATAATTATGTTGATTCCCATCTGCCTTAGTGATTTTTTTTAATAGAAAGACCATAGAAGTCTCAATCATTGCATTAAAAATGTGAAAAATTATGATTTATGTAAGAATAGAATTCCAGGAAAGTAGTTCGTTTTGCTAAATATTTCTAGAAATCTTTCTGCATTCCATAGTGTTAGTTGGAAGATACTTGTGAGAAAATTTTTTTGACTTACCTGTAAAGAATTGAGGCATTAAGGACAATGCGTATATTAGTGTGAATATATGTATATACTTTCATTTTTGAGGAATGGCCTGCCTGCAATTTTGGCATATTCTTCCTGTTTTTTTTTTTTTCATGATATTAGGTGATGGTGATAGTAGAGGAGATATTTTAAGTACTGTACGTGTGCAAATAAAATTTGGCAAGCATTTCAAGATTTTTTATATTAGTTTCTAAAATCCAATTCTGGCAACCCACAGTTCTAGCACTTTTTTTCTATACATATTCATGATTTTATCTTTATCCTTGGAATCCAGAAATTTGTCAGGATATATCAGGAGATGGGCCTTAGAGAATAATCCTGCCTTGCTCCTGGAAGGCCTTTGGATAGAAGGACTTGTGACTTTCTTCAATTCAGGAAAAATGTCTTTATTATATTCTAAGTAATGCTTTTCTTTGATTTTCTCTGTTCTTTTCTCTTTTCTTTTGTGATATCTTGTATGTGCTATTTTCTGCATTCTTTTCTCGGGCCTTCCAGTTTTTAATTGTCTTTTCCCCCATTTGCCAATTGTTTCTTTGTCATGCCTGGTAGCTCCCCATCCTTTTTTCTGAATAAAGTGTTTTCTCAAAATCCACTGAAATGGCTTGAATATATGTCTACTTAATGTTGTCCAGTTTCCTACACTGATATTTTCTATACGTGTTGTTAATTCTGATTGCATAGCCTGATTACCTCCACACCCCTCATTTTTTATAGTAAAACACACACATATGTGCATTTCAGTCAGTTTTGACATGTGTGTGTCTTGGTTACCACCAACCCTACCAAGGCATAGAACACTCTCAGGGACCAGAAAGCTCCCTAGTGCCTCAGAGATATTTGTTATTTGAATTTTGTCATTATAGTTTATGTTTTTCTTGTTCTAGAGCTTCATACAAATAGAACCATACAGTGTGTTCCCTTTTATGACTTGCTTCTTCCCCTCAGCATAATGTCTACAAGATGAACCAAGCTACTTTCCTTCCCTCCTCCCTTCCTTCCTCTCTCCCTTCCTCCCTCCTTCCCTCCTTTCTTCCCTCCTTTCCTTCCCTTCCCTTCCCTTTCCTTTCCCTCATCCTTTTCCCCTTGAGGAGTACTGAGGAATATTCCACTGGGAGATAAACTTGGAGGAGTGTACCATTGGCAGATAGACCTTGTTCATCCATTCATCTCTTAAATATTTGGATTGTTTGAAGTTCTGAGCTTCTATGAATAAACTGCTATGAACATTCTTCTGCAAGTGTTTGTAGAGATATATGCTTTCATTTCTTTTGGGTAAATACATAGGAGTGGAATTGTTAAGTCATAGGATAGGTATATATCTTTGTAGGAAACTGCTGGCTTTCCGGAAGGTTTACCCATTTTACACATCTAATAGCAGTGTATGAGAGTCTAGCTGCCTCATATCCTCACCAGCACTTGGTATGTTTGAGTCTACCTTCAGCCATTCTAATAAGTATGTAGTGGTCCTTCACTGTGGCTTAAAAAAAAGATTATGTATTTACTATTTGAGAGAGAGGGAGAGGGAGAGAGAGAGAGAGAGAGAGAGTGTGTGTGTGTGTGTATGTGCATGCATGACTGGGGGTGGGGCAGAGGGAGGAGGAGAGAATCTCAAGCCAACTTCCTGCTGAGTGCTGAGCCTCAGGGCTCAATCCCACAACCCTGAGCTCATGACTTGAGCTGAAATAAAGAGTCCAGTGCTTAACTGTCTGAGCGACCCTCATTGTAGTTTTATGTTGGATTTCCTTGATGAATAATGATGGTGGACATCTTAATATACTTATTGACCATTTGTGTGTCTGCCTTTTTCAAGTATTTAAGTCTTTTACCTAGTTTTTAAAATCCATTATTTATTTATTTATTTTTAAGACTTATTTATTTATTTTAGAGAGAAGGAGGAAAGGGGGAGGGAGAGAGAAACTTAAGCAGACTCCACCATTCATCACAGATACTGATGTGGGGCTCCATCTCATAACCCTGAGATCACAACCTGAGCCAAAACCAAGAGTTGTATGCTTAGCTGATTGCACTGCCTAGGTGTCCCAGAATTCATTTTTAAAGAAAGAATTATTTTGCTGTAGTTTTAAAATATATATGTATGCTAGCCCTTAATGGATATCTGGTTCTATATCTATATCTATAGAGAGAGGATTTTTAAAATCAATTTCTAGCTTGCATTTTTTAAAAGATTTTATTTATTTATTTGAGAGAGAGACAGAGACAGAGAGACAGACTCCCCCTTAGCAGGGAGCCCAATGGGGGGCTCGATCCAGAACCCTGGGACCATGACCTGAGCCAAAGGCAGACCCTTAACTGACTAAGCCACCCAGGTGCCCCTGCATTTTATTTCTAAACAAAAGTTTTTCAGAGCAGATATTTTAGATTTTGATAAAGCCCCATGTGTTATGTTCTTCTTTTGCAGTTGCTGCTTTTTGTATCTTGTCTAAGATGCCTTGTCCCCCAGTGGCCACTTGGCAATATCTGCAATGTCTAGAGACTTTTTTTTTTTTTTTTTTTTTTTTTCACAACTTGGGTAGGTGGGGAGCTACGAGCACCTAATGGGTAGAGGTCAAGGATAGTGCTGAGCATCATGCCATGGACAGGACAGTTTCCTCACAACCCAGAATTATCCAGCTCCATATGTCAATAGTGTCAAGAGAAATGTGGTCCAAATGACTTTTCCATTTTTCTTTTTTTTTTTTTAAAGATTTTATTTATTTATTTGACAGAGAGAGATCATAAGCAGGCAGAGGCAGGCAGAGGGAGAGGAGGAAACAGGCTTCCCGCTGAGCAGAGAGCCCGATGCGGGACTCGATCCCAGGACCCTGAGATCATGACCCGAGCCGAAGGCAGCGGCTCAACCCACTGAGCCACCCAGGCGCCCAGACTTTTCCATTTTTCTTTTGGAGGTTTCTTATTAGGAAGTTTTTTCCATTTTATTCATTTCCAGTTCATTCATTTATAAGGTTTTGTAATCTATATTATACCATAGCTCCATTCATCAAGCATATCCTATATACTCAATGTCTGGCAAGTAGGAGTTCTCCCCACTTTACAGATAGAGAAACTGAAGCCAGAAAGGGATTTTCAGAAGTCAAAGAACCAGGATGTCTGTCCAGATCAGTGTGATAGTTTCCTATAAGGCTCAAAGTATTCTTTGTGTTTATTTTCATATGAAATTTAAATTATCGCTTAAATTACTAATTGTATTTTAATATTATAATTATAATAATACTGATACTCAAAAAAAGGTGTGCTCTGTCTGCATTATGATGATAGAACACTTCAGGTTGAATCATGGGGCGGTAAGGAGATAGATATTTTCATTTACACTTTAGAGAATGCCAGGTTCGGAACAGAAGTCAAGTGCTTTCTCTGATACCCAGGAATGAATTTAGGCAATTTACTGTTCTTCCCTCTATTTTTGTTTTTGTTTTCTATCTGACTGTCCAACTTTCTGATGACTGAAAGTAGTATAGACTAGGTTTCTCTTAGGATTAATAAAAGATATAAGCAATTTTTCCTGACAGCCCAGAAAACAATGTAAATAAATTACTTATGAAAATTGTGGTGTACTTCCAGAGTGTTTTGAGCAATTTGAATGAGTAATAGGAAACATATTTGTATGTGGACACCTTTGATGCTTCTTTGAAAAATATTGGTTACCTTTGATACTACAACTGGATATCTTTCCCAAAATCCCACCCATTACCACACATTGAGCAGGTGTTCTCCAAATCACTCATTAGGCTTTCTGCCATTATCCAACTGCATTGATGTTCTGTGCCCATGTGATGTGAATTAAGATTGTGGTCCCGCAGAGTTCAAAATCCCATTGTCCACAAGAGCTGTTTTCAACCTGTGCCCAAGCCTGAGGAATACAATGTTGTGTCCTCAGGGACCTCCAAGGAGAGCAAAGTGGGGGATTGTGCCCACCTGGACCAAGGTCCTCTAAATTCATTTAGAGCAACTCTGCTATTGTGATTTCTTTTTACATTTCCGAAGTTCAATTTCAAGTGGTTTTATGATTAAAATTGCTTGAAAATTTTTGATATGTGGGACAAAGCACAAACATTTAACACTGAAAAAATGGCAGACTGTGAGTTACCTCTTTGACAATGTTGCTGATCACTTCTGTTTCTCTCCTGCATGAACATGCAACTGGAGCTCCATCCATAGAAAGTTTGTGTTGTTCTGGAATCATCTGAAGGTGTCTTATTTTTTCCATACTTCCTTCTCTTAGTACATGCTGGATTGTTTTGTTTTGTATTCTTTGACATTCCTTTCTATTTGGGGTATTCCCATTCCCGTGTTTAAATTTAAAAGATAACACCAGGGGGGAGGAGTCAAGATGGCGGAGAAGTAGCAGGCTGAGACTGCTTCAGCTAGCCGGAGATCAGCTAGATAGCTTATCTAAAGATTGCAAACACCTGAAAATCCATCGGCAGATCGAAGAGAAGAAGAACAGCAATTCTGGAAACAGGAAAACAACCACTTTCTGAAAGGTAGGACCGGCGGAGAAGTGAATCCAAAGCGACGGGAAGATAGACCCCCGGGGGAGGGGCCGGCTCCCGGCAAGCGGCGGAGCTACGGTGCACAAAATCAGGACTTTTAAAAATCTGTTCCGCTGAGGGACATCGCTCCAGAGGCTTAACCGGGGCAAAGCCCACGCGGGTTCAGCGTGGCCTCAGGTCCCGCAGGGTCACAGAAGGATCAGGGGTGTCTGAGTGTCGCAGACCTTGCGGGTATTGGAACGGGAAAGCCGGCTACAGAGACAGAGCCGACAGTAAGCTCACAGCTCAGTGTTACCTTGAACTGGTCGCAGGCTCGGAGAGCTCGGAGCGCGGCCGGAGGTCAGGCAGACGGGAGTAACTAGGGCGCTGTTCTCTGAGGGCGCACTGAGGAGTGCGGCCCTGGGCTCTCGGCTCCTCCGGGCCGGAGACCAGGAGGCCGCCATTTGTATTCCCGTCCTCCGGAACTCTACGGAAAGCGCTCAGGGAACAAAAGCTCCTGAAAGCAAACCCGAGCGGATTACTCACCCCGGCCCCGGGTAATGGCGGTGTAATTCCGCCTGGGGCAAAGACATTTGAGAATCACTACAACAGGCCCCTCCCCCAGAAGATCAACAAGAAATCCAGCCGAGACCAAGTTCACCTACCAAGCAGTGCGGTTTCAATACCAAGGAGAGCAGCAGAATTCCAGAGGAGGAGAAGGCCAAGCACGGAACTCATGGCTTTTTCCCTGTGATTTTTTTTTAGTCTTGCAGTTAAATTAATTTTTTTCTTTTTCATTTTTTTTTTTTTTTCTCGCCTTTGGGTAAAACTTTTTTTTTTTTTTAACTGTTACCTTTTTCTTTTTTAACGATTTTTTACTAGTTTATCTAATATATATATTTTTTCTTCTTTACATTTTTCTTAGGTGTTTTCCTTTTTTTTTTTAATTCTTTTCTTTTCTTTTTTCTTTTTTTTTTCTTTTTTCTTTTTTCTTTTCTTTCTTCCTTTTTGAACCGCTTTTTATCCCCTTTCTCCCCCCTCACGATTTTGGATCTCTTCTAATTTGGTTAAAGCATTTTTTCCTGGGGTTGTTGCCACCCTTTTAGTATTTTACTTGCCCCTTCATATACTCTTATCTGGACAAAATGACAAGACGGAAAAATTCAACACAAAAAAAAGAACAAGAGGCAGTACCGAAGGCTAGGGACCTAATCAATACAGACATTGGTAATATGTCAGATCTAGAGTTCAGAATGACAATTCTCAAGGTTCTAGCCGGGCTCAAAAAAGGCATGGAAGAGATTAGAGAAACCCTCTCGAGAGATATAAAAGCCCTTTCTGGAGAAATAAAAGAACTAAAATCTAACCAAGTTGAAATTAAAAAAGCTATTAATGAAGTGCAATCAAAAATGGAGGCTCTCACTGCTAGGATAAATGAGGCAGAAGAAAGAATTAGTGATATAGAAGACCAAATGACAGAGAATAAAGAAGCTGAGCAAAAGAGGGACAAACAGCTACTGGACCACGAGGGGAGAATTCGAGAGATAAGTGACACCATAAGACGAAACAACATTAGAATAATTGGGATTCCAGAAGAAGAAGAAAGAGAGAGGGGAGCAGAAGGTATACTGGAGAGAATTATTGGGGAGAATTTCCCCAATATGGCAAAGGGAACGAGCATCAAAATTCAGGAGGTTCAGAGAACGCCCCTCAAAATCAATAAGGAATAGGCCCACACCCCGTCACCTAATAGTAAAATTTACAAGTCTCAGTGACAAAGAGAAAATCCTGAAAGCAGCCCGGGAAAAGAAGTCTGTAACATACAATGGTAAAAATATTAGATTGGCAGCTGACTTATCCACAGAGACCTGGCAGGCCAGAAAGAGCTGGCATGATATTTTCAGAGCACTAAACGAGAAAAACATGCAGCCAAGAATACTATATCCAGCTAGGCTATCATTGAAAATAGAAGGAGAGATTAAAAGCTTCCAGGACAAACAAAAACTGAAAGAATTTGCAAATACCAAACCAGCTCTACAGGAAATATTGAAAGGGGTCCTCTAAGCAAAGAGAGAGCCTACAAGTGGTAGATCAGAAAGGAACAGAGACCATATACAGTAACAGTCAACTTACAGGCAATACAATGGCACTAAATTCATATCTCTCAATAGTTACCCTGAATGTTAATGGGCTAAATGCCCCTGTCAAAAGACACAGGGTATCAGAATGGATAAAAAAACAAAACCCATCTATATGTTGCCTCCAAGAAACTCATTTTAAGCCCGAAGACACCTCCAGATTTAAAGTGAGGGGGTGGAAAAGAATTTACCATGCTAATGGACATCAGAAGAAAGCAGGAGTGGCAATCCTTATATCAGATCAATTAGATTTTAAGCCAAAGACTATAATAAGAGATGAGGAAGGACACTATATCATACTCAAAGGGTCTGTCCAACAAGAAGATTTAACAATTTTAAATATCTATGCCCCCAACGTGGGAGCAGCCAACTATATAAACCAATTAATAACAAAATCAAAGAAACACATCAACAATAATACAATAATAGTAGGGGACTTTAACACTCCCCTCACTGAAATGGACAGATCATCCAAGCAAAAGATCAGCAAGGAAATAAAGGCCTTAAACGACACACTGGACCAGATGGACATCACAGATATATTCAGAATATTTCATCCCAAAGCAACAGAATACACATTCTTCTCTAGTGCACATGGAACATTCTCCAGAATAGATCACATCCTCGGTCCTAAATCAGGACTCAACCGGTATCAAAAGATTGGGATCATTCCCTGCATATTTTCAGACCACAATGCTCTAAAGCTAGAACTCAACCACAAAAGGAAGTTTGGAAAGAACCCAAATACATGGAGACTAAACAGCATCCTTCTAAAGAATGATGGGTCAACCGGGAAATTAAAGAAGAATTGAAAAAAATCATGGAAACAAATGATAATGAAAATACAACGGTTCAAAATCTGTGGGACACAACAAAGGCAGTCCTGAGAGGAAAATATATAGCGGTACAAGCCTTTCTCAAGAAACAAGAAAGGTCTCAGGTACACAACCTAACCCTACACCTAAAGGAGCTGGAGAAAGAACAAGAAAGAAACCCTAAGCCCAGCAGGAGAAGAGAAATCATAAAGATCAGAGCAGAAATCAATGAAATAGAAACCAAAAAAACAATAGAACAAATCAACGAAACTAGGAGCTGGTTCTTTGAAAGAATTAATAAAATTGATAAACCCCTGGCCAGACTTATCAAAAAGAAAAGAGAAAGGACCCAAATAAATAAAATCATGAATGAAAGAGGAGAGATCACAACTATCACCAAAGAAATACAAACTATTATAAGAACATACTATGAGCGACTCTACGCCAATAAATTTGACAATCTGGAAGAAATGGATGCATTCCTAGAAACATATAAACTACCACAACTGAACCAGGAAGAAATAGAAAGCCTGAACAGACCCATAACCAGTAAGGAGATTGAAACAGTCATTAAAAATCTCCAAACAAACAAAAGCCCAGGGCCAGACGGCTTCCCGGGGGAATTCTACCAAACATTTAAAGAAGAACTAATTCCTATTCTCCTGAAACTGTTCCAAAAAATAGAAATGGAAGGAAAACTTCCAAACTCATTTTATGAGGCCAGCATCACCTTGATCCTAAAACCAGACAAGGATCCCACCAAAAAAGAGAGCTATAGACCGATATCCTTGATGAACACAGATGCGAAAATACTCAACAAAATACTAGCCAATAGGATTCAACAGTACATTAAAAAGATTATTCACCACGACCAAGTGGGATTTATTCCAGGGCTGCAAGGTTGGTTCAACATCCGCAAATCAGTCAATGTGATACAACACATCAATAAAAGAAAGAACAAGAACCATATGATACTCTCAATAGATGCTGAAAAAGCATTTGACAAAGTACAGCATCCCTTCCTGATCAAAACTCTTCAAAGTGTAGGGATAGAGGGCACATACCTCAATATCATCAAAGCCATCTATGAAAAACCCACCGCAAATATCATTCTCAATGGAGAAAAACTGAAAGCTTTTCCGCTAAGGTCAGGAACACGGCAGGGATGTCCATTATCACCACTGCTATTCAACATAGTACTAGAGGTCCTAGCCTCAGCAATCAGACAACAAAAGGAAATTAAAGGCATCCAAATCGGCAAAGAAGAAGTCAAATTATCACTCTTCGCAGATGATATGATACTATATGTGGAAAACCCAAAAGACTCCACTCCAAAACTGCTAGAACTTATACAGGAATTCAGTAAAGTGTCAGGATATAAAATCAATGCACAGAAATCAGTTGCATTTCTCTACACCAACAGCAAGACAGAAGAAAGAGAAATTAAGGAGTCAATCCCATTTACAATTGCACCCAAAACCATAAGATACCTAGGAATAAACCTAACCAAAGAGACACAGAATCTATACTCAGAAAACTATAAAGTACTCATGAAAGAAATTGAGGAAGACACAAAGAAATGGAAAAATGTTCCATGCTCCTGGATTGGAAGAATAAATATTGTGAAAATGTCTATGCTACCTAAAGCAATCTACACATTTAATGCAATTCCTATCAAAGTACCATCCATCTTTTTCAAAGAAATGGAACAAATAATGCTAAAATTTATATGGAACCAGAAGAGACCTCGAATAGCCAAAGGGATATTGAAAAAGAAAGCCAACGTTGGTGGCATCACAATTCCGGACTTCAAGCTCTATTACAAAGCTGTCGTCATCAAGACAGCATGGTACTGGCACAAAAACAGACACATAGATCAATGGAACAGAATAGAGAGCCCAGAAATAGACCCTCAACTCTATGGTCAACTAATCTTCGACAAAGCAGGAAAGAATGTCCAATGGCAAAAAGACAGCCTCTTCAATAAATGGTGCTGGGAAAATTGGACAGCCACATGCAGAAAAATGAAATTGGACCATTTCCTTACACCACACACAAAAATAGACTCAAAATGGATGAAGGACCTCAATGTGCGAAAGGAATCCATCAAAATCCTTGAGGAGAACACAGGCAGCAACCTCTTTGACCTCAAGCCGCAGCAACATCTTCCTAGGAACAACGCAAAAGGCAAGGGAAGCAAGGGCAAAAATGAACTATTGGGATTTCATCAAGATCAAAAGCTTTTGCACAGCAAAGGAAACAGTTAACAAAATCAAAAGACAACTGACAGAATGGGAGAAGATATTTGCAAATGACATATCAGATAAAGGACTAGTGTCCAGAATCTATAAAGAACTTAGCAAACTCAACACCCAAAGAACAAATAATCCAATCAAGAAATGGGCAGAGGACATGAACAGACATTTCTGCAAAGAAGACATCCAGATGGCCAACAGACACATGAAAAAGTGCTCCATATCACTCGGCATCAGGGAAATACAAATCAAAACCACAATGAGATATCACCTCACACCAGTCAGAATGGCTAAAATCAACAAGTCAGGAAATGACAGATGCTGGCGAGGATGCGGAGAAAGGGGAACCCTCCTACACTGTTGGTGGGAATGCAAGCTGGTGCAGCCACTCTGGAAAACAGCATGGAGGTTCCTCAAAATGTTGAAAATAGAACTGCCCTATGACCCAGCAATTGCACTATTGGGTATTTACCCTAAGGATACAAACGTAGTGATCCAAAGGGGCACATGCACCCGAATGTTTATAGCAGCAATGTCCACAATAGCCAAACTATGGAAAGAACCTAGATGTCCATCAACAGATGAATGGATCAAGAAGAGGTGGTATATATACACAATGGAATACTATGCAGCCATCAAAAGAAATGAAATCTTGCCATTTGCGACAACATGGATGGAACTAGAGCGTATCATGCTTAGCGAAATAAGTCAAGCAGAGAAAGACAACTATCATATGATCTCCTTGATATGAGGAAGTGGTGATGCAACATGGGGGCTTAAGTGGGTAGGAGAAGAATAAATGAAACAAGATGAGATTGGGAGGGAGACAAACCATAAGTGACTTTTAATCTCACAAAACAAACTGAGGGTTGCTGGGGGGAGGGGGTTTGGGATAAGGGGGTGGGATTATGGACATTGGGGAGGGTATGTGCTTTGGTGAGTGCTGTGAAGTGTGTAAACCTGGTGATTCACAGACCTGTACCCCTGGGGATAGAGTATTATGCCTCCATCAGAAAGGATGAATACCCAACTTTTGTAGCAACATGGACGGGACTGGAAGAGATTATGCTGAGTGAAATAAGTCAAGCAGAGAGAGTCAATTATCATATGGTTTCACTTATTTGTGGAGCATAACAAATAGCATGGAGGACATGGGGACTTAGAGTGGAGAAGGGAGTTGGGGGAAATTGGAAGGGGAGGTGAACCATGAGAGACTATGGACTCTGAAAAACAATCTGAGGGTTTTGAAGGGACGGGGGGTGGGAGGTTGGGGTACCAGGTGGTGGGTATTATAGAGGGCACGGACTGCATGGAGCACGGGGTGTGGTGCAAAAATAATGAATACTGTTATGCTGGAAATAAAAATAAATAAAAAAAAAAAAAAAAAAAAAAAGATAACACCAGTTTGTCTTTCAAACGGATATACCGATTTATGTTCTTCCAGAGCATATATAAGATGGTCCATCGACCCCTGTGCTCTCCAATACTTCGTGTAATCAAATTTGTTAATTTTTTCTAATTTAAAGAGTGTAAAATTGTATCTCATTGTTTTCTAATTGGATTTCCCTGAGTATACATGAGGTTAAGCATCTTTTCATACATTTATTTGCCCTTTCTTTTTTATCTTCTTTGAAAAGTCTATTTTTTTGTTTAACTCACACTTTATATTGTTTTTCTCATATTACATATTCATTAGGTACTTAAAATACTAATATTTTGTCTGTAATGGTCATTCTAAAAATATTATCCCTATTTTTGCCTTAGATTTTTACTTTCCTTATGGTGCATTTTGGTGAGCAGAGCTTTTAATGTTGATGCAGAGAGAATAAATGTTAAAACTATTTTATGTTTGTTGCTTTTAGTGTTGTGATTCAGAAATCTTGACCCACCTCCATGTTTTAAAGATACTCTCTTATATTTTTTAAACATTTAGACTTTTACTGTTCACATTTAAGTCTTCAGTCCACCTGGAATTATTATTTATTTTCATTTGCTGGATACAGGGATCAAATTTCATCTCTTCTTTTCTAAATTGATAACCCAATGTCTCAATCTTTTCTCACTCCTCAATCTTTTCCCAGTTATCTGCCCTGTTACCTCTGTCATAGACTAAAATTTCATTTATGTGAGTGTCTGTTTCTTAGCTTTTAATTTTGTTACTAACATTCTGTCTTAATTAACTCTACTTCATAAAGATCCTGATATATGGAAGGGCAAGTGCCCAAAATCTTGATCAGGTTTTGACTTGAAAGGCTTTTTTAAAGAATTGGGGAAAATTAACATCTTGATGTCATTGAGTTTTCCAATCAATGATCATCATATACCTCCTTAATTAATAGGATTCACTAATATATCTTCATAATAATTTATACATATTCATAGAGAAATTGTACAGTTCTTTTTGTGAGATTGTGAACTCGATCCCAGAACCCTCAGATCATGACCTGAGCCAAAGGCAGAGGCTTAACCCACTGAGCCACCCAGGCACCCCAACTTTTTTTTTATATGTAGAATCATCTGATCCAATTTGTGTGTGTCTGTATATATATATACACACAAATTGGATATATATATACACATATATATACACACATACACAAATTATATGTATAATATGTATATATACATATTATATATATATATATATATATATATATATATATTTGAAACTAAGGATTTAATTTATTTAATAATGATGCGAGGTGTCCATGCTTTAATCTATTCCTGAGTCTCTTGGGAGACTTTTATTTTCTGAAAAATTATCAATTTGACCAGGAATTAATATTTATTGGCAAGCATTGTTCATTTCTCATTATCTTTTCAATATCTTGGTATATTTAAATTTGATAGCATGACTTAATTTAGGAGCTGCTTACACTATCTGTTTTATTTGTAGGTGTATTTCCATTTTTATTCCTAATATGGTTTACTTGCACACACTCTCTCTCTCTCTCTCTCTCTCTCTTTTTTTTTTTTTTTGGTCTAGGTTGTTCTTGCTTCAGATCGGAATGTTTATTAGCTTGTCCAAAGGAGCATTTTTTTTTTTTTTGCTTATCTCTATTGAATCATGTTTTTAAAGTTAGCTGAACTTTCTTATCTCTATTAGTTATTTTCTTCTACTATCTTTGAGTTCATTAACTATTGAAGTGAATGTTTAGGTCATTAATTTCCTCTTTCTTATTTTCCAATGTATACATTGAAGTCTGTAACTTTCCCCAGAAGAACTATTTTCTCTATATCTAACAAATTTTATTATATAGTATATTCATCATAATTCAGGTCTAAGTATTTTAAATTTCTGTCATGATTTCTTCTCTGACCTATGAGTTATTTATTAGATTTTCTAAACATTATCAGATATATGGAGATTCTGAAAAAATATATTTTGACATTGATTTCTTTTTTAAGGTATTATTTATTCATTTGAGAGAGAGAACGCATGAGCAGTGAGGTGGAGCAGAGGCAGGGGCTCAATCCCAGGATCCTGGGATCCTGACCTAAGCCGAAGGCAGACGTTTACCTGACTGAGCCACCCAGGTGCCGCCTTGATAGTGACTTCTAAATTAGTCATATTTTGGTCAAACAATGCAGTATACTTGAAGTTGATTTTTTGAAATTTGAGATCTGCTTTATGACCTTGTTAGTTTGCATAACTGTTCCATGTTTTTGAGAATATTAATTTTATTATTACTAGATACAGAATTCTGTAGAGGTCCATTATCTCAAGCTTGGTACTGGTCTTATTCACATTGTCTGTATTTTATCAATTTTTATATGTTTGTCCTAGCAAAAATAGAGATATATGAAAGAGATATATGAAAATCTCCCACTCTGGTGGTAAATTTAAAAAATGTCTCTACAGGTCCATTATTTCTTTATATATTTTTAGTCTGTTTTGGTGAGATGCATTAAAGTTTAATATTTTTTAGCTTTCAGATGAACAATTATTGCTATCTAGTGATCATCTCTATCTAATAAGTTTTTTCTTAAAGATTATTTGAGTTAATATAGTTTGTCTTCAGCTGTTTTGATTAGTACATGTCTGATATATGTTTCTTCTAACTTTCATATTAACCTTCCTATATTTTATGTTCTTATAGTTTATAAATGTCTCTTTTAAAACAACACAGAACTGATTTTAATAATGTCTGACCATCTCTTTATGAAACGGTGATTTGAAACTGTTTACATTTATGAGGTTTATATAAAATTGGGCTTACTTTTTTCAGTTTATTTTTTATAAACTTCTTATTTTTCAGTAAACTCTACACCCAACATAGGGCTCAAACTCACAACCCCGAGACCAAGAGTTGCACACTCCACAGGCTGATACAGCTGGGTCCCCCTCATTTTCCTTCTTCTCCCCCCACTTTCATTTTTATTTACAATCTACAACTGTTTCTATGCATTTTTCTCTTGGGCTGGGTCTTTTTTTAAAATCCTTGTTGAGACAGTTTGAGTTTTTGCGGTGTCTGTTTCCTTTCTCTCTCATCTCAGCTTCTTATCTCTACTAAACAGTATTACATGCTCCCACACTGTTTTGATTCAGTAAATGGTTACATTTGGTATTTCTACAGGCATATTTAACTTTTACAAAGACCTGAACACTTCTAACTTCTAGCTTCTAACACTTCTAACTTCTTTTAGAAATAATAAACGGATAGTTTAAAAATCTAATTCCATTTACTTTCTTCCCTAGTTACATGTTACTTGTGTTTGATATTTTAGTCATTTTGGATATTCTACAGGTTAGTCATCATTCTTTTATATAGATATGTTTGCTTGGATTTATCTACGTGTTAGCACTTTATTTATATATTTATTTTAGTAAGAGAGGGAGAGAAAGAAAGGAGGGCTAGAGGGGGAAGATAGAGAGAGAGAGAGATTGAGAATCTTAAAACAGTTTCCACACCTGACACAGGACTCTGTCTCACGACCCTGAAATCATGACCTGAGCCGAAATCACGAATTGGACACTTAACTAAGCCACCCAGTCGCCCCATGGTTAGGATTTTAAGCATTTTCATTCTTCTCTCTTAACTACATTTTTTTCCCCCTCAAAGTTCTTATCATGAAAATCTGTTGGTGGTAAATTTCTTTATACTTAACTAAAATGTCTCTTTTTCGCCCCTGTTCTTGAAAGGTAATCTCTGTAGATATATAACTCTTGTCTTCGGTGTTCTGCAGTTCCACTAAAATACGTCCAGGTTCACACTTCTTTTTATTTATTTGTTTTGGGAGAGGTTATGTTTCCTAAATCTGTGAATTTATACTTCCAACCTTTCTGGAAAATTTGGATTAGTCATCTCTTCAAATATTGCCTTCCCTGAATTCTCTGTATTCTCTCCTTTCAAGAATTAAAGATATGTTGAATTTTATGTTATCCACTATGTCTCTTAATTTCTCTTTCTTATTTTCCTTCTGTTAGTTTCTCTGTACCTCACCCCAGAACATTTCTTTAGCTATATCTTTCAGTATTTCAATTCTGACTTTGATTATACCTAATTTGCTTTTAAATGAACCTACCCCACAAAGTGCAGTTGAAACAGAGCTACAAAGGCAGTTTGGCTCTTTAAAGGAGAAGCATCTTGGCAGAGGGACAGCAGGTGTGCAGATTCTGAGATGAGAGTGTGCTGGGGGGTCAGAGGGATTGCAGGGAGGCCAGGGCAGCCACCAGAGGGAACCGGTTGGGGTGGGGGCGGGGGGATAGAGGAGGGGGTGCAAGGCTAGTGGACATACCCTGCATGGCTTCTAGGTCATTATAAAGACTTTGGTTTTTCCTCTGAGTACGTTAGGAAGCCATCAGATTTTAGTCAGAGTGCCATGACACGAACAGCGGATCCTTATTGATGGTCTATGACAAGGGTGACAGCAGGGCGATCAATGAGGAAGCTGCTGAGATAATCTGGGGTGTAGCGGCATGGGCCAAGGCAGATGTGCTAGAATCGGTCACAATTGTTTGGATCCTGGGCATATTTTGATGTGTTGTTGGATTGGCGGCAGGATGTGAGAAAAAAAGACCCATGACCCAGAGACTTTGACCTGAGCTGCTGGAGGGCTGAAATTGCCATTTGCTGAGATGGGGAAGCCTGTAGGAGGAGCAGGTTTTTCAGGGTGAAAAGCGGTCATTCAGTTTTTGACAAGTAGAGCTTAAGAGGTTATTAGATACTCAAGTGGAAATATATTGAGCGAGTAGTTGAATGTTTGGGACTAGCACTTAGAAACCAGCTCTAGGCTGGAATTAAGTATTTGGGGATGTCAGCACATGGGTGGGCTTTCAAGCCAGGAGGCTGGGGAGTGTCTCTGAAGGAGAGAGGATGGAAAGAGCAGAATCAGGAGACCGGACCCACGGGCGCTCTAGTGCTCAGAGGATGGGCCAGGAAGAGGAAACTGCAAGGGGACAGCGGAGGCCTAGAAGGAAAAGGGACATCTAACAATGCAGCGTCCTGGAAGCCAAGAGGGTTTTCAGGAAAAGGAGTGATTGATTTTGTCAAAGGCTGTGAAAAGGTCAAGTCATATGAGAACTGAGAATTGACTATTGGATTTAGAAATGTGGCTGATCTGGTGACCTTTAGCAGAGCAATAGCCAGTCAACAGTACCTACCTCCTTGGGCTGTTGAGAAGAGAGAAACGTCCAGCACCAGCCACCATGTAAACGAGCGCCCCCTCACTGTTGGCATCCCCATTAATCCGACCAATCCAGAGCTCAGCCTCTACCTCGCTTTGGAGGAAACAACTGTTGCAAAGAACGAGCAGTGTTTCCACCCAGCCACGTACTGCTGCCTCAGAGACACAGGGTCTCGGTAACACACGAGTGGACAGAGGACACCTCCTGTGCTCTCCCAGTGACAGAATGCCCTGGAGCTGTGGTCCATGAGGATGGTGGCCAATCCTTTTCCTCTGCTTTGGAGCAGCAGTGGCACTCCAGGCAGACCACAGCCAGGCCCTGGAATATAGTCAGGGGCTGTCTGTTTCGGCTCAGGTCATGATCCCAAGGTCCTGGGATTGAGCCCCACATTGGGCTCCCCACTCAGCTGGGAACCTGCTTCTCCTTCTGCCTGCTATGTCCTCTGCTTGTGCTCTATCTCCCTCTCAAATAAATAAATAAAATCTTTAAAAAAATAAAAAATAAATAAAAACTCCGGGGACGAGTTGTTTGGGGAGACACTGTTGCTCTTACAGCAGAATTAAAATCTTGATTAAGTAAAAAATAGTGTTAACCCTGTCCCCTTCCAATAACTGGCGTGGACAGAGTATGGATTGAGTTCTGCAAGGAGAGAGGATGCCAGGAAAGAAGCTAGGGGGAGCCGATGTTACAAGTTTATGACTGATAGTCTTCAAGAAAACCCTAGGATGTTTAGGAAAAGCAAAGGTGATTGAGAAGGAGTGGTGAGGGGAGTAGGAGGAGAGCCTGGCCAGGGCAGTGCCCACATGCGGCATATGGGTGATCTGTGTTTTAACAGAGAATCTCATTCAGTGCTAAAGAAAGCCTTTATCAGTAGACCAGATGGCTCTGTTAGCACTTCATCTCACATTTGTACACCCAAATAAATTCCAGATGGATTTAACAGTTAAATAGAAAAAGAACTAATATTAAAAAGATAGAATAAAAAAATAGGAGAATATATACCTGCCCTTGGTTCAGGAAGAAACTTCCCCAGGTATAAAGAAGCCCAGGAAAAGCTGCTGAAGTGAAAAGCTAAGAGATTTGGCTAAATAAAAATGTGAAATGTCTATAGGCCAAACATGCTATGAACAAACTTTAAAAGACACTAAAAACTCAAAAATATATGCATGAATATGACAAAGGTTGGTATCATTCTTGTAAACAATTCCCCCAATCGATTACTGAAATAATACTCCAGGGTAGAAAATGTTCAAAGAAATGATAAACACACACAATAAAAAATACATGAAATGTCTAAACACACCCATAAATTAAAAGAAAGTTAAATGTATGAGATGCTATTCTACATCTGAGAAGTTTCCAAAAATGAAAACAATTGACAATATGTAAAATGTTCAAGGAAGAGTGTGTTGAAATGCATGGTACTTAGACCTTTTTTGGAAAAAAATTTGACATTATTTGCTTTAGTCAAAACATTCTGACTAAAATTCTTATGATTATTTAAATTTTTCATATTAGAAACCATTATGTGATTATAGTGATCCAGGCTAAATATGTTGAACAAAATAGACATCTTATTCCCTTTAAATACTGAAGTATTAGGGCACTGGGTGGCTCAGCTGGTTGAGTGCCTGACTCTTGATTTCAGCTCAGGTCCTGATTTCAGGGTCGTGAGATGGGGCCCTGTATCGGACCCCATGCTTGGTATCGAGTCTGCTTGGGATTATCCCTCTCTCTCCCTCTGCCCATTCCCCCACTCACTCTCTCTACAAATTTTAAAAATCTTAAAAAAAATTAATATATTGTAAATAGCTTTAAGTATCCCACCATACACAGTGGTTACCTTAAAAATATTACACAACTGTGATGGTGAGATTCTTGAGGAATATTGAGTGGAAAAATGGCAGCAATATAATCTTTTTTTCCCCTAAGATTTTATTTATTTATTTGACAGAGATCACAAGCAGGCAGAGAGAAAGAGGGGAAGCAGGCTCCCCACTGAGCAGAGAGCTTGATGCAGGGCTCGATCCCAAGACCCTGAGATCATGACCCAAGCCAAAGGCAGAGGCTTAACCCGCTGAGCCACGCAGGCGCCCCCAGCAATATAATCTTAAGGGAATGAAACAAGATAGTAAATAGGCTATATGATACCAAACTTGCCTTAGTATGTACGTATTAAAGAAATATATCATGTAGTGTGACTGTGGGTGATATATTTTTTCTATTTTTTATATACATAGGTAAATATATATATATGCATTTTCCAAATTCTCTTCAATAAGTCTGTGCTTCTTTAAATATTATTTAGTAATATATGAATTCTTATATTATTAGTACTTCTAATAATAAGTGTTATTTTAATGCAAAGAGGCAAAGAGAAAAAAAAAAATAAAACCAAGGAGGGATATTACCAAGGACTGTAGAATTCATCCAGGGCCATGTAGGAGGTAAAGGGGCATTCTCTAAAGCAGATACTTTTTCTATTTTTCACAACTGTCTCTAGAGAACTGATGGAGTTGATTCTTCCCAAGCCTTGAGGAAGTTGGTCCAGAGACATGAATATGATGATTTCCATTTTTGCCTACGATTATCACTGGATCACTGAAATCATTTCCTTGCACAAAGAAAATATCTCCAAGTATAAACAAAATGGGACAAGAAAAACTACTACATTTACCAAAACCTTGATGAAGCAGCTGTGGGCCAGAGGGTGGGCGAAATGGGCCCTTTTGGTGGTTGGCACCTTCTGTGTGTCTCACGGTCACCTCAGGATGTTGCCCAAGAGGCAGGGCCTTTGGCCAGAACCTACCATTATATTGACTTTTAGAAAAATTATCTGTAAGCCTCGTCTTAGAAGCTTAGTAAAGGACAATTCTTAGAATCAGCAAAATGAATTTGTGATACTAAGAATACTTCTCAGGTGTATAATTCAGTTTGAAACAGTATCAGAGAAAACATGTCACTTGAGGGTTCCCATGTGAGTGTAAGCATGAAAGAAAACACCTGCTCCAGACCTCTATGTGTTAGTGTTTTATTCATTAAATGGCCCTGATTTATCCTTTAACTAGGAGCTGAGTTTCCTCCATCCTATCATTGAGCTTTCTTTCTTTCTTTTAAGATTATATTTATTTGTTTGAGAGAAAGAGAGCACGAGCACAGAGGGAGGGAGAGAATCAGACTCCCCACTGAGCAGAGAGCCCAATGTGAGGCTCAATCCCAGGATACTGAGGTCATGACCTGAGCTGAAGGCAGGTGCCTAACCAACTGAGCCACCCAGGTGCCCTTCATTCACCCTCTCTTAGAATTGCTCTTCTCATCTGATAGTTATATCTTGGGACTCCATCCTTTCACAGTCCCTGACTTGAAGATTTTGTGTTTTTATATTTCACTAGTATGTTTTCCTGGATCTGACTTGTGAACCCAAAAGGATATTACCCATTTTTTTTAGATCAATGTTGTGTTTAGGATACTTGAATGAAGACACATACCCCTAAAATGTTTAGAGATGCTAAGAGCTGGTTCTTTTGCCATCCCCACAGACCTTCCTGCGGGCATGAATGGTGGACTTGATGGAGAACCTTAGACTCTTAGAACTCTTCAACCCTCTAGTCAGAACTTTCTCCTTTCCTTTCCTTTTCTTTTTTTTTCTATTCTTTTCTCCTTTTCTCTTTTCTTTTCTTCCTTTTTTCTCCTTCCTTCTTTCTTTCCTTCCTTCCTTCTTTCTTTCTGTCTCTCTTTCTCTCTCTCTTTTTTTTTTTTTAAAGATTTTTTATTTCTTTATTTGACCAGAAGAGAGAGAACACAAGCAGGGGGAGCAGGAGGAGCAGGGGGGAGAAGCAGGCTCCCGCTGATCCATGAGCCCCATGCCAGGCTGGGTCAGAGGACCCTGGGATCATGACCTGAACCGAAGGCAGACACCTAACCGACTGAGCCACCCCGGCACTGCCCGTCAGAACATTTCACAAAGGCCAGATTATGGGAGAGCTTATAATCATAGTGAGTCCTTCTACCTGCTAAGAGAAGTTAGAATCCCTCCCTATTGTACCCAAATGAGCCCCAATATAGCATTATTCAGTAAAAAGTGGGAAAAGGTATTTAATGAAAACACTGCCACAGCCTCGCCCCTGGAAACGTCCTCGCGGATGGAATTCCTCACGCGGGAGCTTTAGCAGGCCAGTGTCTTGAACGGGGTACCTGTGCACGCGTCACACCCGTGTGCTGGGGTTCCACACGCCCATCCTCCTCCTGCCCTTCTTGGAGCCGGGATGCTGTCCCCGAAACGCGGTGCACTGCGCGGCAGAGGCTGCAGTCCCCAAGAGCTGTCCCGAAGTTGACTCCCTCACCACCTTGTCCGGAGGACGAGGAAGTGCGGCCTGTGGAGCCTGCCTTGCGGAGAGTTCGCTTTGTTTTCCAGGACGCAGGCTGTCCCGCATGCTCCGAAGCCCCGAAACGCCTCGCCGGCACACAAGCCGCCTTTTTCACCAACCAGTGTCACGCGGCGCAGGGAGTCTCCGCCACGCGCGGCTCGGGTCGCTCTAACCGGGGGCCTCCCGGGAGCAGTCGGTCCGCTCCGGGCCCGTTTTCTCGTGATGCACATCGTCTGTGTAGATCTTTAGAAAGGCCCCTGCGTGGTAAAGGGCGTGGACACCCCGATCGTGAGCCCGGTGACGATCGTGGCCACACCAGTTCCACGTCATAGGGTGCGTGTGTGACAACACCCGGGTGGGTGCTTTCCTTGGTCTTTGCGTAGGGACAGACAAGTATTCCTGGAAGGACAGTGACCCCCACGATTCTGAGCACAGCACAGCTCGGGTCATTTGAGGCGTTGAGGGAGTGTGCGCCACGCGCGGACGAACAGGCGCCTCAAAGGCACACGGGTGCCTGTGCCGAGTGCGTCAGCGGCTGCGGGGAGAAGCGGTGTGCTTGGAAACACGGTGTGCGTGCGCCTATAATCACATCTCCCTCTTTCCTCTCCACCAGGTTACAAGCAGCTTGTAATTTTCTTTTTCTAGTCGCAGCCAAACATTATAATGGCACACACCGTAAATCAACATCCACACGGAGCGTTGCTGAGCAGATATAAATGTATGTGCGTGGCAGAACTATCCGGGATGACAAAAATAGATCAGAAGTCAAAAGTAGCTGGTCGAGAAACGCTACGTCCTTAGTTTATTGAGATTGTTTGGAGGGACCTAATGTACTGTCACTGAAAGAATAATTTTTCCTTTACAATCTACTTAGCAAAGATTTATCGATCCTTTCCCCCTTCATAGAGAATTACTGATCCATTTTAGAAAATCAGATTTTCACACCTTTCAGGAGAATGTGCCCAGCGCCGATCTCAGGGGACTGCCCGGGGAAGTTGACTTTGACACGCAGTCCCTTGGAGCGCTTGCACCGCAGCCCGGAGTCTCATCACTGATTTGTTGCACCAGGCAGTAAAATACTTTCATACATTTATAGAGAAATGATTGTACTGCAAGGACTTATTTTTCCATGCTAGTGGATGGATTCAGGGTCCCGTATTTGTGTAAACAGCGTTTTTCAGATGTGGTGCTTTTTCTTTTTCTTTTTTCCCCCCTGTCTTCTCGGCTGTGATGTTATGAACAGTGAGGTAAGATAAAAGTTGTTGAAATTCATGCTGCAAAGCCGTGGAATGCTGTGGAATTTCTCCATGTGTCTCTCTGTGTGTGTGTGTGCGTGTGTGTGTGTGTAAATAACTTTTTTGGAGTCATACATTTCTGCTCTCCTCTCATTACCGGAGTACCTGAGGTAGCGAGGGAGCCTGCATGGTATACTGAAGAATGCATCATAACGAAGGTGATTTATTATAATTAAAACAGTGTGGAGGGGAGCTTTGTATTAGATGTATTGTTTCACAGACGAGCTTAATAAAGAGCGTTATTATTAGTTATGGATTTGGGTAAAGGATGTTGTGTTCTGGGAGTCACCTGAGTGTTAGTCAAAGTCTGAAGTTGCTCTTTCAGTCGCTCTGTATCGGGAGGGAAAGAAATGTTCAGTAAATGAGAATTTTAATAGCAGCAGGAGGCTAGGGTGTATGTGTTTGTATGCAAGCAGGAGGGGTCGAGGGGGAGAGAAGGCTAGAGAAGATGACGTGCACCTGAATTGTTGTCGGCAGGAGCAGTTCTAGAATACTTTATTACATATCTATGGAGACAATGGCATAGACTGTAAGTAGCTCCTGTCTCTTGATATAATAATGCACATAAAGTCGGGGTCAGACTGGGTTCGCTCTGGGCTTTGATGCTGCAGAAGGTCACTAGGGGAATCGATGGACCAAAATGAGCCCTGAGTTTCATGCAATCAATGTGATTTTTCTATTTAAAGTGGACACTGCTGGGTGGGAGTCTCAAGCTTCAAATGTGGTTTGGCTCAGCTTTTCGGATCAAGAGTAGATTGCAATGCAAATGGGCTGTTTGTTGATTATCATAATTGAGGTGGGAGGCTACGTGCACATAGAACAGGAGAGGCAGTCTGCAAATGCTTCTTTGGAGTTTGGAGCCCTGTTATTCGAGCAACCAAATTAGTAGCCACTTGACTGGTGGGGGATACCTGGTTCTCTGCTTATGTTGCTAATTTTAATGAATCGAAAAAACAAGTGAACACTCTAAAATGAAAAATAAATTGTTACCAATACAAAATCATTTCTGCATCTTTTCTAGATTCTCTTGATCCACCTATCCATCCAGCCATCTACCTATCCATCATAAGGGTTTGTTGATTAAAAGAAAGGTTCTTTAATGTATATTTTTCATGACTATGACTTACTTATCAATATCATAGCAATATTGTGTCAGTAACATTTGGTTATTAGTATCGTTCCTCTACAATTAAAATTTTTAAAGTTTGATCTGGTCAGAGTGTGGAGGGAAGATTTTTTGATTGCCCTCCAAGCTAGAAGAGGTCTGATTTTGCACTGATTCTTCGGGCTCTCTGAGTCTCTGCAGTAGCCAGCAGTTTCCTATTTAGAAGAACAAATTATAAATGCGGTTTTCCCAGTAGAATGAAAGTTCTGGAGCTGCTGAAGGATCTTTCATGGGTTTCTCTTCATCATGTCACATCACCAGTGAGAGAGGCTTTGTGTCATTTAGGGAAACAGATTGCTGAAGGAAGGCACTGTCGTTTTCTGTTTAGGGGAGAAGGCAAGTGAGGAAGGACCAGGATTTATAAAAATACTCTATGTAAGTCTCTGACGGACACCTTTTTTGTTCTCTCCCCCAGGTGGACTGGCAGGGACACAGATGAGAGTAACTGGCAGATTCTGCATTTTACTTAGGGTAATACTTTTCCTCTTCCTGCAAACAGGGTTCTTCTAATCCACTGAGAAAAATAAGCCAAAGACTCTCAGTTATTGAAAGGGCCAAAAGCTGGAGAAATTAAGGAACATTAATCTTCCATTAAATTGGAACACATTTACCACTGACTTGCTACTTGATGTTTTCTCTTCCACTCTAAGCGACCTGGCTTTTAATTTAAACTTAATTTGATCTGAACTTTCAGATTTTAATTTAGTAAAAGAAGGTGGGAGGAAATAGGTTGAGATCACTGTTGGCCCGTGGTGGAAAGCCACGTTCACCCTCCCTTACTCGGACCTGGCAGCCTTGCCCATTCAAATAGACTTTTATTTATTATTATTATTATTATTATTATTATTATTATTAACCCAGAGCTAATTTGAGTATAGTATATGTAATAGTACAGGTCAAGTACAGAGGTCGAAGTTTATTTGCTGAAACTGGAAAGATGCCCCAGAGAATAGAAGGTGGTAAGACTGTGGGGTGGTGAGGTATTGGAGAACAGATGAAGGATTTTGCCTGTGGGGTATTGGCCGCCCTGGACAGGGGTCTTAGCTCTCAATTATGGGTCTTTTGATTCTTTTGATTCTAGGGTCCAACTGGAACATTTGGGTTTATCCCTCAAAAGTCTTCTTTTAATGACCTCTAGAGATTTTTTTTTTTTTTTTTTTTTTTGCTTGCAGTGCGAATGATTAGGATTTTTTGCCCAACCATTTTGAGTTTGTGTATTTAATTATTACAATCTCCAAACAACTCAGAAATAAAGCTATGGCATTTCAGTGTATGTTTCTATTGGGTGAAACCTTAAGTCTCAGGATTTTGAAATACTATGTAAAGATCTGGTGTGGAAAGCATGGTTTAATTATAATTAATTGTCATCAGTGATGCAGTATTGTCTGACTCTAATTACTGAGCGACTTTCTTACGTGAGTCCTCAGTGTTTATTCTACATAATACTAAATACAAAATTCACTCATGGGCAGAATGATTTTCTTTTCTTTGTCCTATCAGTGGTTTTACAAGACATGTGCCCTTTAAAAAGGAGAGGAAGGGGAAATTTTGAAATTTGCAGTTGTGATTCTTTCCAGAATAACTTTATTTGTGAAAATAATAGGATGCTTAAGTTTTCCCCAACATAGATTTCTTTCTAACCTTGTTTTATTTTTTTAAGATTATCCTTATTGATTTGATAAAGAAAGAGAGAGAGAGAGTGAGTGAGAGAGAGAGAGCACAAGCAAGGGATAGAGGCAGAGGGAGAGGGAGA
Organism: Mustela erminea; assembly: GCF_009829155.1. NCBI lineage: Eukaryota > Metazoa > Chordata > Mammalia > Carnivora > Mustelidae > Mustela > Mustela erminea. The sequence continues at coordinate 106,190,734 of NC_045624.1, read as the reverse complement.
AGCAGACTCCCCATTAAGCAGGGAACCTGATGTGGAGCTTGATCCCAGGACCCTGAGATCATGACCCAAGCCAAAGGGAGACACTTAACTGACTGAGCCAACCAGATGCCCCTGAACCATATGTTTATATTCCAAGAAGGAACACCTGATAAATGGAAAAGAGGAAATGTACTTTACATGTGAACCTACAACATATGCCATTTTGTATTTTGCAATATATGATATGATATTTATTTATATTTTTATGTTATATTTATCATTCCCTTTATACATACTATTCCTTAAATTTATTATCTTTTATATTTATTATTATATTTATTATTCCACTTAACTCTTTAGTGTCCTAGTATTTTAACTTGGGAAAGTGAAAAAGTACCCTCTCATTAATTACGATTTTGATATCTTTCTTACATAGCTTTCATTTGAAAAATGGATTTTAGAGGCTCAGTCCCTGTTTAGAAGCACAGAGGTCTTTTGGGGAGGGTGAATGGGTGAAAATTAAGCCTGCCTCTGAGATGTTTCTTCCTACAAGATCACCTCTCTTCAGATGAGGATACTGGGGTAATGGGAAAACTCTTAATCTCAAAAGCATCCCTGAATGTGCCACCCTGAAAATTAACCTCATTTATCCCCTTCCCCCACCTTCATTTTTTTTTCTTTTTTGAGATCTCAGGAAAATTGAGGATATAAATTAAAGTGTCCCTTTAGCTGCCCTACTTTATGTGACTGGCACTTACTCAACAGAACCCCAGGCTCAGTGACCTTGACAATCTCACAGAGGTCATATTTTCATCCAGATGAACTGCTCATGTGCAATCAATTCAGTGTCTTAGACCCAAAGAGGCCTTTCCTAGATTTCAGAGATGAAGGCTGCCTTCTTTTTTTTCTTAATATTTTTTGGGGGTGCTCTTTCTGGGAAATTCCCACTTTCCTGTCATGTTTGCTTTCTGCGGTACTTCTCCAGCAATATAGCAGGTGAGTAAAAGAGTATATGATCTTATTCTGCACTTCCATGTTTTTATTTTTATTTGGAGGCATCCCTTCCTTATTGTCAGTAGTGCAGATAAACAAGTCATATTTATTGATTTTTCTCAAAAACTGGTTTAGTCCTAAGGAAAGGGTTTGATCCATGAAGCTCTCTGGAGAGATCCTTTTACCGATCGCCCTGATTGGTTAGAATTACCATCGGTAGAGGTTAGAAAATAAAATATCTCCTCACCACTTATCACCCCAGCTTCAATTAGGCAAAGAGGAAATGTGTAATTAGCAGTTTCCCATAAGTCTCCCACAATTCAAATCTGTTGATGGTCTAGAGCAAGAGGCCCTCACTGGAAACTTACTCTCTTGGATAGTCTACTGAAGGGACTGGTTGAATTGACGGGTGTTGCCCACAGACCCATGCCAGTTGAAGCTGCAGCTAACTGAGGATTCACAGATTAAGGAAGAGAGTTGCTTCTCGATCCTCGAGTCCATCTCGTTTGCAGCATAGGATTGTTCTTTTCCACTGAGAGGAGCCATCTGTGGGACGTTATTTCCCACCAGGATATAGGTGCTGCTCATGCTTTTCTGACATGTCTCCTCATTTTTGAGTCACCCTTTCCCCCTATTTAGCTTATCTAGTCCTTCTGGACATTAAAATCTTGGTGGACATTAAGCTATTTCTAAGGAACTTGAATACTCCTGTAGATATTTGAAGGCCTTTATTTATCACAGAAAATGGTAGCTTTATTTTGCCAAGAGTAAATATATGGAAATCCCAAAAGTTTTATGTGTGAAAGAAGATAACCAGTAGCAAGAATCACCCACAAAAAGTTTCTTTCCCTAAACCTTAGCCTTAAGGTAATTTGGATCTTGGAGAAAAGTCTACCTACTTCTCAAGATGGCTCGACTTTATTAAACCTTGGAATTCAGGGCAGTGTTTATTCTTTCTTGTAGATCCTTTGAAAACCTCTTTAGTAGTGCTGCTGAATTCCTAAAAACTTTGCCTCCATACCTATACTCACTTGAATTTTTCCTGTTCCCTTAATTAAATCATTCAGTCCCCTAGTTAAAACCTAGCTGGTGTAGAGTGTGCCCCAATGAAAATAACACTTTTTTGGGATGACTTTAGTTATACCTTCTTGATTTCTCTTGGGCAAATGAAAAAGCTTCCTCTTACCCTGGCTTCCTCTATCTTCTGCTGATGGAGAATCTTACATCAGTAGAAGGGAAAATGGGGGTGCTTAATAAGGGTGGAAGACCAAACTGCTTACAAAATGCTTTTAGTTCCTTGGGAAGAGGTAATATATAAATACATGGATTAAGGGCATACATTCAAGCCAGTCTGAATTCACATAACTTTTGTTGGACAATTGTATCACAATATTGACTCAAGTCCAGATTAGGGCCTCTGGGGTGCCCCTTTCTCTACTGATTTGCAGTTTATTGGTTCTGCGATTCCATTACTCTCTATCTGATTTTCTCAACATTTCCCTTGCTATTTCACTGTGGTCAAAAGTTCTATTTGGGGATGACAGATACAAGGGGTACTCTTGTTCAGAATACCGGCATCACATTTAATTTCCCTGATTCTGGGACACTCACTTTGTTCTCTACAGTTTATTAAAAGAAGAAGAAGAATCAATAGTTGGGCAACCTTAATAGTTAATTTCCATTGGAATCTGACTTTTTTTTGGTCATCTAAATCTTCTGACAGCGACATCTTTAATTTTGCGAAGTACAGATGAGTCCCCTTATGGATGCATCAAGTAATTGCATTGGGTTAAAGAAAAAAGGAAGAGACTATTTTTTTTCCTTCATTCATTCATAGTAGACATTCTCCCTAATTGCAAAAAGAAAAGTACAATAGCTCTCCCAAGGAATCTTAATTAGTTCAATGGATATATGAGCTCTATCAATTACTTAAACAACTTAAGGAGTGGGGGCGGGGGGGGGGCGTGAAGAGCCATCAGCATTTGGACTGGTGGTCCCAAGTAAAACAATTGGCTTGCAACACAGGTAACGTACTGCACTCTAGTCTCAAGATACCTCTTGAGTGTGGTACCCAATGAAAGATGGCTGAAAATTTGCATTTCCTGTTTTTGAGCCAAGGGTAAAGTGAAGAATGCATTTGGAAATTAGATTGGGGTGTGGGGGGGTGTTGATTAGGGTGTGAATTGCTGAAGCCAAAGCTCCAAGGGATGACTTCAAATGCCTAGGGACTGCAGGTGTCTGGAATCCGGGGCTTAAGCGGTTGTACTGAATTCCCTCACCTGCCTTTTATCAGCAGCTGTATTGACAAGATTTTCATTACTTCCTAAATGTCCTAAATGTCTGTGCTGGCTTGCTTTATTTTTCTTGTTAAAGTTTTATATATATATATATATATATATATATATATATATATATATGCACATATACATATATATGTGTGTGTATATACATATATGTATAAAAGCCATTGGTAGCTCTACCATTTTAGTCACCACCAATCTCATCATCCTTCCCATTTATTAATGGCCCTGTTTCCTCTCTGATCCTTCTTTTCTTCCTGACATATCTGTGAACCCATCTTTTCCTCCTTAAACTCCCTTATCTGGAATTTACCCAGTCATCTGCACTGTCTTTTGTGTCTGCTGCAAGCATCACAGAGCCAACAGTTCTCTTCATATAAGATAATGTGTGTGTAGTAAAATCTATAACAAATCTCTTTTTTTTCTCTACTGCTATAAACACTTACCTATATGTTTTTAGTAAGATGAAGAAATGAAAATTGGTGACATAGTATTGGCCTGAACTGCATTGAATAAAATGTAGTCATCCTCTCTCTAAGATCTATTTTGTAATCTCACATTTCATCAATAATTAATGCCACTCCTAAGAAAATAAACAACACTATTTCCTAAGGAAATAATCTGAAATGGAGGCAGAATTTATGTTAACAAATTCCTCATAAAATGTGAACTTGTTTGAAAAAACTCAAAGCCTTGTGTTTCTGGGAAAAACAACTGAAATACTCCGAAATATTACAGTGAAGTAGAAATAGAAGAAATATGGATAATTTATATTTTCCCTTTATTATTTTTCATATTTTGCAATTTTTCTATAGTCATAATATATTATTTCCTTAATAAAATTCTTAAATCCTAACTTAACTACTGAAGCAAAACATGTTCAGTGGGACAAATTCAAACAATACCAAAGTATGAAAAGTACAAAGTGGCACTTTGCCCTTTGTCCCACTATGGTTCTGCTCTTGTTTCTGTTCACTCTTTCTGATACTTTTTTCTGCACCTCTATGCTTATATGCAAATATACATGCACATATTTACCTACTCACACGTGCATATGTATTTTTTTTATTTTTAAAAAAGATTTTATTCATTTGTTCCAGAGAGGAGGTGTGGAGAGAAGCAAAAGGAGAGGGACAAGGAGACTCCCCACTGAGTGTGGAGCCTGACACAGTCTCAATCCCAGGACCCTTAGATCAAGACGTGAGCTGAAACCAAGAGTCTGATGCTTAACTGACTGAGCCACCCAGGCACCCCCACACATAAAAATAAAAATAATCTCCTATAATGGCCTCCAGAATTTTGTAAGCCAATTAGTAAAGTGTTAGTGGCTTCAATTCAGCCATGGTGAGAGGTTTTACCTCACGGATATCAGCAACACTAATCAAAGCTTCCTCTTTAAATGAGAGCTGGTTTCTCAATATCCCACTGACCCACAGTATATATTTTATTCTATAATTTGCTTTTTGCTTAGTAATGCAAACCATATTCCATGTCAGTACTTACAGCTCTTATCTGAGTCTTTTTCTCGTTGCATGATCTTCTTTTGTATGGCTCTCTCTATTGATAAAATTTTATGCCTTTTCCAGAAACAATACTATAAGATGTATCATGCTTATATCTTTTGATGTATTTGTGCAAGTAATTCTTTTTTTTTTTTAATTTTATTTTTTCAGTGTTCCAAGATTCATTGTTTATACAACACACCCAGTGCTCCATGCAATACGTACCCACCACCTGGCTCACCCAACCCGCCCCACCCCAAAACCCTCAGTTTGTTTCTCAGAGTCCACAGTCTCTCATGGTTTTTCTCCCCCTCCGATTTCCCCCAATTCACTTTTCCTTTCAACAAGCTTACTGAGTATGTATAGTTAACTGTGGGATCTCCAAGTGAAAAGATACACTAACTTCTCCCTTGAAGTGTTTACACATTCATGATAAGCACCACAGGGGCTACAGTTAACTTGATATTCTAGGCTTTTGGTATTTTAGCTTTCTTTTTTCTTTTTCTATAATTTTTCAAATTTTTTTTAATAAACATATAATGTATTATTAGCCCCAGGGGTACCGGTCTGTGAATCTTGTGCAAGTCATTCTATAGGACACATTCTTAGAAGTGGATGTTCTTTGGTCTTAAAACATATACATTTCAAATTTGACTGCTACTGGCAAATTGCTCTCTAAAATCAGTGTTCTAGTTTGTACATCAACCAATTCTCTGTCTTCTAACCACAACCTGATATTATCCATCTTTAAAAACTTTCTAATTTATAGGCAAAATAATTGGTACTCTGTTTAATAAGCTAATCGTATTTTACAAATTTATTGTTCACATACATTTCTTCTTAGTCTTTTGTTACTGATTTATAGGCACTTTTTACACATTATGGATACTACATTTCTGTTATATGTGTAGGAAATATTTTCTTCCAATATATTATTTTTTCTTTTATCTTATTTAAGGCTTCTTTTGCCTTATGAGAGTTATAATCTTGTTTCATGATATCCAAGTTTCCTGTCAGAATTATAGTTTTCTCTAATTAGGCCATAAAATTGTTGGGTAAAGTCCTTAGACTTCTTCCCTCTTTTTTCATGGAAAAGGGCACTTCAATTCTTAATCAAAAACGCAAGGAATGCTGGAATGAGCTCCTCTCTGCTTATTTGCTTGCCCCTGTGAGAGGAGAAATTACTAATTTGATTGGTGAGAATTATGAGTGTTTTGGAGCCAGATTTACAAATGTGTGACTTGAGTATTAAAAGTCATAGTTTTCTGTGGCACCGACTCTTGGTTCTTGGGCATATACACTAAAGCACGGGAGTAGGAGGTAGAGGAGGTGGGCAGAAGAGGATGTGGAGAAAACTGTTGGTCTTTCATCACACAGTTTTATAGAAGGAACTTTTCAGTGCTTGTTAAAACTATGAAAATAAGAGATTTGGGGAGACAAACAAACATAGAACCAGTTAATTAGAATGTGAGTGGTTGGGTTGCCTGGGTGGCTCAGTCGTTAAGTGTCTGCCTTAGACTCAGGTCATGATCCCAAGGGTCCTGGGATCCCAAGGGGTCCAAGGGTCCCCGAATTGGGCTCCTTGCTCAGTGGAGAGTCTGCTTTTCCCTGTCTCACTCCCCCTGCCTGTGTTCCTCTCTTGCTGTCTCTCTCTTTGTCAATAAATAAAAAATAAAAAATAAAATGTGAGTGTTCAAGATGTGAGATACATAGGAAGTAAAACAAATGGCAATTTCATTTATTTATTTACTTACTTGCTTACTTACCTTATTTATTTACTTAGGCTCTGCGGCCAATGTGGAGCCCAGCTCTGGGCTTGAACTTAATGACGCTGAGAGCAAGACCTCAGCTGAGATCTAGAGTCAGATGCTTAACCAACTGAGCCACCCCAGCTCCCCCTAAATGGTGATTTCAAAATGCTACCCCTCAATGTAGCCTACCTTCCTAGTGTTTGTTTTGCTGGTCCGGAAGGATTGGGCTTTTTTGTTCCTTTGGAGTTAGAGAGAGCCATCTGACAGCTTGGCAGGTGGACTGTGGGGAGGAGTGATGTGTGTTACTGACCAGCCAGAGTGTTCACTGGAGGCCGTGAGACCTTCAGCAGCCGTGGTCATGGAAGCATGTGTTGAGGAGCCTCTGTCAGCACCGTCTCTGAGTGACTCTGTGAACAGAGACTCTGGCAACACAGAGCATGTAGCATGAGCATGAAAACAGCCCTGTTTTAACGTCCCTGAGATTCCGATGTCGTTTATTACCGCAGCCTAACGCAGCCTGTGGTGCTGTCCCATCCGCCCGCAAATGGCGTCAGCCCCACCCCTCAGCTCATGCCTTTTAATGTCAGCCTCCTTAGTGGAGTTCGCCTTGCGCCACCTGTCTCCAAGTGGTAAATGGATCTTATCTGAGCCTGCTGGCAACCCAGTGAGATGCTTGCCCCTTCCCTGTTTCAGCTTTTCATTTCCATGTGGATGGCGAAGTCATGCACACTTGACCTGTTTTTAATTGGGGCAGAGTGAATAGAAACCTTTTGATCTTGGGCTCTTTCCTGTGCTGCCTCCAATCAGAAGGCCTGCCTTTGCGGGGAGGGTTGGGGGAGGGGCGCAGGGGGTGGTGGTATCGGGAACACCTGCCAGGACATGAATAAAACTGGCACTTTGATCCCATTGGGCAAGTGATCTTGAATGTGTATATGTTCTCTGTAGGCTGGAACCCAGAGGGGATAATGGAGAGTACTGGACTTTTTAATATTCCACGGAAGATATTCTCCTTCATTTTATTCTTGTAAGAATTTTATATTTAGATCATAGAGTGAAGTTTTAACAAGTTATATTTTGCACATTATTGTGTTTAATGTGACACATTTAATTCAGGAATGCAGTCCTCAACTCCACCACCTTTCAATGTAAAAATGGCAAGGAACTCCATTAGAGAAAAAAATGTAACCCTTGGCAATTTCACTCTCTGGCTGAGGAATGGACACCAATACTGCAAAGTAGTAAGGACCATTTGTGAGAGCAATCTGTGTGACATTATTCTGCTATCTATAAATATGTCCTGGATGCAAGACGACCACAGAGGGTGAACTGCCCTGTACTGCTCACTTAGTGAAGAGAAGGGCTGCTTTCCAAACCAAGGTAAGTGCCATTGCAGTAATGGGGCATCAAACAGGCAAAATTGTATGTGTTGTCAATGGCTACAATGTAATTTCATTGATTTACAATGTTGAAAGTGAAGACATGATTTCTAGCTTCTATAAGGTGTCACATTGGAGTAATTGCACCCCAACTGGATTTTATGACCAGAAAAGAACGTGGTAATGCCCACACAGATTCCTCAGGCTGCCTGCATTTATGGCTGGTGGTAATCAGGGAGTTATTATTAGCAATTGTCATGCTTGAATACTCATCGAAGGCACAGATGTTGTGTGGCTTGGATTGGGTTTTAGGACACACATTTGAATCATCCTAAGAAAAGCATCTTCCTGTTGTTTTCTTGGTTTCATCTAGACTCCTTCTGTCCCTTTGGTCTCCAACTGTCCACATTTTCACCAACATTCTCTGTTACACACTTCAACATACCTCAGGCTCTCCAGTACAAAAAACTTCAGGAAATACTGCTCTCTTTCAGCAGAGCACGTGAGTCTGGAGTAATGTTGTCAAGGTGTGATTCTCATATGACCTGCATCAGAATCACCAGGTTGCTAGGCCTTGACTCAGAGGTACTGAAGTAGACTCTCAAGGGAGTGGGGTCTTGAGAATTACATTTTGAACAAACACCCAAGGAGATTCTTATGCCCAGCAGAGTGTGGGTACTTGGAAGTAAGGAAAGATGAATGTAAGCAATGACTCAAATGAAAATATTAAAGAATGTGTAAGTTTGGTTGCCTGGGTGGCTCAGTTGTTAAGCATCTGCCTTTGGCTCAGGTCATGATCCCAGGTCCCTGGGATGGAGCCCCACATCGCATCAGGCTTCCTGCTCAGGGGGAAGTCTGCTTCTCCCTTTTCCACTCCCCCTGCTTGTGCTCCCTCTCTTGCTGTGTCTCTCTGTGTCAAATAAATAAATAAGATCTTAAAAAGAAAGAAAGAATGCATACGTTTTACTTTCATTATCATCTTGTTTTACATTTGTATTGTACCTTTGTTCAGAGAAACCTGGAAATCCAAGTTTATATCAGCTTTCCAAATAATTTTCATACTGCTTTCAGGCACAGTCACCTTAAAGATTTGTTGTGAATAAGAATTCATGCATAAGAATAGATCTTATATATGTATATTTTATGTAAAGATCTGGTTTGGAGTTCACCTGTGATATTTTCAACACTGAAATGCTTCAGGATATTTTGAGAGAATTGCATCTAATGAAGGAGCAGAATGTAGCATTTATATTGGAAATTAAAACATGTTAGTTTTTCTGAGACTGATCCAAGTTTATAAAATGATCTTAAAAATATTGCCACCTCTGTCGTGAAATAATAAATGTTTTCTGAGGCTGACCACTACTGTGATGTGATTAAATTAGAAATTAAATTTCTCTTCTTACAAGTTGTTGTGGTCAACATGAGATGTCATTTTTCATAGGCTAAAAGTTGCTGACCGAGCCATGAATAAGTTGATAAATATGGACATTTTTTTCTGCAGAAAAAAAATGTGCTCAAGTTAGTATTCAAAGTAATTCATATGATGTTTTATAAGAAGGGTGTGATGTATTTATTTTCATTTTTATTGTTTTGCAATTGTGATTGGTTTAGCTGGGACACATACGAAGCAATAATTACCACCAGCCCTCCTTGAAGGTGCAAAAGATGGGTTCCTATTTGTGATCATTCCACAGGTGTGATCTGACCCATTTCTGAGCCCTTACCAAATGCAAATCTTATCTGATTTACTTTGGAGCAATTGTGTGAAGACAGGCTGGTGTGACAGGTACATGGCTTTCTAGTTTGTGACTTCTCTGCATGTACATGCACCACCCCACACCTTGCAATACTTTTCCTTGAAACTCTTTAAGATTGATAACCCAATATTATGACTCTAGTACGCTCCCCTCTATCAGTTTCAATTTTGCATGCTATGAAGTCGTGAATTCACACCTAGACCCACATCTTGAGTTGAGGACTTGTCAGCACCTTGGTCAGCTACAGGTCCCAGTAGGTGGAGGCCAGAGGAGGGGGCCAGGAATTCCCACCTTCGAATGCTCCAGAGCACTGTGGCTTTCTAAAAGCAAACTGGTGGCCAGTCCATGTATCCTAAGAGGTGGAAGGAGGAGTTTCCAGGCTAGGCTATAGCTCTCTTGATTCTCCTCACCGGGATTCTCAGCACACTGCAATTAGACTTGATGGTATTTTCCAATGTCTGTTTGCCTAAACTTTGCTCTCTTCTGACTTCTCTTCCATCATTACCTGCATTTTCACACTGAGACTAGATTCTTTGGAGTGATGGCCAACTTCAATTAAAAAAAAAAAAAAGAATCTTCATTGAGGCATAATATTCATACCATTCATTCACTCATAGTGAAGGTGCCACTCTGATGATTTCTAGTAAATTTGCAGAATTGTGCAGCCATCCCCACAGACCAGTTTTAGAACATTTCCATCATTCCAGTGTTTCCTCATGCCCACTGGCAACCAGTCTCCGTTCCCAACTCCCACTATTCCCTCCCAACCCTTGATCTGCTTTCTGTTACTACAGATTTGCCCTTTTCAAATGCTTTATTTATCTGGTTTTAATTTAATCTCCACCACATTTTATTTGTCCATTCTCAGTTGATGGACACTTGGATTATTTCCAGTCTTTTGCTATTATAAGTCATGTTGCTATGACCATTCATATACAAGTCTTTGTACGGACATGTGTTTTCGTTTCTCTTAGGTAGATTCCTTGGCGTGGAATTTCTGGGTCATATTGATATAGTTATGTTTCACTTTTTAGGAGAGGGTGTGGAGTTTTGTCAAGTGTCTTTTCTTTTTCATCTATTGAAGTGGTCACATAAGATGATTTTCAGATGTTAAATTGAACTTGCATTCCTAGGATAAATCTCAGTTGGTAATGCTATAAAATATTTTTTAATCTGTGGTTTGTGAATTTTTAAGAGGACTTATGCTTCTATAGTCCTGAGGAACCTTGTCATACGATTTTATTTTATTATGATGTTTTTGGCTCTCATTGCATGATTTTGAGATTCTTTTCTCTCTGCCTGTTTTCTGGAAGATTGGTTTTTGAATGGATGATAGAATTCACTAGTGAGGTGATCCAGAATTAGGGCTTGCTTTGTAGGAAGATTTTAAAATTATTACTTCAATTTCTTTACTAAAGATTTATACAGATTTTCTATTCCTTCTTGAGTCAGCTTTGAAAATTTCTCTTTCTAGAAATGTCCATTTCATCTAATTTGTTACATTTTTTGTTAATAATATCTACTTATTATCTTTTTCATTTCTGTAATGTGTTCTCTATTTTAGTCTTCATTTTGTCAATTTGAGCCTTTTTTCTTTCTTCTTAATTTCACTCAAAATATGTCAATTTTATTGAACTTTTCAAAGAATCGCACTTTGGTTTCATTATTTTCCCTATTTTTTTTTATATTTCTTTGATTTCCATGTGAGCCTATGTAATTTCTTTCTCTGTTCGGGTTTAAATAAAAGTTTAGGTTATTGATTTGAGAAGTTTCTTCTTTTGTGATATAGCTATCAATTTCCCTATATGCACTGCTTTAGCTGCATGCCATACATCTTGATATTTCATGTTTTTGTTTTGATTCAGTTCACAGTATTTTGCAATTCTCTTTGACCATGAGCTTTAAGAAGTGTGTTCTTTAATTTCCAAACACTTGGTGATTTATCAGATTTCTTTCTTTTGTTGATCTATTTAATTTTGTCATAGTCATAAAGCATATTACATGACTTCAATCCTTTGAACTTGTTGAGATTTGTTGTATAGCTGAGCACAAAGATCAGCAAACTATGGCTTGTGGTCATACCTCTTTTTTTTATTTAAATTTTTTTATTTTTTTTAAATAAACATATAATGTCTTATTAGCCTCAGGGGTACAGATCTGTGAATCGCCAGGTTTACACATACCTTCCCCAATGTCCATAACCCCACCACCCTCTCCCTCCCTCCCCACCCCACTCAGTTTGTTTTGTGACACTAAGAGTCTCTTATGGTTTGTCTCCCTCCCGATCCCATCTTGTTCCATTTATTCTTTTTCTACCCGTCAACTTTCTCCACTTTCTCATATCAGGGGGATCATATGATAGTTGTCTTTCTCCGATTGACTTATTGCGCTAAGCATAATACCCTCTAGTTCCATCCACGTTGTTGCAAATGGCAAGATTTCATTTGTTTTGATGGCTGCATAGTATTCCATTACATATATATACCACTTCATCTTTATCCATTCATCTGTTGATGGACATCTAGATTCTTTCCATAGTTTGGCTATTGTGGACATTGCTGCTATAAACATTCGGGTGCATGTGCCCCTTCGGATCACTATGTTTGTATCTTTAGGGTAAATACCTTGTAGTGCAATTGCTGGGTCATAAGGTAGCTCTATTTTCAACTTTTTGAGGAACCTCCATGCTGTTTTCCAGAGTGGCTGCACCAGCTTCATTCCACCAACAGTGTAGGAGGGTTCCCCTTTCTCCACATCCTCACCAGCATCTGTCGTTTCTTGACTTGTCAATTTTAGCCATCCTGACTGGTGTGAGGAGGTATCTCATTATGATTTTTTTTTTAAAGTCTCCCTGCCGAGCAGAGAGCCCGATGCGGGGCTCGATCCCAGGACCCTGAGATCATGACCTGAGCCGAAGGCAGCGGCCTTAACTGACTGAGCCACCCAGGCGCCCCCTCATTATGATTTTGATTTGTATTTTCCTGATGCCAAGTGACGTGGAGCACTTTTTCATGTGTCTGTTGGCCATCTGGATGTCTTCTTTGCAGAAATGTCTATTCATGTCCTCTGCCCATTTCTTGATGGTTTATTTGTTCTTTGGGTGTTGAGTTTGATAAGCTCTTTATAGATTTTGGATACTAGCCCTTTATCTGATATGTTGTTTGCAAATATCTTCTCCCATTCTGTCAGTTGTCTTTTGGTTTTGTTAACCGTTTCATTTGCTGTGCAAAAGCTTTTGAACTTGATGAAATCCCAATAGTTTATTTTTGCCCTTGCTTTCCTTGCCTTTGGTGATGTTCCTAGGAAGACGTTGCTGTGGCTGAGGTCAAAGAGGTTGCTGCCTATGTTCTTCTCAAGGATTTTGATGGATTCCTTTCTCACACTGAGGTCCCTCATCCATTTTGAGTCTATTTTCATGTGTGGTGTAAGGAAATTGTCCAATTTCATTTTTCTGCATGTGGCTGTCCATTTTTCCCAACACCATTTGTTGAAGAGGCTGTCTTTTTTCCATTGGACATTCTTTCCTGCTTTGTCAAAGATTAGTTGACCATAGAGTTGACGGTCTATTTCTGGGCTCTCTAGTCTGTTCCATTGATCAATATGTCTGTTTTTGTGCCAGTACCATACTGTCTTGATGGTGACAGCTTTGTAATAGAGCTTGAAGTCCAGAATTGTGATGCCACAAACTTTGGCTTTCTTTTTCAGTACTCCTTTGGCTATTTGAGGTATTTTCTGGATCCATATAAATTTTAGGATTATTTATTCTATCTCTTTGAAAATAAGTGGATGGGATTTTGATAGGGATTGCATTAAATATGTAGATTACTTTAGGTAGCATAGACATTTTCACAATATTTGTTCTTCCAATCCAGGAGCATGGAACATTTTTCCATTTCTTTGTGTCTTCCTCAATTTCTTTCATGAGTATTTTATAGTTTTCTGAGTATAGATTCTTTGCCTCTTTGGTTTGATTTATTCCTAGGTATCTTATGGTTTGGGGTGCAATTGTAAATGGGATTGACTCCTTAATTTCTCTTTCTTCTGTCTTGTTGTTGTTGTAGAGAAATGCAACTGATTTCTGTGCATTGATTTTACATCCTGACACTTTTCTGAACTTCTGTACAAGTTCTAGCAGATTTGGAGTGCAGTTTTTTGGGTTTTCCACATATAGTATCATATCATCTGCAAAGAGTGATAGTTTTACTTCTTCTTTACCAATCTGGGTGCCTTTAATTTCTTTTTGTTGTCTGATTGCTGAGGCTAGGACTTCTAGTACTATGTTGAATACCAGTGGTGATAATGGACATCCCTACCATGTTCCTGACCTTAGTTGAAAAGTTTTCAGTTTTTCTCCATTGAGAATGATATTTGAAGTGGGTTTTTCATAGATGGCTTTGATAAAATTGAGGTATGTGCCCTCTATCCCTATACTTTGAAGAGTTTTGATCAGGAAGGGATGCTGTACTTTGTCAAATGCTTTTTCAGCATCTATTGAGAGTATCATATGGTTCTTGTTCTTTCTTTTATTAATGTATTGTATCACATTGATTGATTTGTGGTTTTTGAACCAACCTGGCAGCCCTGGAATAAATCCCACTTGGTCATGGTGAATAATCCTTTTAATGTACTGTTGAATCCTATTGGCTAGTATTTTGGTGAGAATTTTCACATCTGTGTTCATCAAGGATATTGGTCTGTAATTCTCTTTTTTGATGGGATCCTTGTCTGGTTTTAGGATCAAGGTGATGCTGGCCTCATAAAATGAGTTTGGCAGTTTTCCTTCCATTTCTATTTTTTGGAACAGTTTCAGGAGAATAGGAATTAATTCTTCTTTAAATGTTTGGTAGAATTCCCCTGTGAAGCCGTCTGGCCCCGGGCTCTTGTTTGTTGGGAGATTTTTGATGACTGCTTCAATCTCCTTACTGGTTATGGGTCTGTTCAGGTTTTCTCTTTCTTCCTGGTTCAGTTGTGGTAGTTTATATGCCTCTAGGAATGCATCCATTTCTTCCAGATTGTCAAATTTGCTGGTGTAGAGTTGCTCATAATATGTTCTTGTAATTGTTTGCATGTCTTTGGTGTTGTTTGTGATCTCTCCTCTTTCATTCATGATTTTATTTATTTGGGTCCTTTCTCTTTTCTTTTTGATAAGTCTGGCCAGGGGTTTATTGATCTTATTAATTCTTTCAAAGAACCAGCTCCTAGTTTTGTTGATTTGTTCTACTGTTTTTTTGGTATCTATTTCATTGATTTCTGCTCTGATCTTTATTATTTCTCTTCTCCTGCTGGGTTTAGGCTTTCTTTGTTGTTCTTTCTCCACCTCCTTTAGGTGTAAAGTTAGGTTCTGTATTTGAGACCTTTCTTGTTTCTTGAGAAAGGCTTGTATCGCTATATATTTTCCTCTCAGGACTGCCTTTGCTGTGTCCCACAGATTTTGAACTGTTGTGTTTTCATTATCATTTGTTTCCATGAATTTTTTCAATTCTTCTTTAATTTCCTGGTTGACCCATTCATTCTTTAGAAGGATACTGTTTAGTATCCATATACTTGTGTTTTTCCAAATTTCCTCTTGTGATTGAGTTCTAGCTTCAGAGCATTGTGGTCTGAAAATATGCAGGGAATGATCCCAATCTTTCAATACCGGTTGAGACCTGATTTGTAACCCAGGATGTAATCTATTCTGGAGACTGTTCCATGTGCACTAGAGAAGAATGTGTATTCTGTTGCTTTGGGTTGGAATGTTCTGAATATATCTGTGATGTCCATCTGGTCCAGTGTGTCATTTAAGGCCTTTATTTCCTTGTTGATCTTTTGCTTAGATGATCTGTCCATTTCAGAGAGGGGAGTGTCAAAGTCCCCTACTATTATTGTATTATTGTCAATGTGTTTCTTTGATTTTGTTATTAATTGGTTTATATTGTTGGCTGCTCCCTTGCTAGGGGCATAGATATTTAAAATTGTTAGATCTTCTTGTTGGACAGACACTTTGAGTATGATATAGTGTCCTTCCTCATCTCTTTTATAGTCTTTGGCTTAAAATCTAATTGATCTGATACAAGGATTGCCATCCCAGCTTTCTTCTGATGTCCATTAACATGGTAAATTGTTTTCAACCCCCTCACTTTAAATTTGGAGGTGTCTTTGGGTCTAAAATGAGTTTCTTGTAGGCAGCATATTGATTTTTTTTAAATTTTTTAAATTTTATTTATTTCTTTGACAGAGATAGATCACAAGTAGGCAAAGAGGCAGGCAGAGAGAGGAGGAAGCAGGCTCCCTGCTGAGCAGAGAGCCTGATGCGGGACTCGATCCCAGGACCCTGAGATCATGACCTGAGCTGAAGGCAGAGGCTTTAACCCACTGAGCCACCCAGGCGCCCTGATTTTTTTTTTTTTTATCCATTCTGATACCCTGTGCCTTTTGATTGGGGCATTTAGCCCATTTACATTCAGGGCAACTATTGAGAGATGTGAATTTAGTGCCATTGTATTGCCTGTAAGGTGACTGTTACTGTATATTGTCTCTCTTCCTTTCTGATCTACTACTTTTAAGCTCTCTCTTTGCTTAGAGGACCCCTTTCAATACTTCCTGTAGAGCTGGTTTGGTGTTTGCAAATTCTTTCAGTTTTTATTTGCCTGGAAGCTTTTTCTCTCTCCTTCTATTTTCAGTGATAGCCTAGCTGGATACAGTATTCTTGGCTACATGTTTTTCTCATTTAGTGCTCTGAATATATCATGCCAGTTTTTTCTGGCCTGCCAGGTCTCTGTGGATAAGTCTGCTGCCAATCTAATATTTTTACCACTGTATGTTACAGATTTCTTTTCCCGGGCTGCTTTCAGGATTTTCTCTTTGTTGCTAAGACTTGTAAATTTTACGATTAGGTGATGGGGTGTGGACCTATTCTTATTGATTCGAGGGGGGTTCTCTTTACCTCGTGGACTTTGATGCTTATTCCCTTTGCCATATTAGGGAAATTCTCTACAATAATTCTCTCCAATATACCTTCTCCTCCCCTCTCTCTTTTTTCTTCTTCTGGTATCCAAATTATTCTAATGTTGTTTCATCTTATGGTATCACTTGTCTCTCATATTCTCCCCCCGTGCTCCAGTAGTTGTTTCTCTCTCTTTTGCTCAGCTTCTTTATTCTCTGTCATTTGGTCTTCTGTAACACTAATTTTTTCTTCTGCCTCATTTATCCTAGCAGTAAGAGCCTCCATTTTTTATTGCACCTCATTAATAGCTTTTTTGATTTCAAGTTGGTTAGATTTTAGTTTTTTTATTTCTCCAGAAAGGGCTTTTATTTCTCCGACAGTCTCTAATATCTTCCATACCATTTTCGAGCCTGGCTAGAACCTTGGAATCATCATTCTGATCTCTAGATCTGACATATTACTAATGTCCATATTGATTACTTCCCTAGCCTTCAGTACTGACTCTTGTTCTTTTTTTTTTGTGGTGAGTTTTCCGCCTTGTCATTTTGTCCAGATAAGAATATATGAAGGATCAAATAAATACTAAAAGGATGGCAAAGACCCCAGCAAAAAGTGCTTTAACTAAATCATAAGATACCCCAAATTGTGGGGGGGGGGGGAGAAAGGGGGTTAAAAGAAGTTAATAAAAAATGAAAACAAAGAAAAACTATAAAAACGAAAATATATATATATATATATATACATATTAGACTGGTGACTAGAACAGGGTTACCCACTTAATTTTGGGAGAATTTTGGTCTCCTAGAAGAAACTACCTTCCCAAATCTTAGAGAATGAAAAACACATATAAGGGTAAACACAATGATGGAATATGACTATAAAGATGCAAAAAATTTTTTTTGAATTTCTAAAAAGGAGTGGATAAGGTAAGTTGGTTGGGAGAATAAAGAAAAAAAAAGTGGAGAGAATTTGCTCAAGCTGGAGACTAGAACAAGCCCAGTGAGAGATCTAGGGTGTATCTTGATCTATTAGAATAATTTGTACCCTAAGTTTTTTAGAAGAAAAAACCCTATATGTATACAAAAAATAAAGTTAGATACAATGAAGGATAAAATAGGACTACAATAATGAAGGTTCAAAAAAAATTTTTTAATGAGAGGTATTGTTAAGATCAACTTAAAAAACGTTAAAAGAAGAAAGGGTAAAAGTTAAAAAATTTTTCAGCAGAAGAAAAAAAATTAAAAGAAAAATATTAAAAAAAATTAATTAACCTTGCAAGACTAAAGAATCATGGGGAGAAAATCATGAATTCTATGCTTTGCTTTCTCCTCCTATGGAATTCTGCTGTTCTCCTTGGTAAATGAACTTGGGCTTGGCTAGATTTCTTGTTGATCTTCTGGGGGAGGGGGCTGTTGTAGCCATTCTCAAGTGTCTTTGCCTGAGGCGGAATTGCACCGCCTTTACCAGGGGCAAGGCTAAGTAATCCCCTCTGGTTCGCTTTTGGGAACTTTTGTTCCCTGAACACTTTCCGTTGAGTTCTGGAGGATGGAAATGAAAATGGTGGCTGCCCAATCTCTGGCCGGAGGAGCCGAGAGTTCTGGGCCCCCCTCTTCAGTGCGCCCTCAGAGAAAAGCACTCAATCATTCCCATCTCCCTGGTCTCTGGCCGTGCTCCGAGCTCACCCCGCCTGTGACCAAGGGTCTCTGTCTCTGGCACACAGCTCTGCCTGGAGTCCCTGAACCCTCCAGATCCCTGGGCTCTTCCAGGGGGGTTCTCCCTGGATCTTATGGAGACTGCACTTACAGAGCAGTGGTCTGTGTCATGGATTGTGGTTCAGGGTAACCCCGAGTTGAGAGCTCACTCCTCAACTCTGTCTCTTTAGCCAGCTTCCCCGCTCTAATACCTGTGAGCTCTGCGACACTCAGACACCTCCCTTCCTTCTGTGACCCCACGGGACCTGGGGCCACGCTGACCCTGTGTGGGCTTCACCCCAGTTTAGCCTCTGGAGCAATGTCCCTCAATGGAGCTGACTTTTAAAAGTCCTGATTTTGTGCTCCATTGCTCCACCGCTTGAGGGGGAGTCGCCCCCCCTCCCCCCGCCGCCCACGGTCTATCTTCCCGTCACTTTGGATTCTCTTCTCCACTGGTCCTACCTTTCAAAAAGTGGTCGATTTTCTGTTTCTAGAATTGTTGCTCTTCTTCTCTTCGATCTCCTGTTGGATTTGTAGGTGTTTGTAATGGTTTGATAACTATCTAGCTGATCTCCTGCTACCTGATGTCGTCTTAGCCTGCTACTTCTCTGCTACCTTGACTCTCATCCATATCTCTTAACTTATTACACTCTGCCTCACCATAATACTAACTGAATTCTACTGTGTCATATCTGCCATTGAGCCCCTGAAGTGAAATTTTTAGTTCAGTTCTTGTTTTGTTTTTTTGTGTTTTTTTACTTCCAGAATTTCCATTTGGTTTTTAGAAATAGTTTGTATATATTTATTGAGGTCCTTTATTTTGGTCATTGTAATGGTACTTTAATTTTTTTTCCTCTTTCTTTTTTAAAGATTTTATTTATTTATTTGAGGAAGAGAGCATGCACACAAACGGAGTAGGGGAGGGGCAGAGGCGGAGGGAGAAGCAGACTCCCAGCTGAACAGGGAGCTCAATGGGGTGCTAGATCCCAAGACCCCAGGACCCTGGGATCATGACCTGAGCTGAAGGCAGACAATTAACCAACTGAGCCACCCAGAAGTCCTTTCTTGAATTCTTAAATGTAATTTCCTTTAGTTCTTTGAACATACATATAATAATGAGTTGAAGTCTTTATCAGCTCCATCTGACATCTGAGGACACTAAGCAATTTCTATGTACTTCCCTTTCCCCCTTCGCTCTGGATAACACTTTCCTGGCTCCTTGCATGGCTTTTTGTTGAATATGGAACATTTTTGGAAATCATATGATAGCAACTCTGGCTTCTGACTTTTCCTTCCCAGAGGGTTATTATCATTGCTGTTTTAAAAAAGTTGCTTAGATCTTTATTTAATAACTTCTTTAGGCTGAATTTTTGGAATTCATATCCTCTGCAGTATGTGGCCACTGATCTCTTGGCTCACTTCTCCCCTCACACCTTGCTCCTGTTTTTAAGCCCAGCCTCTTAGGAGTTCCTCTCTTTCTACATAGCCCAGTGGTGAACCAATGATTGGTCAGAGGTTGGGCTCAAACATCTTAACACTGGTAAATCTCCTCCTCTTAGTTTGTGGGTTTGTATGTGGGTTCCTGAACACATTCAAAGTGTAAACAGTTTTCAGATCTTTTCCTTCTCTTCCTTCCCACCAGACATTCTAGTATCCTCTCTGCCAATACAGGAAGGCTCCTGGTACAAGATAGGTATGTGAATAGGCTGGGCCTCCATTCTTCCTCATGCGTGCACCTGCCCTTCCATCAGTCAAGAATAAGTCAAGAATGTCTCTATGACTGTCTCATTTCCCTGACCTGTTCAAGTTCTGGTTGACCCACGAGGTCTACCAGGTTTGCAACCTCAGGCTATTGGATATGCTGACTGCCCCAATTCATTTGTCATTGAGATTGTCACCACCGATGAAACTGGTAGGCATGGAATTTTCCAACTACTGCTCCAAATCAAGTCCCTTTCCTCCTACAGTTAAGCGGATGGAGTCCCACTGTTTTGACCCCAAATTTAGTAGTTTTTCATTAATCTGTGCCTATTTGTTTGTCTTAAGCATTTGGTCCATTTCTAGGGTACTCTAATTCTTGTTTTTGAAACATTTGTCCAGTTTTATAATAGCTGTTTGGTGACCCCCTCACTCCACCAGTCCACTTGCATTGTATTTTGGGTCCCCACAAACTGTAGCATCTCGGATTATTTCCTGAGAACCTGCATGTCCTAAGTTTAGTCCAGGTCATAAAATACCTCCTGTAGCCCAGTCTAGTGCTCTAATGATGGGGTTCAGGCCTCCTGGAGAAGATAGAATTAAACATGTTTTAAGTCATTTGTATTTTCATTCTGGTGAGCCTCAGGTCATTACTTAGAGTGAGTTTTTGATAGGCAAGGGTGATAGCAGCAAAGGAGGACCCCAAGGAAAGGAAGAACCCCAGTCGTGTTGTAGTGAACACAGACAACTCACTTTCTGTTTTTGTTAAAAATCAAACTGTAGAGCTGGCTACTTTTCATGCTGTTCTATATCCTAATGTATATGTTTGAAAGGGTTTGGTTAGAAAGTACCCATAAGATCCTGTGCTCAATAGTCTACTTGTTAGTTTATATGCACATAATACCCAGAGTGCTGAGGTATCTGCTGGAAACCATCAGAACATTTGAGGAATGTTCATATTTTTGTACCCATGCTTTTCAGAGATACTCTGCAGAAATATTTGTCTTGAAAAAGCAAGTCAAAGCTTGTGGTATAAGAATTGAACAGTGTTTGAGTAGGGCATTTAGTAATAATCTTTGAGACTTTTATGGAGAGATTTTTTTTTGCACTGAGGTGTAACTATTCCTTTCATGTTGATTGCTATCCTCTCCAGGAAAAGGAAGTGTGTTCCATTGAAAAACATGTTATTAAGGCATATTCTCAAAAGCAGTATGGATCTAGTGGGTTGGCAAGGGAGCAGGAAGTGCCTGACAAAGTGTTTGATTCTATCTCCTTACTCAAATTCAATGTATCCATGAGTAATTTACTCCTCTCTAGTTCATTTAGTCTTTCATTAATGAAGCTAAAGGTGTTCTTGTGATGCACAATATTGTGTTGAGAGTTGCAACTCTCAACTACATATACAATCACATACATAATATATTTGCATTTGTATAGCTGTTTACCTCTCACGTACTCATGGCCAGGCTCTTTCCTTCCAGTAACTGTGGCAGGTCATGGGAAAGTGACCACTGAACATTTGAGTGTCAGAGGACCCAGCCCTGGGGCACAGGACCTACCAAATGACACAACTTTCAGGAATCTTGGGATAACAGCAGAAGGCAAGCATAGGCTGTCTTTGCAATGTTTCAGGTGCTGTACTAGACTAATTTAATTTAGTTTAGTTTAATGTCCATTATTCTTAATCTTCAGAAAAACTCCATAAAATAGATATGACTCCAGTATAAACTTGAGAAAAATTTAGACATGGAGAAACTAAATAATAATCCAATGTGACAAGGCCAGTAAGTAGAAAGCAAGATTTGAAATTTCATGTATCTGATTGCAAAGCCTGTGCTCTCACCCACATTGATATATGGCTTCTATGGGCCATTCAGGGAAGCTTAGCAAAATCAAATGTCCCTCATTCATTTAGCCCTTCATTTATTTGTATATTCAGTATTTTTAGGGTGCCCCAAATGTGCCAGAACCATGCTATTTCTTGGCTTGGTCCACTCTCTTAGCTCTTTTGAATGACTAAGATCTTCTGTCCTTGCCTTTGGGCTTTCGGAGCTCCTGATCCCAAAGATAAGGACCCCCAGACCAGCAGCCTCAGCATCATCTGGGAACTTAATAAAAAAGGCAAATTCTTGGGTCTGCACCAGTCCTAGGAATCAGAAACTCTAGGAATATATTGAAGAGGCAGAATCTCTCACCTTCTCTGAAAGGCCATGGCAGGGCCAATCTATGATGGAACAGTCCCTTAAGGATGATGGGAGAGGAAAGGATTGGTTCTTTTGCAGACGTAACTCCCAAAGTAAAGAAGGAAAATTTAAAGACTACATCACAAGTCTATCATATGGACCTTTTATGTTTATTCCGGAAAATAGGTTTTCAATGGGGGTAGTTTACAGTGTATTAACTATATCAAACTTCCTTTTCTACATTTAATTCCTGGTAACTTTTTGTCCATGAAGATACTCTATGGTAGAGAATGGTAATTCTTTTCTCTTTTCTTTTCCTCCTTTTCCCTTTCTTCCTTGTCCCTCTGTCCCTTTCTCCCTATTTCTCTCCTTCTTCCTCAGCTATATGAAATATATATACACATCTGACAATACCACCACTACCCTTTTTCCTCTTAGAAGATTCCAGGGTGAGGATGGATTACTTAATATATAAAATGTTCTTTTTCTAAATACATGAATTGGTCACATGTGCACTGGATGATCTTTAAGCATATAATATATGTAATTGCCAGTTTTTTTATGCCTTTCACCATTAGTTTTACCATTCTTTGGAGGGCATTAGAAAGTCTTCAGGCTGAAATGCTGTATAAATAATTTTGAACCTTCCATGTCTCTGATTTAAAAGAAATCAGCACTGGCAAATGAAACAACAAAATGAAATTTGAAAAAAATATTCCCTTGGGGGCACGTGGGAGGCTCAGTCAGTTGTGCCTCCTACTCTTGATCTCAGCTTAGGTCTTGATCTCAGGATCATGAGTTCAAGCCCCAATGTTGGGCTCCATGCACAGAGCCTACTTAAAATAAAAAATTCTTAAACATTTTTAAAGTTGTATTTCTTCCTTTTATAATCAGAACTACTACAAGGCAATTTTCTACATCTTATATTTAGATATGACTAGTAAAATAATGCCTTTTGCAAACAATAATGATTATTCTCTTAATTATCATTACACAATCCTTTATAAAAAGTTATAAAAGTCATTATCCACTCTCACCCTCACAACAGTCAGTGAAGGTATAATTGTTTCTATTTTATAGGTAAGCCTAATAAGCCACAGGAAGCTTAAGCAACTTACTCAAACCTACAATATTATGGTGACATTCAATAATGGAGTGAATGTAAATCTAAAATGGGGGTGTCATTTTGGATCTCTGATACCTTCAAAATAACCAGGTTTTATTTAATTTTCTGGGATTGAGAGGTAAAACATAGTTATAAATTAATATACGTGACATTTCTTCAAATATGGGCATAGAGTTAGAGCAGTCAAATATTGAGAGGAGAGGGGAACAATGGCTCAGAAAAGGCTGCCCTGAGGAAGGATGTTGGTACAGAGACAAAAGTTGAGCCAGAGACAGCTTGAGCCCTGGTAGGGATTGAGGAAGAGGAAGAAGGAGAGAAATGCTCCTCGCAGAGCATAGGCAAAGATTAGACCTTTTGAAGGAACTGAAATAACAACAGTGTAAGCCCCAGGAAAAAAACTGTAGAAGTTGAAGAGAGGTGGGAGAGGGCACATCGTGTAAGGGTTATTCATTATTCTCCAGATCATAGAAAGTCCTGAAGAATCTTAAAGAGTGCTAGAGTCTGTTGGTGGGGGGAGATTACATGATCACATTTGCCACTGAAAATGATCACTGGGTACAGAGAAGAGAGTAGATTGAATGGGGGCAAAATTACTGGGAAGGGACTTGGGCTAGACATGGTGGCCTATTCCTTGCTCAGCGGGGAGCCTGCGTCTTCCTCTGCCTGCTGCGCTCACCGCTTGTGCTCTCTCTCTGACTGACAAGCGGATGAATGAAATCTTAAATTAAAAAAAAAAATGAAAAAAAGAAAAAGAAATGGTTGCCCATGGGCACAAAGTAGAAACAGTCAAAAGACATCAGGAGAATAAATTTATTAGATTTGGGGATTAAGTGTGGTTGGTGAGCGAGGGGAAATAGTATTTGAATGTGTGGCTTTTAGAATTTTTTTTTTTTTATTTCTTTAAGCTCTAAAAGAGCTGTGTGGTGCTATGATTTATACATCATTTGCAGCTTTCTCTTTGGATATGAGAAAAGATGCAATGGCAGGCTTTCTTCCTAACACAGGAGATGATTCATCATTGTATCCCAGAAGCCACCAGGCTTAGAACACTGCCAGATTTAAATCTTATTTTTTTTTAAGATTTTATTTATTTATTTGACAGAGATCACAAGTAGGCAGACAGGCAGGCAGAGAGAGAGAGGAGGAAGCAGGCTCCCTGCCAAGCAGAGAGCCTGATGTGGGGCTCGATCTCAGGACCCTGAGATCATGACCTAAGCCGAAGGCAGAGGCTTAACCCACTGAGCCACCCAGGCGCCCCTGAATCTTATTTTTGACAGCAAATCCCGCTTTTCTGAACAGTAATGGACATATTAGTAATTTAAAAAAATTTGTCCCTCATAAGTGAGAATACTAAATAAATATGTAATTGAGGTTACTCTGCCTGTTAAGGATGTTTATTCTTAAGCCCTTCAATTAGGCAAATGAATATTTCTTTTTCCTTCAAACCATGACTTTTTCTTCTTCTTTCCCTTCTCTGTTAAGTCCTGTTTCTTTCATTTCATGGTTATATTCTATATGTTTGACCAAAACAAACATTCAAAACAGGTAAATAATATTCTAGACAATGATAGAAAAAAAATACTCCTAAAACTGAAATTAATAGAATGCTTCTAGATCCATAAAAACACAACACACTGTTTTCTTTTTTGGATCTAATAATATTATTGTGTCTTGATGTTGACTGTTCTGTCAATTTTTCCTGAGGCATGGTGGCTCTTTCAAACTTAAGGGTCAATTCTTCTTTAATTTCTAAAAATGTCATTAAATTATGCTTTGTTTTTTCCCAATATTTTGGTTCTCTTATTCTGGTACTCAGTTTGAATATTTTTTGTCTGGATTCCTCCAATAGCTCTCCAACCTTATAAAAAATACAGCTTTTTGTTTTGTTGCCTTTAATTTTGCTTGGCTTTCGGTGCATTCTATTTTTAGCATATCTGTTTTCACAGGTGTGGCTTCAGTTTTGTTTTTATTTTTGTTTTTCTACTTTTCTCTTGAGCTCTGCCAACTCATGTTTTATCTCTGTGGTCTTATCATGTCTTCCCAGAGTTACTAAGTCCCTGTTTTGTATTCTTGTTTTATATAGGTTATTGTTCCATTAGGTTTAAAAATTGATAACAACATATTTTGACATGTTCTTTAAACTCTTTCATGACAGAAGTTTTCTGGTATATGTTCCTTGCCTTTTTTTTTTTTTCCTGGTATCCCATCCTTTTTATAGTTTTATTTTTATATAGATAAAGTTTTGGTTCCTTTTTTTGTTATTACTGTAGGAACTCAGAACTTTCTAGAACTCAGGATTAGAGTGAAATTGAAGCTATACGTGTATATTGGGAGCAGTGATGGTGATGGCAGTGGTTGACAATGCTGTGTCTGTGCCAGCAAAAATTTATTTAGTGACAAGATTCTGCATATGGGGGTGCTCTTTTGGACCTTACTTCTCCCCGTCAACTGAGAACTGAAATAGGCACTGCAGGGTTGCTCATAAGCTGACAATGTGAAATTTTTCCTTACTCTGTCTTACCAGTAGAATGCTTTTTGAAAATATGACTTGTCCGTGTGATTTTTTTTTTCTTTTCCTTTTGGAATCAAACAAGATTGAGAAGAGCTTCATTTCTCTGTCAGCTCCTGTTTCCCAGTTCCATTGTTAAAAAGTAATGATTGTTGGTTTTGACCTTAGAATGTACCCTTCATCTTGGAGAAGGGTGCTTGACAGCATTTTCTGAGCTCTGCAGATGTGGCTGTCCTCTCAAAGTCCTTCCTTACCCCACTATACTTTCACTGCTTTATGGATAAAGGATTTAGTCTTGTTATCTGGTTGAAGGTGAAGTTTGTGACTTCTATTCCTCACTATCCTTACTTCTTTTCATGCCTTTAAATAGCTAATTGGGGAAGCGTCATGTTTACACCTCCATTTTAAAACCAAAAATATAATTATTTTTTTTAATTTTGAAAAAAATGGTAGGTTGTGATTTTAGTCTATTCAAGCTGAAGTTATCAGTCTCAGACTATCATTTGCATAATTGTTTTAGAGTGTTTTTAACACAAAGAAATTCAAGTTTTGTGTAAATTGATATTGTGATTTTTTTTTTCAGTGACACTTTTCCTTGCTTTAATATTTTTTGTCTTTTTCTGCTTTTGAAATGAGCTCTCAATTACAAAATATCAAACTACACTCAAAAATGCCAGCCACTGGCACACTATGGAGAAGCTCACAAGTAAGGACAGATCGCAGCAGCAGGTGGCAGGAGGTGGGACGTGATCGAAGCAGTGGTTACAAATGTTCACAGGAAGCTAAAACTATCCAACAGGTTGTGCCCTAATGTTAGCACAGGTTACACTAGTCACTACCTTGGTGGGCGGCCTCAGTGTGTTTGGGTTCAGATTCTACACGGCAATACGACTTCTTCCAGTTAAGAGTTCTTGGCTTTGCACCAATCACAGCGTGGCCGGAGGGCCCCGGACCAGTCTATTAGTTTTTCAAAATGCTGTCGTAGACCTGATAGATGTACTGGGAGACTTCAGGAGCTCTGCACTTCAGTGACAGCGTATAATTTGGGTTTCCTGGCTGGATACGTAGCTTAGCCAAAATCCAAATACCATTAGTGAGCTTCAGGGATTGGTACAGCATGTCCTGCCCTTCCACATTCCTCTTGGCAATAGTATAAACATTGTTGTTTTGCAATTTGCTGGAAACAATGTCAGCATTTAAATGACATTCCTTAATCTGAAACTGAAGTTCATTTTCATTGGGAATATCCTTCCATGTGGCAAGGAAGACCTGGCGCTCCATTTTGCCATCTTCTACAAAAAGCACATTGAGTGGGATGAGGCAGCTGAAGTAAAAGACATCAATATTGTTTTTCACAGCCACCTGTAGGTTATTCAGAGGTTCCATCTTCATGACTGGGCCCAAGGTGTTGAGAGGCAGGGAGACGTCAATGCTCTGGTTCGGCATCAGTGGTGTATGGATGGCCAGAGGAGTGCTAGGGATGACACCAAAGCTATTCTTGTTAAACTGGATTGCAAAGTCTGTCACGTGTTGCAAAGCTTTGTTGGTGAAGTTCATTTCCATATAGATGTGCCCTTGGCAGTGAGTAAATGTTCCGGAAATCTCCAAGCCTTTAGCTTTTACTGAAGGCAGCCAGACAGCCTTAGGAGCCACATATCCATCAGGTGCCATGCCTATTCCCGTGGAGAGTTCAAACAGGTCATTCAGACCACTGCTGACGACAGCAGGAGTAGGTGAAGGAGCAAAGGTTGCAGGCACTGATGAGGGGATGAAGGACTGTCCCACCAGACTATCTAGTCCTCCTCCCAAGAGATCCACTGCTCCCATCTGCATGGAGGACACCTGTGGCACATTGACTGGGGGACCAAGGTCAAGGTTTAAAAGGTCTCCTAGAAGGTCACCTTGAGAGGGGATGACCTGAGGCTGTTCCAGGTTCATGGCAGTGGTGGTGCCAACAGGGCTGTCACCTGCATCAGTGCTCCCGTGATGTATTGGCAAGTGTTTGCGATGGATTCCATGACTTCCTTCCACAAAAGCATTGGGAGGCTTATGGTACACGGAAGCCAAAGATCCAATGTGGCAGATCAGCTCATCCAGCAGAGTTGGCTCGATAAGATCCGTCTCCTCAGAGATCAGTGGCTTCTCAGACAAGACTACTCCTTTGGCTGTGACAGGGTCCGTTGAGAGAAGGCGCCAATAAATATAGCCCTGGTCTCGAAGGTCAGGATTATCAGAATCCTGTGTTGCCAAACTCAAGACTTGCTGTACCAGCTCCTGTGTTTCTGATGGTTTCTTGAGAAACAGCTTCACGATGGCAGTAGGCAGAGTGAGCTGCACCTGGGTGCTCTCGTCATGAAAACCCTCCAGGAAGGTCTCTAGTAACTCATCTGCATTGTCAATTCTCTCAGCATATTCTCCCACAATCCAAATCATAGCTGCTCGGGTGTCTGGTTCATCCAGCGAGTCTAAATTCTCACACAGAGTGGCAATGATACTTTCATACTTGTTGGGGTATTTGCGAAAGATGTCCCTGATGATGACAATTGCCTCTTGGACCACATAATTTACTTTGGTCTGGATGAGATCAAGCAATGTGCTCACACAACGTTCTGCAGATTGCTCCACTTTGATGGCGCATCCACCCGGATGCACCCCATGGTCCTGACTGCTAAGGCCCAAATTAGAGGATTGGGATCTTCACAGTCCTTCACAAAGCTGTTGACAGCCATGATGGCCATGTCTGGCTGACTCTTGGCGTAGTTCATCAAATAGAGATAAACAAGTTTCTTTAATTCCAGGTTGTCAGTTTGCATACAGTTCACTACATCTGGAAACAGAGAACTAACGTCCTTCCCCACAGTCATGGCAGCAATCACTTTCTTCACAGCCTCCTTCCTCTTTTCTTTCTTTTCATTATTGAGTTCAGCCTTTAATTCAAAGATTTCTCTTTTTTTATTGGTTGTGAAGTACTTGGAGTCAGTCATGGTTTTGGATCTTTAATGTGCACCGGAGGCGAGGGCGGGGGTGGCGGCAGCAGCCAGAGAGCACGGCCAGAGCGGTGTTGTAATGGTTTCCTCGATATTGTGATTTTTAATTCTTTTTTTTTTCACTGCTTTATGATTAGAAAATTGTTCCCTATTCTAAGACTTGTTAATTTTCACATTTTATTGTATTTTTATTTTAGTTTTCTCTTTTATGTTTAGCTTTTTATTCTCCTTGAATTTATTTTAGGTTTAATGTGAAATGAGATTTTCAGTTGAGAGTTCCCCAAGTAGTCATTTTTCCAAAATCATTCACTGAAACTCTTTTCCTTTCCCAGTGATTTGTGGTGTTTTTTATGGTAAGTGTTTTCTAACATAGTCTATTCCTCACATAGGGAGGCTCACACTAGATGTTGGTTTATTACTCCGGATGACGATCGGTATTGTCTCCAGCAGTCTTCCTGTCCACAGCTCCTGGCTAACCAGTGAGGTTAATGAATAGAATCTGTCTGCCTCTTGTGCCCAACAGATCCTCAGACTATAAAGTCTGGTAGACTCAATTTAATGTTTCTCTTCTTCCAACTTTTGGATTTTCTCATCGTTCTATAAAGCCAGTAATGGTGTCTATTTGCTCTTTGTTTAAATGTACCTACAGCATAGCATCCTCCAGCATATATGCTCTTCTCTAAACCACCTGCACTTCCTCTATGTGACTTTGTCTTCCAGAGAGCAATACACGAGCATCTTAGTGAATTCTGTGCTAGGAGTCAACCAAAGTCTTATGGATGAACTGGGATAGTGAAAGGAGCTACTGAGGGGAGGGGGGAGTTAGAAGAGAAATTAGAAGAGAAAACGTGTAAGATTCTTAGTGGTGAATCCTGACGTATCAGGAGTAGTCCAGACACAGGGCAGTTTCCTGCACACCTCAGAGTGCCTACCTTGTGGGAGTGCATTTCTGCAGTGATTTCAATTCATCACCCATCACAGGCACTGCAGCTACTTTGTATCTCCCCCTGGAATTTGGGAAATCATCTTTTTTCATTAGTCTGCATTCTTGTTTCTAGAATTTCATCATTGTCAGGTTCTCAAGGACTAGGATTTGGGGATGAGTGAATCTATCACCATGGAAAGCTGAAACTACAAGGAACAGTTTTAGATGATTCTAATACTTGCAAAGTCTTAGGGAAATTAAATATTTTTATATGATTAGATATGTATGGGGTTAACTTACTTATCAGTTTGGCATTGCAAATAGTCATTAACATTTTCATGTAATTTGAATGATGAAAGAAAGATCTATGAAAATTCAAATTGTGGGTAATTTGTAATTCGGAAAGGAGTTTTGTTAATTTTGGTATTCATGGCTCCTGACTCCAAACTAACACTCAGAATCTTCATTTTAAAATCTTTTTTTTTTTTTTTAAGGTTTCATTTATTTATTTGACAGACAGTAGGCACAAGTAGGCAGAGAGGCAGGCAGAGGGCAGGGGTGAGGGGGGAGAAGCAGGCTCCCTGCTGAGCAGAGAGCCTGATGCGGACCCTGGGATCATGACCTGAGCCGAAGGCAGCGGCTTAACCCACTGAGACACCCAGGCACCCATTTTATTTTTTATATTTATTTTTATGAAAGTCAAGTGTTTAATTTCCTGAAAGGGTAAGAAACAGTCTCAAAGAAGTAGGAAAATAAAAATGTAAAAATACACACCTTTCAGACAGATGCTGTCACAGCAAGCAGAGGTTCTTGGAATGTTCTATGTGGCATCTTTTTGGTAAGCTGACAAAACAGTATGGAAATAATGAAACAGCATAATCATTTCCATGACTTTTCAGAGAATGAGCCAGTCATTCTTATGTGTTCACATAGAAACTCAAATCATAAGCTGCAAGAAGAATTTTGGGATATTACAGATAAGACAAAGCTTTTAATTAAGGAAGAAGGCATGCCAAGGTCCTTGAGACCAAGTTCTCAGATAAATAAATGCATATGTATTCTAGAAGGCTCAGGAGAACCAAGAAAAGAATCATAGGCTGATTGAAAAACTTCACAGACTTGCATGTAATAGTTTAAGTGAATGACCAGATTTCATTCATAGGTGTAATAATACAAACATTTTAAATTGCTCAGAACCGCGATGAGATACCTCTAGGATGCCTACGGTTTAAAAAAAAAAAAAAAAAAGAAGAAGTGGAAAATCACAAGTGTTAGAAAAGATCTAGAGAAATCAGAACCTGTATGCATTGTTGGTGGGAGAAAAAAATGTCGTAGATGCTATGGAAAACAGTAGCAGTGCCTCCGCCTCCAAAGTGAAACATATATTTACCATATAATCCTATAATTATACTCTTAAGTATATTTCCAAGAGATGTAAAAACATATGTATATAAAAACTTGTACACAGTGTCTATAGCAACATTACTCACGACAGCCAAAAAAAAAAAAAAAAAAGGAACAATCGAGATACCCATCAGTCGATAATTCATACAATGGAATAGTATTCAGCGTTAGGAAGAAAAGAAATACTAACACATGCTATGAGTTGAATAACCTTGCCAATACTGTGCTAAGCTAAAGAAGTCAGGAACAAAAGGTCTCATGAGGAATGACTCCTTCTATACAAGATGTCTAGAGCAGGTAATCCACAGAGGCAAAAAGAGAGATTGTAATGAAGTCTTAAGATCCAGCTTTTTGATCTTAAGACTTCATTACAATCTTACAAATTACTAAAAGCCGCAAAGAGTTTTCATTTATGTGGATAACACCTATTGATGTTTATCAAATTAGAAATAGAAGGTGAGGAAATTTTGAAAAATTATATTAATACATTTAATTTTTATATAAATGCATTTGAAATAATAAAGTTAGGTGTCATCATAGATGTTTTTATTATTAAAAACTCTATTTTTCAAATACAAGAATTTAGAAGGGTGACAGTTTTACATTTTGATAATTTTCTTTAGTAAAAATGTTATAGAAGACCATTGCTTCTCTATTTATTCTATTGTGCTATGTTCCTTTGGTGGAGATTTATGAAGACATCAAGTGTCACACAGATAGGTGATAGGAAAGGAAAGGAGTACTTTAGTTGCCTTCTAGGTCAATTGTGATTATTCTTTGATACACCAAAATCTGACAAGTGGCATTTTCATAAAGCTTCATTGCAATGTAGTACCAAAAGCCGTACTAACACCATTTTTGTTCGTTAACATTAAAATCCACTAATCTGTCTTGTGCTTGGAAAGGACCTTTTACCAATGCATAATTTTGCAGCATCATGCATTGGTCATCTGGAAAATATTGATTTAGTGTGTTTGGCAGGTTTTTCAAACATTTCATTGCACAATAAAAAAATTAATATCACTACTTTATTTTATCAGAAGCTTTAAGTATTGGGCAGTTCTTAAACTTTTGGTGGCAAATATGTTTCTTAAATTCTAATTTTCTCTTTAGTGCTTGAATTTTCTCTTTGGAAACACATACCTTCAGTTGGTTTTTTTTTTGAAGTGACAAGCTCATTTCATTCACTCCCCTCCCCAAGTTTGCTTGCCAAATACCCGAGGTTGAAAAACCATAGTTTGTCTATTGCTGGTCTTTCAAGTGTATGACTCAAATAATCATGCAAGTACTTTTCTTTGAAGCAATCATTATACTTTGGTATGCAGCCAAGGTGCTTCATGCGTACTTAAAAAAAATATATGTGTTCAAGGCTTGGAGTTTAATCATATTAACATTTTTGCTGCTCCATCAAGGACATTTTTAAGTAAAATTAACTTTTTAAAAAGATTTTATTTATTTATTTGATAGAGAGAGAGCAAGCACAAGCAGTGGGAGCAACAAGGCGAAGGCAGAGGGAGAAGCAGGTTCTCTGCTGAGCAGGGAGCACAATTCGAGGCTCCGTCCCCGGACCCTGAGATCATAACTGGAGTCAAAGGCAGATGCTTAACAACTGAACCACCCAAGCGCCTCTCTTTTTTTTTTTTTAATTTTAGTGTGAGTTCATGGATACTACAAGCGTAGTTTGGTGCCATTATTATGATTTATGACAAGCCTCCAACAATTTTGTCCCCCATTGCTCTTGCGTCATGAGTATGAATGACAACTCAGTGAAAAGGCAAATAACGTCTAACATTACCATGAAGAGTAGTTAGCGTCGCAACATTACAGCATGACTATGAAAATGATTTTGACCCTGCAGCTACCTTGAAAGAGTCTCAGGGACCCCAGGGGATTTGCTGACCGTCCTTTGAGAACTGCTGAATGGAATAACTTGAAAGGTGTCCCTTTTCTCACGGCATATCGCATTTGAGACAGTTTGAACATGAATCAAACTGTGAACCTTCCTCCACTCTTTTTTCCCCTTTCATATATTATTGCCAAAAATAACAGCATAGAAAGTAGAAGGGAGAAGGCAATTGGCTGTTCTGTCCTGCCCTAGGAAGTTTACCCATGAAGACAGCGAGTGGCGGCAGAGAGAAGCAGAAGCCCACGAGTCCCGCATGCTAGTGACAGCACTTTTCACGTAGGACATCAGAGGGGTGGACGGTCAAGCAGAGGGAGCAGAAGATCCAGTGTCAGTCAAACTCCAGAGAGCTGGAATAGATAGAGAGCCTTTTGTGGGAGAATGGTCATGGCAGGGAAACAAACAGAGTAGACACAAAGAAGAAGAATTACAGGACACTGCAAATGAGCTAGGAGCTCTCCGGTAAGCAACCCCCTGGTTACTGTAATCTTGAGAAACAGGTTCGGGTATCCACTTATGTGGACTTGGAAAATGTGGCCAATGTCACCTTTTGGCTTAGTAAATAATAGCTTGGATAGCTTTCTTTTGAGGTACAGATAAATAGAAAAAAAATTCTAATATTGGACTTATGTAAAGATGCTATGGGGCAAGGACATTATTATGAACACTCAATAAAAACAAGCTTAGAGATGTGATTTATGGTATGAATCAGAAGAAGGCTTTAGAAAATCCATTAGTATTAGGTCACTTGGTTAACAAAATTAGAGGATCAACATGTAGGCTTCCCATTGACAAATTAAGTGAGTGTATAGGGAGAGACTCAACAAAACTCTTGCAAAACAGAACCAGAGCAAGAGGACCTTAAAATGGTGAGAGATACTCATTTATAAAGGACAGAAAGTGGACAACAGTCTAAGATTTCCTGAAGACTAAATGGAAAGAATTTAAAGCATTGGTTATTGCTATAATGATGTAAAACTTGAAACTGAATGGTGGAAAAATACCCAAGAAATGAAGATTGAGAGGATTCTCTCAGTTCTAAGATAATTGGTGAAAGAGACCCACCAATTGGGTCTTTGAACTTTTTTTGCTTTAATAACAAAGAGAAACAGAATAATTTTATAAGAGTGTGATAACAAACAAAAATAAAGTTATTTACAAAGGAACCAAAACTGGGTTAGTCTCAAACGTTCCCATTTAGAGCAAATTTCAGGGGACATTTGAAGAATCTCTGTAGAGTTTCAAGTGGCAGTATAAGAAATTTACTCAGTCAAGATACCTTCAATGTGGGAAGGCATTGGAAAGACATTACCAGATAAATAAGAACTTGGACAATATATCACATGTGTAATTTTCTTTTAGAAATTAGTAAGAGGCAAATAAAAGATGATTCAAAAGGGGAGTCTATTGAACTTGGGCTGCTATTGAACTTAGAACCCAATTAATATAGAGTAGACTAAATATTAAATATTATATATTTAATAGTTAAGAAATTAAATACGAAGACAAAATAATATTGAAAGAGCACTGGGTGTGGTGCAAAAACAATGAATACTGTTATGCTGAAAAGAAATAAAAATAAAAAGTTGCAGAATACAAAAAACTTCTATAATAATAGTAAATTTGGTGTAAAATGCTAAGTTAAAGACTTGAGTGGTTGTATACAGCTATATGAAACCATTCTTTAAAAAATAATCTTAAAGAGAGGTGGTGCTTTATTGGTATCATTATATTCTCAACTACGATAGTTAAAATGAAAACCTAATATATATACTTCTAAATTTTTAAATAGTGACCACTTAAAGGACTAAAAGCAGGATATAAAACTTTAAATTTCTAGCAAAGATCAATACAAACACACAGAAATAAAACAAAAACCAGACAAGATAAATAAAGAGGAAGAGTAACTGAAAAAATTAAAATAAAATGGAAAATAAAAATAATAATTAAATATAGTAGAAATAAAAATAATAAAAAATTATAAAATTATAAATAACTGAAAACAAATGCTGAGATAACTGAAATAAGACCAAATATACTGATAAATGAACATAAATATTTTAAATTTATTCATGAGATACAAACTGCAAATTTGCATTAAAAAGATCCATACACAGGGGTGCCTGGATGGCTCAGTCCTTAAGTCTCTGCCTTCAGAGCTCAGGTCATGATGCCAGGGTCCTGGGATCGAGCCCCGCATCGGGATCCCTACTCCACAGGAAGCCTGTTTCTCCCTCTCCCACTCCACCTGCTTGTGTTCCTCTCTTGCTGTCTCTCCCTGTCAAATAAATAAATAAATAATCGTTAAAAAAAAAAATCCATACACAGGGGCACCTGGGTTGCTCAAGGTAAGTGTCTGTCTTCAGCTCAGGTCATGATCCCAGAGTCCCGGAACTGAGTCCCCCACAGGATGCCCTGCTTAGCGGAAAGTCTGCTTCTCCCTCTCCTCCATCAAATAAATAAATAAAATACTAAAAAAATAAATTAATTAATTAAAATTAAAAAATCCAAACATCTTAGTAACAGGAAGTTTAACTAAAATAAAATATTATAAAAATGGTAAAAGCAAAGGAAAAACAAATGTTTATTAGTAAAATTTAAAAAACAAAAAGAATTCAAGACAAGAAATACTATGGGATAAAAATAAGATAAAATCAATGGCTGACTCCTCATATTTTCTATATAAGAGCAGTAACCATATACATAACTTTGTTATAGACAGAGAAATCGATTTTATTCAAAACAGGAACAAAACAAAATATTTGGAAAGTTTTGGAGGAAAATGTCTGTAATAAATATGAAAAAACCCCATACACGACTGATAATAATAAAAGACAATTTAAATAAATGAAGAAAAAGGATATTTCTTGGTGATGACACTGAGTATTATAAAGATGACATTTATTTCTCCTTTTTTAAATTTTCAGATGTGACAAAAGTGATTCTAAATTTCTCCTGGAAAATAAATAGCTGAGAATATGCAGAAATTTTTTAAAAAGAAGAATATAGTACAGAGGATTTTTGCTCTAATATATATATTACATAATATATAATACACATACAATTAGTATAAATATATCTTAATATAATTTCTAAAATGTATATATTATATATGTTGTATATTTTTATGCTTAATACATACATATGGTATTATGTGTAGTCACACATATGTATCGTACAAAACCAGGCCTGAGTTCTATTAGAATGTTCCCTTAGATTCCATTAGAACTTGGTTTTTGATTAAAAGAAAAAAAAAGCATAATAATCAAATGGGTTACTCAATTAGTTGTGATCTAAAAATGTTCTATTTGGGGAAATTTAACATTTTCAGTTAATGCCATATGCTCACACAAATTCCAGACAGATTCTAGACTTACACTGAAACTAAAAACCATAGAAAATAAAAAAAAATTGGTGAATATGCCTTCTCATGGATGATTTCTCATCATAAAAGCAATAGAATGGGGCATAAGGGAAAGAATTGATAAATATGACTGGATAAGAATTCTTTAAATCTTTCTTTAAAAATCAACATCAAAAAAGTCACAGGGAAAAACAAATTCTAGAAAAAATATTTGGAATTCTTACAGCTTGGAATCAAGATGACTGCCAATTTACATGTTATTTAACTTCATTCATCTCAATTTCATCATCAGTGAAACAGGGATAATAACACTCTTGTTTGTTGAGAGGGCTAGAAATAAAGTATATACTTAGAGTAAAGTAAGTGTCAGCTGTTCTTTCTTGTACTCTGTATCTATAGAAAGTTCAATGTGGAAAATACTTAGACCCTAACAGAAAGACAGGTAAAGGATGTGAGTAATTTATGAAAGAAGAAACTTAATTAGCTAATAAACTTGAAAAATTTAACCTTGCTAATGAGATGCAAATTAAAACAGTAATAAAATACCAGTTTCCATCTAATAAATTAGAAAAAATTAAAAAATATATATAATATAAAAGAGAAGCTTCCTCATACACTGGGAGCATAAATTTCCCACCAACTGACCTTGAAAGCAATTTGGCAATGGGCCACACTCTTTTACCTGTAATTTCACTCCTGAGAATATATTTAAAACTGTCAAAATTTTATTTTTGTGTGAATAATTGGACACATCTTAAATCAAGGGACTCCAAGGTTTTGTGATAACTCAGCTTTATTGATGAAAATAATTTTTGCTATATACTTTAATGTATGTAAGTTTTTTGTTTATGGGTTTTGGTACCATTTATTTTTACCACTTAAAAACATACCCCAAATAGAACTGAAAAAGTTGAAATAAAAATCAAAATTTTAATACTTTCTTCCTGCGCCTTACTTACTCCACTGTTTTGCCTAGTTCCTAGCGTGCAGGGATCCCATTTCAAAGACCACAGCCCAGAATATTTTGCAGTTAGAAAATAATTAAATAAATCATGGCACATCCATCAGTAAAAACTATTTAGCTGTTTGAGATCACAATTTTGGATAATGTTGAATTTGAGAACATGGTTTCTATATAATAATATCTGTGAAGGCGAATGTAGTGTCCAGCTGGCTCCCTGTTTGTCAGCTGGTAGCGCAGGTTCGGTCTGCAATAAATATTTCTTGAAGGAAAAAAGGAATTACAAAAGCAGGACACTAACTTGTATATGCAATGTGGATCTAAAAGTATGAACCAAGATGACAAAAATTGTATACAGACATACTATATATGTGCGTGCATATACACATATTATGCATATATATAATATAGAGAGATAATTTTCAAAAACTCCTACAATGCATTACATAATTATAAACTAAAAGTCAAGGTAGAAATGAATGAAAAAAATGGAACTCGAAATATAACTGTCAAGATGAACGACAATTTTCAAAGGATAAAAACCGAGAATATGAAATAAACAGTTCAAGACCTCAAATTGTATGACTCAGAGGACAGAATAAGAGGCATTCATAGAGGGTTTCTCCAATGTCAAAGTTATGAATCTGGGTAGTGCTACCGCATGCTTCCTTCTGAAAAGCGGGGGAAACTTGATGATGCTTTCTGCTCTCTGTCTGGGTCCTTAGGATATGCCCTTATGTTGGGAGTTCTTGCATGTAAATGTTCTGAAGAGTTTCCTGAGGAACGTGTTAAAAGTGTAGATTCCTGGTTGCCTAGGTTGCTCAGTGGGTTAAGCCTCTGCCTTTAGTTCAGGTCATGGTCTCAGGGTCCTGGGATCGAGCCCCACATTGGGCTCTCTGCTCAGCTGGGAGCCTGCTTCCTCCTCTCTCTCTGCCTGCCTCTCTGTCTACTTGTGATCTCTGTCAAATAAATAAATGAAATCTTAAAAAAAAAAAAAAGGTGTAGATTCTTGAGCCCCTCCCTCTGCAACACTGACTGGCAGGTGTGAGGAAGGGTCCAGGAACCTAACCCTGCGACCTGCCCCAGCTGGGTCTGATGCCCAGGACTTGATACTCACAGTTGGGGGTTGTGGAGAGTGGGACCAAGCCCTTGCCCTGAATCACACAGAATCTCAGCGACACGGCCCATCCCAGAGCGGATGGCGACAGAGAGATGGCGTAGACTGGAGAGGAGGCTAGAAAGGCACACAGAACCCAAAGCTGCCTTATGAAGAGGACTTGAAGAGCAGAAATTCCCAAACTGAAGTCCGTGCAAGCTATTAACAGTTGAAAAGGGTGCTTTTTATCCTGTGGAGATCAGAGAACCCAAGTGACCACAAGAACTTGCTTCCAAAGCCATTCCCAGGCTTGGGAGGGGCCTTAATGCCGAGACTCCTGTAGGTGATGGTCTTTTTCCATGTGTCATCCTTAAGCCCCACTGGGAAGTAACAGATATTATTTTAGATGAAAGAACTACTCAGGTTAAAGTCCCTTTTCTAAAACTTCACTGGGGTCTATCCAGTCGAGTGTTCACAAGGACCGACTCAGTGATGTTGGGGACTCCCGCCTTCCTCACCTGGCCACTCCCGGCTGCACCTGCCCGCCCCTGCCCAGGGGCACTTCGGTAACAATCACGTCAGGCCTCACAGGTGAGCAAGCAGACAGCCAGTACAGGTTCTACCAAAGCAGCTAAAGCCAAGAGACAGTTCATTTGATAAATTTTTCAAAAGAAATTAAGTTGACAGGCTGTGTGATAAGGTAGTAAGAAAAAAAATGTGGCTTAAATTTGGGTTTTTGTAAGATTTGAGTGCATGCCTTCTGCAATCCTGTGTTTAATTTTTTAAATTAAATTTAAAAATTTTTTTAAACATATAATGTATTTTTATCCCCAGGGGTATAGCTCTGTGAATCGCCAGGTTTACACACTTCACAGCACTCACCATAGCACATACCCTCCCCAATGTCCTTAACCCCACCCCCCTCTGCGGCCCCCCTCCCCCCAGGAACCCTGTTTGTCTTATGAGATTAAGAGTCACTTATGGTTTATTGCAAACCTTTATTTCTAACGAAAACTTTGTCTGGAAAAGGGGCCACAAAGAAACTTCGGGAGGTGATGGATGGGTTTATTACATATATTGTGGGGTTGGGTTTACACAGGTACGCATATTGGGTATGCATATGTTCAAATTCACAAATTGCATACATTCAATATGTGCAGCTTTAAAAATATCAATTATAGCTCAGTGAAGTTGTTAAATTGTTTTTTGTTTTTAATCTAGTACCCAAATGACAAGGTCTGTCCCTCCATGCTTCCTTCCTGTCTCCCCCACGAAGCAGCCTTTTGAAAGGTAAATCAGATCCTGTCACATCTTGGTTTCCCCTCATGCTAGGAATGTTTTCCCATTCCCAGATGGTTTCTCCTCATGTTGGGAATTAAATCCCAGGTCCCCACAGTAACCCAGAAGACCCCACCTGATCTTGCCCTTGGCTACTTCTCCGGCACCCTCTTCTCTGGCCTCACCTGCAACCACGCCCACCCACCTGCCCTCAGCCACCTTGACCTCCTGGTCCCTGGAGACCACCAAGCAGACTCCCAGACCAGGGCCGTTTTCTCACTATCCCCTGATGATGTTCCAGAGCCTCCCCTCGCTCCCTTATCTGTGTGACTTCTCTCCTCTTACATGATTTACACACCCACATTCCTCTGCATACTTGACCCTGCTTTATCTCCACTTATAACACTTCCCACTTTCCAGCACAGTGGTACCGCCTCAACGGTGTTTGTCCGTCTCCCAGGCTCATTTCAGTGTGCGAGGGCCTGCATGTGATCCGTCTCGTTCTGTGATTTGTGCCCAGTACCTTGAAGAGTGAATGGCATGGCAAGCAACACTCCCTCAATACATATTTGTCAAATAAATGAATAACCAGCATTTAAAAACACTCCCCCATATCAAAGTTAAATGGGGAGGGGAAAAAAATCTCCCATAATTCTCGCACAACAACAAAGCAAACCGTTTTCCACCGGATCAAAAACAAATGTATTCGATTATTAAAAACTGATTGTAATTGACTATTTTTGTATTGAAAAAACTCGAAATTGGTTTCCCAGCTATTTCAGTGCTCATTTGAATTTACTTTTCTGCTTGTTTTTAACCAATAAGATGATTTCTTGCTGATTTCTTTTTAAGGGAGTCCTCTGCAGCTTTGCTTGACATACCAAGGAAATGAGCTCCCACAAGCAAACCCTGAAAGATGAGAGCCAGGACCCCAGATCCTAAAGGGCTGCCCAGCAGGGAATTAGAGCCATGGGTCCCATAGCTGGAGTTAGGTAAGAAGTAAGGGAACCTGACAACAATCTTTGTCTCATTTGTTTTGTGCAGGAGACAGAAAACTTTTTAGGCCAAAGGCATGGGCATGTAGAGGAAGAATACAGAAGGTCAGAGGAGCAGAAGGAGAAAGGACTGTGTACCCCTGGTACATGGATGTCATTGGAGTAGACCCACTTACCCATCAGATTTGGGATAAGTCAGCCAGCACTGAGTTGAAATTGTCTATTTTCAATCTATTGAGGATTTGTCTGAGCAAATTCATGGCAATGGGTTTAGAATAGGGAAAAAAGGCTTCCAAAGCCACTGAAAAGAGTCAATCGTTTATAAAGACCATAACCCATCTATAGTATATATATTATATACATAAAATCTACATATATTGTATATTATATGTATGTGTGTGTGTGTATATATATATAGAGAGAGAGAGAGAGTGTGTGCCTTACTGATTTGTTAAAAATGGATGTTTTCCTCTGACAACATGTTATCTATTCTTTTTTTTTTTTTTTAGATTTTACTTATTTATTTGACAGAGAGAGAGAGAGATCACAAGTAGGCAGAGAGGTAGCAGAGAGAGAGGGGGAAGCAGGCTCCCTGCCTAGCAGAGAGCCGGATGTGGGGCTCAATCCCAGGACGCTGGGATCATGACCCCAGCTGAAGGCAGAGGCTTAAGCCACTGAGCCACCCAGGCGCCCCAACATGTTACCTATTCTTAATACTCTAGGTACTTGAGGATATTAGGGAAGAGATTCTTTAAAAATATTCAGTGACACAGTAGTAACTCCGATGCTCATCTATACCATAGGGGCAGGCCCTCATTGTCAGTGATCCTGCCGTTGGCTGTATTGATAACTTATTTTTATTGTGGAAGTCATCAGTTCCCAGATAGCTCCCTAAAATAAAGAATGAGGTCCAGAAAAGGCCAGTTGGAGATCCCTGGGCAGAATAGCGTGTTTCTCCGTTAGCGTCCGTAAAACAGTGCTTTGAAGAAAGGATGTTGTGTGCGCGTGTGCGCACACGTGCTCCACGTGCTGGGTGTACATCGCTGTTTTACAGAACGGGAGCGTGAGGATGCCGAGAAAACTTTACGTCTGCGAAAGCAAGTATACTCGGCTCATAGAAGACGCTGAATACCGTTACTCTCTTTCCTTCGCTGTGGTCTGCTGGACGGCGGAATTTTTGATGGTAGCAAATGTTTCTTGATCCTTTCATTCCCCACAGTCCCCAGCACAACAGTTGGCACATGATGAATTGTCAGTAAAATACTTCTCGAGCTACATCCGTCCTGTCTTAGTAGACTTGTCTGAGTACACCCTGATTCAGGACCATCGCCCCAATCCTGCGAACTAAAAAGGACATAAATAAATATTAATAAAAGCCAGCCTTGTTTTAAAGTCACCCTCGATTTCGAAGATTCAAAGGAATATTTAGCTAAGTCTCTTTTTATAGTTTGGGCTGGAAACAAAATATTTTTAATAGTGGTTAGTAAGATAGTTAATGGTGTGGGGAGAACCCCTAAAAACCAACGTCCCAGCTCAGGATTTGTGAGAGCCCAAAACCTCAGGAAGGGGAACATTTAGCTAATCTTTGCAATCACCCTCCCTCCCTCCCCACCCCCGCTCCTTGGAATTATGTTATCTCAGCTCCTTTTAAAAGCTCAGAAGCCTTTTGAATTGGAGCGGCATGTAAAGGACAGTCAAGGGTCACCCTTGGAATATTAAAGGCAAGTGGATTACAGAGAGGGAGGAAGAGGGAGCAGCTGGGCTAGGCGGAGCCCCGTGCAGACCCAGGGCGGAAAATGGGAGGAAAGCTCCCGAGGAGCTGCGCCAGCCGAGAGCGCGTCCGCATGGACGCGAGGTAGTACCGAATATCACAACCCACATTATTCGTGTCCAGGCGCTGCTGCTGCAGTCTGAGAGGAGAGAAAAGCAAAACACGTATTAGCGAAATCAATTAGGCTATGGCCCTTTGAACAGAAACAGAAGGGTTTCTTTAGAGACCGCGGATACAGGAACCTTGAACCCTGAAAAATTAAAAGCCAAGGGACTATTTTAATTCAAGGATCCAGTTGTGTAAGATTTACAGACGGTGGACCGATACTTCTTTCTTAAAATAACAAGGGCTTAAGGTTTATAAATTCCTTCTCAAAAGATGTCAGAGTAATTTACTTTTTAGAAATCCGTGTTTTGACCTTTCTTCCATCATTTATAGGTATTGATCCTTATTTTTGTTTTCTTAAATAAAATCAATGAATATTTAGCGGGGACTTAGTATGTGCCAAGCACTGCCCTAAAATTTGGAAAGGGAGGATGTACAGGGGCAGGCGCCTACTTGTCAGCTCTGATTCCCTCCTGATTTGGGAGGAAGGAGGGGGGATTGGCAGATGGATCATGAATCCCTTTGAAAATGTGCTGAAGACGAAGGAGTTTCTCTGTAAAAAAATGCACACGCGCTCAGTCTTTGTCCGGACAGTTGCTAGACAGAGAACAGTATATACATCTCTGATTATAACTATGCAACGGGGTCAACTGTAAGCACTTTCTGTGGATTATTTATTTAGACGCAAACCTATCTTGAGAGGCATGTATTATTATTCCCCTTTTTTTTCAGGGAAACTGTGCAGAAAGATGTGTTACGACCCTTGCCCCAGGTTCCTCGGGGAGTAGCAAGCGACGCCGGCGCTAGCACAGGCTCTTGGCCCCAGTGGCCAGTGCTGGCCTGGGGACTTGCAAGGTCCCGGTGAGGCTGACCACCGCTGCCCGGGGTGGGCCAGAGCGAGGGCGTCTGTGAGGGGTAGACCAGGTGGTCCGCTGACATTGTATCATCATCTGCGGGAAAACCACCCCAGTATGTTTACAACGCTTAGAAAGATGTGGCTGATGCATTCTTTGGCCAAGCAGTGCCTACCCACATGCCACCACCAGGGGAAAGCTGTACCCTGGCTGAGTGTGGAGGGTCTGGGGTGCTAAACAGGAATTTTGACCCAACTCTGAAGGTGCTCCGAGACTGTCAGGTTTCAGAGCTGGATTTTTTAGGAATGTTAGTCTGTCAGCAGGGGGCAGAATGGATTTTTCTATTTATTTATGGAAATTTGAAACTATAGGGAACTGGGCTATTTTTTGAATCAAAAGTTTTTTGCCCCAACTGTGTGTTCTTTGCCATTCGTGCTGGAAGAACAGAATGAAATGGATCCCCGTATTTAATGTATTATTCATTTAAGTGAGTATTTGCCTCTGAGAAAAATGATGGAGTTAGAGAATTTGTAATAAAATCTTCTTTCTAATATGCTCAGAGGGTTTGGCGACACTTCCCCCTGAATGACATGAGAGCCAATTGTGTAGGAACAGTGTTAGACTCCCCTTGGTGAGTTGGGGATTCTTATGGGGTGAACAAAGGAAATGACAGACCTAAGAGGCCCAGGCTTGGGTTGGGGGGGGTGGGCTCATCTGGGGCCACCCCAAGCTCTAGCATTGGTGCCCTGCTTGGGAGATCTTATCTCTCCTGCCAGTGGTAGCTTTTCTCCTGTTCA
This sequence comes from Mustela erminea, assembly GCF_009829155.1. NCBI lineage: Eukaryota > Metazoa > Chordata > Mammalia > Carnivora > Mustelidae > Mustela > Mustela erminea. Next base: position 106,146,501 of record NC_045624.1, on the reverse strand, counting down.
ACCTCAGTCCTGGGGGAGATGAGGGGAGGAACCTTTCTTATTCCTTTTCAGTGTCTATATTAAATTCTTCCATTTTGTCCTGTGATAAAGTAACACAGCGCACAAGA